>NC_142011.1:195558167-196210667 GCF_049901735.1 Notechis scutatus
TTTGATTGGGCCATGTGATGGACTGAGGGATGCAGGGGATGGACCTTTGATTTTTTGGGGGGGAGGGAAAACCTGGAACTCTCAGATTTGGGTTTTCCCAGATGTGCCAGTATGACAATTCTAATAAAATGGAACTGTTAGATCGTGGGGAAAGAGACTCGAGACCAGTGTGACTTTCAGCTCTTTATTTCTTTGTTAAGTTCTGTGCTAGACCTCGGAGCCGCGGCAACCCTTCTTATAGGGATTGCTCGCGGCTCGCAGCCAATGACGGCTCTTTGAATCTCCCGCGATCGGCCGGTCCAATCGCGGGCGATTCTTAGTGAACCAATCCAAACAGGTTATTCGAACCAATCACTGTACAGCGTCTCTGGACCAATCAGAAGAGGGCATTCCAAGTATGTTAATATGGAACAGGAACTTTGAGGAGATGTTTGTCTTGGAGTTTATTGGTTTGGAGTTGGTTAGTTGGAATGCTGACAGAAGAAGGAGAAGGAGGAAGAGGAGGAGAGGAGGAGGAAGAGAAAGAGGAGAAAAAAGAGGGAAAAGGAGAAGGAGGAAGAGAAGCAAAGGAGAGGGGGAGGGGGAAGGAGGAGGGGGAGAAGGAGGAGGAGAAGGAGCGCCTGCCTTCTGGCATATTATCTCCACAGAGGTTGTCCCAGTCCTGCTGCTCTTTAAATGTGTCTTGAAGCTCCGGTTTTCTCTCCAATTAGGAGAGAAATTAGGAGTTATGAGCCCTGGGGTGTGATTACAGTGTATTAATGTAGGACTATGTGTGTCTCCCTGGTTATTGCCATCTCACCTGTTTGTCATTTTATGTTCTATTCCTTCTAGGAAAATGTTTGAACACAGCACCCCCAAAAGAGGTCGATGCAAGTAGTCCTGTCTTTACTGCATTGCAAAAGAGATTCTGTCCCTTTTTAGTTAAATGTAGGATGGGGGAGAGGGTGGTCACGTCTTCTGCAATTGGGGCTGCAGGGAAGAATAAGAATGGGGATGGATTGATTATTGATTATCATTAGAATTGACTGTTGCTTCTTTCTTTCTTTCTTTCTTTTAAATAGTTTATTTCAGCGGTAGGATTCAAAATTTTTTACTACAGGTTCTGTGGGCGTGGCTTGGTGGGCGTGGCTTGGTGGGCATGGCAAGGGAAGGATACTGCAAAATCCCCATTCCTTCCCCACCCCACTAACCTGCTTTCCAGCTCCGTTCTCCTGTGCAGGGCAACCAAAGAAGACCCAGCTGATCAGTTGGGACTCGGGAGGCAGAGAATAGATGGGGACGGGGCCAGTCAGAGGTGGTATTTGCCGGTTCTCCGAACTATTCAAAATTTCCACTACCAGTTCTCCAGAACTGGTCAGAACCTGCTGAATACCACCTCTGGTTTATTTGTACATTTTCGTATAACGTACATAAATGCTTTGCAAACAGTGTATTGTCTGGGTCAATTGTTTACATAATAATGTTTTCCCAGCTCCTAATTCCTACCTCTGTTATCCAACCATTCATAAAACTCAGATTACCTGACTGTTGCTTTCTTTTGATTGCAGTTCTACCTGGCTATATACTTTCCCCTGGATACCATTACGAGAACAAAAAGATACTTTTGTGCTCCTGTTTATCAGCTGTCCTGAGGTACTAGTAGGCTGCTATAAGAGTACAAGGCTAGATACACACTATGACAACATAGCTGGATGAATTCCAAGGTTACACAAGTACAGAAAACCAAACACAGTAACATGCAGCTACTACACAAGAAGGATGACGGATGCTGTTACATGCGTCATCATGCTCAGTGAAGGTTGAGTGAGAAGAACAGAAAACAGAACCACAGAACCGCAAAGGAACTTGAATAGAACAGAATAGAATAGAGCTGGAAGGGACCAATCCAGCCTCCTATTCAAGCAGGAAATCCTATACCATTTCAGACAAGTGACTGTCCTGTCTCTTCTTAAAAACCTCCAGTGATAAAGCCCCTACCAGTGATAAAGACCCTACCTACCTCCAGTGATAAAGCCCCTATCTACCTACAACTTCTGAAGGCAAGCACTTCCATTGGTTAATTGTCCTCATTGTTAGGAAGTGCCTCCTTAATTCCAGGTCGCTTCTCTCCTTGATTAGTGTCCAACTTTGCTTCTTGTCCTGCCCTCTGGTGCTTTGGAGAATAATTTGATCCCCTCCTCTTTGTGGCAGCCCCTCAAATGCTTAACGTTTGCTTAACAACTTCTGCATTTGCTTTATGACTACTACAAAAAGACTGTAAAAGTACCTCTGGTCATGCGGCAATCCACTTTATGATCCTCATCGTGGTGGTTCAATGGTTAAAATGTAGGCTAACTCTGCCGACTACCAGCAGTTCGAGCCTGAATGGCTCAAGGCTGACTCAGCCTTCCTTCTAAAGTCAGTAAAATGAGGACCCATATTGTTGGGGATGGTATGCTGACTCTGTATAAGGGATGTGGTGGGTCAGTGGCTAAGACACTGAGTTTGTTGATCAGAAAGGTCGGCAATTCGGCGGTTCGAATCCCTAGCACCACGTAACGGAGTGAGCTCCCGTTACTTGTCCCAGCTTCTACCAACCGACTAGTTCAAAAGCTTGTAAAAATGCAAGTAAAAAAATAAGGACTACTTTGTTGGGAAGGTAACAGGTTCTGTGTGCTTTTGGCGTTTAGTCATGCTGGCCACATGACCATGGAGACGTCTTCGGACAGCGCTGGCTCTTTGACTTTGTAACGGAGATGAGCACCGCCCCCTAGAGCCGGAAACGACTAGCACATATGTGCGAGGGGAACCTTTACCTATGCTGACTCTGTAAACTGCTTAGGGAGGGCTGTAAATTGTAAAGTATATAAGTCTAAGTGCTATCTCTAGTGCTATCACAACTTACAAGTGTAATTGCCAAATGTTGGTTGTGAGTTGAGGACTGTGTATAAGGCATATCAGCTCTCTTGAAAGTGGCTTAAATTTAGGAAGCATTAGGGATATTTTCATTCTGATAATTGGATGGCAGGAGTTTTGTCCCTGGAGCGAATGTAAAACATTCCATCCTTGTCAACTACTTCGTGTTGGTAAGTTCCGATTCTCAAAAGTGCTAGAAATGCTTTGGCATCTGCAAATATTTCCAGCCAGTCTACATTCCTAAAATAGACATTCTTTGCTGCATTACTCACAAAAAGCTGCCAGGAATGTAACATCAAAGTAAGTTTATGAGGCTCTTCTTGAACCAAGCCCAGCCTGCCGAGTTTGCAATCAAGCAAAAGAATGTTAGTTTAAAGATTTTTTCTCTACCCTTGCATTCTTGAACACGTTTATGTTACAAATATCACTATTGTTGAAAATTTGATTTTTATTCTTTCAGCCCTATAAAAATAAATATTGGCCATAGACATGTGGATCTGCAAAAAATATGTTTATTTTTGCGTTTTTTAATAATACAGCATGTTATACCATCATACTCATATCCATATAAATAGTAAAAACACACTGTTCCATTTTGCAATGTAAATGATGCCTTATCTGTTATTGCAAATCCAGCTATCTGCTTTAACTTTGCTTCACTCTAGTTCTCCTGTGAGATACTTCTTCTTGTTGCTGCACCATATCTGTTATCAGACGTTGGCGATCATGTTGGTCATCCTATTTTTATCAACAGCCGCACAAAAAAGTGCTGTCGAATTTTGTCCAAACCAGTCCCTTCAATTTTGAAGCCATGATGTTCTTCTTCTGCCTGGACCTCATTTGCCTTCAATCTTTCCTTGGAGGATTAAGTGAAGTATGTCGTATTTTTCTGGGTGTTGCATCACATGTCCAAAATATTCTAATTTTTGCTTTTAATGTGAGATGCTATAAGGCCATGGTGGCGAACTTCTGGCATGCATGCCAGAAGTGGCATGCAGAGCCATTACTGCCGGCATGCGAGCATTCACCCAGAAAAGGTCTATTGCGCATGCACACATGCCACCCGCCCGACAGCTAATTGTCGGGTATGTGGCACGCATGTGTGGAGGTGCGGTGGTGTGCAGGACACACTTGTGCATGCACAAAAGCACGCAGCGTGCATGGGGGGTCATGCAGGCATGCGCAGACGTGTGCAGCGCAGGTTGCGCAGGTCAAGCAGGTTGCACGAGTCACGCAAGTTGCGCAGGTTGCACACGCATGTGCAGGAGGCATGGGGGCCCCATGTGCATTGCCTTCTGGGTGATGGCACACGAGCATGAGCAGGCAAGCACGCGCACAATTATCGGCATGGGAGCCCAAAAATGTTAGCCATCACTGCTATAAGGATATTAACCAAAGGATCTACATCAGGGGTGTCCAACCTTGGCAACTTGAAGCCTGGCGGACTTCAACTCCCAGAATTCCCCAGCCAGCTGGCTGGGGAATTCTGGGAGTTGAAGTCCGCCAGGCTTCAAGTTGCCAAGGTTGGACACCCCTGATCTACATGCCTGTTGAGTTTGAGATCAAGAGATAAGAGGTTTAAGATACTGAATCCTGGAAAAGGAATACCGGTAGTCCTCAACTTATGGCCACAACTGAGCCCAAAATTTCTCTTGCTAAGCAAGACAGCTGCTAAGTGAGCCTTGCCCCCATTTTAACACCTTTCTTGCCACAATCGTTAAGTAAATCTGTTGTTAAGGGAGTAACTGTCAGCTCTGAAATTCATTGCTGTCATCGGTGCTGGGAGGGAAGTGATGTAATGGCATAGTTTTTGGTAGGGGAAAAATATGAGTTTGAAAGTCAAGGTCACAGAGAGTGGCGTAGTAAAAAAATTGTACATGCAGGATAATTGGTTCACGTGATTAATGAGGTGTGAAAGTGGGTGGAGGTAAGTGGAATTTTGTCGGAGGTATGCCAGTACTGAAATCCCACCAGTCTGTTTTTTGTTCTGAATAAAGCTTTCAGATTATGCCGGTCTCGGAGTTACTGTTTCAAACGAAGGATTTCTGGAAGTCTCACAGTAACACAATTGTTAAGTGAATCTGGCTTCCCCGTTGCCTTTTGTTTATCAGAAGGTCACAAAAGATGTGATCACCTCACAAAACGAAAAGAATCTGAGCAGTCGCGCTTCAAAATCATGATGCTACCCTGCTGGGTGAAGGACTTAGTAGAAGAGCTGAAGTCCAAGAAAAAAAGGAGTGATCTGGAACTTCATATTGCCACAACTCTGCGGAGTGGCAGCCTTTCAAAACAGTGCAGTAGGAAATAGTAGCTTTGCCCTGGTTTTGGCAACGCTGCAGATGAGCCAAAAATAAATTGACTGAGTTTCCTAACACTGACAACATTCTGGGATCAGAGAGCTCCAGGGCTGCTTTTACCTGAGAGAGAGAGAGAGAAAAATCCTCACCCAGAGATCCCTTTACTGGTTTTGAAATTGGATATGGTGGGATAGGATGGATTCCTTAGGTGGTGGTGGGAGTAATGGCAGAAACAGAATGAAAAATAGTGGTTGACGTTTAAGAAAAGTACATCGTTTCTCTTGAGCTTGTTCAAATTCTGGTTTGACCCAAATTGTTTCTAATTTGCTTTTCCACTTATGGTTTCTGATGCAATCCATAAAATGCAGATTTGTTCTAAAAAAAAGCTTGTGCTTTGTTGTAATATTGCTTCATCCTAATAATAGTGGATTTTGGACTCAATTCATTTTGAAAATGTAGTCTTCCAGAAATGATTGAAACATGTAGTCCATGTCATACATGTCCACCTTGGGGTGGGAGTTAGAACAAGGGAGGGCAAATGTTCATATCCCAGAAATGCCCCAGAAATGACACAGTGAGATCCACTCAATTCCAGATCTTTAATTGCTTACATCTAATATAGACAGAATCTTGCCAGATTAAAGTTATAACTTTCTAACCTAACAGATATAACATGAGGGGAAAACATTGAATACTCTCTTCACTAGCCCTCAAGGACAGTGCTGCTCTCTCTTCAGAATTAATTTATTATTTTATTTATTTATTAAATTTATGTGTTGTCTGTTAGGGATAACATTGTTTACCCTAACTGGTTTGGGTAAAAATAATAAATATGGTATCATGGTTTGTTAGTTAAAGTGTGTGTAACTTTAACAGCAAGAATGTAATTAAGGGTGTGGTTGTAAAAGCACTATATAAGAAGCGAGGCAATTGCAGCTCGCTCTCTCTGGCTTGAAGATCCCTAATTACTGGATGGATTGATGACTGCGTTCTTGCTGGAACGGGGAGAGAAAAAGGAGTGTTGATTCTTCTCAACAGAGAGAAGATAAAGATTGGACTGATTTATTGTAAGTGAACTGACATTGGCTATTCAACACGGACTTTGCAAATAGAGTATCCCCGACAAGTCTTGACTGAAATTGATATATGACTACTGGACCGTTTATTTTGACTATGCTATAATTCTTAAATGGAATAAACTATATTTTTGATAGCACAAGCGTATCTGTATTTTTACTGCGTGTTAACTAGAAAACTTATCTCACACATTTACCTGTCTTCCTATTTGACTTCGCTGCACGATCTGTTTAGTTTGTTTTCCTTAACAACCGTTGGGGAATCCAGGCTTAACATTGTCCATCTCATTTCAAAATGGCTTGACTTACAACAGTTCATTTAATCACCATTTGAAGTTGCAATGATACTGTCAGGCACTCCATTCAAAATCCAAGAAAGAAACCATTAGACTCTATTGTTATAAAGAAAAGGGCTTTTACTGGAAATCAAGTGGTAGCATCAGAAGAATTCAAGATCTGAGGCAATAGCCACGAAAATCACATATACAAAGTCACATATACAAAGTTATTAAGTTCCCACCCACAATAGTTCAAACTGGCCATCCAATCTGAGATGTATATAATGTCATGTAGGGCATCTTCAGGTGGTGATTCAGAAATCTGGCCATTGACCTTGGCCTGGGTAGATAAGGTGCTGCAGCTGTGCAATAAGCAAGTAAGCATAAAGAAGAAAGTTTCCCCGAGTTTTACATTTCACCAATTCAAGCCTCCAGCACTCTTCCCCCCTCAAGCCCAATTTATCCTCCCTCCCCCGGTTACTATGGCAGCCGGATAGACAAGCAGAAGAAAGATTCTTGAAGGCTGACAGGTACTGATAAAGTGATTTACGGTATGACCGTTTTTCACACAACTGTTGCGGCATCATACGATCAAAATTCAGAAGCTTGGCAACTGACTGATATTTACGACAGTCGCAATGTCCCAGGGTCATGTGATCCCCTTTTGCGACCTTCTGACAAAGTCAACGGGGAAGCCAGATTCATTTAACAACCGTGTCACCAACCTAACAACTGCAGGGATTAACTTAACAAATTGTGACAATAAAGGTCGCAAGATGAAATTCACTGAACAACAGAAATTTGGGGCTCAGTTGTGGTCGCAGGTGAATCATTCTATGCAATGTAAATCATTCTATGGGAACAAGAAGAAGAAGTTGCTGTCTTGATCTCAATATATATGCATCCAAGAGTCAATGAAAGGTGCTTTCATTGTAAGCCTGACATCTGGGGTTCACAAGAGGAGAAGTTTAAAAAATATTTGGGGGACATAATTTGGTGAACCTGTTAACTTAAAGGTCCTAAATATAGAGCATATCCTAAAGCAGCGGTGTCAAGCTCAAGGCTCATGGGCTGGATCTGGCCCATAAGGTGCTCAGATCTAGCCTGCGGGGCTGCCCTGGAAACGGTGAAGGATCGACCTTGGGTGCCTCTACCAGTGAAAACAGGCTCCCGAGCGCCATTTTCATTGGCAGAGGGTTGCAGGAGGCCGTCACAGCTGCAAAATGGAGCTCAGGAGCCTTTTTTCGCTGGCAGAAGCACCCCAGGTCGATCCTTTACTGTTTCCAGGGCAGCCGAAAAAGGGAGCTTGGGAGCCAGTGATGGTATTCTACCGGTTTGGCCTGGTTCTATTGAGCCGGTAGCGGCGATGAGCCACAGAGACCGAACTGGTTCTCTCCACCACTCTGCTGTTGGGCCCACCCACCCGCCTGGGCTTCCATACTCACCTTTATCCTCTGCTTTTGAAGTGCAGCTGCTTAATGCGGCACAGAAGAATGCCACACGGCAGCTGCTGAAGCAACCGGGAGAGTGCAGGCTTGCATGAGGTGACTTGGAATGCCTCTGTGCCTGCACAAATGCCTCTGTGCCTGCGCAAAGTGCACGCTTGGCACGCACACACATGCAAAGTGTATGCACGTGTGCAAAGCATGCCCACCAAGCCACGCCCACCAAACCGGTGGTAAAACTTTTTAAATCCCACCACTGTTGGGAGCCCGTTTTCGCTGACAGAGCGCTCGGGCCACCACAGGTGCCAACACAAATGACATTAAGCTGGCCACACCCACCCCAGCCCTCCGAGATCAAACACAACCCTGATGCAGCCTTCAAGGAAATCGAGTTTGTCACCCCTGTCCTAAAGAGAAAACAAAGATTGTTTAGCAATGTACTAATTAATGTTGCAAATGTCATTCCTCGATCAGTAGAAGCTTGGATATTTGAGATCCTTATTGCCCAAATCTACCACGGAATTTCACATCCCCCTTGATGATGTGGCAAGAACATGTGGACATGTGTTTTGCAAAAGAGCATCTGTAAACCTTGTGAATCGTTCGGGAAAGTAATGAGCTCCAGATCAAGAGAGTTCATCTTCTGTGAAACTGGAAAGGAAGAACCGGTTCCAGGAACTCTAACTCAAGCCAGGGGAATGATGGTGTCAATCCCAGCAGGCCTAAAAGAAGACCCAGCACATGTGGCTGAAGAAAATAACTTCTGATCAAAGCAACATATGAGAATGATGAAATTGCAAATAGATTGCAGCTGAGTGAACAGCTGAATTGTTAAGCTCATGGTAACCTCAAACTGGTATCACAACACAGCAATATATCTTACTGTGGTCTTGTCGTCCTCTGGTTGTTACTTCTACTTGTCTCAAGGTGCATGAGAGAGAGAGAGAGAGAGAGAGGAGGAGGGAGGGAGGAGAGGAGAGGGAGGGAGGAAGGAGAGGAGAGAGAGAGAGAGAGAGAGAGAGAGAGAGACCTGTTGTGCTATCTGTTCAAAACACACACCAGGCAGAGTTTTGATGGTTGGAGACATCGTTATTGTCTTCTTCAGTTTGGTCTGCACTGAGCACATTACCATCAATCTGCTCCTAGCAATTTCCATTGTTATGTGCCTGGTTCCCACTGGATTTTAAAAAAATATTTAAATTATTGGTATAATGGATACCAAAGATGCAGAGCACAGGGTTCAGTCCTCAAAAAGAGTTTTGGACCGTGCAAGAGTACAAAGGCAGCATCCGTCCGTCTACAGAATGTCTACATAATGTGACCAACAAAGTCAAGAGAACAGCCATAACAGTATGGCCAGAGTTCCAGCCAGTTTTAAGCCAGATAGAAATGGGCAGAGTTTGGTCACACTATTGTGGTTGCTGTCTTGGTGCATGATGGCATAGTACTGTAGTTAGAATGTAGTATTGCAGGCTGACTTTGCCCACAGCCAGGAGTTCAATCCTGACTGGCTCAAGGTTGTCTCAGTCTTCCATCTTTCCAAGTTCGGTAAAATGAGGAGCCATATTGCTAGGGGCAATAGGCTGAATCTGTAAACCACTTAGACAGGGGTGTAAAATACTGTGAAGTGGTATATCAATCTAAGTGCTATTGCTATTGCTATCTGAGGTGGGGGTTTTTTTAAGCATGGCTTGTAGACTCCCTGTCATATCTTTTAACAACCTGCTTTCCCGCCTCAAGACTATGCAGTCTCTGCTTTACTGCATGGTCTTTGAGAACTGAAGAAGCTTCTTGGATGAGAAGCGAAACTTCTTCAAGGAAAAACAAAGACAGTCCAGTTGAAGAAGCTTCTCGGATGAGAAGTCAAAAGGTCTTCAAGGAAAAACAAAATCCAGTTGCCTTTTGTAAAAGCACAACTGGGACAACCAGGATCTGGATGACTGAGAGTCTCCATAGATATCTGCTTTAAAGTACTACAAGGAGCAGGGAATATTTGCACTTTGCAAAGCAGTTTTGGGAAATTTGCTCCAAGTATCAGCATTCCTTTTATTTCTAAGCAAGTCCCTTGTTTCCAAGAAAGGATCTATCAATTCTCTTAAATGATAAAAAAAAAGAAACGAAACCTGAAGCCCAGTATTTAAATAGATAAGGAACAACCTTTCCAATATACATACATACATACATACATACATACATACATACATACATACATACATACATACAGGTTCCCCTTGCACATACGTACTAATTGTTTCTGGTTCTAGGGGGCAGTGCTCATCTCCGTTACAAAGCTGAAGAGCTAGCGCTGTCCAAAGACAGTGGCCAACATGACTAAATGCCGAAGGCACACGGAACGCTGTTACCTTTCCACCAAAGTGGTCCCTATTTTTCTACTTGCATTTTTACATGCTTTCAAACGGCTAGGTTGGTAGAAGCTGGGACAAGTAATGGGAGCTCACTCCGTCACACAGTGCTAGGGATTCGAACCACCGAACTACCGAACTTTCTGATCGACAAGCTCACCATCTTAGCCACTGAGCCATCTTAGCCGCACAAACATGCATATATACACAGAATTAGGAGGAAATATCCTGTGTTGGTGAAAAATTATTTCCAGGTAAGGTTTTGGGAAATCAATACCTTGTAACTACTTCTTCTTGTTGCTATTAATTGCATGTGCATGTCTCCCAACAAGTATTTTATGAATGGGAAGCTGACCTTGGCAACAACAGCAACAGAACCTTGCAGGACATATAACATCCAGCAGTCATCCAAAATTGGGGACCTCTGTAAATGAGCCTCCCAAATGAATGGATTTATTAGACAGTGGATTGGTAGATCCCGTTTTTACACGTCAGAGGTCATACACTTTCACTTCCTGCTTTCTTTTGCTTGGAGTGGTGTGAGAAGGCCTCCACTCTGAAATGTTGGACAGTGGCTGTGATGTGGTGTTCTGGTTGTGAACTAGATGGACCACATCCCGACTGTGTATAAGGCAGCTTCCCAAATTCTTACCTTGAGAATGTGTGAATGATCCTCTTAATCTTATCCAAGTGCTGGTGAGGGCATCCAACTAGGGTAGAGACTCATAACCCATTGACCACTTCCCTCAAACTATGTTGTCAAGGAACCAGAAATCTTTTTTTTTTTTTTGGAATATATTTTTTATTGTTTACAACTATAAGTATCAAGCACCATTTTGGAATTACTTTGCCTTATATACAAAAATATAACCAAACCATTAACAGTCCTATTATTGGTACAATATTTACATTTTGATTCTAATCAGGGGTGGGATTCAAATTTTGTAATAACCGGTTCTGTGGGCATGGCTAGGTGGGTGTGGCTTTGTGGGCGTGGCTAGGTAGGCGTGGCTAGGTGGGCATGGTGATGTGACTGAGTGGGCATGGCTTCTTCTTTTTCTTTTTTTTTTTGGCAGCAACCCCCCTCCCATTTTTGGGGCCTTCTGGGCCCCAGGGAAGCCTCCTGGGGGGTGTTTTTGCTCCCAGAAGGCTTCCTTGGGGCCCAGGAAGAAAAAAAATTGAAGGGGTACTGTGCGCATCCCCGCCATTTTTTGCCTTCCTGGGCCTCAGGGAAGCCTCCTGGGCGAAGCAGTAAGAGGGGAATCCCAGCACAGCTGATTATAGGAACAGCTGATTGTCGGGAGGGGGAAAAAAAAGAAATACCTTAAGGAGTGACTGGGCGGGGAAGAATGCAGTCAGCAATGTCGGGCATGCATGCAATGTTGTGCATGCATGATAAGGACTGACTGGGCAGGGAGGGGAGGGGCGGGCAGAGGGGGGGGGGGAGCCAGCCAGGAAAACAATTTGCCAATTCTCCGAACTGTGCAGAATCATAACAACCGGTTCTATAGAACCAGTCTGAACCAGTAGAATTCCACCCCTGATTCTAATCCTCTTAGCTATTTTTGTTCCAACCTTCCCTTTTTTTTTGCAACCACAGGTAAAACTTATTCCAGGTATAATATTTTGATTCCCCCTTATCTTTCAGCATTAAAGTTAATCTGTCAGATTCTGCACAAGCCATTATTTTCCTTATTATCTCTCTTTTCAGTGGTATACTTTCATTTTTCCAATATTGTGCACAAACCATTCTCGCCGCTGTCAATACATGTATTATTAAATATGTTATACCTTAGCTGTGACCTTCTGTCATTATTACTAAGAAAAATATTTCTGGCTTAAATTGAATGTGCTTCCCCAACATAAGGAACCAGAGTTCTATTACTGACATGATGAAACTGTGTAATAAATAACTGAAGGTCACAAAATTCTACCTAGTGCACAAAATTCCACCTAGTTCTGTCCTATCATGCAAGGTATTGGTCAAGCTTTCCCCATAAGTAGTTAAATGGCTTTGGACTAGACTGATCCTCCCAAGGGACTGATATTTTCAAAGGAGAAGTTAGCTATCTTATGTTTGTGAGAAGCTATGGCTGACATAAACTGTTACGGAAATCCATCTCCATCAGCTTGGAGGGTTATGTGAAATTTTAAAGTTCAGGACCCTGCAGATTCTGAAAATCCAAAACATGGATGAGTGGGGAAAATCGATTCAAAGAGGTGCAAAATCCTTGCAAGATGCTACTTTCGTAGATGCTTCAAATGGTAGACGGAGAACATAAATAGGGATTCAACTTTTGAACAGAATGATTTGCAGTATAATAATTGAGTTTTATAGAGTGGAGAGAATAGCAGTAGCACTTAGACTTATATACCACTGTATCGTGCTATATTAGCCCTCTCTAACAAGCTTAGAGTGTCAGCATATTGTCCCCAACAATGTGGGTCCAGGGGTGGGATTCTACCAATTCGGACCAGTTTAGGTGAACCGGATGTTAAGTTTTCATCTGGTTCACCGAACCGAAATTTCAACCAACTGGCTGGCCCCGCCCACCCCTCCCCTCACCTCCTCTCCCCTATCAGGAGTTGCCATGCAATGCAGGTAAGTTCACAGTCTGCGTGGAGGCTCTGGGAGGGGGGGAAAATGGGCCTTCCGGAAGTCCGGAAATGGGCCTGCTTCCAGCTTCCGGTGGGCCTCCTGAGCCCAGGGGAGGCTATTTTTGCCCTCCTAGGGGCCAGGAGGAGGCCTCCGGACCCTTTGGAGAGTAAAAAATGCCCCTTCCAGAAGTACCAGTAGGTCACACCCACCCAGCAACTGGACAGCGAACTGGTTGCTGGGATTTTTGAATCCCACCCCTGTGTGGGTCCCATTCACTGACCTCACTGACCTCACCATTCACTGACCTGGAAGGCTGAGTAAAAATTGAGTTGGTCAAAATTGAACTCCTGGCTGTGGGCAGGGTTAAGTTGCAATAGTGCATTCTAAACACTGTGTCACCAGGGTTTTTCAGTGCTCTAAATTTGTGTCTATGAATTTTTTCTGAAACTCACTTTAGAAACTACTTTGTGATTCTTATAGTAATCGTCCTCTTGCTACAGCAAGGAAGTGAGAATTAAATAGGAATGTATGGGAATTATTCCAACATAGTACCTATATAATGGCAGTACAAGATTAAATAATACTACACTGTATGAACTTTCTTTCTGTATAGTATCACTGCTAACCGTACTTTTTTCTGGCAGGCTTGGCAGAAGGCGGAAAACAGGCTTGGAATATTTTCTCACCAAGTCAGACAGGCATGTTTTGCAATGTGGCTTTTGATCATAGGATGCTCTACCGACAATTTATTTTCTGCATCTAGATATATATACAAGAATTCTGTGCATGTGGATTCAGAAATAAGTCCAAATGAATTCAATGTGACTATTCTTTGGAAAGTTTAATATCGTTTCATTATTTCCTGTTCAAGAGCACAATTGACTGAGGATGTGCCATCAAACCAGCTTTAATATAGACATTAATTGAACATGTGGATAGACAGATCTTCAGGATGCACTGTCCGACAAAACACCCATCACCACTGCCACTGAGTCCATGCCATTTGCTATTGTCTAGTCTTTTCTTCTCTTTCCTTTTCTAGCATTATGGACTTCTCAGGAAATTGGGGTCTTATAATTTGTTCAAAATATAATTTAAGTCTGACCGTATTACTTTGGTGGCATGGTGGCTCAGATGCTGGGCTTGTTGGCTGGAAAGCCAGCAGCTCAGGTTCAAGACCTCAGTACCATGTGACAGGATGAGCTCCCATCCTTGACTCAGCTCCTGCCAACCTAGCAGTTTGAAAGCGTGCAAATGTGAGTAGATAAATAGGTACCACTTCGGTGGGAAGATAACAGCATTCTCCTCCACCTATAGTTATGCTGGCTACATGACCATAGAATTGTCTTCAGACAATGTTGGCTCCCTCATCTAGGAAATGGAGATGAGCCCCCTAAAACTGGACACAACTGAGCAAGGGAAACCTTTATTTTACCATATTACTTTAAGTAATACCTTGGAACTGATTTTTCTACGATCCATTTTTGGTTCCCTTGGCTGTCCATGATATTCTCAGGAGTCTTCTCTGAGGATCAATACTCTTCTTATCCTGCTTCTTCAACGTCCACTAAGAGCACAAACAACAGATCATCTGACTCATTGGTGCGATGACATCTGCCATTGGCTTAACCAAGCAATAAATATGGCTTAATGCTGCTGTTCTTTCATGGCATGAATAATAGCTATCACATACCTCTTGCTGGCTCCAAACCAAAATATGAGTTTTTTTCCTGGGGAGTGAATAATCACAAATGTCTAAACAATTTGACAAAGGTGCTGCCATGAATACACTTGCCAAATGTAAACATGTTAGCCATCTCATGGCGGATCGGTCATTGTTGAAGCTACAGGATTAGGAGAGGATTACAGCCTTGTTTTCTTAAAGGCTGTTCTTCTAGAACTGAGTTTCTTCTGCTTTTCTCTGCTTGGGTAAGTTGCTTCTATAGCCCACCCACCAAGAGCGCAGTTGTTTAGCTTTGGGGGGCAATGCTGAAGACACAGACAACAATTTGAAAAATGGCAAAGAGGGAGACAGTATGCTAAAGACAGCTGCTGTTGCTTTGTGCATCTCTTGTTGTGGTTCTCCAGAATTGTGCAAGAACAGCGTGTTCCAGGCCCAAGGAAAGCACCTGGCACATTTTTCTTGGAGAAAGATAAGAAGAGTCCGTTACAATTAACATGACTATCAAGCATCAAAGCAAACATCTGAGGTGAATTGCCCCCAAATGTCAGGGCTACTTGGATGGAGGGGCTGGTTCTAAATGTTGTGTCTTTCTTCTGCCCAGCCTATCCCAGGTCCAAAGAATTGGAAGAGCATCTGACAGCAAATATTTGATTAATACCCTGTTAGTAAACAAAAATATGGGAAATGGGAAAGTCTGGCCCCAGTGCAAATTCGGAGACAGTTGCTTCAATGCTTTTGCACAAAGGCAAGCAATAAATAGCCAAAACACAATAAATGTTTTTTGTTCTTACAAGTTGAAGCATACCACTCATGTTATGGTGATTTCCTGGACTGACATATAGGATTGTATCAGGACCATTCCATTCTGGTGTCCCAAAGGTGTTTTTCTTTTCAAAAGACAACTGGATCAGTGGTGGGATTCAATTTTTTTTTACTACCGCTTCGGTGGGTGTGGCTTGGTGGGCATGGCTTGATGGGCGTGGCAGGGGGAAAATCCCCATTCTCTCCCCACCCCACGAACCTGCTTTCCAGCTTCATTCTCCTATGCAGGGCAACTGCCTATCAGTTGGGACTCGGCAGGCAGAGAATAGATGGGGATGGGGCCAGTCAGAGGTGGTATTTGCCGGTTCTCCGAACTTCTCAAAATTTCCTCTATTGGTTCTCCAGAACTGGTCAGAACCTGTTGAATACCACCTCTGCTTTGGGACTAGATGTCTATTTATGTACCTTGACTGGGTGGCAACTCCGACTGATCCCTCTAGGCCAGTGTTTCTCAATCTGGGCAACATGGAGTTGTGTAGACTTCACCTCCCAGAATTCCCAGCTGACTGGCTGGGGAATTCTGGGAATTGAAGTCTATACATCTTAAAGTTGCCAAGGATGACAAACACTGCACTAGGCATTGCACTCAAATAATCGGTGTTTGAAGATTTTTTCTGAAAAGCAAAACAAAAACAAACAAAAAACAAACAAACCAGGAAATTGTAATGAAACAAATAAATGTAATTTAATGATAAAGGTGCATTTTTGTGGATTTACATTAGCAGTGTTGAACCACATTAGAATTTCCTTTCACTTTATATTAAATGGAGCCTGACAGTCAGGAGACTGTGAGTTCGATCCTAGATAGAGGTAGATATTTTTCTCTCTCTGGACACACTGAGAATATATCTGCTGGGGGGAAAAAACTCTGCATTGGCAACAGGAAGGGCATCCGGTCAGTAAACGCTCCGCTCCATTCAGTTGCCCAGAATGGAATTTCACTGATTTATTATGTTTGTTTTACATTTTCCCCCCAAGGACCTTAAAGCGATGGATATCATGCCACAGCAATCATTTTTATCCTCCTAACAGCAACTTTTTACAAGGTTAAGCTGCATCTGCTCAGTTAAGCTTCCCAATTGTAGCCCAGGCCTTGATTGAAACCACAATACTGGCAGGGTGGGGTGGGAGATTCCTCAGCCATGTTCTGGCACTGACTCAGAAAAACCAACACTGTGTTAAGTCATCCTGTGGCTTGTCTTGCTTTAGTGTTATCTGTTCTAGGAATTCAGTCTTTGTGGTTTGCGGAGCATAGTTAATGGCTGAGTACATTGGAACCAGTCATGGTTTATTCAGTGAGTTATGTACGCTGGGTTTCTCTCCACTGAGATTTATGGCCATTGTAGTCCTGCCTCTCTAGACAGAGGCAGGTTTCAGAAAGAAACAACTCAACAGGCCATAGCAGACACTGCCTTCTAAGGTTATTGAGCCTTCATAGCTTCACCTCTCACAGACATGATATAAAGTTTGTCTTCATTTCTGTTATTTTGCCATAACAATAGTCCAACAAGTCTAAGATCGCGTATCCTTACAGTACAACCGCAAGTGAGCCCCACATTTCCATAGCTAAACAAGACAGTTGCTAAGTGAGCTTTTCTCCATTTTATGACCTTTCTTGCCACCATTGTTAAGTGAATCACTGCAGTTGTTAAGTTAGTAACACCACTGTTAAGTCAATCTGGCATCCCCATGGACTTTGCTTGTCAGAAGGTCGCAAAAGTGATTACATGACCCTGGAATACTGCAACCACCACAAATATGAATCAGTTGTCCGGAGCAGAGGTAGTATTCAGCAGGTTCTGACCAGTTCTGGAGAACCAGTAGTGGAAATTTTGAGTAGTTCAGAGGATCAGCAAATACCACCTCTTACTGGAGATTTTACAGTATCCTTCTCCCACCACATCCACCAAGCCACGTCCACAGAACTGGTAGTAAAAAAATCTGAATCCCACGACTGGTCCAGAGTCCAAATTTTGATCACAGGGCGCTGCAATAAGCGTGAAAACCATTTATAAGTCACCTTTTTCATTGCTGTTGTAACTAGGGTCACTAAATGAATGGTTGGAAGTTGAGGACTTCTTGAATGCCAGTATATGCTGCCTTGTTCTCACTGCATATTCCTCTTCTGCCTATCTAGAAAGCCAGAGATTGGGGCCGTTCTTATTGTTGAAGCCATATAGTAGAGCTGTATTGCTATTATCCTTTTCATCTTTTCACATCTTCTCATCTTTCCTCCTACCTTCTCCTATTGGCACCTTATGATTTATCACCTGTTGTTTGTATCTCATGATTAATGATTGTATCTATGATCTATGACCTATCGTTTGGTGTTTGTATGTACACTGAGAGCTTATGTACCAGAGACAAATTCCTTGTATGCCCAAACACACTTGGCCAATAAAGAATTCTGTTCTGTTCTGTTCTGTTCTGTTCTGTTTTGTTCTGTTCTACCCTACCTTACCTTACCTTACCTTACCTTACCTTACCTTACCTTACCCTACCCTACCCTACCCTACCCTACCCTACCCTACCCTACCCTACCCTATTCTATTCTATTCTATTCTATTCTATTCTATTCTATTCTATTCTATTCTATTCTATTCTATTCTATTCTATTCTATTCTATTCTATTCTATTCTACTTATTCTACTCTATTCTATTCTGCTGTCTCTTCTCTTCTCCTGTTCTGTTCCATTCCATTCTATTCTACTCTACCCTACTGTGCTCTATTCTGCTTTTTCTTCCCTTCTCTTCTCCTGTTCCATTCAATTCCATTCTATTCTGATTCTATTCTAGTCTATTCTGCATTGTCTCTTCTTCTTCTCTATTCTTTCAATGTTCCTGCCTTTGCTTTGCTTCTCAGACAATCACCAATTGCTGTCTTGATACATGATGAGGTGAAGACAAACAAAGGTAAGCAGGGGCAGGGACTGGTTGGTTCATCTATCTTGTCCATCCACAGATCCCAGGCACCTGCCACCTGTCATTTAGACATTTCTGAGCATGTGTCTGTCCTGGAAGAGCATTAAACCTCGGTTCAAAAATAACTTGTTTGACAGACTGAACAGGAGCAATAAATCACAAGGTCTTGACTCATATTGCAAGAATGGCAGCCAATCACCAGCAGTGCACAGAAGTAGCAAACAGAGGAAGGAAACTTGTGTTCCCTATGAAAACTAATAAAAACTAGGAATAAAGTAACGTGAAACCGCCTGTTAGCAAAAGCATTGGAAAATCAGTAATGCACTCATTGGTAACAGAATCACAACACACAGCTGGCCCAACCAAGCTTTAATTTGCAGAGCACTGTCAAAGAGAACATGAATCTCATTTTTTAAAAAGACCAATGTAGTATTCTTTCAAAGGAGAACTAAACCCATCTATTGCTCTATTATAAAAACGCTAAACCTACACACTGTACATAAGAAGCCGGTATGAAGCTTGGCAAATCTTTTGGAGTAACACAAAGGCAGTATGCAGGTAGGTGCTTCTGAGGATGCCATATATAGGTAGTCCTCAACTTATGGCCACAAATAAGCCCATTGCTAAGCAAGACAGCTGTTAAGTGAGTTCTGCCTCCATTTTACAACCCTTCTTGCCACAGTTATTAAAGGAATCACTGCAGGTGTTAACTTAGTAACACGGTGGCTGTGAATGTGGTTTCCCCATTGACTTTGCTTGTGAGAAGGTTGCCAAAGGGGATCACATGACCCCAGGACACTGCAACCATCATAAATACATGCCAGTTGCCAAGTATCTGAATTTTGATCACGTGACTACGCGGGGATGCTACAAAGGTTGTAAGTGTGGAAAACGGTCACTTTTTTTCAGTGCTGTTGAAACTTTGAATGGTCACTAAGTGAATGGTTATGTGGGAAGTCCCCCACCCCACCTGACAAGAATGAAATATATTGGGAAATGTTAAAAAGGCAGGATAGAATATTTCCCCTAAATGAGAAATGGGAAAAAATCTTAAGGGAGTCAGAAACCAGTCCCAGTTCCCCTGCCCCAAGCAGAAACTGAGGAGGCTAGCTTTTAGGAATGCAGATTTGGTAATCCGTTCAGAAAGACTGGGTCAAGACAGAAACTCAGATAAACAAGAAACAAAAGGTCGACAAAATTAGCTCAGACAAGCACCTAGGATTTGCATTTCCTCTTTTGCCTCTAGAGCCAGCTATGACCTTTACTTGACCCCATAGGAATCTGATAACAGCCAATAAAATATTAAAGGACATGTTCTTGCCCAGCAACAAGAAGCTCAAAGAAGGTACAAAGAAGGTATAAAACCCCACCCACTCTCAACTCCATTTTGTCAGCTGCCCAAAATCACATATGTATGGTGGTTCTGTTTCATCAATAAACCCTTTTTTCTCAATCAGCCTCCATGTTTCCAGTGTCTTTCTCCCAACTTGGAACTGAACCAGATGGATTTTCCTTCCAACGGTTATAAGTTAAGGACTATCTCTACTCAGTCTCTCCTGTAACCCAGAGCCAAATTCCATGGAAGGCCTGTTCAGCAACTGGAAGGAAAAGTGTGTCTCCAACAGTTAAATTGGCTGGTTAAAAACTGGGCACATGCCCAGTATGGGATTGTGTCATCAGCCACATCATTATTGAAGTGTGTTGAATCATGCAACAATTATGCTTGGAAAAGGTGGGGGGAACCTACTTTAAAACTGGAACTGCTATGGTAAAACAATGTGAAACTGTTCACACGATGAAGGCTATGTCATAAAGAAGCTTAAAAATATTTCTTGGGATATGTTTATGCCACGGTTCAAGGGATATGAGATACTCTAAGCCACTGGTGAGAAAGTCAGTCTGTTTTCTCTGGGCCTAATCCTAGTGTCATCCCAGACTTCTGAAAAGATCTGAATCTCAGCCATTGCCAGATGCTGGAAAGGGACATCCTCCCTTCTGCGGTCAATCCTCTGCTTCCTAACCAAAAACAAAAGAAAAAAAGTGGGGGGTTTCGAAAGTGATTTTTTTAAATTTTTGCAGAGCTCAGTTCTCCTTCTCTACTTTCCTCCCTAAGAAAAGTCCCTGCCTGGGAGCACAGCAAAACTTGGTAACGTATGCCAAGATTGATTGCTCAAAATAGAAAACAAAATGAGAAATTGGAGACTTGTTTGCTTGCTTCTGCTGGACTCCTCCATGCCAAGGAATCGTCTGCGTGGAAAAAAAAAACAATACAAAACAAAATATATCCTCCTTCCATCCCATCTTCATTTTCCATTGAAATCTTTTTCAGACCGGGACGCTGGATACTCCGAGATCCTGGATTGGTGCGTAGTTTTAAGCAAATTCGAGGATAATCGCAACTAAGACGATCAAAGGCCTGGAGACTAAAACTTATGAAGAATGGCTGCAGGATTTGGGTTAGGCTAGCTAGTGTAAAGAAAATAAGAATTAGGAGTGATATGATAGCATCATTCCAGTATTTGAGGGGCTGACACAAAGAAGAGGGGTTCAAATTATTCTACAAAGCACCAGAGGGTAGGGCAAGAAATAATGATTGGAAATTAATTGAAGAGAGAAGCAACCTGGAATCAAGGAGAAACTTCCTAAGAATGAGAACAATTAACCAGTGGAACAGCTTGCCTCCAGAAATTGTGAGTGCTCCATCACTGGAAGTTTTTAAGAAGAGACTAGACAGTCACTTACCTGAAATAGTATAGGTTCTCATGCTTGAGCAAGGGGCTGGACTAGAAGACCTCCAATGTCCCTTCCAGCTCTATACTATTCTATTCAAATTTATTCAGTAGTCATCCTGACTTCATGGCATGGGACATAAGTTGTACAGCTCTTGACCCCATGCTTAGCAATCAATGCTATTTAGGAAAATCATCATTTTCTCTGGAGAAAACAAGCTCACAATCAAAATATGCAAATATTATTTCCCACTTTTATAAAACAAATGTGTTTTGTTGGTCACTTTTTTTAGTCTATGTTGCCAGTCTATTTGCAGCCAACTTTAATGGCCATATAGACTAAAAACTAAATTGCTGTACAGATATTTGAATTATGGGAGAAGCAGCAGCTTCAAGAGTGACTCAACTTGACTCTAAAGTACAGTCTAGAGGTGTACAATCAAGACCCCAGGCCTTTTTCAGTCACCTAAAGCCAGAGGTGGGCTGTTGGGGGCTTGTATGGGCTTAGGAGAGACCCTAGCTAAGACTCTGTGGGGCTCAGAGAGCCCCCAATAACCTCAGAAAGACAAGCAGCAAGGGAAAGCTCTTAATAGGCTTAATTGAACTTCTGGGCATTCAGCCAAGAGCATTTCACACCTCGTAAAAGTGTTGCAAGCTAGATAAACAATCCACTCAGTGCTTGTGAGGGAGAGCCGTTGAGAAAATCAAATAACATAGCTACTAGCCTCTGAGGTGATTAATTCCCAAATAATAAGAATCATGTAACTCACCAGAAACTCCACTAAGACTCAAAGATCCCTCTCACAGTCCCTGCTATTAAGCCTGGTTTCACCTACTCTTTTATTTAAGTATTAAATGCACAAAATAATAAACAGCTTTTTGGTATATATCTTTTTTTAGGTAATTAGGGCAAAGAAGTGACATCGAGTTGGCCACACCCACCCAGTCACATGACCACCTAGCCATACTCACCCAGCCACATGACCACCTAGCCATACCCACCCAGCCAGTCATTAGGGCAGAGAGCCCCTTGCTAAAAAATTTGAAGCCCACCCCTGCCTAAAGCCTTGGATATGATTCCTGGAGATCTCGGCAAGTTGAACAATATTTAACTGAATTTTACTGGAAATGAAATGGGATCTAATCAAGGTTTATCCTGACTCCAACTCATTGTTTTTAGAGCCCTTAAAGCATCATGCAAAACAGAGGTGCTATTCAGCAGGTTCTGACCAGTTCTGGAGAACCAGTAGCGGAAATTTTGAGTACTTCGGAGAACTGGCAAATACCGCCTCTGACTGGAGATTTTACAGTATCCTTCCCCTGCCACGCCCATCAAGCCACTCCCACAGAACCGGTAGTGAAAAAAATTTGAATCCCACCACTGATGCAAAAGCCAAATAAAGTTCTGGGTTAAAGTTGAAAACTCCTGGAATGGGCAAGTTAGTTTCCTAGCTCCATCCAAGAAGACTCATTGAGAACTAGAGCACATGAATTGGACGCAGGAAGTGTAAGATTCAATATCTCATATTTCTAGTTTTTAATGGATTAGGTGGCAACAGGTGATAGAAACAATCTTCTTACTAGGTCCTGGAAAATAGTTGTTGGACTGTTGGAAAGGGTCAGCTTTCTCCAAACCTGTTCTTTCTATAATTTTGAGGTCAGAGATTTCCAGAATCCCATGATATCCAAAGAAGAGCAGTAGTTTTGCAGGTTGAGTTCCAGGTCAGTAATCTGATAGTTCCACCTTCTTCAGATAATACTGGGTTGCAACTACTATAAGAACTCCTTGTTCCTCTCAACAGGATCTTTGTTTTTTGTCCAAGTTCTTTTCATCATTAGATTTAGTGTCATGGTGTTGATGAAAAAGACAGTGAAAAGCCAAAGATATCCAATCTATCGCTAAGGAACAAGAACATTAGATGAACACAGCTCAGTCCTTGGATTAATTTGAAGCTCAGATCTACAAGAAGGTCTAGGGATGACATGATAGTAGTCTTCTAATATCTAAGGGCTGCCACAAAGAAGACAGGTTCAGCTTAGTTCTCCAAAGCACCTGAAGGCAGGACAAGAAACAATGGATGGAAACTAAGCAAGGAGAAATCAAGCCTAGAATTAAGGAGAAATTTCCTGACAGTTAAACAATTATCAGCCTCCAAAAGTTATGGGTGCTCCAACACTGGAGGTTTTTAAGAAGTGATTGAACAACTATTTGTCTGAAAAGTTATAGAGTTTCCTGCTTGAGGAGGAGGTTGGACTAAAAGGCCTCCAAGGTCCTTTCCAACTCTGTTATTTTGTTATTAGCTGACCAAGGGAAAGATGTAGATCTTAAGACTTGTGGACTTCAATTCCCAGAATTCCTGAGCTAACATGGCTGGAGAAGGAATTCTGGGAGTTGAAGTCCACAAGTCTTAAAGCTGTCAAGTTTGAAGACCCCTGACCTAGATCTCAGCAAAGTCAGAAAACTATTTGATCAAAGTGTAAGACATGAACTAGATCAGTGTTTTTCAAACTTGACCACTTTAAGATCTGTGGACATCATCTTAAAGTTGCCAAGTTTGAAAAGCACTGAAGAAAGTGAAATTCTTGTTAACAGAACTCACAACTGATTGAATCAATACACCCAAAGAGTGCTTGTCAATGGCTCTATGCTTGAATTTGGGGATTGGACTAGATAGAAGACCTTCCAGCGCTGTAATTCAATTTATCCTGTTTGTTTCCTTGACCAAGGAGAGGCTATGTTTTTAGTCGAATTCACACACCCAATTAACTTTTTTTCTCCCCAGCTATTCTAGCGTGTTCTTCATTTTCCAACTGTGGTGGCCTTTTGCAGGCAATTGCTGGACCGGTTCCATAATCTCTTTTGCTTGCTCATGTTGCCAGAGACAACACATGATGCTGTCACGTTCTGTCCTGAAGCAATGTTTGCGTACAATCAGTTGCTTCCACTGGCTTTTGTTTTCACATACAGAGGCATAAAAATGGGATCTTGGTATAAGTTGCTGATATGAAAGGCCTTCTTATCCTTGCTCTATGGATTATATTTACTCTTTACTGGCTAATTCTAACAGCCGGTATTTAATATGCATAATATGCTGGGCATAAAATAGACAACATATTTTTTTTCCAGACAAATTAGGATGACTTTGATGGCTAAAATTCTTGAGAGATAAATATGGAACTGTGTATATGTGTGTTACAGGGAGATTGTGAGTAACAGGAATAGCCAATGTATAAACTTGGTTTATATTATCATGATAAGTCACCATGTAGGTCTGTTCGCTTTTGATTGTGCAAATCCAGTCGTGATGTGTAGATTGTGGTTTCTGGTTTAGTATGCTGTTACGATTCTGGCTGAATGTAACTTATTAAACATATCAAAGTTTAGTGTGTGTTAGTAGAAGACAAGCTCATGGAAATTAGAACTAATAAAGCGAAATTTGGGTTCAGAGGCAGTTTACTGGGAAACTTAAATGCAAGGATTCTATTGTCCTCATGTTTATTTTGCTTTCTTATTTATTAAACATATTTCCATGCTGCCATGATCAAAAAGACTTTTGGCAACTCACATAGATTTGTGATATGGTAAAAATTACATGGTAAAAAGTAAAAAATAAAACCCACTGTGATGATACAACAATCCAAAAACAAAACTGTGCAAAATAATAAATAAATAAAAATCCAGATGGCAACTTTAGAATAGGAGAAAACCATCTCAAAAATTGTTTGGGCTTCAAGAGCTTCCAAAGATCAACAACGAAAGAGCTAGCCAGATCTCCATGGAGAAGCTGTTTCACAAAATTGGCATTGCTACAGGTAAAAAGAGCATGTTTAGCTTCAAACTCAAATCCCTACACACAGAAGTGTGGGAGTACAGGCAGCCCTCAATTTACAATCATTCATTTAGTGACCATTCAAAGTTACAACAACACTGAAACAACACAGGCTTATGACCAATCCTCGCACTTACAACCATTGTAGCACTTCCAATTACATCAAAATTCTGGTGCTTGGCAACTGGCATGTATTTACAACTGTTGCAGTATCCTGAATTAATGTGATCACCATTTGTGATCTTCCCAGCCAGTTTCTGACAATAGGGGAAAAAGATTCATTTAATGACATGCTGATTCACTTAACAACTGCAATGATTCACTTAACAGTGGCAAAAAAGGTCATAACATCAGGTGTAACTCACCTAACACCGCCTTGCTTAATAATGGAAATTCTGGTTCAGGTCATAAGTTGAGGACTATAGTAGCAGATTCTCCCTGGTATATCTAATTTCCAAATGAACCAACTCCGAAGAACTATTACCGGGTGACACCTTATGAACCTGGTGTCCACTCATATTTGAATGCACTAAAAACTAGGTCTGTTAGAATAAAGGGAAGGAATATAAAGTTGGTTTATTTGATCAAAATTCAAATAAGAAAAATTTCTCCTACTGGCCACCCTTTTATGGACTTTCTGCTGACATCAGGACTCAAAAGATGATTTTTACGGATTAGTTCATAGATAAAGATGGGTCGATATGGGAGGAAGAGATCAATATTTTATAACTTTAGAGAGGGTGAAAAGTTACTAAGTTTGTTTATACTTGTGATGAAAGTTGGAAATCACTTCTCTTTTCTCTTTATATGTTCTCCTTTTTTTCCCTTCCTCTTCCCTTGTACGCATAGAAGTTTTTTGTACTTGTAGTTTTACTCCTCCCTATTCTCTTTTCTAGTTATAGGATTCTATCATTCAATTATTGTGCTGGCATACAATTTAGGACATAAATAATCATATGGTCATTTTTTTAAACAAATGACGGAAGGTTTCCATCTTTTCTCTTCTGATACGGCTGCATACTTTCCAGTCTGCTATATCATTAGCAAATCCCTCTAGATGGCAGCACCCACCTAATCATGGCTAATCTTTGAAAACAGGGTCCAATCTGGGTTGGTGCTTACATAAGAGACCACCAGAGAAATCCTAAGGCTGTAGATCCCATTGCAAAGTTCAAGTCATCCTAGAACAGGCAACAGTATAGGTAGTTCTCAACTTACGACTTTCATAAGCAAGACAGTTGTTAAGTGAGTTTTGGGTCCTTTTGACTTTTGCTTTGTTGACTTTTTTGATATTTTATAATTTTTCTAGCCACAGTTGTTAAGTGAATTACCGTAGTTGTTAAATTGGCAATACAGTTGTTAAATGAATCTGATTTCCCCATTAACTTAGCTTGACAGAACATCGCGAAAGATGGTCACATGACCTGGGAATATGAGACAGCTGCCAAGAGACTGGATTTTGATCACGTAACCATAGGGATGCTGCTGTCATGCCCCTGGTGGAGATTGACTCTGAGGGAAAGGAAGAACAGCCGACAGAGTGGGAGTGTGGCTCCAGAAGTTGTGGAGGAGGCTGGGGAAGAGCAGAGGCTGGTTGAGCAGTCAGAGGAGGATCCAGGCCCATCCCCTCTACATCCTAGGGCACGGAGGGAGTAGAGGATAAGGGAGAGACACGGTCTATTTGGGAGGAGAGGGCCTTGATCCTCTTCATGGGCTGCAGCTGTGACAACTGAATTAAGAGTAGGAAACAAAGTGTGGAAATATCTCTAGTTTATGATCCCTCTCTGAGTTTTGCGTCCTTCCCAGTGTGTGTTATCTGTGGAAGTCCTCCGGCCCTTATCTTGCTTGGCTTGTGTTGCTTTTTCCCTTCTTCTTGTAACTGTTTGTGTGGGAGTTTTTTGACTTCCGTCAAGGATATTCGGAGTTTGGAAGCAAAGTGAAGAAATAAAAGGGGCTTCACCTGTTTTCTGTGACTGTGTTTGTTTTGTACCCCACCCTGGGTCATCACACATTTTCTGGAACTGCTATATGGTTCAACTTATTTATAACTAACTTTTTAAAAAAACCTCTATAGATAATTCTTTTAACTTGCTGTTCCTTCCTGATTGCAGCGGACCTTGAAATAATGGACTATCAAAGTCAGAATGGTGTTAATGCAAAAACCAGGGATCAGAGTACATGGACTTTGCCCGCAGGATCATCCCATTGACTTGCATGCTCCGGTGCAAGGAGCTCCGCCCTGAACGCAGCGTTGGGAATAGGACAGCAAAGCCACAGTGGCTTTGCTCTCCTTTTCAAACATCCCACCGCCGCCGCGTTCCATTGAGCCTCTTGCACCGGAGGCACCTGCCCAAACAAGTCCAAACGGAGCAGTGCACGAAGTCAATGTGGTGAGCCTGAGAGAGGGAAAGAGAGAGGAAAGAGAGAGAGAGAGAAAGAGAGAAGGAAGAAGAGAAAGAGAAAAGGGAAAGAAAGAAAAAGGGACAAAGAAAGAGGGGGGATGGAAGGAAGGGACAGAAAGAAAAAGAAATAAAGAAGGAGGGAGGGAGGGAGAAGAAAGATAATGAGATATCTATTCTAGTCCAATCACCTGCTCCAGCAGGGTTAGAAGGGAGTGTGTGTGTGTGTGTGTGTGTGTGTGTGTGTGTTCTCGTAATTTACCAATACATTTTGGTTTTGCCTTCTTCAGAATTGGCACTGTAATACAGTGGGGAAAAGTAATTTTTTAGGGTGGAGGTCTGGTCCAATGGATCCTGTTTAAAGCCTCAACAAAATGTGAGAGCTTCCTGATAGTCTTGGCCATGTTTCATCCACAAAACCTTTAATTAATAGAAGCCAAAGATGTTTCAATGTGCTGGCAAAGATGCTGGCAAAGATGTTTCAGTGTGGAAAAGGGCCTCTAAACTAGGCCTCATTTCAATCTGATGCATCAGGTCTCTCTCTCTCTCTCTCTCCCTCTCCCCCCTCCATCCCTCCATCCCTCCATGCCCCCCCTTTCTTTGTCCCTTTTTCTTTCTTTCCCTTTTCTCTTTCTTTTCTTCCTTCTCTCTTTCTCTCTTTCTTTCTTTCTTCCTTCTCTCTTTCTCTCTTTCTTTTCTCTCTCTCTCTTTCCCTCTCCCAGGCTCACCCCATTGATTTGGTGCACTGCTCCACTCGGACTTGCTTGGGCAGGTCCTTCCGGTGCAGTGGGCTCAATGGGGTGGACCTGCGGGGCCGGCACCTAGAATGCAGCAGTGCTGGCATGTTTGAAAAGTCGAGCAAAGCCAGACGTTTTTTGCTGCAAAGAATCACAAAAGCTTCTGGGGTGTGCACAAGAAGGGACACACATGTCAATGCAATTCAGCAACATAAAATAAAGAAATACAAATAAAACAAATCAACAAGAATCGGCAAAGCATCTCTGATTAGATTTTATTCACTACTAGAATCTAATCAGAGATGCTTTGCCGATTCTATTCCAATGACCTGCTCCAGCAAGGTTAGAAGTGTGTGTGTGTGTGTGTGTGTGTGTGTGTGCATGGCTGTCAAAACTCCAAAAACAGGTCAAGTAGTTCTGGGGAGGCCAGTCATAAATTAGAACACTTGCTAAGGAACTGGCCGTTAAGTGAGGACCACTTGTATTTGGTTTGCCAGTCACCAAACCACGCTCACCCAGTCATGTGACCAGCAAGCCACGCCCACCCAGTCACGTGACCAGCAAGCCACGCCCACCCAGTCACATTACCAGCAAACCACACCCTCAAATTAGGCCATGCCCACAGAAATTTGAATCCCGCCCCTGGGTGGGGGGCATTGAGGATGAGTTTGTAGCACCAAGGGGGCAGTGGACTGAAAAAGTTTGGGAACCACTGTTCTAGAGGAAATTCCATCCACTGATTAATTCTTCTCAGTATCAGGAAATTTCTCCTTAGTTCTAGGTTGCTTCTCTCCTTGACTAGTTTCCACCCAATGCTTCTTGTCCTGCCTTCAGGAGCTTTGGAGAACAGGCAGGGTGGGCTTCAAATAATTTAACAGCCAGTTCTCTGCCTGGTTGCTGGGTGGACACAACTATAGTGGGCATGGCCTGTTTGGCCTCCTGCACCACCCTGGGAGTGAAAAGGGGCCGCGAGGGGGCCATTTTCACCCTCCCCGGTCTCCGGAGGCCTGAGGTATTGGAAACACATGCCTGAGGTATTGGAACCCTGCTACCATGTTACTCTTTCTTAAGAGTGAAAAACGGTCATGTCACTTTTTTCAGTGCCATTGTAACTTTGAGCGGTCACTAAACAAATGGTTGTAAGTCAAGGACTACCTCCATAAACCTCCATGGTCATCAGGAGCCCAACTTGAGTAAAAGGAGAGTGTAATTCTAGTGACAAGGCCTAAGGCTTAATTTGTTTGCATAGATGGTGCCAATTATTTTACAGCTCATCAAGTATAACTGAGTTAACTGTTTTCCCTTCCTTGGTTTTAATTCCTCCCTGTTTTGACCCACACATATGACTTCAACTATTTTAATCAAGGGGGAAAAATTAATCTATGATTTCTTTTGTACTGCATGAATAATTCCTCATAGGGCATGAAGAGGTTGCAGGTGAAAAATACAGATGGTTTTTTTCTTTACACAAAAACCAAGTTTTGCTTTTTCTTGGTCTGTCTCCTGCCTCCTCTGTCACATCGAGTTCTGGTAATGTTATCCAGTATTTTAAAAGTATTTATGTCTTGATTATTTAAGAAATTGAATACGAGAAGAAGAGTTCCCTCCAGTTCAAGAACAGCACATCTTCATCATTATCAGAACAAACCAGCAAGCCAAATACACAATGTACTGTACCGTAAAGAATCAAGCGAGGCCTTGTTTCACAGCTATGTATTATAAATCAACAAAAAAGCATCATTAAACTGCATTTACTTTTTTTACATCACAGTTTGCTGGGAGTTTTGTTGCTTTTCAGAAAAGTTCTTTAAACATTGCTTATTTGAGAGTCTTGATGTCTTCCTCAAAGCCACCAATCCAGCTCCTGTTGAGTACAATGTCCAGTGCAAAGTTTCTCAACCTTGACAACTTTAAGATGAATGGACTTCAACTCTCAGAATTCCCCAGCCAGCATGGAAACAAAAGTCCATCTATCTTAAAATTGCCAAAGTTTGGTGACTGAATACCTATATAGGAGTCGTGGTTGCGCAGTGGTTAGAATGCAGTACTGCAGGCTATTTCTGCTGACTGCCAGCTTTCAGCAGTTCGATTCTCACTGGCTCAAGGTTGAGTCAGCCTTCCATCCTTCCCAGGTTGGTAAAATGAGGACCCAGATTGTTGGGGCAATAGGATGACTCTGTAAACCACTTAGAGAGGGCTGTAAAAAGCACTGCGAAGCAGTATATAAGTCTAGAATAGAGTAGAGTAGGGTAGAGTAGGGTAGGGTAGGGTAGGGTAGGACAGGGCAGGACAGGACAGGACAGGACAGGACAGAACAGAACAGAATAGAATAGAATTCTTTATTGGCCAAGTCTGATTGGACACACAAGGAATTTGTCTTGGTGCAAATACTCTCAGTATATATAAAAGAAAAGATACATTCATCAAGAGTTAAGAATCATAAGGTACAACACTTAATGATAGTCATAGGGTACAATAAGCAATCAAATCATACTTGGAAACAGTCCATATAAATCATAAGGATACAAGCGACAAAGTTACAGTCATACATCTAAGTGTAATAGCATCTAAGTGCTATTGCTATAGATATTTAGTTTATGTATTATGCGGAGTTATATACTGCCCCATATTTTATTTCCAAGTGGCTTACCATGGCACCAATAAAAACCTAATAATCAACAGAGTTCGCAGTGCAAGTTCAAAACAACACCAAAGAAATGTCAACAAGAATCTTCATTGATTTAGAGCCCCATAATAATTGTTTCGTTAATGGTGTCCGTCACATGTTTTGCCAATCATTTACGTTCATTTCTATTGCTGTGAAAGGGATAAAGTATACGTGATGGCACAGTCATTGGCCAATGAAGCCCTCAGACTTCAAAAGTTGCTCTCTGCATAACCTCACTGCAACTGAACTGGTGGAAACAATTTTTGCAACACAAAGGTAAGAGATGAGTGAATACTGAGAAAGCTACTTATTTATTAAATTCTGACACCGCCCATCTCACCTAGGCAACTGTGCATGCTAAGCCTGCCTGCCTGCCTGAGGATTCAGGGAACCCCAACCCCTATGCCAGGTTATGGAAGAGGGGTATCTAACTCTTATATTTCAGTGCATTAAGAAAAGGATAGAAAAGCAAATTTCTACTCCTGCTGGCTTCTGTTTGCTGGGAGCCGGAGATGTTGATGTCCCTTTCCTCCTGCGAAAGGACGATGATCTGATTTACTGTCACTGTTATTTGCAAATAGTAGATCTCTTTTCCAAGTTGTTTACATTCCTAGCTGGACCACATTTCCCCTGAACCAGCGGACTAATCTAAACTCAGATGTTCTCTTCTAAGTTTGCTTGGGGACACAGACAACCTGGCCACCTGCTCCTGTAAATCTACCATGGCTTCATTGTATTTTCCACTTCTCTCCACGCTCTCTCCTTACATTCCTGTAACTAAGTCTGAGCAACCGGTCACCTCCTGACCACCTCCCCCACTGTCCAGGCACCATATTTTGTGTTGTAGGAACTTAGTACAGTCACATGAAGGACACAGCTCCGTTGCCAGTGTTCCTACCAACATAAACAGGTCCGTGGATTTACTGAAAGTATCCCTTGTAAGTAAGTGGATCTCTCTCCGTTAACTGCTGTTGACAGGATGTATCTTTCCTTCAGAGGCACAGTTCATCTCCTATATCCAGGTAGTCCTCAACTTACAACAGTTCGTTGAGTGACCGTTCAAAATTGCAATGGCACTGAAGGAAAGGGACTTGTGAGCATTTTTCACACTGATGACCCCCTGGTTACATGATCGATTTGCTTTGCCAAGGTTGATGATGCTATTAACTGCCCAGGTGATTCAGCCCCCAATTCCTACTACTGGTAGTCCTCAAACTTACAACCATTTGTTTAGTGGCTGTTCAAAGTTACAACGGCATTGAAAAAAGTAACCTATGACCCAGCGATGGGATTCAAATTATTTTTACTACCAGTTCTGTGGGCGTGGCTTGGTGGGCATGGCTTGGTGGGTGTTGCAGGGGAAGGATACTGCAAAATCCCCATTCCCTCCCCACCCCACTAACCTGCTTTCCAGCTCTGTTCTCCTGTGCAGGGCAACAAAAGAAGACCCAGCCGATCAGCTGGGACTCGGGAGGCAGAGAATAGATGGGGGCGGGGCCAGTTAGAGGTAGGATTTGCAGGTTCTCTGAACTATTCAAAATTTCTGCTACTGGTTCTCCAGAACTGGTCAGAACCTGCTGAATACCACCTGTGCTATGATGTTTTTCACACTTATGACCGTTGCAGCTTTCCCCTGGTCACCTGATCAAAATTCAGAGGCGTGGCAACTGATTCATATTTATGATGGTTGCAGTGTCCTGGGGTCATGTGATGATGACCTGTTGCGGCCTTCTGACGAGCAAAGTCAATGAGGGAAGCCAGATTCACTTTACGACCATATTGCTGATTTAAGAACTGCCGTGATTCACTTAACCACTGGGGCAAGAAAAGTCGTAAAGGGGGGACAAAACTCACTTGATGAATGTCTGACTTAGCAACATAAATTCTGGGCTCAATTAGGGTCGTAAACTGAGGACAACCTGTAATTGTAATTTAAACTTTTAAACAAGAAGATTAAGAAGCCTTAGATACTCAATATCCCAGTGGGAAGTTTTGATGGAAAGGATCCTTTTACCTGACATCTTCTGGACAATGAATGGAAGGATGACCCACTTTAAAACTGTTGTTCAGCTAGGGCAGGGGTGTCAAACTCAAGGCCCGGGGCCCGGATCCAGCCCACGGGTGCTTAGATCTGGCCAGCGGGGCCACCCTGCAAACAGCGAAGGACTGGCCCAAAGTGCCTCTGCTGGCAAAAACCAAGCTTGGGAGGGCTGCATGTGGCCCTCCCAATCTCCGTTTTAACTGACAGAAGGAGTCTGTTGCACTCTAAAACGGAGCTTGGGAGCCCATTTTCCCTGGCAGAGGCTCTCAGGCCACCACAGGCGCCCCTAATACAAGTAACGTCGAGCTGGCCAAGCCCACCCTGGCCCCCCAAGGTCAAATACAACCCTGATGCGGCCCTCAATCAAATCCAGTTTGACGCCCCTGAGCTAGGACTTCTTAGAGTGAAAACGATATCCTTTCCATCAAGCTTGCTGTGAAAAGAAAACAAAAGAGCAAGCGAGAGAAAAGAAAGGGACAGACACACCTATATCTCTCTGGCACCTGTTTATTTCAGAATTGCACTGGATCCGTTTAATCCCAAATAATTTTTTTTTTTAAAAAAAGAACATTCAGGTCATATGCAGATAACATACGAGGGAAATCTTTCTGCGTAAAAACATGGTTATTCCTGAACTTAGGGAACAAAGAATAAAGTGGAAATCTTCAGCAACATGTAGGCTATATTTGGCAGACATTATAGTGCAATCTGGCAAGAGCTTAGTACAGGATTCAGGACGCTGTGTGAATCCAGGACGTTGGGTTAATGGAAAGAAACCAGGGTTAATCTCTCTGGATAAATGTACCATGCCAACACACCCCAAACACTCCTTTAACCAAATCCTGTATCTGCTGCTGGGGGCAAAGAGCTCATTTTACCTCATGTTATGAGGAAACCTTCTCAAGCCTATTCCTGAATCCATTTTGAAGGGTTGACTAGCATCTTCTCTGCAGTTAGGAAAACGTTTTCCTTCCATTCCCTTCTCCCAAGAAGTTGGCATAAGGCACACACTGGAGTGTGAGGCATCCGTGGTCAAACAGTCTATGAGGTAGTTTCCCCTTTGAACACCAGGTGTCTGTCTGAGGGTCATAGCAGTCCAGTGAATCAGAGTCCACGATGGCATTATCCGGTGTTAGACAGCGGCCGCCGGTCAAATACAGCTTCTCGTTGATGGTGGCTACCCCATGGTGCATCCGCCTTTCCTTCATGTCTGCACACTTCACAAATTTATTGTCCTTGGTATCGTAAGCAATCACTCTCCGGGTGTACCCTAGGGAAAAACCAAAAATAATGGAAAATTGTGAAATGCATAAGTCACAGGCTCAGCAGGGAGAATGGAAGGGAAGGGCAATGAAAACCAGATAGTACTCAACTTATGACTAAAACTGACCCCAAAATTTCTGTTGCTAAGCGAGACCATTGTTAAGTGAATTTTGCCCCATTTTACAATCTGTCTTGCCGCAGTTGCTAAGTGAATCATGGCAGTTGTTGGTAATGTGGTTGTTAAGTGAATCTGGCTTCCCCACAGACTTTGTGTCAGGGCTCCAACAAATCCACCCCCATTCAAATCAAAAGTCTCTAGCCGCATCTCAGAGAAAAGTAAATTGGATTATGAGAAGTTGCCATGTTGGCGCATGGCTGGGTGCAGCCGATACTAAATCACATCATACATTTCCCCCTTGACCCTGGTCTTTCTCCCACCCCCTAGATGTCACTTCTCCAATGGGACACATCCATCTCCTAGAGTCATCCATCACACTCTCCAATAACCTTCTTATGCTCCGACAACTTTGGGCTACCGAGGTGATTATCTAGGCATTTCAAGAATGCCTTGTTTTCCCCCACTCCCTTTTTCTGGCAGCTAAAAAGATCAAAGGAGTATCTTTTTAGTTGACACTTTGCTTGTCAGAAGGTCGCAAAAGGGGATCATGTGATCCCTGGGACACTGCAATTGTCATAAATACGAGTCAGTTGCAAAGCGTCCAAATTTTGATTATGTGACCATGGGAATGCTACAACGGTCGTGAAAATGACCATAAGTCACTTTTTTTCAGTGCTGTTGTAACTTTGAGCAATCACTAAACAAATGATTGTAAGTCAGAGGTGTCAAACTCGCGTCGTCACGGCATTATGTGATGTATCATGACTTTTTTCTCCTTTACTAAACTGGGCATGGGCGTGGCCGGCGTGTGATGCATCTGGCCCGCCAGCTGCGAGTTTGACAGCCCTGTTTTAAGTTGAGAACTACCTGTAAGTAGAAATTAGGGGCTGGATCACCTGGGCAGTTAGCAGCATCATAAACCTTGACACAAGTTGTTCCACTGGAATTCTTTTTTATCTGGATTCTTGTGTTGAGCAGAGTATCAAACTCAATGCAGTGGCATCACCAGTTTGTGTGTCACCATGAGCAAGATGGCGGGAGGAGTTTTGCAGTGGAAAGTCCACCTGGTGTGTCTAAGTTCATGATGCACCACCTGCCATATTGCTTTGACATTCCTCCACTTTACTCATGCACCTCACTGATTCAGTGGCCTAAATGACCCCTTACAAATAATATTACTGCATGTATTCTCTGTTCTTGTGATTTATTCTTTCCATTGCAAACCATATTATTATGCTCTTCCTTTGCGTGGCTTGGAGTCAGACCTGTTACACCATATGACAGACGTTGGGAATGTGAAGAGAGACAGCTATGGCTGAGTTAAATAAATCAGGGGTCTCCAACCTTGGCAACTTTAAGACTTGTGGACTTCAACTCCCAGAGTTCCTCAGCCAGCAGGCTGAGGAATTCTGGGAGTTGAAGTCCACAGTTGCCAAGGTTGGAGACCCCTGAAATAAATAATAATTCAACAAATCATTGCGTTTTACAAATGGGCAAAATTTTGGCTCAAAGACCACAATAGACTTTGTACACTAGGTTGTGGGTTGCAATGAAAAATGTAGGTAGGGCTAGGCCAATTTGGGGAGGTGGGTTCAGAAGTGTGAGGGACAAAGTTAAGCAAAATCTACTGCCCCCACTTTTCAAGTCCTACAATGCTGTCTTATCACATTGTGGCGTGGCTTGGAAAGCCAGCAACAGTTACAGATGATCCTCAACTTACAACAGTTCATTTAATGACCGCTCAAAGTTATAATGGTTCTGAAAAATAGTGGCTTATGACCGTTTTTCACACTTATGACCGTTGCAGCATCCCCATGGTCACATGGTCAAAATTCAGTTTTAGTCACGGTTGCAGTGTCCTAGGGGGTCACATGATCAGGTTTTGAATCAGAGTGAGTCCCGCACCACACCAGAGGTGGTATTCAGCAGGTTCTGAGCAGTTCTGGAGAACCGGTAGTGGAAAGGTTGAGTAGTTCGGAGAACCGGCAAATACTACCTCTGACTGGCCCCGCCCCCATCTATTCTCTGCCTCCCGAGTCCCAGCTGGGTTTTCTTTTGTTGCCCTGCACAGGAGAACGGAGCTGGAAAGCAGGTTAGTGGGGTGGGGAGGGAATGGGGATTTTGCAGTATCCTTCCCCTGCCACGCCCACCAAGCCACGCCCACAGAACCGGTAGTAAAAAACAAATTGAATCCCACCACTGAACCACTCCGATAGGAAACCAGAGAACTGTGGAAGGAACTCAAAGAAATTGTTAAGGATTAGTGTAAAAAGTAACTATCCAAGAGCAAGAAATAGAATAAAGCAAACTGGATTTCAGAACAGATCCCTGAAGTTGCCAAGAGAAGAAAAGAGAAGCTGAAGCCAAGAAAAACAAAAATCTTCAGAAGGAATTTAACAAAGCATTTCAGAAGAGGCAAGAGACAGTATTACAATGATATCTATAAAAACATCAAAGATGAAACCGACACAGAAAATCAAGGACAGTCTTCCAAAAATCTCAGAATACAATAACAGAGTTGGAAGGGACTGTGGAAGTCTTCTACTCAAACTCCTTGTTCAACCATTTCAGACAAATGGTTGTCCAAACTCTTCTTTAAAACCTCCAGTATTGGAACACTACAACTCTATGAAGCAAAATTGTTCCACTGATTAATTGTTCTAGCTTTTAGGAAATTTCTTTTTATTTCTCAGTTGGTTCCCTCCTAGATTAGAAGATGGTTGCAACCTCAAATTAGCATGCTAAAGGATGTCAGTGAACAGATAGCAACTGATTCAAAGAAGGTGAAAAAAATATAGAAGAAATATACTGAAATTCTGTGTAGTAGAGATGTCAACATCCAACATACCCTAGGAGATATTCCCTATTTACACGAATTTGTAGTATGGAAGAAAAAATTTAGGATAGGTTGTTCATTCTGCCTTGAGCTTTGGCGGACTTCAACTCCCAGAATTCCCAGCCAGCTGGCTGGAGAATTCTGGGAGTTGAAGTCCGCCAGGCTTCAAGGGGCCAAGGTTGGACAGCCCTGATTTAGAGGAACGCTTTTGTCACTACTAAATTGGAAAGCTACAGGAATGGATGAAATATTTACAGAAATATGGGAGTCAAAAAAAAAAAAAAGAATAAGTGAAGAACGATAAGGTGTCTCCATTGTGTCCTCAAAAAAATATCCCATTGAATTTAATCTAAAACCGGTAATCAGACCTACAAAACTATATTTCTATGCTATGAACTCTAAAGCTTTATCATGTATTGAATCAGCTCAAAACTAATACAGAATCAGACATAATTGCAGTAAATAATAAGAACTGTATTTAATTCAAGCCAAGTTGCACATTGCTGTGATTAATAAACTCTGTCTTGTTTTGATCTGATTTATTCAAGGAAAACTTGACATACGTTAGATGCTTTTTGAAAAATATCAAAAATCTGTTTGTTATTATTGAGAATTACACCCCCCCTACACACAGTTCCAATTGGTCGATAAGCCAGGAACAACTAGATGTTGTTATGACATCTTACCCAGTAACTGAAAATTTATTGGTAGTAAATGTCTTTGCTTTAAAGGAAAATGAATTATGTTTGAAATTAGGTGAAATGTTTGTTCTTTTCCTTAAATAAACCAAAATGCTTATGGCTTAAGCTTGTCCACTGAATCATTGGCACAAAATTTCAGAGCAAATAGAGAGCAAGGCTTGGTTTTTTTTTTTTTTTTTTACAAACCTTCTTGTACATCTCTTCTAATATTCATATTTTGGTCTCCCTGCTCTCTCTTGTATAGAAAAATGAAAAATTATGGCACCAAAAATTAGACACTGCCATATACTTCTGAAGGAAAACAAGAAAAGAGTAATAATTTGGTTTGCTTGAAAATGGTGCTGATCCCACAAAATGTAAAAAAATAATAATAATGGTAAGGTTAGACTACCAACAATAGTGTGACCCCCACATCTCTAGTATATGTTCTTCAAAGACTAAGTTTGGTTTAGTTTTCCAAAGCACCTGAAGGCAGGCTAAGACATAACACGTGGAGACTTATCAAGGAGAGATCCAACCTAGAACTGAGCAGAAATTTCCTGACAGTGAGAACAATTAGCCAGTGGAATGGCTTCCCTTTAAGAGTTGTGGGTTCTTCACCACTGAAGGATGTTAAGAAGAGATTGGACAGCCATTTGTCTGGAATGGTATAGGGTCTTCTGCTTGACTGGGGTGAGGGGAGGCCGGAGTAGAAGACCTCAAAGTCCCTCCCAACTTATTCTGATCTGTTCTGAGTTCCTAGGCCATGATTGAAGCTGGCAGCTTCTTCAGAGAAGAAGCAAGATAAGGATCAACGCTCCAGACAGGGTATTTCTACAGACTAAACTAAAGGAAAGGAGAAGAGAACTCAGGACAACTGGATTTCTGGAAGACACAGTTTGATGGTTCTTCTGTTTACTAACTCAGTGAAATTAAGCAGCTAGACAGACTGTTCCAGGGCTGAGCAGGCTTTCAGTGCTCAAATGTTATAGCCATAAGACTTGCACAGTTATTTCATGAAGTACATAGACAGGTGGACATTAATGAGGGGTAATTTCTTAGAGGATGAAGAGGTCAAAGGTATGATGAATTTTCATCTTGTCCCACACCAACTCCCTGGATTTGGCTCCCTGATTTTTCTCCTTAACCTCCAGATCAGGATTTTCCTGAATGCCTACCCCATAGCATCTCCAGGCTGGAAATAATAATTAAAAAATGTGTTAGCAGTATTAAGCTCTCCAAGTATGAGATCAAAGTTTCAGAAGTAAGACATGGAGCAAACATTTGCATATTGTCTACAGTAAATTTGCATAAAGTTTGCATATCGTCTATGTTAAATTTCAACTATATTATCTGAAGGTTTTGTCCAAATGTTACCTCTAACTATTCCACTTTTTTCTCTATATGTTTTGCTTCCTTTTTCAGTTTTCATTCTGAATAAAAGATATGCAAAACTTGCTTGCATCAAGGATCGTAAATAATCTCTGAGTGCTGTATTAAGACGGATTAGTACGTGAAATCATAGGGAGAGAACAAAACATAAATTGAATTTAATATCAATTATATCCAATACTATTGCTGTAATAGACTCCACAAGATATATTCAGACACTTGAGATGTAGGGGGGGTGGGGAAATTCTACACTATAACATCAAGCAGAGAGAAATTGCTATATTTTGGGACACCTGCATGACAGTGATTCTCAATGTATGTTACCTCCAACGATAAAAATCCGGTCTCCAATCAAAACTGCTGGTGCACAGACATTTTTCACCATCCTGGTCTCCATTCGGAACCACATGTTCCTAGACACATGATACACCTGAAAAATATGAAACGAAGTGGCATGAAATGGAGGGATTTGACATAAAAGGGTATCTCTAACAATGAATCTTTTTTTTTTTAAGTGAAGATATAGAATTAGAATTGTTTATTGGCCAAGTGTGATTAGACACACAAACTCTGCTAAACAAATAATTCCTTCAACACTGTCCAACTATTTACGAAGTCTGCACTACTATTACTGTTAATCTTCTCATAGCTCCTTATCACCTATCCCCTCCCACTTGTGACTGTATGACTGTAACTTTGTCGCTTGTATCCTTATGATTTATATGGACTGTTTCCTAGTATGATTTGATTGCTTATTGTACCCTATGACTATCATTAAGTGTTGTACCTTATGATTCTCAACTCTTGACGAATGTATCTTTTCTTTTATGTACACTGAGAGCATTTGCACCAAGACAAATTACTTTTGTGTCCAATCACACTTGGCCAATAAAAGAATTCTAATTCTAATTCTACAATAAATGTACAATATATATTTGCAAGTAGGCTACAATCATTTACCTATTTGGCAAATAGGCACCAAATTTTGGATCCAGATCTGGAAATTCAAGTAAATTAGCAGGTATAATCCTACACCTCACTTGAGTGATTGCCCCAAAACCAACCAATCACTTTTTCATCCCCAGATGTTGAACATGGAACTCCCCAGTCCTAGTTCAGTTACTTAACTACTATCATACAGGTAGTCCTTGACTTATAACCACAACTGGAACCAGAACTTCCTTTGCTAAGCAAGGAAGTTGTTAAGTGAGTCACGGCCGAGCTTAAGACCTTTTTTTGCCTCAGTTGTTAAGTGAATTATGCAGTTATTAAGTGAACCTGGCTTCCCTCCCATTGACTTTGCTTGTTGGAAGGCAGCAGGGAAGGTCACAAATAGCAATGATATGACCCCAGCAAGTGGCAATTGTCATGCATGATGATTGCCCTATGCCTAAATTTGGATCCCATGATCATAGGGATACTGCAACAGTCATAAGTGCGAGGATTGGTTGCAAGTCACTTTTTTCAGTGCCATTGTAACTAAATGAATGGTTGTAAGTCAACAGCTACCTGTATATTGCTTTTAGCTTACAGGATGAAAACTACAACAGAGGTATACCGTCATTTAAATGCACAAGAAACTGAATGGCATTTGAATATTCAGCTCCATCCTCATCTTGCGTCTGTGCCCTGCTATTTGTGTGTCAACTAGATTCAAACATACACGCACACAATTTAATACCATTTGGCAATTGAAAAATGAAAAGAATGTCAGAGCTTGTTTTAAAGTCTTATTTGCGCATCATTAGCTGTTGTATAAACATAATGGGAAAGTCAACAGTTAACATATCTTGCGAGCTATTTAAATGAAACCTGAATGATGATAGACACCAAATGCTGATAAAACCTTTGCAATGGACATCTGGAATTGCCTAACTTTCAAGTTTTTTTTTTAAATGACCACCCATGACTAAAAGAACATCTGGGATAGAAACAGTTTGTAAATTGCTTTTTTATGAAACCAAATATTTGAACATATTACTGTATATTATAAAAGGGGCAGCCACCTTTATATCCTCTGTTCCTGTATATGTCAGCCAGCATAGCCACTGAATGATTATAGGAGTGAAAATAAGGTGTATAAAGGCACAAAGCTGAGAAAAGATGGCCTAAGAAAATGCTAGGTTTAAAATTGGAAAATACTGGTGAAATACTGTACATATAATGCAGTGGTGGGATTCCTAATACTTTACTACCGGTTCTGTGGGTGTGGCTTGATGGGCATGGCAGGGGAAAGATACTATAAAATCTCCATTCTCTACTCACTCTTGGGGGAAGGTTACTGCAAAATCCCATTCCCTCCCCACCCCACTAACCTGCTTTCCAGCTCCACTCTCCTGTGCAGGGCAACAAAAGAAGACCCGGCCAATCAGCTGGGACTCGGGAGGCAGAGAATAGATGGGGGCGGGGCCAGTCAGAGGTGGTATTTGCGGGGGTTTTTGAACTACTCAAAATTTCTGCTAGCAGTTCTCCAGAACTGGTCAGAACCTGCTGAATACCACCTCTGATATAATGTAACCCTAAATTTGAGTTGGCAGAAACAAATCCTGTGCTTAGATAACCAATTGTTTCTGAGAAAATCACAAGGGCATCTTTATTATGCTTGGAAGTCCAGAATCTTGGACAAGAAGGAATCCATCCAACCTGGCCCCTTTTCCCATCAATTTGGTTGAAAGCATGGAGTTTGATCTCCTGTATTGGACAGCCCTTGGCCTGTGTGACGGTATTGATCCGTTGCCCTGATGAGCCCATGAAGCAGGCAGAACAATATTGATTTGGTCTTATTTCACTAACTTCTGACAGTTTGCAGCTATAGAAGTGTGTAAATATAAAATAGAATGCATTTTAACAACTGACATGGTGTGGTGGTTGAATTGTGGATTGCGAAAGCCAGGTTAGATAAGCAGCCAGGGATGGTGAGGAAGGTTAGGTGTAAAGTTCAAGATGGCAACCACAACCATGTGACTGAAGCTCCACCCCAGAGGTGGTATTCAGCAGGTTCTGACCAGTTCTGACGAACCGGAAATTTTGAGTAGTTTGGAGAACCGGCAAATACCACCTCTGACTGGAGATTTTACACTATCTTTCCCCTGCCACGCCCACCAAGCCACACCCACAGAACCGGTAGTTAAAAAAAAATTGAATCTCACCATTGCCCTACCCCTATTTTACTGATCCCTGAAGGACCAGCCTCTCTTTGGCTCTTGTAGCCAATAAGAACAATGGGACAGGACTCCTATTTCACAGTTGCAGCCATCTTGATATTTTTTTGTCCCTTCTGTAGATGCCGTTGGATGCAACCATTCTAACTAGTTCTTCTCATTATTAAACTGACGTTGTAATGCTGAGATGCACCCACATTTGCAATTGTTCAAAAAATTACCCTTTGACATGCATCCGAGCATGTGGTGGCAACAGCTGGCTGCCTGCAACTTGGCAGTTCAAATCTCACCAGGCTCAAGGCTGACTCAGCCTTCCATCCTTCTGAGGTGGGTAAAATGAGGGCCCAAATTGTTGGGGGAAATATGCTGACTCTGTAAACTGCTTAGAGAGGGCTGTAAAGCACTGTAAAGTGCTATTGCTATTGCTATCTGGATTCGTCTGCATTACAATCACACACACACACACACAGTCCTATATAGTCGTATATAGTCCACCCTGCAATATTTACGCTACTCTAGATTGCATGTGGCAAGTAATGGTGGGGCCTTTTAGCAAAATGACATTGTGGCTGTTGCTTAAGGTCTTTAACAGCAAAATGATTGTACGTATAAATAAAAAGGGGGTTTTATGTGGTTTTCAGGAATTGGAAATTTCAGCTGAGCCAATGAGTTTGGTTATCCACTGCATGGCTTCCCAATGGATTCTCAAAATAATGGATAGGTTTTTCTATTTCCTGCTAGGGATATTTTCTTAGCAAAGCATAAGAATAGCTCGAAGACTTTGAACCGAAGGCCAGGCATGTCTGGAAGCATGCAATTGAGATAGCCCAGGTGAGATGATCAAGAATGGGAATTACCTGTATTAGCCTGACTGGATTTTGCATCAAGTCTTCCCCCCCAAACAGGTAGATTCGTTGGTCTTTGGCAGATACAGCAGGATGCAGAACCGCAGTGGGAATATTTGCCATGTCTTCCCAAACGTTGTAGATGCTATCGTACCTCTCCATGGAATTTAAGATTTCCTGGTTCACCCCGATGCCCCCAATGGCAAAGATATAGTTTTTGTAGGCCACACTTCTATGGGAATAGCGTGCCACTAACATGGGCTCGATCGGCCTCCATTGATTAAGTTTGAGTGAGAAGATGTGAACGTTATTGCTGACTTGGTTTCTCCCGTTACCGACAGGAATTCCCCCCAGAAGATAGACATTACTGTGCAGGCTCACTGCCGAGGCCTTGTAGAGACGGGTTGGATACTTGGCAAGCCTCAACCATTGATCTGTTTTCTCATCATATAGCAAGACGTCCCTTGTAGTTTGTTGGTTGTCTTTGCGACCACCAATTAAGAGGAGGAACTCCCGGCACGAATAGCGCCGGGGAACATGCCAGAGGGGTTTGACGTCAGGGGCATTGACACTATACAATGAAAACATCTGCTTATTTGCAAGTTCTAGGATATTTTGACAGGCGGGGGATGACTGAATGAGAGAGTCGTTGGCTATGAAGCGGAAGAAGAATGTGGGATGGACATACTGAAGCCTCACCTTCTGGAACAAGTCTTGAATGTAGCCTTGTCGGGCTTGAAGGTCATGCCTTACCCAGACCATGATAGCCTCAAAAACCTCCTCCTCCTCTCCGCAAAGCTCATCATTCCCAAGGTAGTCTATCAACTCCAACACACAAAGTTCTTTCAGGTCTTCAGAAGTGGCTACTTCAGGGAAACACCTTAGAGCCATGGCTTTCGCTTTCCGATTAAGATCCTGACAGTGGAGGATTTCGGAAAGCCTGCTCAGGCTAAGGCAATTTTCTGGAGAAAGCTGATCCTGGAGGTAAGCCGAACAGGCTTCGAAGAGTTTCATGTAATGGAGCATGGAAGCCGTCTCCATGAGGCTGAGAATGTTCTCGGGAGTCATGAGAATCTCCCCCGTGTAGACGTAAAGGATAATCGAACCCAGAATGCTGGAGTCCATTCCTTGGAGGTTGACTTTTTCCTGGATGCTCTCCTTAAAGTTATTACAGAACATGGCCTTGAAATAGGGGCTGCTGGAAACAAGAACATTCTTATGGCAAGGAATTTCAACGTCGTTTGTGCACAGAAGGACGTCCGTTAGGATTCTGTTTTGTCTCAAGGCGTTCAGCTGCTTTAGGAGGTCAGAGGAAAAATCTTGGTCTCTGAACAGCAGGCCTTGGAGGGCGTTTTCTTCCATGACATCAACAGCACCCAAAGGAGATTTCTTAGGATGACGGTATCAACAATTCTTCGGGGTGCAATGCAAAAGTCCCCTCGAAATATTGTCCATCTGTTATAGAGTGGGGAAAACAGCTGCTTACATCAACAAAGAAGGTTAATATATATATATTAACATCTGTGAGAACGAACACAATACAGAAGCCTGATGATGGCAGATGAGATTCTGTCGAAATGACACTACAACTTTAAAAGCACAACTATAATGATGTGGGAAAATACCCGAACAAAGCTGAATACCATATATATAGATACCCACGAAAACTTAAGAAAATATATGTGTGTGTGTGTGTCTGTGTGTGTCTGTGTGTCTGTGTGTCTGTGTCTGTATGTCTGTGTATGTCTGTCTGTGTGTCTGTCTGTGTGTCTATGTGTGTGTGTATGTATGTATGTATGTATATTTACACACACACACACACACACACACACACACACACACACACACAGAGGTAGTCCTCGACTTACAACAGTTCATTTAGTGTCTTATGGCCGTTTTTCACATTCATGACTGTTGCAGCGTTCCCATGGTCACGTGATCAAAATTCAGACCCCTGGCAACTGACTCATAGTTATGACGTTTGCAGTATCCCAGGGTCACATGATCCCCTTTTCGCAACCTTCTGACAAGCAAATTCAACGGGGGAGCCAGATTCACTTAACAACCATGTTACTCATTTAATGATTGCAGTGATTGTGTCTCAGAGTCAGCTACACCCAGGCAATGCTGGACATGTTAACTCCCAATAAATCCTTTGAAGTTCTGGAACTTTGGTTCGATAACTGCCAGAAACCTGACAGCTTCACTTAATAAGAAAGGTCACGAAAATGGAGCAAAACTTTCCTAACAATGGTGTCGCTTAGCAACAAAAATGTTGGGCTCAATTATGCCCGTATGTCGAGGACTATCTGTATCACATTCCTCTTACAAAATAAACCTGATGTTAAATTCCAGTTCTAGGCTTCTGATAGTCCATTGAGTTAAAAAATAGATTTTTTTAAAAACGTTTCAAAATGCTTTCAGTAATCAGGGATTCAAGACCAAAGCAAAAAAAAAAAAAAAAAATGTCCATAAGGAAGAAACTCTAAAAATTCTAAGCTATTTAGCATTTCCCCACCATCACCCAAAAAAAGAATCGTAGTCATTTCTAAAGAATGTAACTTTGCAGAACAACACAATAAACTAAACTAAACTGCGTCTAGGAATCCACAGGGATTTTTTTTTTACTGTAAATTGCTTTGCTTTCAGAATAACAGAGTTGGAAGGGACCTTGTAGGTCATCTAATCCAATTCCCCACCCAAGCAGGAGACCCTACACCATTTCTGACCGATGGAAGTCAAGGCACTTCTTGAAAGGTGAGGATTTCAGATCAGTCCCAAACAGGAATCACTGATTTGTTTTCTTTGCATGATTTCAAAGTCTGCTAAAAACATTATCCCCAACCTTATAGTTATACTCTGCTATACTGTACATGCACAATAAAATGCATTCAATGCTTAGCTTTTATTTCTCAATGCATCAGTTTTGGTTCTGACTGCACCACAAAACAACAACAGATCACAGAAAGGTGCTCTATTTTTTAAAGAGGAGGACAGCTGCTAGCCGACTTCAGTGCACCTTCACCCCATCATCCCATTCTTCAATGAAATGTACAAAATATAACTAGCATATATTGCACGGAGAGGTTTAAAACCCCAACAACCCAGCTGCTACACACCAAAACAAATTTCTCCAAGATCTAATGACTTTTGTTTGTAGCAAAAAAAATATATATATAAAAAAAAATGGGGGCAGATCTGTTTACCTTAATCCTTTCCCAACCTTCAGTGATTCTGGCTTGTTTATTCTCTGCTGAAACTTTCCATGCCTATAACTTGCTTCGGAAGATTAATGTTTGAAAAGGAGAGGGAGAGGAAGCCATGAAACCTCCCTATATTATTCTTTCGCTGGTTTGAAGGATTCATTGGGGATGGTTTGTAGGTTTGTTTAGCATCACGGAGCTGTCCTTGCTTTTCCAGGGGTGGTTAGCGAGGTACCATAACACTGGCACTGTGTACATTCTTGAGCTAAGAATAGCTATCCCGATTCCTTTTCCCTCAATGTTGCTACGTGTGCCAAAGGGTTTGCAAATGAAAATAGAAGGGGAGATTAGGGATGGGACATTGGCCAAAGACCTGTCTAAGTGGAGGAAGAAGGCCCAGAGGTTAGTAATGCTAAAGGGCACAAACAATCTGAAGCTTCTAGAAGGCGCTTCTCGCTGTTTGTTTGTCCCACATTAACCCGTCTTTCCTCTAATTGTTGGTTTGCTAGGGAGGAGGAGGTTAACTAACTTAGCTGATCAGAGGAATGACGTAGATTTTATATACTTAGATCTCAGCGAAGTCATGAAATTCTCTTTGATAAAAGCATAAAAGACGGACAAGATCCCTATTTTTCAAACGGGACAACTTTAAGATGTGTGGGCTTCAACCTCCCAGAATTCCCCAGCCAGTCCTCAGTCACTTTTTTTTCCAGTTTATTGTAACTTCAAATGGCCACTAAATGAACTGTTGTTAAGTCAAGGGTTACCAGTATATTTAACTACCGAAGGGAAAATTTGAACCTGACAGTTGTTTCAAATATCTGAATTGTCACATGGAAAAGTGAATAAACTTATTTTCTATTGTCCCAGAGTTCAATCCCCAGAACCAGAGGATTAAAACTACAAAAGATTCAGGTTAGACATCAGGAAGAATATCCTGACTGATCAATCTGAGACATATTGACATATGAAATGCTGAAATGCCCTTCACTGGAATCTTCAAACACAGACCAGATGGACACCTGTCAGAGATGCTCTGATGAATTCTTCATAAAGCAGGAAGTTTTTAATGTCCCTCCACCTCTATGATTCAAATGTGTGAATTACTACTCTGGAGGAAACCCTTAGTAGTACATTACTGTGCTAGTAAGGGTTGGAATAAATGATTTTCAAAATTCTTTCCAACCCCTACATTCTAGTGTAGGATGGCTGTCAAAGGAACATCAACTGTGTGGAATTATAATTAAGTTAGAGGCATCCTAATTCAAAATCAGCAGAGTTTTAAAGACTGTTTTATCAGGCTTTAAGGAAGAGGTAAGTCAAACTTAATCAAACACAAAACAACTCTAAACTTTACATCAAATTAAACAGAGGTATCTCTTTACTACCTGTGGCAAGTGAATATTTTTCCCAAGACAAACCAACAGGGATATTTTTGAGTGCTGGATGAAAAAAAGTGATTTGTTTTTCAGACTGCAATGTGCTATAAATGATATATCATGAGGGAGCAAGCTGGCCAAAAACATTGTGGGATAACATTTTTTCTTTTTCTTTTTTTTTGCAAGGCTATATTAAGCAAATGAATGTAGGAAAAACATCACATGGAGAATGTAATCTGTAGTTATTGCACTAGATTCATTAGCGAGATGACATTCATATTGATGCTTCATAGACGATCAGCAACATTAGGCCATATCCAATGTACTTTCACACCAGATTTGCTCTGCGTGGACATCACGCTGGCCTTCTTGATTCAAATTCAAGTCTGGTAAACCCCAACTGACCTCTGAGCCACGTGGATAAACAGACTGCTTGAGTCCCCTTGATAGCAATTCCTGCCAACCTCCCACAGGAGGTCTTTCTAATTATGGATCTGCCTCCAATGGAATGAAGAGGCTTAAGGGACATGGGCTTGTTTTCAGCTACTCGTGTTCGATGGAGCTAATTTCTAGTAAGGATTATTGGTTCATGGCAGAGGTGGTATTCAGCAGGTTCTGACCAGTTCTGGAGAACTGGTATAGTGGCCATTTTCAGTTTGTCGGTTTTTAAAAGGTTTAAAAGTCTCGGTTTTTATGTTTTCCGGCCAACCCCGTCCCACCCAGTTCAATATTCGGGCCATCAGTGCATCTTTAGCCGTTTCCCTTTGCGATGTCTGATGCGGTGATTGGCCAATTTGGAATCGTTTCAATTTGTAGGGTCTGTGTGGTGGGAGCTGGATCGTCATCGTCAGACCCTGGTAGTGGTGAGCGGCTTAAAGCGTCTGCGTGGGCTTTCCCTGGGCGATAAATGAGTTTGTAATTGTAAGCTGCCAGAAATTCTGACCATCTAGTCATTCTTGGGGACAGGATATTGGGGGTTGCCCTATCTCCAGCTAGGATTCCCAATAGCGGCTTGTGGTCAGTAATCAAAGAAAATGTCCTACCGTATAAGTATTCATGGAAACGTTTCACCCCCGAGATGGCTGCCAAGGCTTCCCTGTCCAATTGACTGTAGTTTCTTTCGGTTTTGGACAATGTCTTGGAATAAAAAGTGATCGATGCTTCTCTGCCATCTGGTAGTGTGTGGCTGAATATTGCGCCTATCCCGAAAGGCGAAGCGTCGCAGGTGACAGTTAGAGGTAGTGTGTCACAGTATTGAATCAATACCGATTTTGATGTAATTAAGTCTTTAATTTTTTGGAATGCTGTTTCCTCTTGGTGGCCCCATTTCCAGCTGGCTTTTTTATCGAGGAGTCTATGCAGTGGTTCCGCTACCATTGCCTTCTGTGACAGAAAGACATGATAAAAATTAATGAGTCCCAAAAATGCTTGTAAGTCCGTTTTGTTTTTGGGTCTGGGAGCTTCCTTTATTGCTCGTATTTTTTTTTTTTTAGTGGGGTGGATTCCTGCTTCATCGATAAGGTATCCCAGGAACTCGACCTGGTTTGTGGCAAGTTGGCATTTTTCTTTTTTGACTTTGAGTCCTGCTTCTCTAAATTTTGTCAGGACTGCCCTTAAACAGTCTTTTAGTTGTTTTTTGTTTTCAGCTGATATTAATACATCATCGAAGTAGGGTACCACCCCTTTTAGTCCTTGTAGGAGGCGTTCCATTAGGCTCTGGAAAACGCCAGGGGCCACGCTTACACCGAATTGTAATCTGTTACATTTAAATGCTCCTCTATGCGTTACGATGGTTTGTGCCTCAACTGTCTCAGGATCAACGGGTAATTGTTGATATGCCTGCGCGAGGTCGAGTTTTGCAAAAATCCTTCCTCTTCCCAATGAATGCAACAGGTGTTGGACTACCGGAACGGGATATGTGCTCTGTTGTAATGCGTGGTTCAGGGTAGCCTTATGGTCACCACAGATGCGCACGGACCCGTCAGGTTTTATAGGGGTTATAATTGGGGTCTCCCATCTGGTGTGGTCGGTTGGCTCTAGTACCCCCTGAGCAATTAGCTTGTTTAGTTGCTCATCAATTTTTGGTCTTAGTGCAAATAGTACCCGTCTGGCTTTAAGCCTGACTGGAGCTACGTTCAGGTTTAAGCTAAACGATATGGGGGTCCCACGGTACTTGCCTAAGGTCCCGTCGAATACGTCATGGAATTCTTCCATTAGGTCTTTTTCCCAGTCAGTCATGGTGATGCTGTTGATCCCTGTCACCTCGATTCCGAGCGGTTTGAACCATTCCAAACTGAGCAGGCTGGGGCGATCTCTGTCAATGATGGTTAACGGCAGGATCTCAGTGTGCCTTTTAAAATTTACTTTGAAGTGTCCCAGTCCCACTACTGGTATCTTGTTTCCCTGGTAGTCCTTGATGATCAGGCTTTGCTTCTCTCTTCGTTTTATGTCGGGTATCAAACTTTTTATTGTATTCCATGACACCATTGATAAATACGAACCGGAGTCTACTTCCATTTCGCACGGCTCGCCTTCTATCAGGACGTTGATTCGAACCTTCTTAGTGTTTCATGTTCTGGCCGTCCCAATTGTGATAGTTTGGTGTGTTTCTTCTTTTTCATTTAGTCGTTGACTTTTTCCGTCTCGGCTCCAACGGCTTCCGGTTGGCCTTTCTTTATTTCGGGGTGGGGGTGGGGGTATTGCCTCGTCCCTTTGGATTATAGCTCTTTTTGTTTCGGCATACCCTCGCAATGTGCCCCTGTTTCTCATAATGCCGGCATGTGGCATCCAAGAATCAACACTCAGATCTTGGCTGGTTTCTGCCGCAACCCGCACACTGGAACTCGGGTTTTCTGCTTCGTCTCTCTCTCCGGTTCCTTTCTGGGTAGAGCCTGTTTACTTCCTCGTCTTCGTCATCTGAATCGGTTGATGATTCGATGTCCTCATGGTGAGAGGTCGTGGCAGCGTGCTTTTGGGTTCCTTCTGTCTTCTTTTCTTTGTTCATGCTCGGGCTACCCATTGTATTCATCTGCTTCATTTTTGCTGCAGATTTCTTTGTGGCTTCAGCAGCAGTTGCTTCAGCAATGGCTTCGTTCGCGGTGATGTTGGGTCGGTTTAGCAGTTTGCTCTGTAGAGTTGCGTCTCTTAGTCCAAGGACTATGAGATCCCTCATGGCTTCGTCCATATTAAGGAACTCGCATGCCCCCCAATGTCTCTTAAGGCTGCTACAAAGTCTCCAATGCTCTCGCCTTCTAGTTGGTCGCGCTTGTAAAACTCGTGCCTTCTAATGAGGTTGGATACGGCCGGAGCGTAATGGTTCCTCAACATCCGATTTAGGTCTGGCCAGGCCATCTGTTTAACGTCATTTGGTCTTGCTAATGCCTTGGCCATTTTAAAAATAGTTGGACCGCAATGCGTTAGGAATACGGCTCTCTTCCTTTGGTCATTGATTCCTTGCAGTTCGTTGCTTTCTAAAAACATCAGGAACCTGTCAATGTATGACTCCCAGTCTTCTTCGGCTGGATTGAATGGTGCGGGTGGCGAATTGTTGCCGGCCATCTCGTTGGTCCCTTGGCTATCGTTGCCACGTGCTTACGGTCTTTGTCTCTTCAATCCCACCTTCGTCGCCAGTGTTCTGTTGCCAGTAAAAGAGACTTGAAGATCGGAGTTGAATTCAGCTCTTTAATAGCAACCAGTAACTTCAACTGCATTCGAGCTGCGGCAGCCCTTTTTATAGCGGCTGCTCGTGGCTCGCAACCAATGGCATTTATTTCAACTTCCCGCCGCTTTAGGCGGCCAATCCGATACTGACGTTATTAACCAATCATTCCGTTGCATTAACTAACCAATAGGAACATCGACTTAGAAGTCTCTATTTGAATACACTACAATATATATATATATATATATATATATATATATATATATATATATATATATATATATATATATATATATATATATACATACACACACACACACACACACACACACACACACGTATACATATAGATACATATATACCAGTATATACTGTATGTATACGTAGACACACATATACACATATATACACACACACATATATGTATGTTTGTGTATGTATCTATATCTAATCTATATCTATTTATCATGTATCTATCTATATCTATATACCATATCTATATCTATCTATATCTATCTATCATCTATCTATCTATCTATCTATCTATCTATCTATCTATCACCTCTCTATCTTTCCAGGTGTAGCAATAAAAGAAGGGGCAGACATCACAATCTCCAGAACTTAAACTATATTATCCACTTAGCTTTCATTAGCCTCTGCTAACATCCTCAGAATGTAAAAACTACCATTGAAGAGATATTCACCTTTATGCATCATTGATCAATTTAGCCATTGCGCAGGTAATAGGCCCATTCACTCACTTCCCACCTGTGATTAGCTCTATCGTTTTTTACTTCAGACATGTTAATCGATGGAGGCTTAAGTTCAGGGGTGGGATTCTACCAGTTCGCACCTATTCGCTAGAACCGGTTGTTAAACATTCTAAGCAGTTTGGAGAACCGGTTGTTAGAAGAAATTACTGGCCTAATCCTGTAAGGAAGGCAGGAAGGAAACATTCTAGGGTTGCTTACAGAAACTGCCTCTCCGTTAACCCTTATTACATTCTTGGCAGGACTAGACTTCCTGTCTCAGAAACTTCTCTGGAGTTTTTTCCCCCTCTTTTGCTGGTACTTTGCTTGTGTAGAGTGACCATTTAAAGTTACAATGGCACTGAAAAAAGTGACATGACCCTTTTTCACACTTACGACTGTTGCAGCATCCCCACAGTCATGAGAGGCCAGGCGAGGAGATGTGCGCCTCGATGTGAGTGATATTGAGTTGGCCACGCCCAGCCAATAACATGACCACCAAGCCATGTCCACCCAGTCACATGACCACCAAGCCACACCCACCACCTAAGCCACGCCCACAGAACCGGTTGTTAAAAATGTTGAATCCCACCCCTGCTTAAGTCGTATTGCTTCCTCCCTACCGCGCCCCACTTAGGCTGCTCATCTTCAGGGAATGGTGCTGAACTGTCAGCTATTACTTTGACATCATTCTCTCCGTCCCACTCCCTCACACCGACAGACCTCCATCTCACAGGCACATTTGATATATCAACCAGGTTCATTTGTTGTTTTGCCCATGATCTTGTAATTGGCTCTGCTAGAAAAATTGGGAGAGATGGCCTTAGAGAATATATGAATTTTTGTTGTCTAGAAACTGAAAAACTAAAATAATTATTAGATTTTTATTACCTTTATAGGTAACTCAAGGTGGAGTACATACATAATACTTATTCCTTCTCCTATTTTCCTCACAACAATTCTATCATGTGGGTTGGGCTGAGAGAGAGTGACCAGCCCAGAGACACCCAACTGGACTTTCGTGGCTAAAGTGGGACTAGGACTCACTCTCTTCTGGTGATTGGCCCAAAGTCACCCAGTTGGCTTTCATGCCTAAGACAGAACTAGAACTTTCATCAATTGTATTGGAGCTTTTTCACTTCTACTGTGAGAAGTTGGTAGCAACATAGCTCTTGGGCTGCTGGCCTTACAGAGCTGTTTGAGCAAGAAATAGTTTGCTTAGTGCTCTAATTTTCCTTGGGAAATGAGGGTATAAAAGGAAATTTAAAAATGGGAATAAAACTTCAAAGAATTTTCAAAGCACATGATTTATAAACAATATCTCTGGATTTGTCAGGCAAAAACATCCAAGCTAAGGAAGAAAACCAAGGGGTGGTCCATCAATTTTGAAAGCAACCATACTCATGAATTATTCTGTTTGTATACAAAACAAGCTAGACCCCTACAGTAGTCTAGCATGTTGTTTCAAAGGAGACTCCCTTGACTTCTACTGCCAACAGAATGAAAATAAACAGTGAAATGCAAAATGTTTGCATTACAATGGAAGTGAATTCCTGATTTGTTACTCTGAAAAATTCTGTTCAAATCCTAACTTTAGGTTACAGATTCTTAGAAGAATGGTCAATCAGGAGTCTTGGTTTTGATGTCATTTTTTTTTTATTATTGAGTAAAGGAGGTATGCAGGAACAGTTAGAAATGTTGCCCATGAATGAACATACAGGTTTTTAAAAATTTTGAGATTATATACATACCCACAGGGATTTAGTCATTTTTGTTTCCTGTTACAGCATGAATGTACTCCCATAAATAAAATTATTATCAGTTAGAATATTCATCATATTTTGGGTCCAATCCATAGCCACAAAACATCTTGGGTGTCCAAAGAAGAAGGTTGATAGAAATAAAACTGTGCTGAAGCTCTTGACATTATCCAGGAAAAGAAATTTATGTGAATGCCTAAAATAAACACACCTGGAGACATTAATTTCCCAGATGTATCTTTACAAGTTAGGGTTTTCCCAGATGATTTAAAGCACCTCTACATAACTGAGCAGACATTTAAAACTTTTGAAATCCAAATATGTTAGTGATTAACATATGGTTGTCATCTTCATTTTAGAATGTGGGGAGTAAATGAGAGTTCTCAGGCAGCCCATCTCAAAAATTAAACAGATACAAGTAACTAAATACTTTATTTTTTATTTATTTTATTTGGTTTGTCAATTGCTTACAAGATAATAGGTATAAGTAAAAACATAGTTATGAATACATGGATACATATAAGAAAAATAAAAGAATCAATAGGACAGGGACGATAGGCACATTGGTGCGCTTATGCATGCCCCCTACAGACCTCTTAGGAAAGGGGTGAGGTCAATAGTAGACAGTCTAAGGTTAAAGTTTTTGGGATTTGGGGAAGAAACTACAGAGTCGGGTAGAGTATTCCAGACATTGACCACTCTGTTGCTGAAGTCCTATTTCCTGCAATCAAGTTTGGTGCGGTTTACCTTAAGTTTGTATCTATTGTGTGCTCTTGTATTGTTATGGTTGAAGCTGAAGTATTCATTGACAGGTAGGACATTGCAATATATGATCTTATATACTATACTTAGTGGGTTCCAGACTGATGAGCTGTATTCGAGTATTGGTCTAGCAAATGTTTTGTATGCTCTAGTTAGTAGTGTAATAATACCAGAGAAAAAGCTACGTAAGATTAGGTTAACAACTCCTAATGCCTTTTTGGCTATGTAGTTACAGTGGGCTCTAGCACTTAGATCATTAGAGATGAGTACTCCAAGATCCTTGACAGAGTTTGGATCATCAACAAGGTCTTGACTATTTTATTTTCTGATATATTTTTTTTGCCAATATGTAAGACAGAGCATTTATTTGTTGAGATTTGAAGTTGCCATTTGTTTGACCATTCTTATACATAGTTGAGGTCTTTTTGAAGGGTAGCAGTGTTGTCTGTGGTGTTGAATAGCTTTACATCGTCAGCGAAGAGAACACAGTTGCTCTTAATATGATCACAGAGGTCATTTATGTAGAGTATGAAGAGAGCTGGTCCTAGAACACTGCCTTGGGGGACACCACTGTTGACAGGTACAGAATTTGATAGGATGCTCCCAATTTTGACTATTTGTTGTCTGTTGACAGGAATGCTTCTATCCAGTTATGCAGGTGTCCAGAGATACCATAAGATTTTAGTTTTAGGAGTAGTTTGTCGTGTACCACTGAATCAAAGGCTTTACAGAAGTCTATGTAGATTGCGTCTATTGCTTTGCCCTGATCGAGTTGTGTAGTCCATATGTTTTTGCAGTGTAAGAGTTGCAGATTGCAGGATAGTTTTTTTCTGAAACCAAATTGTTTATTGGAGAGTAGGTTGTTTGTCTCTAAGTGGAGGATGATGGATTGGTTAATAATTGATTCCATGACTTTACAGGTGACGCAGCATAAAGAGATTGGTCTGTAATTTTCAACTAGGCTGGGGTCTCCCTTTTTGAAGGTGGGGATGACCTCTACATAACTGAGCAGACATTTAAAACTTTCAAAATCCCAAATATGTTAGTGATTAATAGATGGTTGTCATCTTCATTTTAGAATGTGGGGAGTAACTGAGACTTCTCAGGCAGCCCATCTCAAAAATTAAATAGATACAAGTAACTAAAGACATGAAGTTTAATGTGGAGAAAAGCAAAGTTTTACACCTAGGCAGGAAAAGGTACAGGTACAGATTAGATGAAACCTGGCTCAAGGCTGTAACTATGAGAGGGACCTTGGAGTCCTATTGGAGGATCACTTAAACATGAGCCAGCAGTGCACTGCAGCAGCCAAAATAGCGAAGACATAAACAGAGGCATAGAATCAAAATCACATGAAGTATTAGTACTGCTTTATAAAGCCTTACTTTTGGTCACCATATATACAAAAAAAAATGTTGAGACTTTGGAAAAAGTTCAAAGAAGAGCAACTAAGATAATCAAAGGCCTGGAGACTAAAACATATGAATAATGGTTGCAGGAATTGGGTATCTTTCTCCAGTCTAGAGAAAAGAAGGACTAGGGGTGACATGACAGCAGTATTCCAGTATTTGAGGGGCTGCCACAAAGAAGAGGGGGGATCAACTTATTTTCCAAAGCACCAGAAGACAGGACAAGAAACAATGGATGGAAACTAATGAAGGAGGGAAGCAACCTGGAATTAAGGAGAAACTTCCAAACAGTGAGGACAATTAACCAGTGGAACAGTTTATCTTCAGAAGTGGTAGATGTTTCATCACTGGAGGTTTTTAAAGAAAAGACCCATTGTGAAATGCTCTAGAGCAGGGGTGTCCAACCTTGGCAACTTTAAGACTTGTGGACTTCAACTCCCAGAATTCCTCAGCCAGCTTTGCTGGCTGAGGAATTCTGGGAGTTGAAGTCCACAAGTCTTAAAGTTGCCAAGGTTGGACACCCCTGCTCTAGGGTCTCCTGCTTGAGCAGGGGGTTGGCTAGATGACATCCAAGGTCCCTTCCAGCTCTATTCTGACTGATAATGGAATCTTCACTTGCCATCATGTCTTTCATTCTTTGCTGGGTGCAGCCCCTGATGTGTTGTTCAAAGGTTCAAAGCATGCCTTGGCTCCATTAAGATCCCACAGCTTTGTTCTTTATGCTTTCCTTGCTTGAAGCTATTCTTCTTGTATTTTATCTTTCCTCCCTTTGGCCCTGCTACTAATTACTATCTGGCAGCAACTATTGGAAGGGCTGGGCTCTATGAACTGATGGTCAACTATCTGAAGACCTGAATTTGCAAACTCCTGATTGGAAGGACGGCAGAAATGTAGCCTGAGGGAGAACTTATGCAATGTGTATTGCTTAAGCAAGAGTCAATGGGTCAAGAGAATATGCCATTTCCGCTTATACTGACATGGCTGCAAGGAGAAAATAGAATCCCTTCCCTTTCTTCTTCTTCCCTCCCCTCCCTTCCTTTTCCCTTCCCCACGTGTCCCTGCCCTGGCCTCCCTTCCCTTTCTCTTCCCTTCTAACTGTAATGTACAGAAGGAAGGGCCTTGATGGATAGGAAGAAGGAAACCTGAGGATGAGGCAGAATTATAATCTGAGAAAATGTTTTAAGGCAATACCTCCCCTAGGTCTCACGAATACGGAGGGATGGAAAGGGGAAGCACATTCAGGCTTGCAAAATTCTGTTCCCGTAATGTTATAATAGAAGCGTTCTTGGCCTTCATTATTTTGGTTTCCTCGTCTGGTATCCCCTGAAGGGCTGATATGACTTTGGCCATCTATAGCGGAATTTATCTGTCTTGATTGGATGCCATCCAACACAGCATCTTTCTTTGTGAGGTTCAAGAGCCCATAGATGCTACAGACTCTGAACATGTAAATCATAAGTGTTTGTTCAGCAATGAGCTGGCTTCAAGGATATAAAACCTCATTTTTATTGGTAGTAACAATGGCACAGAAGACCAGCATGGAGTAGAGGTTGGCCTCTGGAGTAGGAGCAGAGGTGGTATTCAGCAGGTTCTGAGCAGTTCTGGAGAACCGGTAGCAGAAATTTTGAGTAGTTTGGAGAACCGGCAAATACCACCTCTGACTGGCTCCACCCCCATCTATTCTCTGCCTCCTGATTCCCAGCTGATCGGGTGGGTCTTCTTTGGTTGCCCTGCACAGGAGAACGGAGCTGGAAAGCAGGTTAGTGGGATGGGGAGGGAATGGGGATTTTACAGTATATCCTTCCCCTGCCATGCCCACCAAACCACACCCACACAACCGGTAGTAAAAAAAAAAAAAATGAATCTCACACACACAAGATTGAACATACCCAGGTATGAGCTGGAAAGCAGGTTAGTGGGGTGGGGAGGGAATGGAATTTTGCAGTAACCTTGCCCTGCCACACCCACCAAGCCACGCCCACAGACCTGGTAGTAAATTGTTTTGAATCCCACCACGGATTTGTAGGAGCAATGACTCATTTAATGTGTGTGTTTGTCTTTCCTTTCCTCTGTGTCTTTCCTCTGTGTGTTTGCCCCAGGCAGGGGGTTAGACTAGAAGATCTCCAAGGTTCTGTCCAACCCTATTATTCTATGTTTTATGTCTGTGTATGTGTGCATTAAAGAAAAATCAAACCACACAGAATGCAGAAATCCAACCAGTAGCTTCTTAAAAACTGCTCAAGACTGGAGTGCATACTTGGAGCAAATATCCACTTGTTTCAGCACATTTTCTATATTTGTTCCACGCTTTGCTTGAAGGTCAGTCTAAATCAGGAAGCACAGATTTGGACCTGGGAAATTTCCAACCAGGGATACCAGAGAATTCTCTTAGGGATAAATGTGAGAAAATAGTACAAGCTATTTTTTCCATGCCTCTGGATGTCATTTAGGAAACTGAAAACCTGCACCAACATAGACGGAAATTGGAACAAACCAAACCAGACTTAGAACGGGGGATCGTCCCAAATGAGGGTGACAAATTTTTCTCCTGCTTCCTAATAGACCAGCAAATGTGACAGTACAAGGAAAGTTTGCTTTCTGATGAGTCAACAGGACAGCCTTATTTTCCAATGCCTGCATTCTCCCACAGGGGAAGAAGTATGAGTAAGCTATTTGGTCCTTAGGACTAGCCTACAGTATTTTATCCTGAGGCTACAGCATCAGGCCTTAAGTGGCTCTACGAATCCTCCCATCCCTTTGGTGTTGTTCTGACCCAGGCTTCGTCAAACGTAATTGAACACAAACTTGTTTTAAAAGCAAAACCTATTTTATTGCAACACTGGGAATTACTTACATTCCCAGCCAGAACGTATCTTAAACAGTTCCTCAAGATAAGCACACACCTTTCAGTGCTGTGGAATGCTGCCAAAAATAGAAGTATCCAATTTAATGATCATAGAAACCAACCAACGTACCAGAAAACAAACAAACAGATTACACAGAGCTTCAAGGAGGACTCGGAACTGATCGAACTACTTTACTTCCTGCAAAGGTTTCATCATTTAGGCCTGACTTTTATCCCTTATGGGAGGGGCAATCACCTCCCAGCCTTACTCCTGACTCGCCCCTTTTGTTTCAGCTGCTCTCACCTTCTAGCAGCTCTGCGCACATGCACACTGGGAACAGGCTCCCCTGGGTCCTCTGCCTCGCTGCTGCCAGACTCCAAAGGCTCCAAAGGCAGCACCCCACTCCCAGATGATCCTGGCCCCATCCCTGCATCGGATGCAGGACCCTTGTTCAAGTCCTCTCCAGACTCCCTGACTGGTCCCCTTTCTTCCTCACTGTCCGACTCTGCTGCCAGCTGCACCGGCTGCCGGCGAACCACAACAAGTGTGTTGTATCTGTTCCAGATAATGCTCTTAATAGGTGGATTGTGAAACAACTAATTATGTGCCATCAACTCATTTCTTGACTCTGAGGGACCACAGAGATAGATTTTTTCTCCATGACAATTTATCATGGTTAACATGGTTTTCAAGTAGTGCACTTATAGAAAATAATATTCGTAGCTTAGCATTCAACTGTGGGGTCCGTGGGGTTTTCTGAGCTTGGTGGTGTTTTTGCAGACGTTTCATTACCCGACTAGGCAACATCATCAGTGCCAGTAATGCACTCATTGCCACTACAACCATCTGCTTTGCTGTGAAATGGAGATTTCCCAAAGAACCACTGGTTTAGTGAGTTGTCCTATACATTACAGAGGATTGGATTAATCGATCTTTCAGGTTCAATTCTACGATTCTCTATACGATCAAGGTAGGACATGATCCTATATCTTCACCCATCATTTGGGATACCTATGAAGAGAGCATCTAACTAGATTTATCTTTGTGCGTAAAGGACTTTTAGACTGACGTTGCCGGGATCACAGTACGAAATCTACTAGGTACTAAAGAATTAAGAAGCAATCTTCTCTTGTATCCTGCTTTCCCCATTCTTGAGATTAAACAGCTTTTCCTTTCCAGGAATTTTACAGAAATGGGAAAAAAAATTAGGGAAAGGAGTTAACTGTAAAACAAAATCAGATGCTATAAATAAGGATTAATTGGCAATGGGAGAATTCTGGCTGAAGATACCTACATAACTCTTCCAAGAACAGTTAAAATAATGATAAAAAATCACTAGTATAAAGAAAGAGGAGATGAAAGCCAGGAAACAGATTTACTGTACTCAAAAATGACATTTGCAATCATCATTCATTTTGATGTAGAATCCAGTCTGGATTGCTGCATTGTTGTGGAAGGGAAGGGAGTGGAAGGAAAGGGAAAGGAAGGGAATAGAAAGAAAGGGAAAGGAAAGAAAGGGAGGGAGGGGAAAGAAAGGGAATAGAAGGGAAGGAAGGGGAGGAGAGGGGAAGGGATAGAAGGGAAGGATGTAGAAGGGAAGAGAAGAGAAGGGAAGGATGTAGAAGGGAAGAGAAGGGAGTAGAAGGGAAAGGAAAGGAAAGAAAGGGAATAGAAGGGAAGGGGGAGGAGAGGGGAAGGGATAGAAGGGAAGGGAAGGATGTAGAAGGGAAGGGAAGAGAAGGGAGTAGAAGGGAAGGGAAAAGAAAGAAAGGGAATAGAAGGGAAGGGATGGGAGGGGAAGGGAAGGGATAGAAGGGAAGGGAAGAGAAGGGAAGGATGTAGAAGGGAAGGGAAGAGAAGGGAAGGATGTAGAAGGGAAAGGAAGAGAAGGGAGTAGAAGGGAAGGGAAAGGAAAAAAAGAAAGAAAGGGAGTAGAAGGGAGGGGAATATAGTAGAAGGGAAGAAGAAGAGAATATAGAAATGATAGTTAAAATACTTGCAAGTTAAGAGTTAATAACAGTAAAATTCAACTTACGACAATTGTGACCAGAATATTGCTAAGGAAAGTGGTTAATAAGTGAGCCGTGCTTAATTTTATGACCTTTTTCACCATGGTTGTTAAGCAAACCATAGCAGTTAAGTAAAGCACATGTTCATTAAGCGAATCCAGCTTCCTCATTGGCTTCGCTTATCAGAAGCCAGCTGGGAAGGTCATAAATGGTGAACACATCACACAGGGCTGTGCAATGTACGAATTTTGATCACGCCCACCATAGAGATGTCGCTGTGGTCATAAGTGTGAGGACTTCTCCAATGCCATTGTAACTGATCACTAAACAAATGGTTTAAATGTGAAGGACTACCTGTAATTGCCAGTCAACACAGAAAGGTTAGGAACTGTGAGAAGGTTGTTGCAAGCTTTTATTTGTGGAGTTTGGGAGGTATTTCTTGGCTTAATAAGCTTCAATATCTTTGTTATCGGATGTTTAGCAGACCAAATAAATAGCAGACAGTTCCTTCTAAGCGCACGACCCCAGAGTATTGCGTTTCACTTGGATGAGTCACATTGAGCCCAGAAAAAGCTGCATTTAACTGTTGCTATTCTAGCAATCGTGTCCAAATTTTCACAGGTCCCTCAATATGCCCGTTCTGACTTAGGCACAAAGCACAAAGTCAACTCCACGTCCTGATAAAACCCCTTTTATTTAGCTTACAGTGAATTCCTCTCCAGAAAAGTCCCGGCCAACAGTCTTTCAAGAGATTTCACAATTACAGACCTTTATCAGGCTTGCAGAGTTGCCAGGTTGATATCTTTCAGACGCCACACTATAGCAGACAACACTTGCCAAGAATGCAGGAACAGATCTTCATCCAAATGAACTAATTGCCTCCTGCAAAACCCCACTTCCCTTTCGCTCCTCTTTTATTCCCAATGGGAGGGGCCATTCACTGTCCACCTGTGGCTTTACTCCCGAGTCGACCCTTGTTCCTTAGCTGTTCCCTTCTTCTGACAGCTCTACGCATGCACACATTGGGAACAGGCTCCAGCTGTTCTTCTTCCCCACTGATCTCCGACTCGGAAGGCAACTGATAACCATCAGATGGCCCTGGCCCCATTTCTGCCTCTGACACAGAGCACTCATCAGAGCCTTCCCCAGACTCCAGGACTGGCCCATGTTCCTCCCCAACCTCCTCACTGTCTGAATTTGCTGCCAGCTCTCCTGGCTGCTGGTGGGCTACAACAATGCCTGAGCAGGGTCCTCACAGCTGCTTAAGGCGAACACAAAGGCTTTGTACTCTAAGGTAAGACAGATTGGATTTCCCTTTCTTGCATAAAGATAGTCCTCAACTTACAATAGGGTTGTCAAACTAAAGGCCTGGGGGCCGGATCTAGCGGGGTGGTACTTAAATCTGGCCCATTCTTTATATGTTTTAGCCTCCAGTCCAGAGGTGGTATTCAGCAGGTTCCGACCAGTTCTGGAGAACCGGTAGCGAAAATTCTGAGTAGTTTGGAGAACCAGCAAATCCCACCTCTGACTGGAGATTTTACAGTATCCTCCCCCTGCCATGCCCACCAAGCCACGCCCACAGAACCGGTAGTAAAACTGCTCCAGTCCCTTAATCATCATTGTTGCTCTTCTCTGCACTCTTTCTAGAGTCTCAACATCTCTTTTACATCGTGGTGACCAAAACTGGATGCAGTATTCCAAGTGTGGCCTTACCCAGGCCTTATTATTAACAGTGGTATTAACACTTCACGTTGATCACCATTTGCGATCATCCGACTTCCAACAAGCAAAGTCAATGGGGAAAGCTGGATTTTCTTAATGACCATGGGATTCACTTAACAATGGCAGGGAGTCACTTAACAACCAAGGAAAGAGAAAGTTGTAAAATCAGGTATGACTCACTTAAAAATCCGCATTGCTTACCAATGGAATTGCTGGTCCCAATTGTAGTTGTTAACACAAGAACTAATTAAAGGCTTAGTTTAAATGGGGAAGAGAAAAAAAATAAAACAGGTGACTAAATTCTCATTCTCCAGCATCCTGGCACTGAATGTATTTATGATGACTATGATCATGATTTATCACTTATATCTTTTAGGTACACTGAGAGCTTATAAACCGAAGGCAAATTCCTTGTGTGTCCAATCACACTTGGCCAATAAAGAATTCTTTCTATTCTATTCTATTCTATTCTATTCTATTCTATTCTATTCTATTCTATTCTATTCTATTCTATTCTATTCTATTCTATTCTATTCTATTCTATTATTCTAATTAATTCATTCATTTAATCTCCATCTACTCTGTCACTCCATATTTATTAACTCACAAGGTCTGACCCAGAACTTAAATCGCGTTACATGTATTTTGGCCTTATATGTCTTACACCCCTAAAAGTAATTAAAATTATGCATCTCAAAAACTAGGTCAGAGATAGCAGTCTAGCTTTGACTAACAGAGCCTCAGGGGAAAATCTATATTTAACTCAAGTTCTCACATCCCGAAGTTGAATAGCCAAGCTTCACATAAGTGAACATCAGCAGATTACAGAAATCCTGAAGTTCCAAGATATTTAGGAAAGATCTCTATGAATTCACCAGAAAGGAATGTCGAGAGGAAAAATAAAAAGCAGCTAGAGATGCAGTGGGAATGAAATGAGAGAAAGCAGGAGATACATCGAAGAACAAAAGCTACCTCATCCCAGTCACCCTGGTTTCTACCTTTTCAATAGCAACAATGGCTAAATCAAATATTTCAGTAGAGCTTTCCATTTGTGTGACACACACACACACACACACACACATACCAGAGGTAGTATTCAGCAGGTTCTGACCAATTCTGGAGAACTGGTTGCGGAAATTTTGAGTAGTTTGGAGAACCGGCAAATACCACCTCTGACTCGCCCCGCCCCCATCTATTCTCTGCCTCCCGAGTCCCAGCTGATTGGCTGGTTCTTCTTTTGTTGCCCTGCACAGGAGAACGGAGCTGGAAAGCAGGTTAGTGGGGTGGGAGGGAATGGGGATTTTAGTTTCCTTCCCCTGGAGTGGGGTGGGAATGGAGATTTTGCAGTATACTTCCCCTGTCACACCCACCAAGCCACGCCATTCCCACAGAACCAGTAGTAAAAAAAATTGAATCGCACCACTGACACACACACACACACACAAGATTGAACATATCCTGGGAAGCAGGGAATACAAATGGCTGAATAGGAGGATAGATGTTGATAGGCAAATATTACAGACGTCTTGCCTATTCAGAAACTGTATTTCATAAAAACAAACCAAAACCAAAAAATAACCCAAGCCTTCATAGAGAGAAGGAAATTTGGAGACACAAGGTAATCTAAAGATTTTGTGTTCTGCATGTTCCTGTCCATATCAAATAAATTTGGATTATTTATTTAATATATAGCCACCCACCATATATCATGCAACTCTGGGTGACTTCCGTGTCCCCAGAAATAATCCTATGGAAAAGTGTTGCAATTTTGCTTTTCCAGGGAGATTCCTTCCTTATTTGTTTGTAAATGCCCTGGAAATCTGTCAAATACGGTAGTGAGATTAAAAATTCAAATGGATCACTTAAAATACTGGATGGCATTGCATAACATGCTTATTGTATAGCATGTTCATATTGCAGTATGAATAATATGCACACTGTGGTAACCTTGGCAACTTTAACATGTGTGGACTTCAACTCTCAGCATTCCTCCCTCTGCTGGCAGGGGAATTCTAGGAATTGATATCCTCACACCTGAAAGCTGCAAGGTGGAAAAACACTGAGCTTAAACATTTAGCCAAAATCAGGACCAGTCCTTTACTTGTACGTTACTCGGTTCTGCCACCAATACTGTTTTTCAGTGAAGTCAATTTATATCTTCACAACCAAAGAATGTGCACCCCCAATTTATTTCTTATATAAGATTGTGATTAATAAACTGTTGTACCTGAGTACCAGAGCAACAGAAATCCACGATAGAGGGGAAAAAAAATAAAATCTGCTAAAAGAGACAGAAATAAGACACACATTCGTATTTGCTGTATATATAAAGTGTTGCGATTGAGATCAAATATAAAGTCTGCCCACATTTAGTGGTTTGTGGTTCCAGCTCTCGCATTTTTCTATTTTAACTAGAGAATCTTTTTTAAAGCGGGTCTGCTGAAGAGGCCTTGTCCATCTACATCTCAATTGTTATCTAAAAAAAGCTTTCCCTTGTTAGGCAATTTGTTATTTTAGCTGAAATAACGTAGATAAGAAGTTCCTTATTTTTAAGCTTGAGATTCAATCCCATATATGTGAAAAAAAACCTATTTCTGGGAAGCATTTGATTAGCTGTTTAGCAACTGTTTAGTAACATAAAGGACCTAAGACATATAGCTGGTCTTTTACTTACCACAATCCAGCCCAATTTTTCTGTTGCTAAGACAGATATTGAGTTTTATCCCCTTTTACAATCTTTCTTTTCACAGTTGTTAAGTTAGTAACACCATTGTTAAGTGAATCTCGCTTCCCCAGATTCTGACTTCTGACCTCTCAGAAGGCCACAAAAGGGGATCATTATGCAATCGTCCTAAATACATGACAGTTGCCAAACATCTGAATTTCGATCACGTGACCCTGGGGATGCTGCAATGGTCATAAGTGAGAAAAACTTTTTTCAATGCCTTTGGAACTTCAAACGGTCACTAAATGAATGCTTGTGTGTTGAAGACTACTTGCACATGTAAATTCATTCTACCGTCAAAATGCTCAAACTTCAGAATAAGACATCCGCAAAAGTTCCAGACTAGCAACACAATTTTATTCGTAAACATTTATGTTACATGTTCCAATAAGTTAACTGAATTCCAGCATTTGTACATTTCACTGTATATGGTCAAAATTGGATTATGAAGAAAGAAACTGGATTCTTCGTTGGTTGTTACTGTCCCGTGTTTTAAAAACCTTCCAAAATACAAGCAGCATTAAAAACTGTGAGGAAATGCAAAGAAAAGTAACAGGATTATTGAAAGGAACAATTTAGATGATTAGGTAGCTGAGAGAAGAGTATAAAAAAAGAATCATAGAAATAAAACACGTTCTGGAGAAACTCACTGAGCGAGTAAGTCCCAATAAAAATATTATCTCTGGATGCCTCGTTTACTCTAAATTCAAAAAACAGATTACATCTTAATAATGAAGCACAAAGACAAACCAAGAAATGTTATGGCCTAAAATATGACTAACTTGATTCTGGACAAGGAAAAAAAAACAGATTAAAAAATAATAATGGATTGCACAGATGTTAACATTTTGCCTTTGTTCACAGTATATTTAAATCATTCAAAAAAACAAACAAACAAAAAAAAACAACCCCTAACATATAGCATAAGCACACATTTTTAAAAAAACACACAAAATGACAAATTAAGGCTCTGCTTTGTATAGCTCTGTTTTCTGTTATAGAAGGGGGTGTTTGTCAGTGAAGCAAAGGCCAGGCTTAGAATGACCCACTCGGGACCCCTTATAATATAGCCATTATTCACCATTCAGCACCTCCTTCGTATCTATTAAGTGTTACCTTTCTGGATTCTCACACCTTGCATAACTGCATCCAAAAAGGCACAAGTGGCCTACCAGTAGTTTTATGGAAACTTTAAAGATGAGTTACAGGGTAACTAATAATAAATGAATAGGAAATGCATTATCTGACATCTGGGAATCAAGTAAGAAGCCTGAATCAAGGAGAGTTGGGAGTCCATCTCTTGAATAGCTCTGAAATTTGAGGATTTTCTGCTGAATTTCTAGGTATGGGTGTGCATCCTGCATTTAAGTAAAACAGGACAAACAAACCCCTGAAAATTCTAACGCTTGGGAAATCCACTAGTTTGTCAATATACAAACACACACACATACGTGTGTGTGTGTGTGTGTGTGTGTGTGTATGAACAAAATTCTGGCACTTTCCCACACACTATATATAGTGTGGAGAGTGTTGGCTGGGAGCAACTGAATCTTCTACACATTAAGAGAGAATGATTTGTAGTTCAGGGTTGAAATGAAGAGTCCTTGGTGCTCTCTGAGCTTGCTCGTTTTCTTGCAGACGTTTCATTACCCAACTGGGTAACAGCATCAGTCACCTAGTTTGGGATAATGAAATGACCGCAATGAAACAAGCAGGCTCAAAGAGGACCAAGGGCCCCTCCCTTCTACACATTGTAACTGTATACTGAAACCAAAAGCAGCCGTCTTTTAGGGTGGCAAACAGGGTAAACAGGAGCCTTGAAAGAAGGCAATTCAGAGGGCAAGTCACTAGGAATGGTTGTAATCGAATCTGGAAGGAACCCAGAAGATATCTAATTATCTCCATGAGAGGGTCTTCGTCCTGAAGATTTCAATATAATAAGCTGCTGTGTTTATGCCCTGAAATGGGCCTGCTTCCTAAATAATTTGGTTTCCCAACGTAACTAGACAATAACTGGCTTCTGAACTACAATTAATCTTCATATTTACTCTCTTCCTGTTTTTCCCCCCTTCTCGGTTAGAAGGCTCTTAAGTAACAGCTGTGTATTTCAAGCACTGACACGGTGGGTGATAAATTACATTTTTAGGTGAAGCTGCATGTTAACTATAATATTAAAGGTCTATCCTAATATGAAGAGGGGAAAGGAGGGTATAAAATGCTGAGAAACGAGAGAAAGGTTGATAAAAATGGGGCTCTTTATACAATTTTTGTCTGTTCTTGCTCTTCAGAAGAATAGTATCAGAATTGGTGGATAGAAATGGAAGGGGATTACGTGTTTTGTATGTGTGTTCTATGCGAGGGAGGAAAAGAAGGGGGAAAAAATGAAACAATATCCAATGCCCTAAGTTCTAATTTTTAAAATATGGACAGAAAATCCTTTTTTAAAAATGAAAAAAAATACATATCTTGCTATATCCTCCTGGAATGTCAAATAAGTGCTCTCTAAATTCTTGGTCCCTCAAACATCTCCAACCATTCAAGCCAGCTGATTTGCATTAAAAAAAAGAAAGAAAAAATCCAGTTAAACAAACCAACCATGCTTCCCGCAAACTCCTGGATCCGTCCACTTTAGGCCACAATGATTTTAGGAAACAAGTCCAATTCCTAACTTCTTACAGCTGCATTTTTAGACTCTGCAACAGCCAAGATCCTGAAGTGAGCAGAACAGCATGACAGAATGTGTTATCGGCCTTACAAAACTAATTATTAAACAACACTGTGCACGTTTCTCTTGCCCTTCTAGGAAGGGAACACTGATATGTTCTACGAAGACTCCAGCACGAATCATTTCCATTAACGTTTTAAATAATGAAACAGAGCACCTCAACTGTTGTGGCCATTCACTAAAATCCCCCTCTCCATCTATTCCTCTGAAACGAGTGAAAGCCACACAGAAAGGCAACCTGTATGGACAGTACGTTCGGGTGAAATTAGGAAATTCCCCGGAGGGTTATCCTCAAAGCTTCCCAATTCTACACCAGATTTGCCTTCCTTTTTAATACCTTGCTTACAGTTCTAGTATCTCCTCTATCTGCCTATTCCTACATGGTAGGTAAATGTTTTCTTGAGTTTGGCCTTTTCGTTTGAGAGTCTCAGTTACCCCTGAACAGAATTCACCGAAAACTTTTTCCTATGCTGCCTTCAAGAACACGGAATATCGTGGTTACGTTTGCAAAGGTTTTGTGGACCGCATCCATGGTTAAAAAAGCTTGTCGCCTATATTTGTCAACTCAGACTAACTTTTTTTCCCCCCAAGCTGCCCGATGAAGTGTGCTTGAAAACCCAAGGGAACAGAGTCAAATTTTCCAGGTTCGGCTTTTGGGATGCTTGTTGGCGCTTTCCAAAGACAAATTCCACACAGGATGATAATTGTGCACAAACGGAGGACTTATAGGATGAAATCCATTATGTGTAAAACTGTTCCATAGCTAACTCTACAATAATATGCCCGTGTGCGAGCAGGTTTTTAGTTAGAAAGGAGAATGTTAATCCAACCTCTTAATGTTTTCCCATGAGGCATCAGCCGATGTTTACAAAATTTCAGATTAAAACCCAGTACAAAATAGCATTGAATCTTCCCACCATTGTTTTTAATCAGGTAGTTCAGAGACTAGATTGGGGATAGTCCCTTGTACTGCTAGTCCTCAAGACCATTGCCAGAATCACCGACACAGACACGGAGCATTCTTGGAGTATAATTTGTGCCTTTCTAACATCAAAAACTGTTTTAGCTGTTTACAGTATTATTGTAAATACAAAAAGAACCAGGCAAATTTAAGGTCAGCATTGCTAATATATAAAATTGCTATTATCCCTTGCGACAGCGTAGAAATTCAATGATCAGAAAGCTTTGGAAGGGGAACGGTCTGTTAAAATAAAAATGAAAGATCGATTGTCTTGAGATAAGGGACAGGCCAACGGATGAACAAAAGCTTTTTCGGATGAACAAAAGCTTTTTCGTTAGGACAGAAACATGCAGGAAACGGGGAGACCAAATGCCTCTTCCTCCTCCCCCTCCCCCATTGAAATGTAACATCGACCCCTTTATTAACACCTTCACTGCAGGGGAACAGCGTTGTGACGGCATCCCAAGTTTCAGAAGATTGGCACTGTGAGTTGAATGCAGTTGGTTATACCAGGAGTCCAAAGGCAAGTTGTGAAGGCCATGCTACTTTACGTGTTCTGGGGGCATGGCTGCAATTAGGACCGAGGAAGGAGACCGTCCGCTCCATTCCGATAATACGCCATCCTTAAACATGAGATTCTTGGCAGGCAGTGGAACCCCGGCGTCGGCAGAAGTTAGAGGAGAAAGTAAACTTGACGCAGAAGAAGAAAAACTGGCCTCTGACAGCAACTCCATGGTTGAAATGTTTTCCTAAATGAGAAGAAAGGGGCACAGGGTTCAATAGGATTCCAGTTTGACGACAGGTAGTCCTTATCTTACAACCAATCACTGAATGACTGTTGTATGCCATATGCCTTCCCCTCTGTTGAGAGAGGGCTGTTCAATTTTGACATAGACAGAGGGGGAGACATCATCTATCTCCAGTCTACAACACAGTCCTTTCAGCAGTTCCAGGAAGGCTCCATACCCATTTGCACCACTCAAGTGACCCTGAGGACGCAGATAAACCTCCAAGTGGCCTCAACAACTCTCTAAAAAAGGATGCAAATGACCAGCTGTCTGCAAGGAATATAAATCCTTCTATTCCCCACCATCCAGTCAGAGCTGAAGAAGCTTCTTGGATGAGAAGCAAAACGTCTTCAAAGAAAAACAAGAAAAGTCCAGTTGCCTCTTGAAAAAGCACCTTTGGGACAACCATGACCTGGGTGAACTGAGAACCTTCAAAGTCCAAAGATCATGAGATACACGCTCCCATTTCAGCTCCTGACAAAAACTATCCATCAGCCCAGAGACACAGACATTTGTAAGTTTCCCAGAGTGGCTGGGAGTTGATCAGCATAAGAAATAAATGAATATGATCTCAGTACATTTACCTGGAATGAATGAACAAAACTAAGGACCTGGAGGGAAAGTTTTCTGCTGGAATGTAACAGTTTTTGAAGGCTGCCAAAAGACAACAGAAAAAGCGACAGAGTTACATACTGTATCGGGTAACCAAAGGCTAATTTGTTTTATTTTTCTTCGGTATAATCCAACAAGGCCTCACCTCTCTCTGCTGCATAATCCATGGCTGGCGATCTTCCGACAGACTTTTCGGTTGAGGTCTGAGCTGAACAGGGGGATTCCGAAGCTCAGTTCCAAGGGAACCCACTCCAGTTCTGTGGTAGGGACTGAAAAGATACCAAGAAAGGGCAAAGTGGAAGGGACTTCAGCTGCCAACGTTTAAGGACTTTTTGAACACTTTTAAAGGTAAAAAGGTAAAGGTTCCCCTTGCACATATGTGCTAGTCGTTTCTGGCTCTAGGGGGCGGTGCTCATCTCTGCTACAAAGCCGAAGAAGCCAGTGCTGTCTGAAGACGTCTCCGTGGTCATGTGGCCAGCCTGGCTAAACGCCCAAAGGCACATGGAATGCTGTTACCTTCCCACCCAAGTGGTACCTATTTTTCTACTTGCATTTTTACATGCTTTCGAACTGCTAAGTTGGCAGAAGCTGGGACAAGTAACGGGAGCTCACTCTGTTACGTGGTGCTAGGGATTCGAACCGCTGAATCGCCAACCTTTCTGATCGACAAGCTGTCTTAGCCACTGAGCCGCTGCGTCCCTAACACGTTTCAGAACCTTTTTCGAACCTTCAAATTACAGTGTTAGTAATGAGTGATGACTGCACAACAACAACAACAATAATGCAATGATGATCTTTTCCTCTTGTATAGGTAGTCCCTCGACTTACGACAGTTCACTTAGTGGCCGTTCAAAGTTACAATGGCACTGAAAGAAAGGGACTTAAGACCAGTTTTCAGACTTACAACCTTTGCAACATCCCCATGGTTACGTGATTTACATTCGGATGCTTGACAACCGATTCATATTTACGACACTTGCAGTGTTCCTGGGGTCATGGGATCCCTCTTTTGCGAACTTCTGACAAGCCAAGTCAATAGGGAAACAAGATTTACTTAATGACTGAGCTACTAATTTAACAACTGCAGTGAGTCGCTTAACAAATGGGGTGAGAGAAGTGGTAAAATGGAGCAAAACTCTCTTAACAATTTTCTCACCGAGCAACATAATTTTTTTTGGCTCAATTGTGGTCATAAGTCGAGGACTACCTGCACCTTCAAGAGGTTGAACTGCTTATGCCAAGCAATAAACTCCACTCAAATGAACAAGTGGTGGGAAAGCAGCAGTCCAGAAACTTGTCTCTTTTTCTTCTGGTTGATGGTTCATCAATAACCATCAGCTCAACCATTAGTGCAACTGAGAAAATCTGAAAAAGGAAGGAATCCCGCATTTTCTGATTATTTCCCCAAAACCAGCATCTGTGAATCACCTTTCAAAGCAGATTTATAATACATTCTCTGCATTCAGAAAATTCATTGCAGAGAACGATGAATGATTTATCCTCGGCACTTTTTCTGCTATGGAGGTAATCCTTGACTTATGACCACAAATTGAGCCCAACATTTCTGTTGCTAAGTGAGACATTTGTTAAAGTGAGTTTGGGCCCATTTTACAATCTTCCCTGCCATGGTTGGTAAGTGAATCTGGCCTCCCCATTGACTTTGCTTGTCAGAAAGTCACAAAAGGGGATGACAGGACCCTGGGAACACGGCAACCATCACAAATATGAGCCAGTTGCCAGGTGCCTCAATTTTGATCACATGAACACGGGGATGCTGTAACAGTTGTTAAGTGTGAAAAACAATCCTAAGTCAGTTTGTTTCAGCACCGTTGTTGACTTTGAATGGTCACTAAAAAAAATGTTGTAAGTCGAGGACTAACTGTTCAATGTGGCCCTTCCTCCTTCTGCCTTTTGTTCTAGCACAAAGCCCAACCCATCTACAATCGGAACTTCTGCTTCTTGTTATAGGTCCCAACTCCTGGTCAACAGCACTCAGATTGTGCAAACAAGCGAATCCCCACTTGTGTTGTGGTTAGCCGGCAGCAGGTGTGGACAGCTGAAGAGAGTGAGGACTCAGGTGAGGGGCCAAGACCATAGCGAGTGAATTGCTGCCTTCAGAGATTGTGGGGGCTGGCAGCAGCGATGAGGAGGTTCCTGAGGAGCCTGTGCCAAGTGCGCATGCGCGCAGGGCTGCTCGTAGGAAAGAGCAGCTGCAGCAGCAAGGGCGACTCGGGAGTAAGGTTGCAAGGTAATGGGCCCCTCCTTCAAGAAGATAAAAGCCAGCTGTGAAGCGAACGTTCTTTGCAGGAAGCAAAGACGTTTTGAAACTCAGCCTCGTGGACATTACAGTATCTTAAGTTGGTATTTGAAGACTCTTGTGTTGTGAAATATTTCTTATCTGTGATTCTTAGCAGTCTCACACAGTTTTGGAGAGGTTTGTGCTTATCAAAGTTAATTAGTTTGCAGCAGCCTTTTAACCGGGGATTCGTAAGACTCATTAAAAGGTTTCTGTTCCCTTTGATTATTGTTTGTCTTATTGGAAAAGGGTTTGGGTCAGAACAACTTGTAGGATGCAGGCAACGTGCAAAACCCCATCCTCTTTGGTCCATGAAAAAAACCTCTCTCCACAGAACTGGTCCATGGTGTCCAAAACGTTGGGGGCTGCTGCTCTAGGTTACCCACCGACTGCAGAGTATATCATAGACCTCAGTGTAATGCCCTTTAAGGTTCTCTGTGTCCTAATAATAAAATCTTCTCCATTTTGATGAGATTTACCTTCTGGGCTTTGTTTAGCAGCAGGATCTATGTAGGGCTCTTCAATGACCATTTCAAAGGATTCTGTGCTTCCGTTTACATCTGAGCCCAGGGCAAGCTCTGGATCCTCTGAAGAGGAAAATAAATACTTAAAATTATACACAAAAATCTTCCTCAGATCAAAAATTGTTCACAACGGCACTTCTACTCCTATTCCCAAAATCAATAGCTGTTTAACCTTAGGTTGCACTGCAACGGTTAACAGGAATAAGATCTGGAAAAAGCAGAAAGATTGATATAAATACAAAAACAGGCTGGTTAGAGCCATAGTCTTTCCTATAAGGATGTATGGATGTGAGAGTTGGGCACCAGGAATGACCAACTGAAGAAGAATTGATGCCTTTGAACACTGTGATGCTGATGTGAATTATGTGCGTATGTTATGGACAGCCAGAGCAACCAACAGATGTGCTGAATTGTATAAAATCAGAAACATCACTAGAAGCCAAAATCACAAGACTACGTCCGATTTACTTTGGCTACATTGTGTGTACAAATTCATTGGAGAAGGCAATGATGCTGGGAATGGTTGGAGGAACAAGAAGAAGGGGCAAGCAAAGAACCTGCTGGCTGGATAACATCAAAACTGACACAAAGATGGACATCCAACAATTGAAAGATGCTGGTGCTTGACTGATTTGCATGGAAAGCACATGCCTATAAAGTTGGCAAGTGTTGGACACAATTAAATGGTTAAAACAGGGGTGTCCAAATCAAGTTCACGGCCTGCATCCGGCCCTCGGGACTACCGCTGTGCCTCTGCCAGCGAAAACAGAGCTCGGGAGGGCTGCACACAGCCCTTCCGGGCTCTGTTTTCAGCTGTGCTGGCCTCCTGCAGCCCTCTGCCAGTGAAAACAGAGCTTGGGGAGGCTGCGTCGGCCCCTCTGGGCTACGTTTTCACTGGTAGACGGCTGCAGGAGGCCACTGCGGCCAAAAATGGAACCTCGGCAAGTGGCATCAAGCTGGCCACACCCATCCTGGCCACACTCCCAACAACACCCCCCCCCCAGCCCTCCCCCCTCAAGGTCAAACACAACCCTGATGTGGCCCTCAATTAAATTGAGTTTGACACCCCGGGTTAAAACAACAACATACAGAAGAACTGCATTTGCTGTAACTAATGGCTCTGGATAGAAGGTTGTGGAATATGTTTCTTACCTGCATACCTCTTAACAAACACAGAAAAATCTTGCTACCATTCTGATCTTGTTCCACCATTTGCAAGAATGCACACAAATTGAATTATTTTTTTTTTAAAAAAAACCCAGGACCAACCTTTTTCCTCAGACGCATCGCTCAGCTTCCTCTTCACGGGGTGACTGAAAGGGTTCAACATGGTGATGTAGCCGCATAAGTGCTGCAGATCCATCTTTTCCCTCAACATCTTCAGTGCTTTATGGACACCCATGTTGAGACGGGAAAAATCTAGATGTAACACGCCCCACCCCAAAAAAAGAGTATATGAAATCACTTTACTAAATTAAACCATAGATAATGACAGGAGATATAAAAAAGATTTGGAGAATGACTGAACGTTGGCATAATGTTGTCCAGTTTGGGATTTGGTGTCTCACAGTGTCTTCAAATTTGGGGTTTCTGTTTTTGTTTTGCTCAGTTTACAGTATTTTCTTTGGGAAAGAAAACTTTTAATTAAAAAAAAAAAAACGATTACTGATGGTGAGCAGGCTTTCCTCTCAGGATACAAGACTTTGCAAAAGTCTCTAGACTTGAAAGTCTAAGGCTGCTTCCTAGACACATGAAGCAGGAACAAAGTTTTCTCTTGATTTAACGACGTATGAACTATTAATAAATAAATCCCCCATTACCTCCTTGCTGTTCCGCTTCATCAAGTGGAAATGGAATATGGATAGTTTCCCCCATGCCGTGTATGCCGTGTCCCTGAATGCCGAGATAAGAGGTAAGGTAAAAAAATTGGCATCCTTTCGACAACTTTCGGTTCTGCTTTTTCCAAGTTGCCTCCATGGCTTTGTGATTTTAGAATAGTGGTCAGAGTTGTTGGGTTAAGGGGTGTGTGTGTGTGTGTGTGTGTGTGTGTGTGTGTGTGTGCAGGGACAACTCCCTCTGTGCCCATAAAGTTCCCAAGGAGCCTGGGCCTGTCACTCTCTCCAAGCGCTATTTTACAACGGGGTTGTCAGAATAAAATACAGGTAGGATAGGAACGTCTAGTACAAGGGTCTTCAAACTTGGCAAGTTTGAGACTTGTGGACTTCACCTCCCAGAATTCCTAAGCTAACATGACTGGAGGAGGGATTCTGGGAGTTGAAGTCCACAAGTCTTGAAGCTGTCAAGTCTGAAGACCCCTGTGCTAGTACATCTTAGAAAAGCAGGTAATCCTCAGCTTATGATGCCAGTTGGGACTGAAAAGTCCATCGCTACGCGAGGCGGTTGCTAAGTGAGTTGAGTCCAATTTTGCAATCTGTTTTGCTGTTACGGTTAAGTGAATCCCCACGGTTGTTAAGCGAGTCACATGATCATTAAGTGAATCTGGCTCCCCTCCCAATTGACTTTGCTTGTTGGAAGCTGGTCAGGAAAGTCACAGATGGCGATCACGTGACCCTGGGGCATTGCAACCCTCATAAATACGTGCTACTTGCCAAGTGCCCAATTTCTGATCGTATGACTGTGGGAGAGCTGCCATGATCATGTACGAGGACTGGTTCTAAATCACTTTTTTCAATGCCATTGTAATTTCCAACTGTCACTAAATGAATGGTCATAAGTTGAGGACTACCCGTGCAAATGAAGTAAATGGTTGTCTGTATCCTGGTTTGTAAGCCATTTTTAAGATCCAGCACCTCTGTCCTGCAACTGCTGAGCACCAATACCAGCAGACCTCGCTAAAATTAGCTCTATATATCTAGTCATCTGGAGTGTGAAGAGTTGTGAGTTCAATTCCAGTAGAGCCTCACAGAATAACATCTTGCTACCCACACCTGACAATTCCCAATAAAAACAAAAGTGGTCATGCAGCGCCTCCTGGTGGTCAATGTCATATATAAAATAATGTGATGGTTTTTCAAATTGAACTATATGGAAGAGATTATTATTGGCTGATCTGACGTAACTGATGTATCTAATTGTAGATCTGATGTATCTAACCAAACTCATCTGGAAGGCATCCTTTGTGCCCTATGATAACAAACACTGACCAGGAATTCTAATAAGCTACACTGAAATGAACAGTCTACTAGCCACTCTTTGTCTGTTCATCTTTCTACTTCTATCCTGGCCAAAAAAAATTTTTTTTCTCAAAACTCATAGTTAGTCTATTTTTGTATAAATCTTTGTACCTGAATCAGGACAGCAGAATGGGTTAAAGCATCATTCAACATAGTGAGCACATTCGAAGTGGGGACCACTCCTGGATCGTGACCCCAAGATGTTATTAATAAGCGGTCATAGCCCTGGGAATCAAATGCAAAGAGACAAATTAAGACCCAATTGACAAGATATTTATCTATCTATTTATCTATATTACATCTACAGTAGTGTAATTCAGTATCTGTATTTCCCCCCGCACGTTTTTCCATTAAAATTTTATTTGGTTCTCTTTTCAGCCTGGTCACCTGGTTTAAATCCTTTTCTGTTTGTTGGGAGAGAAAATATGCAAAACCTGATCTGTATTTAATAAATACTTTTTCAAGTAATATATTTGTTAATGCCATATTTATAATTGCCACGGGCACTATCTTTGGTAGAGAGGCTTAATATAATAATATAGATTAGAAAGTGTATTTGTTTTTGTAGTTAATTTGTTATCAATAAATCAATATAAAGAATCAGAGGGTATATTGTCTAGGCCAGGGGTGTCCAACCTTGGCAACTTTAAGACTTGTGGACTTCAACTCCCAGAATTCCTCAGCCAGCAAAGCTGGCTGAGGAATTCTGGGAGTTGAAGTCCACAAGTCTTAAAGTTGTCAAGGTTGGACACCCCTGGTCTAGGCAACAAGAGAATGTATTAACTTTTGTTGCAAGTGTGTCAGTGGATCTCAAATTACGGCTAATGTAACCCAAAATAATACTTAAAAATGTGCTGGACTCCATTACATTTAGATGTAAAATGACTGTCAAAAACAGCCCTTTGCTGGAGATGTAATAAAGATCATGCTTCTTTAAAATACGCATTTTTACAATGTCTTCTACTTAACAAGTTTTGGGAGAAAGTAATTGATTGTATGACGGAAGCTAAAATTATCAGAGGATCGTATTTTCTTGAACTGCCAACTCCCTGATCGTATTTTCTTGAACTGCAGTTCACCTACCTGAAATATATCTGGAAGTTTTCGAAGCCTTGTGCCTTTAGATAATAACAGGGATGGAGGCCCCTGTCCTGTTATGTGATAAATATAGAGCTTGAACCACACAGAGCTCACTTCTGGAATAGCTGGCCCGATATGCTGTGAAAAGACGAGAAATGCACCCAAAGTCAGAATGAAAGCACACAGGAAGAACAGAGCCATTGACATCAGCATTTGCAGTGGTCCTCAGACAATTTCATGGTGGCTTTTAAAAATATGTTATTTATAAGATAAAAATACAAAAGAAAAGTTAGAAAGGGGAAGGAAGGAAAGAAGGAAGGAAGGAAAGGAAGGAGGGAGGGAGAGAGGGGGGGAGAGGGAGAGGGAGAGAGAGAGAGAGAGAACAAAAAGTAAAACAAAAACTTCCAACTTTTATTCAGTGTAGTAGAATGAAAAAAAGTAACAACCTCAACCTCATGCTTCACATTTCTAGACATTTCAAGCGATTTCTATAACAAAAAATCATTCTAATCATGAACACCTAAAATCAGTTTCATGTTTTTTTCAATTTAAAGCAAAAAGTCCAGAAGCAGAAACAAAACTAGAAAGATTCTTCTCTTGGATTAAAACAGTCAATTTCACCATCTGACAACTGCATCATCTTTAACATCCCTTCTTCCATTGTGGGAATTAGTCCTATATTCCAACAGTTTTGTTTTCAACATGACTTTTGGAAATGTTATCTATTAAAAAACACAAAATATGCTCATCGTGTAAAAAATTTCAAAACATTTTAAATCTTAGAGCTTCCAATCTGAAAAAAAAAATCACTCAAAAGATAATAAAAGATTTCTCATAGTAAACACACAGGATTTGACGCTTCCTGTGCATTTATTACGAGAGATCTTTTAGTATCTCTTGGGTATATTTGGAAGCTCTAAATCAGATTTTTAAAGTGTGTATGTTTTTTAAAAATAGAAACATTGTAGATTTTTATAAATGGCTATGAATAGTTGTGGGGGATTTTTTTTTTTTAAAAAAAAGACAGAATAGGCCTTTAAATACATAATAAAAAAATGGCAAGGTCAAGCTACAAATACAGCACAACACAACACAATGCCATATAAATTTAAAAAGTATTTTGTTTCTCAACCCATTCAGACTTTCATGAGAAACTTTGAACAAGTTGTGAAACAAAACACTTTTAAAATTTACTTAGCATTGTGTTGTGCTGTACTTTGTAGCTTGACCTTGCCATTTTTTAAAAAAAGAAATGTATTTATTTAAAGGATCTTGCTTACCTGGGGAGTGCAGCTGCTGGTAGGTCGAATTTCATTGGTGAGGGGTGCCATGGAGACAAGCAGGGTGTAGTTTTTGTTCAAAACTCTGCTGCAGGTGGCAGGATCCAAGCCAAGCAAGCTTTCGCAGCGTAGTAAATCCAGAGGGAAACCTACGTTAACAATGCCAAAGACACTTGGAATACAGATAGCAAACAGACATGTGTACAAGTGAAAAAGGGGGCAGAGGGAAAGGGAAAGGAAAGATACAAATTTAGATGGTCTCTCTTCCTCAGGATCTGAGTACTTGGGTTTTGTTTTTTTTAAAGAACATCACTAGGGAGATTTGGAATAGGTAAGGAGATTTCTTGGTGAACAAACTACAGGTAGTCCTCGACTTATGACCACAATTGAGCCCAAATGTTAAGTGAGACATTTGTTAAGTGAAATTCGTCCCATTTTACCATCTTTCTTGCCACAGTTGTTAAGTGAATCACTGTAGTTGTTAAATTAGTGGCACGGTTGTTAAGTGAATCTGGTTTCCCCATTGGCTTTGCTTGTCAGAAGGTTGCAGAAGGGGATATAACATGACCCCAGGACACTGCAACCGTCATAAATGTGGGTCAACTATCAAGTGTCTGAATTTTGATCATGTGACCATGGAAAAATGCTACAATGGCCATAAGTGTGAAAAATGGTCATAAGTCACTTTTTTCAATGCCGTTGTAACTTTAAACAGTTGCCAAATGAATTGTTCTCAGTCAAGGATTACCTGTATAAATTCTTAGACCCTTTTTGCTTGCCTCAGCTAACCCAAAAGCGCTTGAACAGTTTATGATCATCATTTCGTGTTGCATGGGATATTTTGGATTTCCTTTACAAAAAGATGGGAACGGCTGGGTCAAGTATAAAAAGCAACACCTAACCAAAACAGGTGCTAAGGACAACAAAACACCCTACCCAAACACACACTCACCAAATAAGAGATATGATAATAGTGCCTACATTATTCTGAACACATTTTGAATGATTGATTGTTTATGAAAGGAGATACCAAGTTTTTAGCTTCTATAGCGGTGTTTCTTAACCTTAGCAGCTTGAAGATGTTTGGACTTCAACTCCCAGCATGGCTAGGCGTTGAAGTTCTCATGTCTTAAAAATGGCTAAGGTTAAAAAAAAAAAAAGCTATCCTATAGACTGAACACTAAACTGCAATGGAGTAATGACAAGTAGTGATATCCATCAACGCAGTATAGTCTGGCTTGGTTTCTCTAATAGTAGAAATGAGAAAAATGAGAAATAAGCTAAAATGGTACAGACTACAAAAGGGATAGATGGGCAGCAGGTGAAGGGGTTACTAACCCAAAAGGACAGAGAGACCTGATTTAGGCTTGGCAGGAAAAAATGAGAGGCACCGAAATAGATAAATATGGCAAGTGCAAAGTGTATAATGGTGACATGTACGTTTTATAAAAGCATCTAAGGATTCTAAATCATAAAACACACCTTCCAGAGCAAAAGTGATGCCAAGTTGATCCAAAGCATTTAAGCTCTGTGTGAATCTGAGAAATAAAATCTAGACACTCTGTGAGCTGCTCCAGAGATTGCCTTGCAGCCATTCTAAACATGTCCTTCCAAACAACTGGAAGTGATATAAACTTGAACATTATTTGGGGACTTGCTGAAGTTGGGCTACTGGAATGGAAGCCATTCTTCAGCTGGGGGATGAAGAAAACTGGCTGGTTTCATAAAAAACACCAGGGGATCTCTCCCCCTCCCCCCACACGACTTCCTTAGAATCACAGGGCTGGAAGGGACCTTAGAGGTCACTTAGTTGAATCCTCTGCCCACAGCAGGACCTCATTGAGCCTGGACAAATGGCTGTCCAATCTTTTCTTGAAGACCTTCAGTGATGAACCACCTACAACTCCGGGAGGCAAACAGTTCCATGGGTTAAGTGTTCTTTCTGTCAAGGAATTTCTCCTTATTGGATTTCTAGATTTCTCTCTTTGACAAGCTTCCACCACCCATTGCTTCTTGTCTTGCTCTCAAGTGCGTTGGAGGTTAAGTCGATCCCCTCCTCCCTGTGACTGTCATTCAAGTTCTGGAAGGCAGCTACCATGTCACCCTAGTCCTTCTCTTCACTAGGCGAAAGCAGGGGTGTCAAACTCCAGGCCTGGGGGCTGGAACCGACCCACAGGGTGTTTAGATCTGGCTTGCAGGGCGGCCCTGGAAATAGCCAAGGACTGGCTGGATCCGGCCTGCAGCCCTCCCGAGCTCCGTTTTCGCTGGTAGAGGGTTGCAAAAGGCCATCGCAGCCGAAAACAGAGCTTGGGAGCCCATTTTCGCTGGCAAAGCGCTTGGGCCATCACAGGCACCCCCGACACGAGTGATGGCAAGCTGGCCATGCCCACTCTGGCCCCCAGGTCAAACATAATAACCCTGATGTGGCCCTCAGTGAAATCGAGTTTGACACCCCTGGGCTAAATGGTTCCCTTAACCGTTTATTGAACAGTTGAACCTCTAAAATCCCTATCGTCTTTGTTGCTCTTCTCTGCACTCTTTCTAGGGCCGTGTTGGCGAACCTATGGCATGCATGCCGGAAGTGGCACGCAGAGCCACTTCTGCTGGCATGCGAGAGCTCGCCCGGAAGAGCCCAACTGTGCATGCACGCGCGCCACTGCTGCCCGACAGCTGATTGTCGGGTATCTGGCGAGCAAGCGTGGGGGAGCACAGGAGACGTGCGCGCATGCGCAGATGCACAGTGCAGGGGGGAGTCACGCGCGCATGCGCAGAGATGTGCAGCGTGGGGGGAATCACGTGCACATATGCACAGCAGGGGGATCGCATGTGCATCCACAGACGCGCAGTGCGCGTGCGCAGGGGGTGATCTTGTGTGCATGCGCAGGGGGCGTGGAGGGGCCAGCACTTCTGGGTGCCAGCATGTGAGCTCGCGCAATTATCGGCACGGGAGCCGAAAAAGGTTGGCCGCCACTGTTCAAGGGTCTCAGCCTCTTTTTTTTTTTTTTGTTCCATGAAAAATCTTACTTAGGGATTGCAATTTATTCTTAAAACTAAATATAGTTCCCAGAGTAGTTCCACAAACACCTTCCTGCCATTAGAAATTCTTTCAGTCAATGTATGGACAAACCCTAAGCTAAACTAAAGGAGAATATTTGTAGCTCAGGGTTGAAATGAGGGGGTTCTTGGTGTTCTCTGAGCTTGGTGCTTTTCTTGCAGACGTTTCATTACCCTAACTTTGTAACATCATCAGTTACACAATCATTAGTAACATGACGATGTTACCTAGTTTGGGTTAAATCAGCTGCAAGAAAGCAAGCAAACTCAGAGAACACCAAGGACCCCTGAAGAATCTACATCTGGTGGATTTTGTTTCTGCATCATAGTGCTTGAATTCTTTTCTGGCCTTAGTTATATCATATTTCACTCCTTCTGCAATTTTAATACCACACAAAAATTAATATTTAGAATAGAAAAACCACACCAGCAATTCTCTGCTCCCAAATGATATTACCACGTATTTGGAACAGAGCTGCCCGACAAGAAAGTAAGCACTGAAGCACATAAAACAGCAGCTTTCTACAGATGTTTTCACTGTACCATTAGTGGGTTGCTCAGCCTGCGAAACCTGAGCCACGAGGTCCTTATTGTGTCTCAGGAACAGGATCGTGTTTCTCAGGGTAAGAGCGTGATCAAAGTATCTTTGAGCTTCACCCTCTCCTGTACTCTGAACCTGAATAAGAGAAGACAAATATGTACTGTCTACGCAAATGTGGTTGCCACAACAAATCGAATTAAGGCATTACACAACATTCCCAACACAAGGGTTAGGAATATGTCACAGCTGCTTTGATGCTCTGAAGGAAAAAAAAAGAGTATCTATTACATTGGTAGCGATTATATTCCTAGTACTTGGGCAACCTGTACCGTACGAAAAATGGAAGGCAAAATTCAGTACTTTAGTTAATGCTGCTGGATCCATTTTTACGGGTTAGCTTTGGGTGCATATGAATAGCTATATATGATTATGGACAGAAAGCTTACCTATATAAATGGATCCCGATAGAGGAGGTGTGCAAACCTTCTGTTTCCCAGCCTAATTTCAAAGCTCCACTCCAAGAGATCTGTTCAGCCCCCGCCTGCCGCCCCCCCCCGGCCCGCTCGGTTACAGCTCTCTATGCCTCCCCTGCTGCTTTGGAAAGAGAGGGGAGCATGTCAGGAAGACAATGGGTGACTCGGCCACATGCGCTGTGTGGCTTGTCACAGATTATCTCTGATCCTCTGTGACTTGAATAAAAAGCTCATCCCTGCTATATAATAACAACAGCACCTAGACCAGGGCTGTCAAAACTCCAGGCCCGCAGACCAGATGTGTCACATGCTGGCCACACCTGGTTTAGCGAAAGGGGAAAAAGTCCCAATATGTCATGTGACACCCCTGACTTAGACTTATATACCACTTTACAGCCCTCTCTAAGCGGTTTACAGAGTCAGCCAATTGGCCCCAACAATCTGGGTCCTCATTTTACCCACCTCGGAAGGATGGAAGGCTGAGTCAATCTTGAACCTGGTGAGATTCGAACTGCCAAACTGCAGGCAGCCGGCAGTCAGCAGATGTAGCCTGCAGTACTGCACTCTAACCACTGCGCCACCACGGCTCATAAAGTTTAAACCAGTTTTTAAGAAAGTAAGGATGATAGTAGTAAAGAAGAGAAAAATGGAATGATGATAAAAAAAAACCTGATTAACTAAAAGATACAGGTAGTCTTTGAATTATGACAAGAGTTTGTGTTCCTAAGCAGAGACAGTTGTTAAGTGAGTTTTGCCCCATTTTACAACATTTCTTACCACTGCAGTTGTTAAGTTAGTAACACAGTTGTTAAGTGAAATCTGGCTTTCCCATTGACTTCGCTTGTCAAGAGGTCTTAAAAAGTGAACACATGACCCCTGGACACTGCAACTGTCAAAAATACCTGCCAGGTGCCTGAATTTTGATCATGTGACCATGCAGATGATGCAACAATTGTAAGTGTGAAAAAGGGTGACTAGTTACTTTTTTTCAGTGCCGTTGTAACCTTAAATGGTCACTAAATGAATGAAGTCAAGGACTACCTGTAATGAGCAAAGCTTTTTCGTATTTTTTTTGCTAGCAATTCAATTATCCAGGGTTTCAGTTATGTTTGATACAAACCCCCCACACCATGTGCTGAGGTATACTAAGAAAATAAATGGGGGTGGGATAGAGGGAGAATATATTATTGCTTAATATGGGCAATATTATTTCTACATGCCTGTCAACTGGATACAGTACCTCAAGCAGGTTTCTATAATCCTATTAACTGTTCCAAAGTTTTGTAAAGCTTTGTCCAGCAGGGAAAGGAAGAAAGGTCACAGTAGTATGATCTTTGGATTTTGAGGAGTGACTTGTATGCTGTAACTAGAAAGACTTTAATGCAAGACAGAATTCCTGTCACGTTTTGATCACTGCCACAAGAATTGTGCTGTGTAAAAACTCACAGGGGTCAGGGTTGTTGGTTTTTTTTACCTTTTCAAGTTCCACCAGAAAACTGTCCAGTGACTCATCGGACAGTTTTCCTACTTCGAACATGGTGACTGCATGACTTTTCAAATTCTGCAAGACAAAAATGCATCGTTACTCATTTGCAGATATAAAATTAAGAGGTAAAAAGCACCTGGAAGAAGAACATAGATTAAAAAGGCCTCTTGAACGCCATTTGTGATAATCAGTGCTTTAAAACTGATCCACAATCCCGTTTAAAATAAAAGAAATCCAAGGACACGTCGACATCTTGAGTTCAACCAGACTGAGCAAGTTATCTTACCGGCGAAAGATTCCCCATCATTAAAAAGGCAGTCAGAGTTGAATCGAAGAGGAATGCTATCCTCTTTGTGTGTGCAGTAGATAGACTTAAGCTGTTCACACTGGCTGTGTCACCTTGGAAAGCAAAAAATAATAATTAAAAAAATCAATCCAATAGAAAATGAATTCTACCAATCAGAACTGCCTACCCTATTTTTGGACTCACCACCTAGTTGGGGTAGCGTCAAACAGTGTGATGGACAGCTTGCCAAACTGAGCAAATCGCTCTCTACTGCCCTCATCCACCAGCCATTGGGACATGCTCTTAATCAGGGGTCGCCAACCTTGGCAAATTTAAGACTTGTGGACTTCAACTCCCAGAATTCCTCAGGCAGAGAAGCTGACTGGAGTTGAAGTCCACAAGTCTTAAAGTTGCCAAGGCTGGAGACCCCTGCTCTAAATCAGCTGATGTGCTATTATACTGTAGGTTTGTGTCACTCTTGCAATTAAAACCTGAAATACTACACAGAGCTTACAACTTACTTACAACAGTCTACTTACAACCATTCATTTAGTAGCTGTCTGAAGTTGCAAAGGCAATTGTAAAAAGTGACTTGTGACTGATACTCATACTTATGACTGTTACAGCAATCCTATGGTCATGTGTTCAAATTATGGGCACATGGCAACATTTGTGGCATCCTGGCATCATATGATCTCCATTTGCGATCTTGTCTTTCTGACAAGCAAAGTCTTAATAACGGCTTAACAACTATGCTTTTCACTTAACAATTTCAGTGATTCAGTTAACAATCACGGCAAAAAAGGCCCTAAAACTCAACTCACTTAACCACCATCTTGCTTAGAAATGGTCCCAATTGTGGTCGTAAGTCGAGGATTATCTGTATAGTACTTAAGCACCAAACCTGATAGTGAATAAGGCCTTAAGTATCTCAGCATATCTAACAGCCAATGCTCAGGTGCTCTGAAATGCAAATAGGCTGTGAAAAATATCAAGGCAAGAAATTTAATTGACAGAAAATCCTGTGTATCACAATCATAGTATCTGTGAGCAATTCTGACTACATTAGGCAGCCGAGAAACTACATTGGGTGATTTCTTATTTGGGTAAGGTGCCTTGAAGAACCTAACAAAAGCCACATTTCCTTTGGCTTTCAGCTGGAGATAAGACAAGACACATCCTTCCTGCAGATGTAGTGGTTTAGCGTGAGATAAGGATGGAATCTTCACCTTAAAAGAATACAGGGAGATTCATCCACAAAATATAACGTAATCTACTGCGTGGTTTTTTTTTTCTCAATCAGTGGCTCTCACTTCACTGCTAGGTTTTTCCCTTCAATGCCACTTGCACTCCGAGACTGGCATGTCTGAAACAAATCCTTGCAATTCCTGCAGTCAGTGAAAGAATCCCTGCGACACGTTGCCAGCAGAGATCAGAAGATGCCAGGCCTATGAATGAGAGGCATGGAATGGTATGAACTGCAACTAATAAACTAGCAGTCAGCACCTAAATTGCTCACCTTGGTCATCTTGACTGTTGGTATCTGTATCGGTGGCAGAAGAGCCAGCCTCTTGGACAGGACTCCTGCTTTCTCCACTCTCCCAGGATAACAGCATCTTCTGTGGGTCCAGGGTTGTTCTGACAAGGGGGAAAATGTGTCATAGGAAGAGTCTTATTGGATCAGATGACTTCCTAATCTGGAATCTTGTAAGTCAAGCTTCTGCCTCCTGAGGAGTCTACAAACAGGATCTGAAACAGAAGATCCCTCCCGCCGCTGTGCCCCAGCAACTGATCTGAATAACTGAGGTTGTGAAAATAGGCGGAACGGTCATCTCAAAATAGAATAACCATTCTAGAAGTCCACAGGCTCTCGGCAGAGATTTGAGTTATGTTTTTAGGCTCTTACAGTCCCAACGTTCACTATCCGAGCTTCTAGCTTGCTATCACCGAACCCACAGATTAAATTAGACCTCTCTGGGGAACTGGTTTTAATCAGTGAAAAGGAAAAAAAACTCTTTATTTATTTTGTGAAGCGATTCTGTAGAACAAAGTTTTGGAAATGGAAAGATGTAAAGGCGCTTTTTCTTTGTGACAATGAGTGGCAGCCTTTTTAGCTGTGTGTTTGAAAGTTTAAAGAGGCTCCATTGAATTCAAAGGCTTTTATTTGTAGGCGTGTATAGGATTAGACTCTGTACTTTGCTGATTTCACCATAAAATCAAACTGCATCATAAGATCAAACTGCATCAGAACTTTACTAGGAGTTTGCCAAGGACATAAGGTCCTTAAAAAGGAAAGCCCTTTTTTATATGCCCAAGAGATAAAAATTGATGATGCTGGAATGCAATCCATAAGGGTCTGTGATATACTTCTTGCTATGTTTCACGATAAGATTACAGTAAACTAGCCAAGCTTTTCTTTAAAGTGGCAGTTTCTTAATTTTCACCTTACCCAATATTTCATTAGACCACAGGTGTCAAATTTTCCATGTCATGTTGCCATCACGTGATGTTTCGCGACGTTTTTACCATTTGTGGAGCTTGGGTGGGCGTGGCCTGGTTCTGACATATCTGGCCCACGGGCTGCTAGTTTGACACACCTGCGCTAAGGCTCTTGATGTTAGATCTTGGACAACCAGCACGAGAATACGATTTCACTTATGACCACAACTGAGCCCAAAATTTCTGTTGCTAAGCGGGACAGTTGTTAAGTGGGTGTTGCCCTATTTTACAACCTTTCTCACCACAGTTGGTAAGTGAATCACTGCAGTTGTTAGTAACACAGTTAAGTCAAGCTGACTTCCCCACTGACTTTGCTTGTCGGAAGGCTGCAAAAGGGGATCTCATGACTGTCGTAATTCTGAACCAGTTGCCAAGCATCCGAATTCTGATCACGTGACCATGGGGATATTGCAACGGTTGTAAATGTGGAAATGGTCATAAATCGCTTTTTTTCAGTGCCGTTGTACCTTTGAATGGACACTAAATGAAGGGTTTTAAGTCATGGACTACTTGCATTTGAATGGAAAGCATTAAAAAAAAACCTCAGGTAAAAGAATTTGCCAGGAAAGACAGAGCAGCTCCCTGCTATGTTCCTTCTGCAGGCAGGCATCAATATTTTAATTCAGGCAAGGGGGCCTGGGATGGATCACTGGGTTTTCGGTTGATAAAGTAGGAAGGAGGGAAAGAAAGAGAGAGATACCATATTTGGTATTTGCACATGTCGTAATTATATTTCAATGGCATTACTGCATTTAACTTTTATCAGCTAGTTTGTGGGCTGCCTTGAACATCATCTACTGATCTCTTGGTGGAAAAGCAAAATATCAGTCCACCTTTTAGAAATACTTCGATTCCAAACAGTACAGTAGCTTTTGGAAGAATATTTTAGGAATACTTTGATTCCAAAAAGTACAACTACTTTTAGAAGAATATAAAGGTATCACTTGACTGCAATTTAAGGCAACGGTGTCTTTTTTGTGCATCACAGCCATACAGGGCCACTGTACAATCCGGGGGAAAGATATAGCTCATTTTAAAAGTTGGAAATGAGAGCTATTTTTCTACCGCCAAGTTTTCTGAAGCAACTTTTTGCAAATGAGTACAACTCTCATATACATAATCCTCTACACCAGTGTTTTTCAACCTTAGCAACTTTAAGACGCCTGGATTTCAACTCCCAGAATTCTCCAGCCAGCTATCTTAAAGTTGCCAAGTTGAGAAACCTTGCTCTATGCATATTATTGACTATTATCTACTATGATTCTTCAGAACAGCGTTTGGATAAATGCTCAAACACAGAGTAAAACTGAGGTAGGAAGCTGGGAAAATTATCCTCTCTGCTTTCAGTGTAAAATTATATTTTTATACTTACTTTAGCCTGTTTATGGAGGGAACGTTCCGCCAAGATAAATGAAGATTATCCAGGTTTATTACTTGACCCTTTTTATGGGCAAACCCTAGCCGGCAATACATGGAAACAGCATTCTGGAAAAGAAAACAACATCCTTCTATCAGCATGCTGTATTTTAACAATTTTTAGAAAGAGAAAAAGAGAGAGACGTTGAGCAACAGAACAGTTAATCTTTTCTCTTATTTAATTAAATAAAGTGGAGGCCTACCTTTACAAGCGACAAATCAATCTCAAGGACATTTGCTAGCTGAAAAATATACAAAATAAGTAAGGTTTATTGATAATTGTGTTCATATACGTCATTAAAAATGTCACACTTATTCAATGTTGACCATATAAGAGAGCCAAATGACTGAATTATATAATGTTTTCTTGGAATATTTAACATTTCAAATACTATTGTAAATACATTTCCAGTGTTTAGCAGAGGCTTAAGATATCAATACATTCCGCAATGATAAATCTGCAGCACCTTATGGAAAATGCATTCTTACACAATTTCACAATCTCAGCAGCTTTCATGCAATTGGAAGCAGCACAATATATATTTCGAAACCCCTTTGGGCCTAAAGTCCCTTGGCTCAAAATTTGGTTGATAGTCTGATCTAGCATAAATTAGCTTTGTTTGTTAATGTGAAGGCAGATTTCAGAGGAGTAAGTTGAAGTATTTTCAGAGCTACAGTTCATTTTACAGTCATTTCAAGGATTTATGACATGTAGCTAGGAATCTGAGTTAATCATACTTTCTATTGGAAAATGTTTTCCATTAGCACAAAAATGGTGAGGGAGAAGCACCACGTTCTTCTGGTTGTTTTTCCAATTTAGCACAGCGATCTTACACCATCATCTCCATAATTGTTGTGGTTAGCCAGCAGCAGGTGTGGATGGCTGAGGAGAGCGAGGACTCAGATGAGGGGCCAGGACCATTAGGGAGTGGACTGCTGGCTTTAGATATTGTGGGGGCTGGCAGCAGCGATGAGGAAGTTCCCGAGGAGCCTGTGCCAAGTGTGCGTGCGCCCAGGGCTGCTCGCAGGAAAGAGCAGCTGCAGCAGCACGGGCGACTTGGGAGTAAGGCTGCAAGGTAATGGCCCCTCCTTCAAGAAGATAAAAGCCAGCTGTGAATCGGGCGTTCTTTGCAGGAAGCAAAGATGTTTTGAAACTCGAGCCTTGTGGACATTGCAGTATCTTAGTTGGTATTTGAAGACTCTTGTGTTGTAAAATATTTCTAGGTAAACTTATCTGTTATTTTTGGCAGCCTTGCACAGTTTTGGCAAGGCTCATGCTTATCAAAGTTAATTAGTTTGCAGCAGCCTTTTAACCGGGGATTCATAAGAATCATTTAAAGGTTTCTGTTCCCTTTGGTTCGTGTTTGTTTTATTGGGCAAGGGTTTGGGTCAGAACAGTAATAGAGATTGAGTGGGAGATGATGGGAAGGTCACAAACTGGCTCCTCATGAGACTAGTGGCATCAAATGGTTGAGAAGTGTTGTTAAGTGAAACATTTGTTAAGTGAGTTTTGCCCCACTTTACGATCTTTCCTGCCACCGTTGTTAAGTGAATCACTGCACTGATTGTGAAGTGAATCTGGCTTCCCCATTAACTTTGCTTGTCAGAAGGTCGCAAAAAGACGATCACATGACCCCTTGTCACTGCAACCATCATAAATATGAACCCGCCGCCAAGCATCTGAATTTTGATCACAGGATTATGGGGATGCTGGAAAGGTTGAAACTGTGAAAAACGGCCATAATTCACTTTTTTTCAGTGCCGTTGTAACTTTGAACGGTCACTAAACAGACCATTGTAACTCGAGGACTATTTGTACTGAGGACTAAAAGGCTGCGTCTGTCTGCAGTCCTGGGAGAACTGTTGCCAACCCACTACAACAACCAATTGTTTGTTTGTTTGTTTGTTTATATTTTCACAATTTATATTTATATGGTTGCTCATTTCATCCATGGGACTCTGGACAGCTACAGGAATTAAAATTCACTACAATATAAATTGAGGAAAAATCAAATAAAAAATCTAAATAAGTAGAAGCTTCTGAGCACTGATTTCTCGCCTCAGATAAAAGCGTTGATTTATCACCTCAGCGAAGTATTGAAAGACTTACCTCTGCGACATTTGTGTGTTCGTCTATAGAAACAAATATCTTGTACAGCAGAGTTTCAAAATAATCTCCCTGCACTCTGTTCATAACAAATCCTTCCAGTGGTGGCACTGAAAAGAAAAGCTATGTTTTTAAGGATATTGTTAGGTAGAAAAAAGAAATGCCGTTTTAATCAAAGAAAGAATACACAATAGAATTCCTGCTTCTGTCTCAGAAGAGAAATTGGCCTTTCATAAGTGAATGAGATACAGACTTACACTTATTTTTCTACTTCTGCATTACCACATACAGGTGGTCCTTGACTTACAACCATAGTGAAGCCCCACTTTTCTATTGCTAAGTGAGGCAGTTATTGAGTTTTGCCCCATTTTCCCACCTCTCTTCCTACAGTTGTTAAGTGAATGACTTCAGTTGTGACATTAGTAACATGGTTGTTAAGTGAATCTGGCTTTCCCATTGACTTTGATTGTCAGAAGGTTGCAAAAGGGGATCATATGACCCTGGGATGTTTTAACCGCCAAAAATACATGCTGGTTGCCAAGTGCCCGAATTTTGATCGCATGACCACGGGGATGCTGCACCGGTCATTAAGTGTGAAAAACAACCATAATTCACTTTTTGCATTGTTGTAACTTTGAACGGTCACTAAATGAACAGTTGTAAGCTGAGAATCATCTCTATGAAATGCATAAATGGGACATATCCATCACACATATACTGTGTGTCAGGATTCCAGCAATTACCCTAATTAAATCATGATTCTAGAGCCAAACTTCAAGAAACTTCAAAGGATTTATTACAGGCGACATACTGGCACTGCCCTGTATGAAGCCAACTCTGGCATACGTAATTTACACTCATCTGTGACCTTGTTTTTCCTCTCCCCCCTGGGTGTCTCATAAACCAGATTCTCCAATTGAGCACGTTCATGGGCTGGGTGTCATCATCCACGTTCTCCAATTAAATCTATTTGCGGGCAAAAGCTCCGGTATTTTAGTTACAATCTTTTAAAGATAAGAGTTGGAATGTACGTTTGCTTTCAAACTGCTGCACTGCTCCTCCAGATTTCCTTCCTCCCTCTTCCCTTTTTTTATGGCAACTACTAAAACAGGCATAGGAATGTTTTATAAGTTGACAGTAAGGCTTTTCAACATGAAAATTCTCATGTAAGATTCCTGTACAATTGTTGCCCTTGGACTTTATTGGTTTTTTTTATTACTGATAATGATAATGAAGCAAATGCATTTGCTCAGTTTTTTTCTTTAGCTTACAAATAGGCTAGGAAGAAGATATAGGGTGAAGGGTAATGAAATAATATATGGTTGGAACAAGCACTGTTTCCTCCTTCTAACTATGACTTAGGATCGGTCAACAAAAGCTAAATTATGGAATATGCAGCAATATCAAAGTAAGTGTTTTGGCAGGCAATGAAACTGAAATCTGGAATTCAGCATCATTATGTCATTAAACCATTAAGTCAACGGTCTACAGCAGGGGTTCCTGGGCTGTGGTCCCTTTGGAACCCGGCCCCATATGCATGTGGGGGCGCATGCTTGCGTGTCAAATTTTTCAACTTTCAATTTCCAAACGTTAAAGGTGCTCAAAGGTTGTGACACGCCTTGGGGATTGTAAAGGTATTTTGGTTTCTTTAATATAATTTAGATGTGCTTGATAAGTAACTACCTGAATATAACTTTTTAAAAATTTTGTTTCATGCTGCATAGCTCCACTTGCACAAGCAACAGGTGAGTGCACGGAAGCATCCCCTCCCCCCCCCCCCGCCAGTCTGCAAAGCCAGAAATAATGGAGACCGCTGGTCTATTGAGATTCTCAGTCATCCATGTCATGACTGTCCCAAAGGTGCTTTTTCAAAAGGCAACTTGACTTTGTTCTTCCTTGAAGATGTTTTGCTTCTCATCCAAGAAGCTTCTTCAGTTCTGACAGTTTCTTCAAGGAAAAACAAAGTCAAGTTGCCTTTTGAAAAAGCACCTTTGGGATATTAAGTCAGTTAAACTATTATATGTTTAATTGTATCAATGTCCTGAACAGGTGTTTTTTTTTTAAAAAGTTACACTTACCTGCTATGCAACTGTCATCGGATATTGGTACATCAAGGTAGATAAACCCCTTATTATATAAGCCTAGGGATACAAAAAAAGAACCCCATTATTGTAACAGATTCTCATGCAGTGTCTTCAATTTGTTGTGCTGAGAAACAAAGAACGTGAGACAGAGTTCAGAAAATGGTACATGGAATACTGACAGTTATGTCCACATTTTCCTCTAATTCTAATTAAACCCAGTTGCTGTTTTGAAAATTAACCCAAATTGCTACATGCATGGCACAGTACTGGATAAAAGTGCTAGTAAGACAGGATACATCGATGGCACAGACTTGAGAGACATAAAACTCATTCTCTAAAGCAGCCTTCTTAACTTTGGCAACTTTAGGATATCTGGGTTCTGAGACCTCTTAAAGTTAACTTTAAGAATTTTTTGAGTTGAAATGCAAACATCTTAAAGTTGCCAAGGTTGAGAAACATGGCTCTAAAGTATCCTTCCTTAACATGATTCTTTCTTCAAGACTGAAATTAATGGACTAGGAAACATGGGCACACACACACACACACACAATTATGCACAAACACACAATGTAAGCATGTTGCTTTTTCGATGAGAGATTTCCTTTGAACATATTCAGATGAAAGTTCCAAAACAAAAGCAGCTGGGAAATTACAGTATAATTACAATTTTATCCTTATGCAATATTTGCTTAAAATATGATTCACTAAAATCCAAATCCATCTCTGAACAAGAATTAAATGTACATGTATGTAATGAATTACATGTACTTTTATTGTACATTAAACATACATTTCATAACTCTGTTCTCTGAAGAGCTTGGGGAAAAAAGACATTTTAGCTGAAGAAGTATCTGCAGTGAAACCTTGCTGTAACAGACCAGTAGACAGGAGTTATGTCCATTATTTCCAAATGCCTGTTAAATTGTCAATTATGTTATTTGCGGCAATTTACAATGTTATGTCCATTTGCATAATGATCTCATTTAGGGTTAATGATATTATTATGCCAATTGCCAGAAATGATGTGAAATTAATATAAATTTAATTTCCTTCAGGAGGATGCCTGGATAGAAATTTGGTTAACTGCATTCAAAATCCACTTAAATTGGTTTTGTTAAAATGTGGTTTCACTGTTTATCAATTGTCACACATAATTATGCTAAAATCTCAAGTGTTATAAAAAATAATTTGTTGGTTTTGTGTGATGCTCAAATATTTCAGACAGATTACATTTTGCAACTAAATTCCAGCAGCATGATTCAGATGATTGAGACACTTATTCCATGAGCTGGAAGAGTTTTTTTTAATTATTAAGGCTATTTGCAAATATGGCACAGCAAAACTATTTTCTAAATTGAAGGGAAATCCCAAATAATACCTGACCAAGCACTGGGATCAGCTGTTCTAACAAAGATACAGAATAACAGACTTATAAGGGATCTCAGAGGTCTTCTAGTCCAACCCCCTGCTCAGACAGGAAACTCTATATCATTTCAGACAAATGGCTGTCCCATCTCTTCTTAAAAACCACCAGTGTTGGAGCATCTACATCATCTGGAGACAAGTCATTCCAAGGATTAATTGTTCTAATTATCAGGAAATTTCTCCTTAGTTCTAGGTTGCTTCTCTCAATTCATTTTCATTCATTGTTTCTTGTTGGCATTCAGGTGCTTTGGAGAATAGGGTGAACATCTCTTCTTTGTGGCAGCCCCTTAGATATTGGAAGACTGCTATCATGTCACCCCCTAGTCCAGGGGTGGGCAAACTACGGCCCGGGGCCACATCCGCCCGTTGGTCTGTCCAATGCGGCCCGCCCTGAAAAAAATCACTGCCATTGGTCTGTCCAATCCGGCCCGCCCTGAAAAAAATCGCTGGGTGTGGCGTATTGCCCTGTGCCGCGTGGCCCCCAAAGCTGCAAAACAGTGCGGAGCGCTCTCGGGTAGGAAAGAAAAGAACTTTGCAAAGGCCTTGGCTGGGAGTTCGAAATCACCTTCGAGTGCGACCTCTCCGAAGGTGAGTCCCCGCCGATCCCCTTTTTTTTCCGGGGCTTCCAGGCTTAAACTTTGCAAAGGCAAAGCTTGCAGGCTGGAGCGTCTTCCCGCCGAGGAGCGGGAAAGGTTCCACCGGCGGGCGGGCGGGCTGCTTGGAGCCACCTAAAGCTAGGCCGCTGCTGGTGGAGCCTTGCCCTGCCTTGGTGCCCGTTTCCCGGCTCGGCGGTCCTGCTCGGGCGGCACTTTAAAGCCTGCTCCCAGCACCCGAGCAACTTCCCAGCAACTTTTGGCTTCTTTTTAACTCGCGGGCGGCAGGCATGATATTCCGCTCTGAAAAAAATCGGGCCGGCCAAAGAGACCCCCGCTGCGCGCCCGGGAATGCCCGCTGCTTTCCTCGCCGGGGCCAGGCAGCGGCGTGTTGCACGGAGGCTGGTCTGTGGCTGGCCCAGCTCCCTTTTCCTGCCGCTCAGCGGCCTCCGCTCGCACCGCCCGGGCTCCGCTCAGGTATCCGGCTGGGGCTGTCAGGAGTTGCTACCGCCAGCGCAGCTCCACGCGACTCCGGTCCCCGTTGCCTCGGGAAGGAAAGGCAAAACCAGGAGCCGCTGCTGCGTTGCAAAGCACCACCGCGGCTCTTCCTTTTGCCTTTCCCTTCCTGAGGCAACGCGGGACTGGAGCCGCGCGAGCCGCACCAGCAACTCCTGACTCGGGGCCTCCAAGGGGAGGGGAAGGAGGAGAAGAAGGGTGGGGGGAAAGGAGGGGCGATTCCCCAAAAAATTGGAATTCGATTTTAATCGGAAGAATATCATGCCTGGGGTGCTCGCGCCTGGCCCCGAGCCGTGCGGCGGAGGGGAAGCCCGGCGGGCAGGCGGGCAGTTGGGCTGCTTGGAGGAGGCGACCAGCGGTGCTCCGGGCTTCCCCTCTGCCGCGCGGCTCAGGGCGAGGCGCAGCGCCCACGAGTTAAACGAAGCCGAAAGTTGCTGGGAAGTTGCTCGGATTTCGGGGCTTCCAGGCTTAAACTTTGCTTGGGCGGCACTTTAAAAGCCTGCTCCCAGCACCCGAGCAACTTCCCAGCAACTTTCGGCTTCCTTTTAACTCGCGGGCGCTGCGCCTGGCCCCGAGCCGCGCGGCAGAGGGAAGCCCGGCGGGCGGGTGGGCTGCTTGGAGGAGGCGACCGGCGATGCTCCGGCAGCAGCAACAGGCAGTTTCGCCCGGCTCCGCTCAGGTGTCTGGCTGGGGCTGTGAGGAGTTGCTACTGCCGGCGCAGCTGCGTGCGGCTCCAGTCCCGCGTTGCCTTGGGAAGGAAAAGGCAAAACCAGGAGCCGCTGAGCCTGAGCCTCCGGTGCCGCTGCTCCCATTGCAAAGCACCGCCGCGGCTCTTCCTTTTTGCCTTTCCTTCCCGAGGCAACGCGGGACTGGAGCCGCGCCGGCGGTAGCAACTCCTGACTCAGGGGCCTCCGAGGGGAGGGGAAGGAGGAAAAGGGGGAAGGGTGGGGGCGATTCCAAAAATCTTGTGCTGACCCGGCCCGTCTGTCAAATTTTAAAAGTCAATGCGGCCCCCGAGCCAAAATGTTTGCCCACCCCTGCCCTAGTCCTTGTTTTCATGAAACTAGACATACCTCATTCTTGCAACCATTCTTCATATGTTTTAGCCTCCAGTCTCATAATCATCTTTGTTGCTCTTCTCTGCACTCTTTCTAGAGTCTCAACATCATTTTTACATCATGGTGACCAAAATTGGATGCCATATTCCTGGATGCAGATGTTGAGACTCTAGAAACAGTAAAGAGCAACAAAGATGATTAGGTATTTACCAAGGCATTATAAAGTGGTATTAACACTTCACGTAATCTTGATAAAAACGGGGAAAAAAATCATACAGCAAAAGGTAAACACTCAAATTATTCTCCTCTCATTGATTCTCTATAATATGGATGCTTTCCAATATTTTAACTTCAAAAATAATATGCAAAAATTACTCTTTAGTTTAGAAGAAAAAAAAACATGTAACTCACTGTGAACAATATTGTAGTCCAGGATTCCAGCAAGCTGAGGACCTGAATCAATGATTTTATCAACTGCAGTTTTTTCCCAGGGTGTGCATATCTAATGGGAAAAGTGTGTATTAAACAATGTATGCATAAGGTTTTAAAAATTATTTGATGTAGAGTGGGCAACGAAGAACACAATCTATGCCTATGCTGAGAACCCACTGTTTGATTCAATGCTAGAATAAATTTTCCATTAGAAAAAGATGCATGTTTTCTATCATGTTAATTCAGGATCTCTTAATGAAATTGTACTTAGTAGGAAGATATAGATAGATAAAATATATATATTTGAAACACTGCATAATTAAATTTATGAAATTAAATGTAAGCCACAGTTTATTACTGCTGTGATTTTCAAGCAATTTTATCAAACATAATTCACCAAAACAAAAAGTTTCTGATCATAACAGCCCAGGTTTTTAGGTTCATGATTTCGAAGTGGAGGTAAATTTTTAGCAGTCCACCTACAAAGCGTAACTTTAACTAAGCTGGAAAAAATAATTTTATTTATACCTTAATGTCATCCTCTGTGATGTAACCGGCTTGTACTACCCACCAAGCTTCAATGGCAATTTCTACTGGTTTCATGGGTAGCAGATCACGGGCAGTTTTCCTTCTAAAAAATTTCTGAAATGGTTTAAGAAGAAATTAGGTTTTCAAATGCAGAACACTCAAAACCTTTAAGCACACCATCCCTTCTCCCTGATAAGACTCTCCTTATCATTCAGCCTTGTTTCTGGCTGGGGAATTCTGGGAGTTGAAGTCCCCAAGTCTTAAAGTTGCAAGACCTCTGATGTAGACTGAAGTGAGAGACTGTAGTAGGTTCTGGTCCATATTTCAGTTTCCACCCACATAAATCTAAGTTCTTTTTAACTGAAGCACATGCATCCATCTGAGAAAAAAGTATTTGTGTGTATTTTTTAGAAGCCAAAGACAATGATAATAAATACATAGGGATAAGGATTATAGATATCCAGAGTCTACAAATTAAACTTTGCATCAGGGGTACCCAAACTCACTGACCCCCACTTTACGAAGTTTTAGATTGGTCACCAACTCCCAGACATTTATTATATGAAAATAATTTATTAATTTATTAAACACTGCTTTAATTATTGATAAGAATTCCAATGTTTTTATCCAAGTGCAGTTTTTATCCAAGTGCAGTTTTGAGCTTGAATGCGGGGTCATAAGATTTTTGTGGAGTTTAATGGCTGAGAGTAGTGGGGTATTTACATTTTTTAAATTGTATAGAGATTATTGTATGGTTGGTTGTGTTTAGTTTAATTTTTTTTCTTTTTCTTTTTTAGTGGTGTTTGTCCAGTTTTACTTGTGGAAGAGCACCTCATTTCGTTGCACCCGCTTGCGAGTGTAATGACAAATAAATTCTTATGTCTTATGTCTTATAATCCCTTCAACCCATGGAGCTGATCATTCTGGAGAACCCTGCCTTTCTTGGTCACATTAATCACCTTTGTTCTCCTTACTGTATTGTATTATACATTGACCTGCCATCGCCATCATTAGAGAGCTCTTCTTAGCCAATGTTTATTTTATTTTTATTTTATTTATTTATTTATTTGATTTGCCAATTGTTTACAAGATAATAAGTATAAGTGTATACATAGTTGTGAATACATGAAATGGGTACATATAAGAAAAATAAAAGAATAAGAGAAACAATAGGACAGGGACGGTAGGCACGTTGGTGCGCTTATGCACGCCCCCTATATGTTGAAATAATTTTATTAGCTGCCCATTCATTTTAGGATATACAAGCCTCAACTTAGAACACTTTGTTTAGTGACCGTTCAAAGTTACAGCGTCACTGAAAAACGTGACTTATGACCATTTTTCATATTTACATTGTAGGATCTCCATGGTCAAGTGATCAAAATTCAGATGCTTGGCAACCGACTCATATTTATGATGGTTGCATTGTCCCAGGGTCACTTTTTTTGACCTTCTGTCAAGCGAAGTCAATGGGAAAGCCAGATTCACTTAACAACAGCATTACTAATTTAACAACTGCAGTGATTTATTTAACAACCATGGCAAGAGAGGTTGTAATATGGGGGCAAAATTCACCTAAAAACTGTCTCACTTAACAACATAAATTTTGGGCTCAACTGTGGTCATAAGTCAAGGACTGCCCATAATTGAAAAATGCAGAGGTTTACCTTCCAAGCCATAAGTGAAAGAAAGAAAGCTTTCCATGTGCTGAGACTTATCAGAAGCACTTTTCCAAGGAAACTGAGCAAGCAACTGGTTTCAGAAATCTCTTTGGAGTGAGGCACACAATTCATTTTCCAAGCTGTCTGAAGGCTGGGATCTTTTTGATTTCCCAAGATTTTAAAGCTATTCAGCCAAACTGAATCCATCTCCCTATTGGAGCACTTTTATTTCTGGGAAAGTGATTCAGTCACACATTTATAATATTGTGTGATCAGTGCTACTGTGTTCTTTTTATTTTAGGTGCATTCTGTTGAAAGGCAGGGTATATTTTTTAATCAATAAATATATATCAAAGTTGTGCAAGATGATGGCAGGATATTTACTGCCATATTTACATTCCCTCCAGAATTTGAGGGAAAGCCATAGACTAAAAAAAATGACCCTTGTAACTTGGCAAAAATGACCAGATGCAAACAGTGGCAAGCCAATATCTCATAAACTGCCAACTGTAACCTGCCAAAACAAACTGTCCTTGTGGGTAGCCTCATAACTCACCAAGCCAAAGAACTGGAAATCTGAAAACACTCCTTTTAGCTTGCAAAAAAACAAACAAACCAAAAAACAAAACAAAACAGGCTAGGGACAGTACGAGTGCTCAAAACTATGAACATATTTGTTTTTATATCAACTTCTAAAGAAGAGGCCAATAGTAGATCAAATGGAGAAAACAGAATACATACTTTTGACGACCTACATTGGTTCATCAGATCAATATACTGGTTTCTTCCTATGCCAAGAAGCCTTAAGCCTGGGGAAAAAAATAAAAAAGCGATAAATCTCTTAAAAACAGAATTCTATTTTGAGAGAAACTATTACTAATATGCAACATTGCTTCCCCCCACTTCTTTTTGCTCTACAACCCAAAAAGGCACCCATAAATGGGCAAAACAATAGATTTATCTGAACGTCATTTGTCATTAAAATAACATTCAGTTGAAGACAGTCATTATATTCTGGCTGATTGAAAACAAGCATTTTGTCTGGAATTATCATGCATTTTTATAAGTCTAATAATCTAAACATCAATTACATTCATCCTTGATGCAAAAGTTACGTAAGAACATTATCTGAAGGACATCTGTTTGAAAGCAGTTGTTTTTTAAGTTAGAACAAAGAAGGCCTTCTTAATTCTCCTACAACTTGAAGATTTCAAACAAAATATATATCCTTGTAACAGCTTTTATCGAAGACAAGCATTGTTTTTAAAGTTTATCCTGGAATTCTGAGCTTTTAATCCAAGATCTGTATTTGTGCAATGGAAAAGAGAACGGGTATACCTGCAAGAGTCATTTATTATGTTATAACAATCTAACTAGAACATTAGTTAATCAGAAAACTAAACAAAGATAGATACATTATTCAGAGCACTGGTCAGTTGACAGCAAACTCTGTTAAAAGCCATGTTATGAACTGCAAAATGATTGCAGTAAAACCACCTAAATAATCTAAATATATCTATTATGGCTTACAGCTGAGACAATAAACAGCTATTTAACAGTCATCTGATCATGCAGAAAATTTATTTTGTTAACTTTCTCAATGTTATTCTCTTATCACTGTCTCTTTTGTTCTGTTTTCAGATGGGAGAGATTTACTATTAAGTTCAAAAGCTCTCTTAAACAAGTGCTGCAACTTCAAAAATAGGAACTATCAGGCAGCTGGACTTTTGAAACTAGGAAATTATTTTTAAAAACTAGGCACTTATTTAACACGTAAACAGAATGTAAGTTTATACTCACAGTCTGCAGCAGTAAAATTAGGCAATGAATCATAACTTTTTTCACTGTTCATTATGTCCTTTGTGAAAAGAAAAAGAAGAAGAAGCGCAAAGTCAATTCAATCATTGTACTATTTAAACTTTATAGCTGTATCCTGATGCTACATCAGTATGTACTGCAAATCCTAAGTCTTTTATTTCAGAAAATTGCTGATTATCACTGGAAGTTTTTAAGAAAAGACTACACAGGCACCTTTTTACAATGGTATAGGGTCCCCTGCTTGAGCGAGGGGTTGGACTGGAAGCTCCAAGCTCCCTTCCAGCTCTATTCTGATTAAAGATTGATTACTGTCACTGGTAAGAAAACTGGGATTAACTGCCAATTCAATCTCATCCTCATTATATATGTTTATTCCTTTGAAGCAGCTTCCTTGATGGAAAAAATTGAATGGAAATCCCCAAATGGAATACAACTAATGCTCAATATACAACCATTGGTGATCATTCCAAAGTTATGACTTACCTAAAAAAGGTAAGGGGTTTGCAACTCGGCTATGAAATTCCTACAGTTGGGTACCTTGCTGCAGTCATGTGACTGCATTTCGTGCACTCAGCAACATGGCCACATTTAGGGCATTCTGCAATATCCCCTGGTCATCTGACTGCACTGTACAACAGTTTTGTTGAAAATTGGAAGTTACTTCTGGTTTTTGAAAAAACCAGACCATAGTGAACAATGGGCTCATTTAACGACCGATGTCATAAAATTGGGTTGTGATGAACCATTTTACGACCGCTATGACATATGACTATAATGGATAGGCTCCATTATGGTCTTATGTTGCGAACTATCTGTACTAATGAAGCTAAAGGGATATAATGTTCCCCAACGTGTACCAGTAGCCTGAGAAAAAGCAAACACTAGACATGTGTTTCCAGTAGGTAAACATTACACTGCAATAGAAGGAAATAGTGCATTTTTAAAGAGTATTTCTCTAAGCTTACCTCCATTATTCCTGTGTAATATGAAAAAGGTGTTATCCTCAATCCCTTCACCATGATGTCAGACAAATGGTAGGGGTACAACATAAGATGATCTCTGCTATATTTTAACAGATCCTCATAGTATTTGCGTTCATCTTTCTTGATGTGCTTAACTGGAGAAGAAATGAAATGTCAGAACAACATTAGAATGTTAGAACAGTCATTAGAACAGTCATTAGTTAATGCAATTCCATTTTTAAATGGGGTACCAATGGGATATAAAGACATCAATGCAAACTACTTTACTTGCACACAAATCTGAACAATACCCTATGCATCTATATAAGAAACTGAAATTTGTATCCCAGTGGGAGAAAAATTATATTCTTAGTTTATTATGAAATTGTTTATTTATATTTCATCTATATGAATGGCCCATCTCTCTCAAAGAGAGACTCTTAATACTCTACCTCTGTCTATTGCAAGATTATTTTCAGCAATACCAAAAATGCAGAGTATAAAACATAGCAATAATGTGGATGGAATTGAGATCAAAACCAGAATTAAATTCCATAATTTAAATGCATAATCATTAAAAAAAATTGTACCACACAATAGTTACTATATATGCAGGATTCTTTTGGGTTTGTGCTGGCCAAGGATGATGAGAACCAAAATCCTTGAAACCAAGAGGAAGTCAACAATATCATTGCTCAGAACTGAGTTTTTGTATGGGACACTGTATATAATGAACACAATCATCTAAGATGTGTCCACTCTCATGGGTGCAAAAGAGAGAGAGAATGGTTTAAGTTTCTAGTTTATTGACAAATGTGACCTTTTTTTCTCCTATAAATAATCAATATAAAAGTAACCAAAAAGCCTTGGTAAATAATTTTTGCTGGTATTCAGATATTAGCATCTGGTGGCATGTGGAATTAATTAAGAAAGACCAATCCAAAGAATTCAATGAATACTACTTAAAATATTACCTTAAAAAAACTTCCAGAGTATTTATTTAAAGCATGCATCTCATCCATTTCGCTCAGATTCGAGATTGCTTACAAACACAAGTGATAGGTTTATTATCTACATTTGTAAAATTCTAACCAAACACCTTGCCTTTAGTTGCTCTCATTGTTTATAATGTTTTACAGAAATTAATAAGAATTGATGTAATTTCTTGATTTTCCTTCATAAATTGGCCTACGTACTTCAGCAACATTTTTTTTTTATTAGGGATCGTTTTTTTCATCATAGCCAGTATTGACAACATAGTTGCCAAACATTTCCCCTTCCCCAACTCTGTATTTCTTTACTCACCTAAGTTATTTCGGTACCGAAGTTGATTGCGGATACTGTAGAGTACAACCTGCTTTTCATATTCTCGTTGTGAGTTTCCAAGACCCTATGAAGCAAACAAACCACATTCATTAGGATAAGCTAATAAAAATTTGATGAACACTTGGATGTTCAGAGATTAACACCCACTCTTTCAGCTTGAAAATACTACTCATCTTAATGGATTACTTTCCAACAAGATGCATGATTGACTAATAGTAAAATGAATGTATTTTTGCCTAAAAGGATTGTTATAAAATGTGATGATAAAAAGTAGTTGGGCATTTTTAATAGATAACAGATAATCAGAGTCGGAAGGGACCTTGTAGGTCATCTAGTCCAACCCCCTGCCCAAGCGGGAGACCCTACACCATTTCTGACAAATGGCAGTCCAGTCTCTTCTTGAAAGTCTCAAGTGATGGCGCTCCCACAACTTCCAAGGGCAAGCTGTTCCACTGGTTGATTGTTCTCATTGTCAAAATGTTTCTCCAACTACAACCAATTCTTAGAATAAATTTGCATGTAATTTGGGGAAAAAACATCTGCAGGAAAAGTTACTTGAAAGACTGCTGATTTTATTGAGGCTGGCTGTGATTCAATTATCCCCCATTAGTCTTATGAGGGTAAAAACTGTAAGGACCTAGTACAGAACTTGTTGTGAGCAGATACAATTCTGAGAATGGAATCAGCATGAATCTCAAAACCGTAGCGGTTTCTAGCATTCAAATATCACATGATTTTTATTTAGATATTCAATTTCTATAGCCAGCCATCTTAACCAATGCCTTTATACAACATATTGTATCAAACGTATCACTGAAAATCATTGAAACATATCAATGCTTTTATACAACAATATTGCAGACCTATTTTTGAGAACAGTCTAAAAAAAGGCCTTCACACAATCTTTTTAAATGCCACTACTAAATATTGCCACTGTCTACACATGTGTTCTTGAGAGCAGTCTGCATCTGAGATTGCGAAAGATAACATATCAATTATAATGCAGCATTTAAACTTAAACCAATAATCAGATTTATAAGAAGCCAAAAATGCAGAATAAAATTTATTATTCATTATCCTGGAACTTTGGAATGAAAAATTGGAATATCCAATCTTGGAAAATCAATGGATCCAGGTTTTAAAACACAATATATGTATGATTTAAGAATGAAATCAATTCATTATAAAGTATTATTTCATAACTTTTGGAACTCTCGAAGAAAGTTTAGAAAATGTTGGACATTTGGTCTACTCTGCTGGAATTGTATGAAATTTGATATACAACTTTACTTTTGTTTCAAACCATAGCATTTGTTAATGTACTTTGGGAAAGAAATACAATAGCTAAAGGTGTAAATATGAACTATATCTGTATTCTGAAAGTGACTTTGTCACTTTGTGAAGAACTTTGGCTCTACCAAGTCTGGTGCTGAGAAAGAGTATAATCTTAAGTAAACGGAAAGAAATTTCTTGATAATAAGAAATGGATTCAAGTTATGAGTTGCTTTTTCATTTTCTTAAAAATTCCAATCTTTAATCTTTTCACTACTGAAAACATTAACACAATTAAATTTAACACTTAAGAATTAATTAGGATGTTAATACGGCACTGATACAAATGACATAAAGTTACCAGCTTGCAAAATAAATGCATGTAATTCTGCCATAAAGAGATTATAACAGCACTGATTATAACTGTTCCACATCATGTGTGTTAGAATGAGTACAAGAATGCTCATCTCTTTTAATCTGTAATGCTGGGAAAGGTGGTAGAAAAGAGCAATAAACGGGGATGGACCCAGTTACAGCGGCAATGATGACTTGGATGATAGGTGAGTGGAAGACTAGGTGAGGGACAGATTAAGATTGAGGGACTCATTGTGGTCACTAGGAGTCAAAAATGACTTTATGGTATATAATCAATAGCACCTCAATCAATCAAAAAAGAGCTGGAAGGGACCTTGGAGATTTTCTAGTTCAACCTACTGCTCAAGCAGGAAACCCTATATCTTTTCAGACAAGTGTCTGTCCAGTCTTTTCTTAAAAACCTCCATGTTATAAAGCACCTACAACTTCTGATTAGTTGTTAACATTTAGTAATTTCAAGTTATATCTGCACAACTCCCTAACCCATAATTGGCTTAACCATGCTTTATTGAGCTAATCCAGTTAAGTGATCTTACCTAATAATGCTGTCCACACAAACTACTTAGTCCAAGTGAGCTAATCACATCTTAAAGTGTTTTGTGAACTCATTTTAGACACCATCTTAATATGCTCCTGTGGCAGAGCCACAGGTAACCTGGAGCTGAGGAAACACTTGAGAGTCTCTGTAGACTCTCTCTCCAGGTCATGGTTATCTCAAAGGTGCTTTTTTTATCCATGAGGCAACTGGACTTTCTTGTTTTCTTTCTTTTAAAGAAAAAAGGAATGTATATTCCTTGCAGACAGCTGGTCACTTTCATCCTTTTCTAAGGTAGTTGAAGCACTTGGAGGTTTATCTGTGTCGTCAGGGTCTCAGTGCTTCTACTTCCCTCTAAAATGGGTCTTCAAACTTGACAGCTTGACTTGTGGACTTCAACTCCCAGAATTCCTCCTCCTCCAGTCATGTTAGCTCAGGAATTCTGGGAGTTGAAGTCCACAAGTCTAAAACTTCCCAAGTTTGAAGAGCCCTGTTCTTAAAAGGAGGCAAATGACCAGCTGTCTGCAAGGAATAGAAATCCTTCCATTCCCCACCACCCTGTCAGAGCGGAAGAAGCTTCTTGGATGTCTTCAAAAGAAGAAAACGAAGTCCAGTTGCCTCCTGAGGGGAAAAAAAACCAGCACCTTTGGAACACTTGAGAGACTGTCTTTCTCCACCTCACTAATGGCTAATGGAAGATCATTAGCCAATCCTTTGGAGTAGAAAATTGTGCCTTATGTTCAACCAACGCTCTTCCAGTAAAAGGGAACTGGCGTTCGGATTAACGAGGCCCTAAATTAGTCAATGTGCCTCAAACCTAGCAACTTTAATTCATGTGGACTTCAACTCCCAGAATTCCCAGCCGGCAAAGGAGGACGCAGGCATCCACATGCGTACCTGCCCTGGGACAAGGGTCATTGACCGGCATTGCCTTAAGCCTCCTCGGACTGCGGCTCACCCCGTTCCCAGCCCACGGGAGGGGGGGGGGGCTATTGCTCGGGAGAAAGGGGAACCGCAGCCCGCTGCGCTACATCGGGAAGGAAGGAGAGCCGAAGAGGAACTTCCAGCATGGACAAGCGGGGGAAACGAACTTGACTTTTGTCTCAACCTGAGTGGGCTACGGGCAGCCCGGGGGGTCAATTTCGCGGGAAGTCGCAGAGGGCTTTGTTTGAGTATGGGTGCCGGGAGGGCTCAGTCACTCGGTACCTGCTTAACGCTGGCGGGGAGACGGGCCCAGGGGTAGTTATGGCGAATGTGGAATTCCACGTCCACATTCATGGCAGGTTCCCCGGGATGGGGTGGAGAGAGCAAGGGAGAACGGACGGAGGGTTGGCGGGCGCCAGGTCCTCTTCGCGGCCGCCTCAGCCCCGTTTCTGAGGCGACCCCACGCAACTGCTCAAACTTGATTTCCGCTCTCCCTCGCCGCTTCCGCGTTGTGGACGCCGGCGGGCCCGCCCCTCCATCTACGTCAGTTCCGGCGCTGAGGCGAGTTGCGTGATGAGGGGGGGTTGAGGAGGAACGCGCGCGGCGGATCTATGGGGTGCTCCTGTCCAGTGAATGGAATAGACCTGGAAGGGACCTTGGAGGTCTTCTAGTCGAGCCCCCTGCCCTCCTGTATAATGAGCAATTCCATTAGCTGTAATAGTTCCTTATTACAAAATAAAAAATATAAAAAGTACCCTTTTTTGCCTTATGAGAAAGAATCCTTGAGAAGCCGAGAAATGGGACCGTTGGAACGTCGGTCTGGCAACACCACTTCTGTGAAACTACGACTCCCATGATGCTTGGGGCACGCTCCTCCCTTTTATTTGTGACGTAGTATAAAATGGAAGGAAGGCGGAGTCTAAATATTAACCTGAAGGACCTTATTTCACCTGGACAGGTAGTCTTCGACTTAACAGCGCATCGAGTGACCGTTCAAAGTTAACGACATTGGCAAAAAAATGACTTCTGACAATTTTTCACACTTATGACCATTTTTCACAGACCATTGCAGCATTCCCCCATGGGTCATGTGATTTACATTTGGATGCTTCACAACTGACTCCCATTTATAATGCTTGCAGTGTCATTGTGTGATTATCTCTTTTGGGACCTCCTGACAAAGTCAAGGGGAAATCCGATCCACTTTAACAACAGTGTTACTAATTTTAAGAATTGAAGTGATTCCTTTAACAAATGTGACAAGAAAAGTCATAAAGTGGGGCTCACTTAAAAAAGCTCTCTTAATACATTTCTCACTTAGCAACATAAATTTGGGACTCAACTGTGGCCGTAAGTTGAGGACTATATTCCTTGGAGTACAACTCCTATCATGCTTAACTGAAGATAATATGGTTTGTCAGGCTGTTGAAAACTGACAGGAGGCTTATTGCTCTGTTTTGTGTATTATGTTTCTATGCCAATAATTAAAAATAAAAAAAACATGATTCTTCATCATCCAGGTCATGATTGTCCCAAAGGTGCTTTTTCAAGAGGCACCTGGACTTTCTTGCTTTTCGTTTGAAGACTTTCAAAGAAATGTTGCAAATGCAAGGAGGAGTTAGAGATCAAGTTAGAGATCACAAGCCACGGTCATCCCCATCTTCAAAAAGGGAGACCCCAGCCTAGTTGAAAATTACAGACCAATCTCCTTATGCTGCGTCACCTGTAAAGTCATAGAATCAATTATTAACCAATCCATTATCCTCCACTTAGAGACAAACAACCTACTCTCCAATAAACAATTTGGTTTCAGGAAAAAACTATCCTGTAATCTGCAACTCTTACACTGCAAAAACATATGGACTACACAACTCGATCAGGGCAAAGCAATAGACGCAATCTACATAGACTTCTGTAAAGCTTTTGATTCAGTGGTTCACGACAAACTACTCCTAAAACTAAAATCTTATGGTATCTCTGGACAACTGCATAACTGGATAGAAGCATTCCTGTCAAACAGACAACAAATGGTCAAAATTGGGAGTGTCCTATCAAACTCTGTACCTGTCAATAGTGGTGTCCCCCAAGGCAGTGTTCTAGGACCAACTCTCTTCATACTCTACATAAATGACCTCTGTGATCATATTAAGAGCAACTGTGTTCTTTTCACTGATGATGTAAAGCTGTTCAATACCACAGACAATACTGCTACCCTTCAAAAAGATCTTGACTATGTATCAGAATGGTTAAACAAATGGCAACTTCAAATCTCAACAAATAAATGCTCTGTCTTACATATTGGCAAAAAAAATCAGAAAATAAAATACAAGCTGAATAGTCAAGATCTTGTTGATGATCCAAGCTCTGTAAAGGACCTTGGAATATCATCTCTAATGATCTAAGTGCTAGAGCCCACTGTAACTACATAGCCAAAAAGGCATTGTTGTTAACCTAATTCTACGTAGCTTTTTCTCTGGTAATATCACACTACTAACTAGAGCATACAAAACATTTGCTAGACCAATACTCGAATACAGCTCATCAGTCTGGAACCCACATTACGTATCTGATATTAGCACAGTTGAGAAAGTCCAGAAATATTTCACAAGAAGAGTTCTCCACTCCTCTACTCGTTGTAGAATACCTTATGCCACCACACTTGAAATTCTAGACCTAGAAAACCTTGAATTATGCCGTCTTCGGTCTGATCTAAGTATGGTATATAAAATCATACATTGCAATGTCCTACCTGTCAATGAATACTTCAGCTTCAACTATAACAATACAAGAGCACACAATAGATACAAACTCAAGGTTAATCGCACCAAACTTGATTGCAGGAAATACGACTTCAGCAACAGAGTGGTCAGTGTCTGGAATACTCTACCTGACTCTGTGGTTTCTTCCCCAAACCCCCAAAACTTTAACCTTAAGACTGTCTACTATTGACCTCACCCCTTTCCTAAGAGGTCTGTAGGGGGCGTGCATAAGCGCACCAACGTGCCTACCGTCCCTGTCCTATTGTTTCTTTTATTTTTTCTTATATGTACCCATTTCATGTATTCATAATTATGTATACACTTATACCTATTATCTTGTAAGCAATTGACAAATCAAATAAATAAATAAATAAATAAATAAATAAATAAATAAATAAATAAATAAATAAATAAATAAAAGTGTTCTGATGGAAAGGCTGATAGTTTCCTTTGCTGTTCAAAGTTTTCCTCACTCTGATATAGGCACCTATGCAAAATTAGTCAGCATGACTTAAAAGGTAAAAAAAAAGACTTCCTCTTTGAATATTATATAATAATGACTATTTGCAAAACCCTAATTAATGGTTTAAAAAGCTCAGTGCCTACGTTCCAAATCAAGCATATTATATCTTATGTTGTGTAACCTACGGCAATGTACTAAATCCCAGTGAAATTCATTTTGGTTTTGCATACTTTGTAGGTGCGTGCCTTTAACTCAGTCTTGATGACTGCCTGGGCAAATCCCTGCAATTTTCATGGCAAGGTTTTAAAAAATGGTTTGCCGTTGCCTCTTTCCTAGGGTTGTAGGAGAGTGATTGGCCCAAAGTCTGCAAAGAGTGATAAGTGAAGAATCATGAGATGTCCCAACATCACAAAAAACCTATGATTTAAATGTTTGCATTAGAGATCAGGAGGAAGTGCATAAGGGTGTGATTTGTACCATAGCACTAACTTGCACACACACACCCGCTGCCCCCTCCAATTTTTACCTTCCTGGGCCCCAGGGAAGCTTCCTGGGAGCAAAAATGACCCCCCCAAGGAGGGGAACACCTTGTCCTCGGAAGTTGTGGGAGTGCCATCACTTGAGACCTTCAAGAAGAGATTGGACTGCCATTTGTCAGAAATGGTGTAGGGTTTTCTGCTTGGCGGGGGGTTGGACTAGATGACCTACAAGGTCCCTTCCAATGCTGATTATCTGTTATCTAGGCTTCCCTGAGGCCCAGATGGGTCAAAAAACGGGGGGGGGAGGGGGGGTTGCCCACCCAGTCACATGGCCATGTTGACCTAGCCACGCCCCACCTAGCCACGCCCACAGAACCGGTTGTTACAAAATTTGAATTCCACCCCTGGTAACGTTTGACCTTGGGAGGTGTGTGACCACGGTGAGGGTAGGCGTGGCAAGGTCGATGTCACTCGAGGCTCCATTTTCGGCTGCGACAGCCTTCTGCAGCCCTCTGCCAGTGAAAACGGAGCCCGGGGAAGCAGGCTGCAGTTTTATGATCTACCAAAGCAAAGGGTTTCAAGAAGGTTAAAAAAAATTGTAAATCTATCAAAAAATACAAAGAAGTGCTGTGTGGTCTATTTCCCCCTAACCCTCTGTTGCTGGTGAGGTAGCTTTTTGCTGGCAGAGGCACCGTGGGCTGGTCCTTTGCTGTTTCCAGAGCAGTCCCGCAGGCCGAATCTAAGCACCCCATAGGCCAGATCTGGCCCTCAGGCCTTGAGTTAGACACCCCTGAAATAGATAATCTCTGGGGTTCTTTCCAGACTTTTCATTCTGTGTTGTCCATGCTGTAAAATCCCATTGCCTTATGCTACAGCCACATCGCAATGTTCTGACTACATGCCATGCTAATCGTTTGGATGGCCAGGATTTTTGCAATGTTGATCTGCCGCTCGCACTCCATTTTGGCTAATCCACATTAATCTCAGTTCATTTTATTAAAGGCTGGACTTGGAATGTTGCTTTTCAACTTGCGGCTCTCTTAATATATTTTAATGTGCACCGATAGCAAAAATAATTGGGAAGGTTAGCCACAAAGTACTGTATATAGTACTTCGTTTGTGAGAAACAGAGCATGCTGGAAACATGCAGCAATAACGTGTATTTTTTTTTAAAAAAAGAATTGTATTAAACATTTTTTCTTATATAAACATAATTTCCATTCATTACAACGCTTTTGTGACGATATACATACTTTTACATAAGTCTTAAGTATCTATATGGTATACATACTTTTACATAAATCTTATCTATACACTTGTCTATGCTGCTTAATCTAACTTTGTCCACTATATCTTTTACCTTATTATCTTATTGTCTTCTTCTCTATTCAACTCTATATTATTTAATCAATCATACAGTACATTCCATGTCAAATAATAATTCATTTTCTCTCTTTCCTTTATCTCCATGGTCAACTTATCCATCTCTGCACACTAATTTTTCATATATTTTCCTCTGGTGGCATACTATCATTTTTCCAATTCTGTGCATAAGTTATTCTTGCTGCCATTAATAAATGTCACATTAAATACTCCGTTTTCTTATCATATTTCCTGTTATTATACCTAATAGAAAAGTCTCCAGTCTTAATTCAATTGACTGTTTAATTATTTAATAATTAAACAGCAATAACATGTATTTTTGTGCTTGGATTTCTAACTTATTTCCAACTTGAAAAGTCTGGGCAAGCTTATGTGTATTTGCAGCACGTATGATAACCTGGTGGTGACAGTGGACGTTTACAGCTGTGAAATGTAGGAGGAATAGATGAATGATGAAGACCATCAATGAACGAATAAGAGGAATAAAAGTAGGTCCAATGAGTACCTGGGAAATTAAAAAAAAGGGAAGGATGTAATTGATTTAGATGAGATCCTGATTCTGCAGATAGAATTGATGAATAGGTAGCCAGGAAGTGAAAGGAAGGGGGAAACAGAGAAAGTCATGACTGGACAAAGGAGAAGTGAGAAGTTTAATCAATAAAAGAAAGTGTTACAAAGGAGAGTGTGAAAGTGATTGAAGCAAACAATAGAAAGATATTAGGGAGGCTTGGTATAAATTAGATTTAGCTGTGCTTTCTTATCTATCTCTTATCTGAATTTCTTTGGATTAGTATTCCTTAGTTCCTTTCAGCACTTTGCATAACGTTGCTTACTAAGGAAGGGGATAGCATGATGGAGATGTATGTATATTTTGGAGCAATCCAGCCTTAGATGGGAAATGAAACTTCTTGCTTCCCATTGCTGTTCCCAGTTTCAAGAATTTTGATGTGCATCGGTCTATTTTTAGGACAGCTGCAGCCTTCTTATTTCCCCATTCTGGAGCTATGCTGCAGTCATGCTCTGCAACTGTTGAAATGTGTAGGTGATTGATGCACACTAAAAGATGCGGATAAGCCATTAGAAATGCAAGTATAATCAACACTTTTGGAGCAGGTCCAGCTGCAGAGTCAGTGAAGCATAAATCTACAGCAATATGTTCTGGTTGGACTGCTGGCATAATGGTGTTGACAACTGGGATGTAATAATTTATTAAGATTTATAGCTTTCTCAGAAAGCATTGAGCAAAGAGCAATACATGTGTTGCATATACTGGTACTACTAAATATTTACAGCACACAAAGTGCCTATTAGACCAATCTTCCTGAAACTGATGTTGTCAAGATGTGTCTGGGCTACAGCTTTCAGAAGTCCTAAGCATCTTGGTGGACTTATATTCTCAGAATATTTTAGAAAGGAGCAGATTGGAGGCGGCTTAGCTAGGCTAGGACGATGGAGAGCCAGTTTCAAATCAAAGCTATGAAACCTAGTTTAGCGAAGAGAAGGACCAGGGGAGACATGATAGCAGTGTGCTAATATTTGAGGAAGGGGTCAAGCTATTCTCCAAAGCATCCGAAGCAGGGGTGGTATTCAGCAGGTTCTGATCAGTTCTGGAAAACCGGTAGCGGAAATTTTGAGTAGTTCAGAGAAGTGGCAAATACCACTTCTGGCTGGCCTCACCCCCATCTATTCTCTGCCTCCCGAGTCCCAACTGATCGGCTGGGTCTTTTGTTGCCCTGCACAGGAGAACGGAGCTGGAAAGCAGGTTAGTGGGGTGGGGAGAGAATGGGATTTGGCAGCAACCTTCCCCTGCCACACCCACCAAGCCATGCCACACCCACAGAACCAGTAGTAAAAAAAATTGAATCCCACCACTGATTCCTGAAGGCCAGACAGGGAATAATGGATGGAAACTGAACAAGGAGAGATTCAACCTGGAAATAAGGAGAAAATTTATGACCGTGAGAACAATCAACCAATGGAACAGAAGTTGCCTTCAGAAGTTGTGGGAGCTTCATCACTGGAGACTGGACTGCCATTTGTCAGAAATGGTGTAGGGTCTCCTGCTTGGGCTAGATGACCTACAAGGTCCCTTTCAACTCTGTTAATCTGTTAAACCTTGGTCCAAATGTCTGTCTTACCTTACAGAATCAGTATGGATAAAATGGAGCCATGATGGGAACTTCCTTGAGAAACAGAATACAGGTAGTCTTCAAATTACAACAGTTCATTTAATGACCGTGCGAAGTTACAACGGCACTGAAAAAAGTGACGTATAATTGTTTTTCACATTTAATAATCGTTACACCATCCCATGGTTGGATGATCAAAACATTTTTTTAAAAGTGGACAACCAACTCATTATGGTTGCAGTGTCCCAGGGTCATGGGTTCACTTTCTGTGATCTTACAAGAAAAGTCAATGGGGAATGGGTTCACTTAACAACCATGTTACTAGCATTTTGGCATACTGTGTAACGGTGTGGTATGCTGGATGGTCTGCAGTAGATAAGAAGAGAGTTATAAACACAGCACAAAAAATCATCGGTTGCTCTCTTTCTTCTTTGGAAGAGATTGCGAAGACCAGACTCCTCTCTAGAACACTAAAAATCTCCACAGACCGTTCTCATCCTGGACATTCATATTTCAAACTGTTACCATCAGGGAGGCGTTATAGGTTTCTTAAAATGAGGACTAATAGATTGAGAAACAGTTTCTTTTCCAAGGCAGTAGTTGTCTTGAATCAAACAGTGCATTTGTGATGGGGTTTCATATAGGTGAGTTCTGTTCAGACTTTGTGCTAAAGTTAACAGCAATAAACTAAAGAGTGCAACTTGCCTACCACTCTTCCTCATTTTCCACCCACAGTACCTAAGCTTTTCCTTATTTTTAATAAAGAGCTATCAGTCATGGCAAAAATATCTGCACTTTTCTCTGCTAAGGCCATAAAACTTTTCTTGGGGAGAGGCGGTAGCGGTGGGGAACAGCATTGTACTAAGTTTATATTCTAAAAGTCTCTGTTTTTGCAGCAGGTGGCAGCATGTAGCTGACCTTGACTGGTTTTATTTATCAATCAATTTTACATGGCTGTCCATCTCATGGAAAGTGACCCAGGCTGGCATCCAAACCATCCAATAAAATGGCAGACATATAAAACATTCATTTCCTAAACCATTATATAATAATTATTAAACAAACATTAAAAAATACGAAGGCACAACTTAAAACAGAATAGTAAAAAATAGATGGAAGGATATTAAAGGTTTAGTTTTGATTAAGATTTTGGAGGGGAGACTGCAGAAGCCCTAGGGATATAAAGCAGATTGGAAAGTTGAAATTTCCTAGAGGCAATAGGGGAACCACTTCCATATCCCCCCCCCCCACAAACTGCTGTACATAGATTATTCAACTTAGCTATCAAGAAAGAAATTTTCTCTTTTTAGTTTATAGATTTCCCTTTGAATTGGGCAGCTGAGTATCTATTCTATTCCATTCCATTCCATTCCATTCCCTATTCTATTCTATTCTATTCTATTCTATTCTATTCTATTCTATTCTATTCTATTCTATTCTATTCTATTCTATTCTATTCTATTCCATTCCATTCCATTCCATTCCATTCTATTTTATTCTATATTATATTCTGTTCTGTTCTGTTCTATTACATTCCCTATTCTATTCTATTCTATTCTATTCTATTCTATTCTATTCTATTCTATTCTATTCTATTCTATTCTATTCCATTCCATTCCATTCCATTCCATTCCATTCTATATTTATTCTATTTTATCCTATATCCTATCCTATCCTATCCTATCCTATCCTATCCTACTCTACTCTACTCTACTCTACTCTACTCTACTCTACTCTACTCTACTCTACTCTACTCTACTCTACTCTACTCCATTCCATTCCATTCCATTCCATTCTCTATTCTATTCTATTCTATTCTATTCTATTCTATTCTATTCTATTCTATTCTATTCTATTCTATTCTATTCTATTCTATTCTATTCTATCTATTGCAGCATTCCCATAGTCAAGTAATCAAAATTCTAATGCTTGGCAACTGGCTCATATTTGTGACCATTGCAATATCCTGAGGTCATGTGATCACATTTTGCAACCTTCTGACAAGCAAAGCCAATGTGAAAGCAGGATCCACATTGTTACTGCAGCGATTTACTTAACTATAGCAAGAAATGTTGTAAAATGGGACAAAATTCACTTAACAAATATCTTGCTTAGCAACCTGAATGTTGGACTCCATTGTTGAGGACTATCTGTACTGCAGCGTTGTTCTAGGTAGGCTAATGGTCTGATTCTCTACATCAGGTCCCAACGTCCGCGGACCGGTACCGGTCCATGGAACAAGTCTCCTACCGGCCGCTCGGTATAGTTGGCGCCATTATTTGATGAAAAAGGCGGGGGTGCTGTCCGGTGAGCTTTTCCGGTAGAAAGCTCACCGGAAGCACTTTTTCATCAAAAAGATGGCGGGCTTATGAGCTGCGGGAGCTTTTTCCGGGCAGAAAGCCATTTCTTTACGCCCGAAAAGTTTCACCGAAGCGTTATCATCGCTATTTGATGAAAAAGTGCTTCCAGTGAGGTCACCGAAGCACTTTCATCAAAAAGATGGTGGCGCCCAGCTGATGCCGGTGCACTGGCCATGCGAGCGCCCAGCTGATGCTTGCACCGGGCGGGGGCTGCATAAAAAGGAGATCACTGGGGATCACGGCATCACATGGCAACATGACAGGTCCAAATATATCTGAATTGTCCAGCTTGAGAAAAATCTCTTCTTATCATTGCAAAAGCCTGGCTCACTTTCTCTTCTGGTTCAAAAACTAATGCAGGGTAAGGCATTTCAGAGAATATAAATATAAGCACAGGATAATAGCGTGAATGAGATTCATACCCTCGGAATAAGATTAGGCACTACAAATGCATGCTCTTATTTTTGCAGATGGTGGAGATGTGTGAGATCAAAGAAACCAGTGGTGGAATTCAACAAATCCTTTGATATTGTGGTGCATCTTGTTGCAAGAGGCCTGAAAATCTGATCTCAATTTCTTGATATTTTATAGAATTTGTCTAATATTTACCACCTGATTTGTTCTGATTTTGCCATTTTCAAAGAGGCATCTGTAGGAGTGCAAAAGAGCAATAAGCTAACAAGAAGAGACTTAAAGGTCAATAGCACTAAATATAATTGTCTGGAAAAAGAGTGTTGGGTTCATGCTTACAACTGACTCAGCTGTGTTCCTTTTTAAACAATATACTGTATTATTAACTGGGATGGTATTAGGTGGGAGGAAATATCTGGTTTTCCAGAAATGACAACAGGTGGCAGATAGAATTGAAATCAATATTATATTTTTCCTGTTCGACTGAAATAGAGACTTGGGAGATTATACTTGAAAGGGATGATCTACCAGAGATACTGAATTTATTTATTTATATATCAAATTTAGAGACTTTCTATCTCACACACAAAGCCAACTTGGCATTGTATTGAATTGAAACTGGATTAAATTGCATTGTCTTGCAGGAGTTACAATGATACATCCTAGGGCAAGGGTCGTCAAACTTGACAGCTTTAAGACCTGTGGACTTCAACTCCCAGAATTCCTCCTCCAGTCATGTTAGCCCACGATTTCTGGGAGTTGAAGTCCACAAGTTTTAAACTTGCCAAGTTTGAAGACCCTTGGCCTAGGGCTGTATCATTTCAACTCCTGCAAGACAATGCAATTTAATCCTGTTTCAATTCAATGCAGTGCCCAGCTGGCTTTGTGCGTGAGATAGACAGTCTCTAAATTTGATAAATAAATAAATTCAGTATCTTGTTAAAATGTACAACCAGTGCCAACCCTGCAACATAGTCAAAGTTTTTAGAACAAACAACCCTGATGCCGACATTTTGCATCAGACCATTATCTTCATCATTTCTAGCCAATATAAATAGTGTGTATGTGTTCAATTAATTAGTGAATTCATCTCACTACTTTCCAGAATGCAACTAAATAGGCCATTATGGCTGAGGTTAATAGGAATTTCTCATATTTGGAGGGCACAAAGGCTGGGAAGCCTGAGTTAAAAGAAACAAAACATCTTTCTTATTGACTGCATGCTATACAACAATTAAATGCATTGAACCTTTATTATTACAGTTTGTTAGGTCATTTACTATTTCACTGAGATTAGAATTGTGTGTATCTCCTTAGCACGATTAGTGTACAAAATTGGGATCTTTTCAGGCTTGGAGGAAGGACACCCCCATGTTTTTGAAGTATAATAAAGGATAAAGGAAATAAATGCCCCCCTCCTTCAAATCTGTGCACTGGCTGAGCAAATGTAATGGATCTGTAGTTCAAGAGTGGAAGGGAGGTGAGAAAACCAGGAAGATGAATGGGATCAAGTATCCTGTAATACAGCATGAGGGCCATTTGGAAGCTCATCATCATTTTTATGTGGGTTTCTCTGTCACTGAATTATGGGTCATTCTACAAAAGGGAATTTGTACCAGTTAGATCCATGATGGCGAACCTATGGCGTGCATGACAGAGGTGGCATGCAGAGCCTTCTCTGTGCCAGCACATGCACATGCACACACATGTTCCAGTTGGGTCACTTGGTGCTGAAAAGGTTCGCCATCATTGAGTTACTCTTAACCCTAGATAATGAGCATCCATCCATCCATCCATCCATCCATCCATTCATTATCTGCCACAGTCTCAAGGAATTCTCATGGGTAGCTGCTACCTGAATTTTCATGTCATTTCCACTTGACATGGAAATTCATGTAGCAGCTACCTCTGAGAATTGTGCACTTTTGTGAGAACTATTATAAGTTGTGTGCTTCTGTGGGCAAGCATGGGACTGCAGGGCTTCTAGGTTATGTAATGGTATGTAGGAATGACCTTGGGAGACAGGAGGAAAAATCACACACTAGACAACCATCATGCAAAAAGACAACTCAGTCCACAGAAGCAGAGACGCCGTGGGGAGTATTTCAGAAGGGACCCTCCCTAGATGTTCACAGAATAAAAGGAAAGGAAGTGAGAAATACTTTTAAACTTGTAAGATTTTGTTAATATGGCCTTGCCCTAAAGATAAGTGCTAGTACTCATACTTGTGCATATTAGTTGTGCATATCAGAGCAGTCTTCCCGAATATGAGGCTGGGCTTAATAGTCTCTCAATTCCTCAGCATGCAACATTCTGAAAATTATACCCACAACCATTTGAAAGGCACCAGATTGGCAAAGACAGCTGTTCATCTCCTGGTTATTCCATGAAATGTGTGACTTGTTCCTTGCCCCCATTTTTTTGCAAATGTGCAAAACCATTTTTTTTTTTTTTGGTATTTAGTGCTGTGGGTGCATAACCAGAACCTTCAAGAGATATTTGAGCCTCCAAATCACCTGAACATTACTATAGAGCCTATCCAGAATTTGCCACCAAAAAGTCATCTTGAGGTTTTAAACTTCACCACTACTGTAATGGACACCACTGTGGTTGGGTCTCCAAAGAAGATATAGAGTTCCAGGAAAAAGTCTGCTTTTTTTCAGATTCTTTTCTTCCACCATAGAGGGCAGCTTTGGGGGACCGAAGGAAGAGCTGCTGCCAAAACAATGGTCAGATAAAAGAGGTCTGAGTCTGGAATAAAGATGTAATCTGAGGAAACATCTCAGATAAGACTCCCTGGTTGACACAAAGTTAAAGGGAGGGAGAGGGAAAGTGTGTTCAGACTTGCAAGATTCTGTTATTATAGTTTTACAATAAAAATAGTATTGATGTATTCAGAGGTGGGGAACTATGGCCCTTTAAGACTTCAGCTCCCAGAATTCCTGAGCCAGCCATGCTTTGTATTCTGGGAGTTGAAGTCCACAAGTCATAAAAGGACCATAGTTCCCCACCTCTGATCTATGTGATAATGGATTCCTGGTTGGATTTAAATTGTTGGAAGAAATGTCCATTTGGGTTCAGTTCCAAGAAAGACACTGGAAACATGGAGGCTGCTTGGAAGGATGGTTTAATGGTGAAGCAGAACCACCAAGCACATGTGATTCTGGGTAGATGACCACATGGAGTGGAGAGTGAGATATATTTATACCCTCTCTTGGGCCTGGCAAGAAATGTATCCAGAGGTGGTATTCAGCAGGTTCTGACCAGTTTTGGAGAACCGGTAGCGGAAATTTTGAGTAGTTTGGAGAACCAGCTAATACCACTTCTGACTGGCCCTGCCCCCATCTATTCTCAGCCTCCTGAGTCCCAGCTGATTGGCTGGGTCTTCTTTTGTTGCCCTGCACAGGAGACCAGAGCTGGAAAGCAGGTTAGTGGGGTGGGGAGGGAATGGGGATTTTGCAGTATCCTTCTCCTGTCACTACCACCAAGCCACTACCACCAAGCCATGCCGCACCATGCCCACCAAGCCACGCCCACAGAACTGGTAATAATTTTTTTGAATCCCACCACTGAATGTATCCTATTGATTGTCAGACTCCCAGGGGGCTACGTGGGGGTCCAGCTACCTTTGTAGGCTGTCCGTGTCCCAGGCTTGGCTGAATCTTGCTGGGTGATGATGTAATGAAGAGGGTTGTGTTCAGGGGTGGGATTCAAATTTTTAACAACCGGTTCTGTGGGTGTGGCTTAGGTGGTGGGCATGGCTTGGTGGTCGTGTGACTGGGTGGACATGGCTTGGTGGTCATGTTATTGGCTGGGTGTGGCAAACTCAACATCACTCACATCGAGGCACACATCTCCTCGCCTGGCCTCTCATGACTGTGGGGATGCTGCAACAGTCGTAAGTGTGCAAAATGGTCATAAGTCACTTTTTTCAGTGCCATTGTAACTTTGAATGGTCACTCCACACAAACCAAGTACCAGCAAAGAAGAGGGAAAAAACTCCAGAGAAGTTCCTGAGACAGGAAGTCTAGTCCTGCCAAGAATGTAATAAGAGTTAATGGAGAGGCAGTTTCTGTAAGCAACACCAGAATGTTTCCTTCCTGCCTTTCTTACAGGATTAGGCCAGTGATTTCTTCTAACAACTGGTTCTCCGAACTGCTTAGAATGTTAACAACCGGTTCTAGCGAACTGGTAGAATCCCACCCCTGGTTGTGTTCTGAAAGGGTGTTGGGCAATTCCTGTTATGGCTTAATGGCTTTGTCCTGGTTTGGATCTTGAATGAGCGCTAATCCTATCAGGTCTTTTGTCTTTTTAGATAGGATGGCCCAGTCTTTCTGGGGCTATTAACAAAATTGGGGGCCGCTTTCCAAGAGCATGTTTTTCAATTTCTCCTCCAGGGAGGTATAATATCCTGCCTTTTTAATATTTCCTAGAATATTTCATTCTTCTAGGAGAGGGGTGGGTGCTAACTTTCTACAATCTAGAAGGGCTGACACCCACCCATCCCAGGGATGGTGTTGGATTTCTTCTAAATTGCTTTCATGGTGTAATAAAAAGTGAACAGGTTTTCATGTCAAGAATGCTGATTGTGGGTTGTGCTCAACACCTGTTGTGTTAATCTTCCCTCTCCTGTTTGATTAGGGCAAGTAAAGATAGCATGCTCCCTTTTCTTAAAATAGTGGTGTATTTTGAATTTTTTTTTTAAAAGGTTTAAAGCCGGATACAATTTTCCCTTCCTTTTTCTCTGCTTTTTCCCATCAACATGTCTTGCTTGCAGTTAGAGCTAAACACTGTAAATCTGCTAGTTTTCCTTTCTCATTCCAATATAACACAAGAGCACACAATAGATACAAACTCAAAGTAAACCGCACCAAACTTGATTGCAGGAAATACGACTTCAGCAATAGAGTGGTCAATGTCTGGAATACTCTACCCGACTCTGTAGTCTCTTCCCCAAACCCCAAAAACTTTAACCTTAGACTGTCTACTATTGACCTCACCCCTTTCCTAAGAGGTCTGTAGGGGGCGTGCATAAGCGCACCAACGTGCCTACCGTCCCTGTCCTATTGTTTCTCTTATTCTTTTATTTTTCTTATATGTACCCATTTCATGTATTCACAACTATGTATACACTTATACTTATTATCTTGTAAACAATTGGCAAATCAAATAAATAAAAATAAATAAATAAATTTTAAAAATTCAAAGACTTCCCTTTTTTTAAATAAAGAAATCTGCTACATTTGAGCTGTACAAAAGAAGCTGGATCCTTTAGAACTATTGATTGCCTACACAAGTAATAATAATCCTATCTCAAGGTGGTAGTCGTGATTCTTTGCTCTCTATCAGTCCTCCTGGGTAAAGCAGACAGGAAACACAAGTAGATGAACTTATTCTACTTAATTGTAAGGCTACATTTACATCATCTTGTAAATCAGAAGGCACAAAATTCCTATCTCCATTTTTAACTGTCTGATCCATTAGGGCGAGTCTTTCCTAAGTTTCTTTCTCTAAATGTTAAGCCATTGGGGGCTTCTCTCTCTCTCTCTAATCTGATAGTATCCTAGGTCTTTCCCTCATCACCCAAGATCATCCATACAAAGTTTAGATAGAATAGAATAACAGAGTTGCAAGGGACCTTGGAGGTCTTCTAGTCCAAGCCCCTGCTTGGCAGGAAACCCTATACCAGACAAATTGTTATCCAATCTCATCTTAAAAACTTCCATTGTTGGAGCATTCACAGCTTCTGGAGGCAAGTTGTTCCACTGATTACTTGTTTTAACTGTCAGAAAATTTCTCCTTAGTTCTAAGTTGCTTCTCTCCTTAATTAGTTTCCACCCGTTGCTTCTTGTCCTGCCCTCAGGTGCTTTGGAGAATAGCTTGACTCCCTCTTCTTTGTGGCAGCCCCTGAGAAGTTGGAACACTGCTATCATGTCACCCCAGTCCTTCTTTTCATTAAACTAGACATAGCCAGTTCCTGCAACCTTTCTTCATATGTTTTAGCCTCCAGTCCCCTAATCATTTTTGTTGCTCTTCTCTGCACTCTTTCTAGAGTCTCAACATCTTTTTTACATCGTGGTGACCAAAACTGAATGCAGTACTCCAAGTGTGGCCTTACCAAGGCGTACATTCCATTATATAGTCAACTGCCTAATTTCTTTAGCCAAGCAGCATAATATGGTCCTGATTCAGGAATGTCCATAGGGGACCCTAAAAGTCCAGTTTCTACACATGCAACACACATAAAAACAAGGCAGAGCTTTGATTGTGCTGCTGTGGCTGCCATCTTGAATTTTTGTGACTACACTCTGCTACCAATCTAATGCACCATTTTAATATCTGAAAGGACAAAAATCACAGGGGCAGGGAGATTTGGTGCGTAAGTGCAGTTTGCTATCCGCAATCGCATTGTTAGGATTTTCTATACTTTTACAGATTTTATGTAAAAGAGCTGTGGTGGCACCATGCTTAGAATACAATATTGCAGGATAATTCTGCTGACTGCCAGGAATTTGATCCTGATCAGCTTTTAGGAGGACAAAAGTCTTGGTGGAGTGGGCTCTGCCTCACACAAATGAGGAAGGAAGACATTTTGTGTTTCTTCTTAGAAGGACCAAGATTTCTTAGGATATTATTTTGTTAATTATCTTGATTCAATTTTAGAGAGCCTTGGTGGTGCAGTGGTTAGAAGGCGATGAATTCTTCTGACTGCCAACAGTTCAATCCTCACCAGCTCAAAGTTGACTCAGTCTTCCATCCTTCTGAGGTGGGTAAAATGAGGACCCAGATTTTGGGGGGCAATATGCTGACCCTGTAAACTGCTTAGAGAAGGCTGCAGTCATATAACATACCTCTTTCCATTCAGACTGATTTGGTTTAATTAATAGTCTCTAAAAGTTGCTCCCATTTCCAATATAGATTTGAATTATACACAAATGAAGGGAACTATATGTGTCCCAGGATAATGTTGCAGGATCCAATCTGGATTGGTCACAGGGACCACAGGTTTAGTCTTCCAAGCTTTCGGACACATGCTGGAATCCCATCCTCAGGGAACTTCACTCTTGTGCACACATTCTGGTGAGAGAGAAGTTCCCTGAGGAGCATGGGCTCCAGCACAAGTCCAAAAGCTTGGAAGACTAAACCTGTGGTCCCGGTGACCAATCCAGATTGGATTTTGCTACCTTTATACATTCTAATTCATTGAGAGTTGGTTTGGTGTAGTGGTTAAGGTACCTGGGCTAGAAAGCTAGAGACTATGAGTTCAAGTCCTATTTTGGCCATGAAACATAGCTGAGTTCACTTTGGGCCAGTCACATTCTTTCTCAGTCCATCCACCTCACAGGCTTGTTGGTGTGGGGAAAATAGGAGGAAGGTGTGAATTTATTATTTATTATTTGCAAAAATAAGAAAGGTGGGATATAGATAGATATAGATAGACAGACAGACAAATTTCTCTAGTGCCATGTCCATTAAAACAAAGTTGCAACTGTTTGGAGAAATGAAACTGGTTTCTGTTTTATAGAGGATCTCCCTGAAAGCAAATATCAAAGAGTTGTGCATTGCCTCATTTAACTGCACGGTCTTGGATGCTCTTGGACTGAATGCCAAAATCTTGAACATAACTGTATGTTTGAACAGCCCCACCCTATTGCAGTAGCTGATACTTTGGGAAATTAACTACAAGGAAACCCTATGAACGGGAGCAGAAAAAGAATGGCTTGTTCCTTGAATTAGTCACAGGAGATACCGTCTGGAGTGGGCTACAGGGAAGTAAGTGCGGAATTCAGAAGGACCATGGAGAAGCCGGCAAAGTAAGTTAATGCATCTGAGTTTGCAATCTGGGTTGGGAGGTTCAGCAGAGGAATCAGCCCAACGTAGCCATCTACAAGTGTTAGGATGGACTACAACATCCTGGATGGGAACTCTTAAGACTTGTAGTCCTCACATTTGGAATCAAGTAGGCTGGGCAAGACTGAGTAATAATTGCAGTGTCCACATGGCTCCTGTAAGATACCCATAGCACAGGGGTCTCCAAACTTGGCAACTTTAGGACTTGTGGACTTCAACTCCCAGAATTCCCCAGACAGCATGCCATAGCAAAACGAAGGCATGCAGCTAGACTTAATGAATACAAGGGTAGGTAGGTGTTTTAGCGTGGCCAGTTTAGTTTGAATGCACTCAATGGCTCTGCTTTGCTGGCACCACAATTAAGAAAAAAATTGAGCCCATCTTGTGATAGATAGCCAGCCCACTTGATTTGTTTATATGGTTTAATGTATTGTGTAAAGATTTAAAAAATGAGGTTGAATTGGGGTTCAATTAACTGAAAGGAAGCATGTGATTCGAGCATAATATAAGTGGGACTTCCTTCAGAATAGACCTGCACAACACCGAAGAGAGCTTTTAATGTACTGTAGATGTTCTCTAAGAGATTCTATATACAGTAGTACCATGAATGTAGATTTGTAAGACTGGGTTTAGGATAATAGAATTGCTGAAGTTGCTGCACCTGTTCAACCAGTCTGGCTCTGATAAAAATAGTGACTTAATACTTTTCTCTTAATTAAGGAGATTTCTCTGCATACATTAGAGGAAAGAAACCTGTTACTTCCTGGAGTTATCAGACTGAAATTCTCACCATTCTTTATTCTTGGTTATGTTGACCAAGAATGCTGCAAAGTGTGGGTCAGTAACACTTAGAGCAGGGGTTTCCAGACGTGGCAACTTTATTAAGATTTGTGAACTAAGCTGGCTAAGGAATTTTGGAGTTTAAGTCCATAAGTCTTAAAGTTGTCAAGTGTGGAGACTCCTGACCTAGAGAGTTAGAGGCTTATCTTCCCATTATTGTAGTGGGGATCAGGAATTAACAGAGGTTCTGAGGTTCAATATTGCAAAAAAATAAATAAATATCTAATCTAAGAATGAGATTTTGACGCTCTATTTTCCTGAAGGAGGGAGCGAAGAAAGAGGAGAAACTATTTTAATTTTTACCCTGCTTATATATCCCCAATCTAAATTACCACTTTGCGTAGGAAAAAAAAAAAAGAATACTTTGACATGAGTAATATGTGCAAAGCTTGGTGTGGCGTTGACAAAAGTTTCAGATAAGGAGCTGTAGAGTGTCTGTGGACATTCTCAGACATCCAGGTCATGGTGGCCCCAGAGTTGCTTTTTCAAGAGGCAACTGGACTTTCTGTTTTTTTCTTTGAAGATGTATAGCTTCTCATCCAAGAAGCTTCTTCAGCTCTGACTGAAGAATTTCTGCACCACCATCCAGTCAGAGCTGAAGAAGCCTCTTGGATGAGAAGCTATACATCTTCAAAGAAAAAACAGAAAGTCCAGTTGCCTCTTGAAAAAGCACCGTTGGGAGCTGTAGAGTGGAAAAGATCTTTCCTTCTCAGATTATCCACCACGATCAAGATATCTAGAGCAGTGGTGGGATTAGTTTTTTTTTTACTATCGGTTCTGTGGGCATGGCTTGGTAGCCAAGGTGTAGCTTGGTGGGCGTGGCAGGGGAAGGTTACTGCAAAATCTCCATTCCCTCCCCATCCTACTAACCTGCTTTCCAGCTCCATTCTCCTGTGCAGAGCAACCACAGAAGACTCAGCCGATCAGCTGGGACTTGGGAGGCTGAGAATAGGTGGGGGTGGGGCCAGTCAGAGGTGGTATTTGCTGGTTCTCCAAACTACTCAAAATTTCCGCTAGTGGTTCTCCAGAACTGATCAGAACCTGCTGAATACCTCCTCTGATCTAGAGGTGGAACCTTCTCTTCATCTGATAGCCACCTTCAGAATGGTGAACCCCCGTTGAGACCCCAGACCTACTGGCAAAGTCAGAAATTCCGGCTCTTATGGAAGGTCAGAATGGTGGATGCAGATCTCACCTCTCGGGTGCATGATGTCTCAAAGAGCCACAGCAGAAAAGTCTCTTCTCTTGGACTCTGCCAGCTGAAATTTCTTAAACAGTGGGGTCCACAACATGCTGGCACAGGTGGGGGGGGATGGTTCCTCAGATAGCAAGGATCCTTGCCAGTGGTGGGATTCAAAATTTTTTACTTGGTGGGCGTGGCAGGGGAAGGTTACTGCAAAATCCCCATTCCCTCCCCACCCCACTAACCTGCTTTCCAGCTCTGTGCAGGGCAACAAAAGAAGACCCAGCCAATCAGCTGGGACTTGGGAGGCGGAGAATTAGATGGGGGCGGGGCCAGCCAGAGGCGGTATTTTCTGGTTCTCCGAACTACTCAAAATTTCCGTTACTGGTTCTCCAGAACTGGTGTTGTGGTTTGCCAGCAGCAGGTGTGGATGGCTGAGGTCTCAGAGAGTGAGGACACAGATGTGGGGCCTGCGTGTGATGCAGGGATGGGGCCAGGACCATCAGGGAGTGGAGTGCTGCCTTTGGAGATTGTGGAGGCTGGCAGCAGCGATACAGAGGACCCCGAGGAGCCCATGCCCAGTGTGTGTGTGTGCAGAGCTGCTTGAAGGAAAGAGCAGCTGCAATAGCACAGGTGACTCGGGAGTAAGGTTGCAAGGTAATGGCCCCTCCCTTAAGAGATAAAAGCCAGCTGAGAAACTGGAGTTTTTTGCAGGAAGCAAAGAAATTTTTGCACTCAAGCCTTGTGGATGTTCGGAATATCTTGGTTGGTGTTTGGAGACTCTTTGTGTTTGAAATATTTCTTAGTAACTTTATCTAGTGTTCTTGGCAGCCTTGCACAACCTTGGCAAGGCTCTTTCTTATCAGAGATAATAAATTTGAAACAGCCTTTTAACCGTGAAGGAACGGAATTCATAAAGAATCATTAAAAGGTTTTGCTGTTACCTCTGTTTCGCGTTTGTTTCCTTGGAACAAGGTTTGGGTCAGAACAACTGGTCAGAACCTGCTGAATACCACCTCTGATCCATGCCATGAAGGGCTTTAAAAGTAATTACCAACACATTGAATTGTACCTTGCAGCAAACCAGCAATCAAAGTAGTTTGTGGAACAGCCATGTAACAGGTGCCAACCTAGGGCCCCCAAGAACTATTAGGATCTGAAGAAAAGGCATGTGAAATGTCATGCCTGCACGGCAAAAGGCCTTATATTTCTAGTGGGAAATGTTGGTTGTTCCCTATGTGCTCCTTTTCCTCTTTGTCTAATTGTGCTGATGGTGTTTCAGAAACTCACACTTACTGAGTGCCTTTGGCTAATAGCAAACAAACAGAACTGATAAACTGAATGAAACAAAGGGTGTGACTCGTGTGAGTTATAGCAATAAAATAGACTCGTCTCATCTAAGGCAAGTTATTAACACATTTTCCCTGAGAAGGCTCAACAACAAAAGTGCATGAAATGTTCGCTGGCTTTCTTTGCTCTTCTGAGCCACTTGGGGGTACAAGAGAGTAATTTTGCAAGGGGACAATGAAAAGGCAATAGGGAAATAAATAAAAGCGAATATTTTGTACCTGCTTGCTTAAAGAATGTACTGCTTTCAAGCTCTTGGGTCTTACATTCTCTTGGTATTGCATTCAGTGGTAGGGTTCAGTCAGTTCGCATCAGTTCAGGAGAACTGGTTGTTAACTTTCTGAGCAGTTTGGTGATGAACTGTTTTTTGGAAGAAATCACTAGGACAGAGAACCGGTTGTTAAATTATTTGAATCCCACCACTGATTGCATTAGATTCGAAGATTATAATGGGTGCTGAAATCCACAGTATAAAAATGGCTGGAGAATTCTGGGAGATGAAATCTGCACATCTTAAAGTTGTCAACACTGAGAAACACTGTTCTATGTAGATCATGAAGAACATGATCTACTGTATATAGAGGTTCAGATTTCCCAGGCAGCCTGAGTACCACTTATCAAACATTTAAGTAAATTATTTCTGGGCTTCAATCAAAGGCCAATCTGGATTTACGGTCCTTTATCATCCTGATTTTTTGGTTCTTTCAATTTGCAAGGGGTACCTGATCCGTGTAGAGCAGGCTTGTCCAACCCGCGGCCCACGGGCCGCATGCGGCCAGGTCGCCTCGTAATGCGCCCAACGCCCACCCCAACCTTCATGAAAGATCTAGCGAGGAGGAGGAGGAGAGGCAGGCGCGAGGCGGGCGAGGCGAGCAACAGAAAAGGCGGGCAGCCGCAGCCCAAAAGTCCCGCCCGCCACCTCCTGCTGTTGCCGCCGCCACCGCCACCGCTGCTGCTTCTGCCCCCGCCGCCGCTGCTGCTTCTGCCCCCCCGCCGCCGCCACCTAGCTAAACACTTAGCAAAACAGCTACAGCCCCATACTGAAACAGCAGCTTCACATGTACAAAACTCATACCACTTCTTGGAAATGATCAAATATCTACATGTGGAGCAAGAAGATCTGCTTGTAAGTTTCGATGTGGTTTCACTATTCACTCAAGTCCCGATAAAAGAGACCCTTGAAATCATCAAAAATAAATACCAACCAGCTAAACACCTCATGGAACTAACAGAACACTGCTTAACCAACACATATTTCATATACAAAGGACAAAGATACAAACAAATTGAAGGAGCCCCTATGGGATCACCACTGTCACCCGTCATTGCAAACCTGTCCATGGAAGAATTCGAATCCAGAGCCCTGGCCAATGCCATCCACAAACCCAAACTATGGTTAAGATACATCGATGACACATTTGTGATTTGGCACCATGGAAAAGAAAACCTAAACAATTTCCTAACACACCTAAACAGCACACACCCCAAAATCAAGTTCACCATGGAAATGGAAACAAACAAACAACTACCATTCCTAGATGTACTAATCTACAAAAAAACAGATGGCACACTAGGACACACCGTATACCAGAAGAAAACACACACTAACCGCTACCTCAACGCCCAATCCCACCACCACCCAGCACAGATAAACTCTGTGGCTAAAACACTAATTACCAGAACCAAACGCCTGGCAGACAAGACACACATTAAGACTGAACTATGCACCCTGACTAAAGTACTGACAGCCAACGGCTTCCACAAAAGCAAAATCACCAGCTTGATCCACAAAAACACACTGAAACATAATAGAAACCCAGAAGATGAACAGACCTATGGAACAGCTGTCCTGCCCTACATAAGAGGTACTACAGACAAAATTAGTAAGGTACTACACAGACATCACATCAGGACTGCCTTCAAAACAGACAGAAAAATAGCAGCCATCCTTAGCAACCCCAAAGATAAAATTGACCTGGAAAACCAAGGCATATACGAAGTCCCCTGTGCATCATGCCCAGCCACATACATTGGACAGACCAATAGAAGAATAAGTACCCGCCTGGATGAACACAAAATGCAGTCAAAAAGCTGGAACACACTTCCTCACTAGTCCAACACATGGAAGCCACAGGTCATAGCATCAACTTCAATGGCACCAAAACCCTGGCCACTATGGAAAACCCTAGCCACAGAGTCATCAGAGAAGCCATAGAGATTGAAAAAAGACCAGAAAGCATGAATAGAAGAGATGATTCCACCAGGCTGTCAATCATTTGGAAGCCTGCACTCACAAACAAAAAAATCTCCACACCACAAGCCAGGCAAACACCTGGGCACAAACAGATCCCCTGATACCTCCAGCTCAAACACACCCCAACCAGGCACCCAGATGAAACCCAGCTTCCTAACTAATGATAGCCGTCCATTTACCCGAAGCCAAGCTGCACTAAAGGCCTCCAATAAAGTAACACAATGCTGCCAGCCAATCAAGATACAAAAAGAGCCAAAAACAGACAGAAGATATTAGAGACACCAATCAAGCAGAACACAGCAAACTCCGAGACCAATAAACACAGACCAAGACTCCCAACCAATCAGGATGAAGAAAAACCATTCTGGCACAGCAATAGGCTGCCCCAAATTCAAATCTGAAACCACTGTAAAAGTCTGACCCACAGACGGACACAATACAGAAGCCTGATGATGGCAGATGAGATTCTGCTGAAACGTTGCTACAAAGACTTGTAGAACCACCCATATTGACACAACAGCTCTGTGTGGTGTACAAAAGGAAAAAAATAATAGAAACCCCACAACCATAAAATAAAACCCAATAAAAACTTATGGCATCCCAGGGCAGCAGTGTCCCATACAACCATGCACCACCTTGGTGGGCTCCAGCCTCATCTTACATCAAAGCTTGTGGGAAGAACCACCTTTTCAAGTCCTTCCACAAGATAAAGAGGTTTGGGATCTGCTGGATTCTGTTGAAGAGTCCAGGAAACTGAGGGGAAACAAACCCTTGAGTAAACATGCTATAGATGATAATATTTAAGGAAGCCTGCTTCTCATCTGTTTGATAGGAAGTTTTATGTCCCTTTTGATTTCCTGTTAAATAAGGATGATGAAATCAAAGACATTTAATGGAACAGAATAACAGAATTGAAGGAATCTTGGAAGTCTTCTACTCTAACTCCTTGTTCAACCATTTCAGACAAATGCTTGTCCAATCACTTATTTAAAACTTCCAGTATTGGAGCATTTACAACTTCTGGAGGCAAGTCTATCCACTAATTAGTTGTTCTAACTGTTAGGAAATTTCTCCTTAGTTCTAGGTTGCTTCTCTCCTTGATCGGTTTCCAGCCATTGCTTCTTGTCCTGCCTTCAAGTGCTTTGGAGAATAGCTTGACTACCTCTTCTTATTGACAAACCCTTAGATATTGGAATGCTGCTATCTAGTCCTTCTTTTCATTTTCAAAATATTTGTGCAGTGTGATTTGAAATATCGATAAACCTTTAGCTCTATCTTACCCCCTTGGCTTACTCATCAGTCTATTCACTCAAAAATCAAGAATATTGACATTTCCCCCATTGGATGAGATAAAAACATAGCATTGTCAAGAGATGACTCATTATACAGCACTTGTTTGTTCACAAATTCCTTTTGCCTTCAATTCTTGTCCTTTCACAGCAATGCAGTAGTGCTGATGACAGATGTCCCCTTACAATCAAAAGTGATGACAATGCCAGAGACCAGAAATGCTTCTTTGGTTTAACCTATATTTGATTTAGGGATGGACTGAATTAATCCAGGCTGCGTGGGAACACAAGGCTGTGCCGCTCACATGGCCCACGGGAACACAAGGCTTGCATCACTTGCATTGCGAACACGAGTTAGTGAGGGGAGTGGGGAAGGGACAGAGGGGGAAACTTGCCCCACTCGCCCCATGCACCCAGCCTGGCCACTGGGCTGCTTCTTTCTTCTTCTGCTTTTGGCTGCCCGCAAGGAAAGCAGGAAAAGTTTTTTTTTCTCTTCCCCAAACTCTGCCAGAAATGAGTTGTTGGGACTCTGCAAGGCATCCTGCTCCAAGAGGCTGCACCGACGTGCCAAGCCTCACAAAGACTCATTTCTGGCAGAGTTTGGGGGAGAGAAAGAAAGACTTCTGCTGCTTCTGCTGCTTTCCTTGCATGAAGCCAAAAGTCTCTCTGTGTCTGTCTCTGTCTGTCTCTGTCTCTGTCTCTCTGTCTCTGCCCCTGAGAACAGAGCTGGAGATGGTATCCTGCGATCCCAAATAAAGAATGATCGATCGGTAGGAAAATGGGATGGGGAATTTTCTTGCAGACTTTTTTGGGGATTTTCCCAGGGTCTCTGGTCCGCAAGATTTAAAATTATGAGTTTGGTGATCCCTGAGGTCCAAAAGGTTGGCGACCCCTGCTATAGATCACTAAGGTCCTTAACCCTCTGTGATTCCTTTATATTGCTTCTCTTGAAACTATTTAACACAAACTTTTTTTAAATATAAATTTTATTAATTTTCTATTGTTTACATTTATTAGTGCTTAATAAACATGTTGTCAACATGAACTGACTTGATATGCTTCTATGGATTCACAATAGATGTAGACCTTGTATGGACAAGTATAATGAAATATGGTACTCATTTATAGAAAATACGGCAGGTTAAAGAAGAATGATCGCTCTGTTGAACAAGTAATTCCCACAACATTGTCTATACACTAGGATGTTAAACCACCTTGTAGGGCAATATTACTTAGTAACCTTCTCATCTGTCCTATTACCTATTTCCTTAGATTCTTATGACTGTAACTTGTTGTTGTATCTCATGATTTAGGTTGTTTGCTTTTATTTAGTATCCCATTATGATGGGATTGCTATGACTATTACTGGGTGTTGTATCTATGATTTATGATGGTTATGATTATCACTTGTTGCTTGTATGTACACTGAGAGCTTATGCACTGGAGACAAATTCCTTGTGTGTGTCCAATCACACTTGGCCAATAAAGAATTCTTCTCTTCTCTTCTCTTCTCTTCTCTTCTCTTCTCTTCTCTTCTCTTCTCTTCTCTTCTCTTCTCTTCTCTTCTCTTCTCCTCTCCTCTCCTCTCCTCTCCTCTCCTCTCCTCTCCTCTCCCCTCCCCTCCCCTCCCCTCCCCTCCCCTCTCTCCCCTGCCCTCCCTGCATTCTATTCTATTCTATTCTATTCTATTCTATTCTATTCTATTCTATTCTATTCTATTCTATTCTATATAGAGAGATGCCTGAATAATACTTTTACTTTTTACTTTTTACACATCTCTTCAAGTGAGCAACGTGATTCCAGGTTACAACTTTCATACATAGTCATAATTACATTTCCAACTTTCTTATCTAATTTCATATCAAATCATTATCTCTTCCACTGATCTTTAAATAAGTTCTCACTTCATATTTCAATTCATTAATTCAATATCAAAAACATTTCATGCTCCCATATATTTTCCACTCTTTATCCCCTATTATTTCCATTTTCTATATTAATTTCTTAATCAATAATATCTGCTTTAATAAAAAGTAAAGGGCATTTTTCCAGAAGGCTGTAGTTTAGGCAGACAGGTAAAAGACGTTGCAGAACGATGATGTCAATGCAATCTAGAATTCCTCAGACATTTGTCATTTGAGATTCGTCTTTCGTGGGAGCACCATTTTGTGCGAAAGCTTTTCAATTTCACAGCCCTTGATAAATATCTCATGACTTGTGACTAGGTGGAACCCCCACTTAAATTTATTGTAGCACCTAATGAAACACCTCCTTTGTCAACAAAGAAATTTCTGTTTGACTTCTGTATTCACCTCTCTCGCTCTGCAAAAATGGTGGGGGAGAATATAAAAGAATTGGATGGGATTCACCAGTATTTATTGTGATGAATGGCAGGGATTAATTCATCATTGTACAATTAACTGATTTTTAAAAACATTTGCTAGACCAATACTCGAATACAGCTCATCAATCTGGAACCCACATTATGTATCTGATATTAACACAGTTGAGAAAGTCCAGAAATATTTCACAAGAAGAGTTCTCCACTCCTCTACCCGTTGTAGAATACCTTATGCCACCACACTTGAAATTCTAGACCTAGAAAACCTTGAATTATGCCGTCTTCGGTCTGATCTAAGTATGGTATATAAGATCACATATTGCAATGTCCTACCTGTCAATGAATACTTCAGCTTCAACCATAACAATACAAGAGCACACAATAGATACAAACTCAAGGTAAACTGCACCAAACTTGATTGCAGGAAATACGACTTCAGCAACAGAGTGGTCAATGTCTGGAATACTCTACCTGACTCTGTGGTTTCTTCCAGGGGTGGGATTCCACCAGTTCGCACCTATTCACTAGAACCAGTTGTTAGAAGAAATCACTGGCCTAATCCTGTAAGAAAGGCAGAAAGGAAACATTCTGGTGTTGCTTACAGAAACTGCCTCTCCATTAACCCTTATTACATTCTTGGCAGGACTAGACTTCCTGTCTCAGGAACTTCTCTGGAGTATTTTTGCCCTCCTTTGCTGGTACTTTGCTTGTGTGGAGTGGCCATTCAAAGTTACAATGGCACTGAAAAAAGTAACTTATGACCATTTTCACATTTACGACTGTTGCAGCATCCCCACAGTCATGAGAGGCCAGGCGAGGAGATGTGTGCCTCGATGTGAGTGATATTGAGTTGGCCACACCCAGCCAATAACATGACTACCAAGGCATATCCACCCAGTCACATGACCACCTAAGCCACACCCACCACCTAAACCATGCCCACAGAACCGGCTGTTAAAATTTTTGAATCCCACCCCTGGTTTCTTCCCCAAACCCCAAAAACTTTAACCTTAGACTGTCTACTATTGACCTCACCCCTTTCCTAAGAGGTCTGTAGGGGGTGTGCATAAGTGCACCAACGTGCCTACTGTCCCTGTCCTATTGTTTCCTTTTATTTTCTTATATGTATCCATGTATTCATAACTATGTTTTTACTTATACCTATTATCTTGTAAGCAATTGACAAACCAAATAAAATAAGTAAATAAAAAATGGTTTTTGTCACTGCGTGCCGAAAATTTGTGTGCATGTGCGCACGTGTACCTGCATCCATAATGCAATGCGCACACAACACCCTGCCTCCCTGCTCATGCATGCATGACTCCCCCACACACACTGTGTGCCTCTGTGTATGCGCATGCAATCCCCCATGTGCCACATGCCTCTGCACATGCGCGCAACCCCTGCATGCTGTGCGCCTTTGCACATGCGTGTGCATCTTTCACGCGTGCCCTGCCCCCTATGTATGCGTGGCAGATACCTGACAATCAGCTGGCTGTTGGGAGGTGCGCACGCATGCAAGCACAGTAGCTCTGTTTTGGGCAACGGCTCTGTGTGCCACTTCCGGCATGCATGCCATAGGTTCACCCTCACGGTCCTAAAACATCAAAGATGCAGACAGCCATTGTTTTCTGGATGAAAAGCCTCATTTTGTTAGGAAATTACTCCTTTTCCCCCCAGCCTTCAGATTCCATCTCTCTGCAATTTAAATCCATTATTCTGTGTTTCTCACTGTGGAATGACAGTGAACAGATCTGAATTCATGCCAAGGGTTGTCTGTTCTAATAGACAATGAACAAGGCAAAATAGTCTAGACGCTAACAATCTTTTTTCCAATTTTAAGTCAGTTTTGGACTCCTGGTGACTGCATGGATTAATCCCTGCAGGGTTCTTTTTGCAAGATTTCTGGAGTGGTTTGTCCTTGCCTCCTTCTTAGAGCTGAGAGAGAGTGACTGACTCAAGGTCACCTGGCTGGTTTTGTGCCCAAGGTTGGACTAGAAGTCGCACTCTCTTGGTTTGTAATCTGGCGCCTTAACACCTACAGCAAAGTGGTTCCAGTGGTGGGATTCAATTTTTTTTACTACCGGTTCTGTGGGCGTGGCTTGGTGGACGTGGCAGGGGGGGATACTGTAAAATCTCCAGTCTGAGGTGGCATTTGCTGGTTCTCCAAATCACTCAAAATTTCCGCTTCCGGTTCTCCAGAACTGGTCAGAACCTACTGAATACCACCTCTGAGTGGTTCCCCTTTTGGGATATTGTCTCCCTTGAGTTTCTGGTGATTATAAGGAAAGTAGGTAATTTTCTTGTCATCATGCAAAAGGGTTTTGTCCTTCAACCTTCTTAAGACTGAGAGACAGCAACTGATCCAATGTGATCTTGTCATGCTTCAGGTGGGACAAGAATTCAGCTTCCTGGTTTCTTGTCAATTACATGGGAAAAATCACATTGGGGGAGTAAACCCACATAGGGTTAGGGTTAGGTCCCCTTGATCTCGGCGAGCAAAATGGATGTCGCCATTGAATTCGCAGCACATTCATATGTTTAGGAGGTGGTATAGTTTTTTTTAGCCTACCTTTTCTACCTGTCCATGTCAATTACATGGAAAAATCCCTTTGGGCAGGAAACCCACATAGGGAAACATCCAATGTACTGGGTTTATTCTCCACTGGGATTTTCCCATGTGATTGACATGGACATGTAGAACAGGTGGGCTAAAAACCATGCCCCCTCCTAAACATACCGATGCAATGTGAATTCATTGGCGACATCCATTTTGCTCCATGAGATCAAGGGGACCTAACCCTAACCCTAAGTGGGTTTACCCCCCAATGGGATTTTCCCATATAATGGACATGGACAGGTAGAACAGGTGGGCTAAAAAAAAACCATGCCCCCTCCTAAACATATGAAAGTGCTGCGAATTCAATGTCAACATGCATTTTGCTCTCCGAGTTCAAGGGGACCAAACCCTAACCCTAATCCTAAGTGAATTTAGCGCCTAGAGGGATTTTCCCATGTAATTTACATGGACACGAACCCATGAACCTATTCTACCTGTCTATGTCAATTTCATTGGAAAGATCTCGTGTACTGGGTTTACCCCCCAATGGGATTTTCTCATATAATTGACATGGACATGTAGAACAGATGGGCTAAAAAAACGTGCACCCTTCTGAACATACCAACACGCTGCGAATTCATTGGTGAGATCCATTTTGCTCTCTGAGTTCATGGAGACTTAACCCTAACCCTAAGTGTGTTTACCCTCCACTGGGATTTCCCCATGTAATTGACATGGATATGAACCCATGAACTTGGAGAACAAAATGGACGTTGTCAATGAATTCTCAGTGCGTCGATATGTTTAGGAGGGGGCATGGATTTTTAATTTCATTTTCATCTATAGGGATCTCTTCATTTTTCCATTGTTGTGCAAACATAATTCTAGCTGCTGTTAACACATGTAAAATTAAGTATGTATTGTATTCCCTTTATTTATGTGGGTACCAACACAAATATTTCTGGTTTTAAAATTTAAATCTATATGTTGTTTTACCATTTTTGCTGACCTTGAGACTACATCCTCTTGAATAGCTGTTTGAGTACTAGCAGAGCCCAATACTGAATTCATATATCCCAGTTTTTTAAACTGAGGGATAAATTTCAGAAAAAGAATTCAGTATTGCTCTGTGAATGTGCCTATCAATTCCATTCTTAATCTAACTTCTTAGATTATTTTGTACTATTATCTTTTTTTGTACTATACATATCTTTATAAGGCTGCAAAAAGCTTCAGTACCTTTTTAAGCTGCATTCTAAAAAGATTAGGTGACCAAACATGGCTTCCCCTGGCTTCTCTTTCTCTCTCTCTCTCTGCTATAGAGAGATCAGTCAGTTCAGCAGAGGCAGAAAGGGGCTTCTCGCAGATGAACATAATATGTTCAGAGGGCAGAAGTCACCTTACAGTTTCCAAGATCAGTCTAATTGACTTACCTCTGCAACAATGGGACACTGTTCCTATAGTAAAGAAGTGGTTACGGGCACATCACACAGCTGATGATGCTCGTGTTAAAAAAAAAAATGTAACTCAGGATGCTAATAGAAAAGCAATTTGGCAGTACTTTAAATAAGTTTTATTGTTTTTTGTAAAGTTTTGTTATGTAATAGTTTTTGATTAATATTTTAAAATGTTGTAACGATAGTTTTGTGTACCTTTTTATTATTTAAATATTAAAGACATGACATAATAAACTACCTTTTGTTTTGGTATATCTTTTTTTAATACTTAAAGTCATTAGGGCAAAGAAGTGATGTTGAGTTGGCCATGCCCAGCCGGTCACTTGATCACCAAGCCATGCCCGGCTGGTCACGTGATCACCAAACCACACCCAGCCGGTCACATGATCACCAAACCACACCCAGCCGGTCACATGATCACCAAACCACACCAGCCAGTCACATGGCCACCAAGCCACACCCACAAATTAGGCCACAGAACCAGTTGTTAAGAAATTTGAATCCCACCCCTGCCCCATGAACTCGGAGGGCAAAATGGATGTAGCTAATGAAGTCCAACGGATACCGATCTGCTGCAAGTTCATGGGCAGCTAACCCTAACCCTAAGTGGGTTTACATTCCAATGGATTTTGCCATTCATTTAACATGGACAGGTAGAAAAGTTGGACTAAAAAACTATGCCTCCACGTAAACACACCGATGTGCTATGAATTCATTGGTGGCATCCATTTTGCTCCCCAAATTCATGGGCAGCTAACCCTAACCCTAAGTGGGTTTACACTCCAATGGATTTTGCCATTCATTTAACATGGACAGGTAGAAAAGTTGGACTAAAAAACTATGCCTCCACGTAAACACACCGATGTGCTATGAATTCATTGGTGGCATCCATTTTGCTCCCCAAATTCATGGGCAGCTAACCCTAACCCTAAGTGGGTTTACCCATGGACAGATAGAAAAAAGATGGGCTGAAAATATAATAACGTCCTATCAAATCCAGTACCTGTCAATAGTGGTGTTCCCCAAGGCAGTGTTCTAGGACCAACTCTCTTCATACTCTACATAAACGACCTCTGTGATCATATTAAGAGCAATTGCGTTCTCTTCGCTGATGATGTAAAAGCTGTTCAATACCACAGACAATACTGCTACCCTTCAAAAAGATCTTGACTATGTATCCGAATGGTCAAACAAATGGCAACTTCAAATCTCAACAAATAAATGCTCTGTCTTACATATTGGCAAAAAAATCAGAAAATAAAATACAAGCTGAATAGTCAAGATCTTGTTGATGACCCAAGCTCTGTAAAGGACCTTGGAATACTCACCTCTAATGATCTAAGTGCTAGAGCACACTGCAACTACATAGCCAAAAAGGCATTAAGAGTTGTTAACCTAATCCTACGTAGCTTTTCTCTGGTAATATCACACTACTAACCAGAGCATACAAAACATTTGCTAGACCAATACTCGAATACAGTTCATCAGTCTGGAATCCACACTACGTATCTGATATTAGCACAATTGAGAAAGTCCAGAAATATTTCACAAGAAGAGTTCTCCACTCCTCTACTCGCTGTAGAATACCTTATGCCACCAGACTTGAAATTCTAGAACTAGAAAACCTTGAATTACGCCGTCTTCGGTCTGACTTAAGCATGGTATACAAAATCATACATTGCAATGTCCTACCTGTCAATGAATACTTCAGCTTCAACCATAACAACACAAGAGCACACAATAGATACAAACTCAAAGTAAACCGCACCAAACTTGATTGCAGGAAATACGACTTCAGCAATAGAGTGGTCAATGTCTGGAATACTCTACCCGACTCTGTAGTTTCTTCCCCAAACCCCAAAAACTTTAACCTTAGACTGTCTACTATTGACCTCACCCCTTTCCTAAGAGGTCTGTAGGGGCGTGCATAAGCGCACCAACGTGCCTACCGTCCCTGTCCTATTGTTTCTCCTATTCTTTTATTTTTCTTGTATGTAACCATTTCATGTATTCACAACTATGTATACATTTATACTTATTATCTTGTAAACAATTGGCAAATCAAATAAATAAATAAATAAAAATAAATAAAATAAATAAATAAATAAATAAAATCTCAGCCCCCTCCTATGTGTACTAATGTACACAATGTGCTTCAAATTCTTTTGCGATATCCCTTTTGCTCTCCGAATTTATGAGGCCTCACACTAACCTTTTGTGAGTTTGCCGTCAAATTGGATTTTGCCATGTATTTGACATGGACAGATTGAAAAGTTGGTTTAAAAATCCCAGTCCCCCTCCTAAATATACACATGTGCTACAATTTCATTGGGAACATCCATTTTGCTCTCCAAGTTCCAGGGGACCTATGCTTAAGTCTTAGTGGGTTTACCGTCCAAGGGGATTTTGCCATGTATTTAATACGGAGTGGCAGAAAAGCTGGGCTGAAAATTGTATATTTAATGTTTGAAGAATGAAAACGTCCAGCTGAGCCAACCTGAGGAAGCCTGTTGTTTGCTCAAGAAGCAGGTTAAACTTGTGGGGAGGAGTCCTCGGATCTCAGTAACCTATTACTGAAAGGCAGAACTATCTTCAGATGCAAATATGTATTAATTGTGCCAGATGTAGAAGACAAGGCAAGAAAGACAACCATTCACAAGGAAGATGGAGTCTTCAGGAAACAGCCCCGAACCCCACAGGTAAGTTTGAGAATTATTCAGTGCTTCCTTAGTTATTCTGACTTCTTCATAGCTGTGTGTACCTAATGATGATTACTGGGTAATTATTTAGGACTGAGTAATTATTTAGGACTAAACTTCATCAAATATAGGTAAACTTGTTTCAATTAAGCAGGTGATGAATCTGGATGCTTTTTAATCAAATATTGTCCTTGAGTGGTTTTGGGATGTGGGAATTCAACTGTTGTGGCTTTTAAATTATGATTTATTACTAGCATTTTGGTGAACCGGTAATTGAAATTTACTTAGTAAACTGTGGTTTTAAAAAAGAAGGGTTAACATGTGAGTCCATCCTTACTTACTTTATAAATTTAATAATTCATTTTCTTACTGTATTCCATTCTAGCCATTTTCTTAACTTTTGAGTTGCTCATCAAAATTGGCTTGATTTAATCTACTTATATAGGGATTGGATTTATTTTTATATACAGTATATAGTATATGCAACAAAATATTCTGAATTAGTAAATACAGTAACTGAGCTTTTCAATTTACCTGACCAAGTTACTTGAAAAACATCTTGCTAACATCCCTACATCTTGCTAACATTTATGAAATCTTCAAAATGCATGTTAAGAATGTTAAGGGAGTTATTGACTTTAAATGTTGACTTTAAATGTGTAAATTAGGTATCTAAATATGAACATACATACTCTTAGTCATAAGGAATTTGTTCCTTTTCAAGTGATGATTTAATAATGATTTTTTTTGTATTCAACCTTCAACTTCCTGCAATAAATGGTGGGAATACAAATTAAATAGGGCTGTACGCTACTCAAAGTAAGTTTCAGGATTCTTGATCTGTAGAATTCTGTTTGGAGAAGGAGGACAATGAGAAGAACATCTGGATTGTTTACAAATAAGCTTTGTTCTAATGCAGTGGTTGCCAATTGGTGAGCCATGGACCACTGGTGGTCCATGAGAAAATTTTGGTGGTCCGCAGAGAAATGTCACCCCCTAGGCACCCTCCAAAGCAATTAATCCAGGCTGCGTGGGAACACAAGGCTGCACTGCCCACATGGCCCGTAGGAACACAAGGCTTACGTTGCTTACATTGCGAACAACATGAGGTAGTGAGGGGAGGAGGGGAAGGGTGGAAGTGGGGAACTTGCCCCACTCACCCCATGTGCCTGGCCTGACCACCGGGCTGCTTTTTTCCACTTCTTTCTTCTTCTGCTTTTGGCTGCACACAAGGAAAGCAGCAAAAGTTTTTTTTTTTCTCCCCCAAACTCCACCAGAAATGAGTCTTTGGGACCCTGCAAGGCATCCTGCTCCAAGACACTGTGCTGGTGCAACAAGTCTCACAAAGATTCATTTCTGCCGGAGTGTGGGGGAGAGAAAGAAAGACTTCTGCTGCTTCTGCTGCTTTACTTGCATGAAGCCAAAAGTCTCTCTCTCTCTTTCTCTCCCCCCCTCCCTCCCTCTCTCCCCGAGAACAGAGTTGGAGATGGTATCCTGCAATTCCAAATAAAGAATGATCGATCGGTAGGAAAACAGGGTGGGGAATTTTCCTGTAGACTTTTTGGGGGGATTTTTCCCAGGGTCTCTGCTGCCTCTGCTTTTTCTGCAGAGACCTTGGGAAAATCCAAAAACAGTCTGGCATGACCAAAGGGCCAGTCCTGTGACTACTGCAGCCCTATGGGACTGACTTTCCCACCAACATCAGGAAGCCACCGTCAGTCAAAATTTATATTAGTGGTCCACGGGATTTAAAAGTATGAGTTTGTGGTCCCTGAGGTCCAAAAGGTTGGCAACCCCTGTTCTAATGTAACTAATTTTCCTCACAATGACATGCTTTTGCATTCAACTGTTAATCCTTGGACTACCATTTTGCTTCCTTTTGGAAGCATCCTTAATCCCCGAATGACCACAGGTGGTTCTTGACTTACAACCTTTAATTTAGTGACCGTTCAAAGTTACAACAGCACTGAAAAAAGTGAGATGACCATTTTTTCACACTTATGACCGTTGCAGCATCCCCACAGGTCACATGGCAAAAATTGGAATAGTTGGCAACTGGCATGTACCATATTTGCCGGCGTATAAGACGACTGGGCGTATAAGACGAGCCCCCAACATTTCCACTCAAAATATAGAGTTTGTTATATACTCACCATATAAGACGACCCCCCCACTTGGAGGCATGTTTTTCAGGGCAAAAAAGTCATCTTATACGCCGGCAAATACGGTATTTATGATGGTTGCCGTATCCTGCCATGTGTTCACCTTTTGCGAACTTCTGACAAGCAAAGGTCAGTGGAGAAGTATGATTCATTTAACAACCATGTAACTAATTTAACAATCGCAGTGATTTACGTAACAACTGTGGCAAGAAAGGTCATAAAATGGAGCAAGACTCGCTTAACAATTGTCTCGCTTAGCAATAGAAATTTTGGGATCAACTGTAGTCGTAAGCTGAGGACTACCTGTAATCAATTCACTAGGCCAGGGGTCTTCAACCTTGGCAACTTTAAGACTTGAGGAATTTATTTATTTATTTATTTTATTGATTTGATTTGCCAATTGTTTACAAGATAATAAGTATAAGTGTATACATAGTTGTGAATACATGAAATGGGTACATATAAGAAAAATAAAAGAAGAATAAGAGAAACAATAGGACAGGGACGGTAGGCACGTTGGTGCGCTTATGCACGCCCCCTACAGACCTCTTAGGAAAGGGGTGAGGTCAATAGTAGACAGTCTAAGGTTAAAGTTTTTGGGGTTTGGGGAAGAAACTACAGAGTCGGGTAGAGTATTCCAGACATTGACCACTCTATTGCTGAAGTCGTATTTCCTGCAATCAAGTTTGGTGCGGTTAACTTTGAGTTTGTATCTATTGTGTGCTCTTGTGTTGTTATGGTTGAAGCTGAAGTATTCATTGACAGGTAGGACATTGCAATGTATGATTTTATATACCATGCTTAAATCAGACCGAAGACGGCGTAATTCAAGGTTTTCTAGTTCTAGAATTTCAAGTCTGGTGGCATAAGGTATTCTACAACGAGTAGAGGAGTGGAGAACTCTTCTTGTGAAATATTTCTAGACTTTCTCAATTGTGCTAATATCAGATACGTAATGTGGGTTCCAGACTGATGAACTGTATTCGAGTATTGGTCTAGCAAATGTTTTGTATGCTCTGGTTAGTAGTGTGATATTACCAGAGAAAAAGCTACGTAGGATTAGGTTAACAACTCTTAATGCCTTTTTGGCTATGTAGTTGCAGTGGGCTCTAGCACTTAGATCATTAGAGGTGAGTATTCCAAGGTCCTTTACAGAGCTTGGGTCATCAACAAGATCTTGACTATTCAGCTTGTATTTTATTTTCTGATTTTTTTTGCCAATATGTAAGACAGAGCATTTATTTGTTGAGATTTGAAGTTGCCATTTGTTTGACCATTCTGATACATAGTCAAGATCTTTTTGTAGGGTAGCAGTATTGTCTGTGGTATTGAACAGCTTTACATCATCAGCGAAAAGAACGCAATTGCTCTTAATATGATCACAGAGGTCATTTATGTAGAGTATGAAGAGAGTTGGTCCTAGAACACTGCCTTGGGGGACACCACTATTGACAGGTATTCTGTCAATAAAAATTCTGGGATTTGAACTCTACAAGTCTTAAAGTTGCCAAGGTTGGAGACGGAGACCCCTGCTCTAGTCTAAATTTTTCCAATATACTTTGAATTTGTGAATTCTAGGAACTTTTAAAAAAATAAATGCTACAATTTTCGATGGTCAAAGCAACATTTAACATTACTAAAATTAGGGAAATGCACTTTCCAAGACACAGCAATATATATTTTTCTGCTTGATTTATTTTTCTTTTTATAGTCAGCGAAGCTATGCACTAGTCCTGAAGTATGTAAGTGATGGAATGGATGCAATATTTTTCAGTCACAACAACTTTAAGATATATGGACTTCTTTTATTAATGGCTAGATATGAAAATAGAGAAGTAAATTATGTTATGGAAAGGAATAGTATGATATGTAAGATAATATGATGTAATTATGATATATAATTGAATATAAGGAAATGAATTGTTTGACCCTATTAGAGATTTGCTCAATAAGAAATATATACATTTTTAGTTGGGTCTAACAATGATACAATAATAACACAATATAACATAATATAATAAGTATAGTTGACTTATGTAATATGAATGTATGTTTGGAAGGGAAGACCGTTGATATTGTGACATTGCATGAAAGAAATGTACCAACCGACACACTGTATTTTGGGAGATGGCTTTATGTTGATGTTTTATGTTTGTGTTTGTTAGTGTTTGTTTTTTCAAAAAAATAAAAAACTTTATAAAAAAGATGTATGGACTTCAATTCCATAATTCCCCAGCTAAACATCTTGCTGAGATTGAAAAACACTAGAATAGAGTATTCATCTAAAAGGCACAAGCATTGTCCAGGACTACCAGCAGAAACTCATAATCGGCTGTATTTTCCAGTTGGTGAATCGAATTTTGTTTGTGTTATGTATTAACATACTTACCTGCAATTGGTCAGTCCGTGGCGGTGGGAATTTTGAAGAGCCATCACTGGCCACAGCCACGAGCAGCCCGACTATAACAAGGGCTGCCACGGTTTCTTCGACGCTCAGTCCTATACGGAAGTAAAACAGATTGGAATCATGCTGGTGTCCTGAGTCTCATTCCTGCAACTTTACAGTTTGCAGCATAATAAAACATTTAGAAGAAGTTTTATTCACATTAAAACTTGCTTCCGGTGTACAGTTGGAAGCAATAATGCAAGATATGGCCAGAATAATGAAAACAACTAATATCTGCATGTAGTCATTTAAAGCAGCTTAAAAAAAACAATACCTGGAGATTACAAATTCTCCTTATAGTAGGCTCTTGCAGATATCCCAGCAATATTAATCCATTACTGTTTGCTTGATTTTTTGATTAAATTATGTGACAAATTGAATGAAAACTGGGTTTGAGGTATTTGAGCTTTTTCCTCAGATAAATTAAGAGAAGTGTGAAAAAGTATTTCAAACTCATTCTCCCAAATCCTGGAGTAGGGTGTTGTGAGCTGTATGCTTAAGGTGTATGGTTTTTTTTTCTCCTTCGGTATCTACACAATTGGTTTTTCTATTCTATTATTTCCTCCTTTTTAAAGGCTAAGCTGCCAAGTGTCATCAGTAGTTGGGTGGTGCCTAAATTGTATAAAATAAATGAAAAGAATAAATAGAAACGGAGAGAGAGGGGGATTTTTTGCTTCTGTGCTGCTGCATCTGTTTCAGCTCCTCTATTTTTAATCATCGGGGCGTGTTCTTCATATTTTTACAACATTAGGAAGAACTGCTCAGCCACCGGCTGTTCTAATTCTCGGGAACTGAAATGGTGGGATTGGATGCATATGTTCCAACTGTTTTGCACAAACATGCCATTTGTTCTGCAATTGTGCTTTGAATTGCCCCAAAAGCAAAAGGCTCAGCTGGGTGGGTAGCTCTTACTATAGCTGGGTATCAGCACCTTCTATCAGCAAGATGCTAATTTTTGTCCCCTATGGCTTTTGCTGAGATATTAATGATACAGAAAAGAGCAATAAAGATGATTAGACGACTAGAGGCTAAAACATATAAAGAGCAATTGCTGGAATTTGGTACGTCTAGCCTGATGAAAAGAAGGACTAGGGGAGACCTGATAGCAGTGTTCCAATATCTCGGGGGCTGCCTCAAAGAAGAGGGAGTCAAGCTATTCTTCAAAGCACCAGAAGGCAGGACAAGAAGCACGAATGATACAGAAAAGAGCAACATATATGATTAGATGACTGGAGCCTAATACATATCAAGAGCAATTGCTGGAATTTGGTACGTCTAGTCTGATGAAAAGAAGGACTAGGGGAGACATGATAGCAGTCTTCCAATATCTCAGGGGCTGCCTCAAAGAAGAGCGAGTCAAGCTATTCTTCAAAGCACCTGAGGGCAGGACAAGAAGCAATGGGTGGAAACCAGGGGTGGGATATGACAGGGTTAACTACCGGTTCGGGATTTACGAGCTTCCCTGCACGCTGTGAGCCAGGTGCCTGTAAATCGTCATCAGCATGCTGTGTGCAGAGACGCAGCCTTTGACGCAGTCTTTTCCTGCTTTGGTAATTGCAGCTGTGCCTCCTTTGGCAGCTGAAGTTGAAAAATCAGGAAATAAAGATCAGGTAAGAGCCCAGATGGGCAGGTTGGCAAAAACATCAGCAGACATAGAACCGGTTCTATGTCTGCTGCTCTTCAGAGCTACCAGTTCTACAGAGGTGGACAGAACCGGTAGAAACCCACCCCTGATGGAAACTAATCCAGGAGAGAAGCAACCTAGAACTAAGGAGAAATTTCCCGACAGTTTAGAACAATTAATATGTGGAACAACTTGCCTTCAGAAGTTGTGGGTGCTCCATCATTGGAAGTTTTTAAGAAGAGATTGGACAGCCACTTCTGGAATGGTGTGGTAGGATCTCCTGCTGGAGCAGGGGGTTGGACTAGACGACCTCCAAAGTCCTGTTCAACTCTGTTATTCTTATTTCAATGCTTATTTCCTCCTCCTGCCCCTCCTCCTCATTTATTTATTTATTTGTTTGTTTATTTGCAGAAAAGGATTGTTCGCTGGAATAAAGATGAAAATGAAGAGAAAAGGAGACAAGGGGTTATTTATTGCAAACAAGGGAGCAACAGGTAAGGCTACCTAGTTTGAGAAGATGTCATCCAAATGAAAAGATGATATCTAAATGTTGCAGGGCAGTTGCTTCCTTGAGACATCATATTGTTCTGTGCACAATAAAGAGCATGGTAACATGCTACGTCTGTACTCTGAACTTGGGTCTTTTTTCAAGGGAGGACCTTTCAAGCATCCGTAGAGCAAGATCAACAGACTATTTCTTTTGTGTGTGTTGAGTTACAAAGGTTGTGCCATTTTCCGTGCTGATTCACCATACTCTTGAGCAGGAGATTTGAAAACTCAGAGCCACCATTTATTAATTATTTATATCCAGCTTTTATTACTTTTTTTTATCATTCATTCAAAGTGGCAGACATACAGTATACTGCATTTCTCGCTCCTCCTGTTTTGCCACAACAGCAACCCCGTAAGGTGGGTTGAGCTGAGAGAGCGAGTGACTGGCTCCAAGTCACCCAACCACTTTTCATGGCTAAGGCAGGATTAGAACTCACAACCTTCTGGCTCAGTGGTGGGATTCTGTGGGCATGGCTTGGTGGGCATGGCAGGGAAAGGATACTGCAAAATCCCCATTCTCTCCCCACCCCACTAACCTGCTTTCCAGCTCCGTTCTCCTGTGCAAGGCAACAAAAGAAGACCCAGCCAATCAACTGGGACTCAATGGGAGGCAGAGAATAGATGGGGGCAGGGCCAGTCAGAGGTGGTATTTGCCAGTTCTCCAAACTACTCAAAATTTCCGCTACCGGTTCTCCAGAACTGGTCAGAACCTGCTGAATACCACTTCTGTTCTGGCTTCTAAGTTTGCTGCCTCAGACTAAATTGGTCACTAAACCAGATGGGTACCTAAAACCGGTTCTCAGTTGAGACTCTTCTCAACCATTGAGAAGATCTGCTTAGAGCATTTCTCTAGCGCACAGGTTGGGAACTATGGTCTCTTTGTGAATTGTGGACTTCAACTCCCAGAATACAAAGCATGGCTGGCTCAGGCATCGTGGGAGTTGAAGTCCGCAAGTCATAAAAGGACCATAGTTCTCCACCTCTGCTCTAGTGGCCTAGTGGAGTTTTAGATTAGAGGTGGACAAATATGTGATGGCTTGAGACCAGAGGTGGTATTCAGCAGGTTCTGACCAGTTCTGGAGAACCGGTAGCAGAAATTTTGAGTAGTTCAGAGAACCAGCAAATACCACCTCTGACTGGAGATTTTGCAGTATCCTTCCCCTGCCACGCCCACCAAGCCATTTCCACAAAACCGGTAGTAAAATTTTTTGAATCCCACCACTGCTTGAGACCTCAGTTAACATTCTTGGATGTCCAGGAACCACAATGGTCAATATATGGGTGCAAAACCCAGAAATCTTTAGGCCTTTAAAGGGAAAGAACAAAAGCCTTCGGGTTTTTTGTTAGAATGTTAAACCTATTTTAGGGCCTAAACTATTGAACATTGCTTATCCAAAATGATTAGCTTTGATCAGAGAAGATTCTAATAATTTGAAACAAGGGGTTTCTAGGCAGATATTTACCCTGCTTTAAATTGAATGCTCAAGCTGTCACACACAGATATGCAGTAGTTAGATAATTATTTCTAAAACATCAATAATGGCAGGCAAGCTTCTCTGAAAGTCCTCTTGCTTATCAGAAATGAACTTTCTCAGCCACATACAGCTATAATGGATTATTGCTTTAAAGCTCAAAAGTCCTCCCTGAATTTATCTACATTGGTTTTTTTTTTTCCTTTTGCGATTTGTCTTTTAGGGAGAGGAAGGAGAGAACTGCTGTATAGTTATAAATCTAAACCAAAACTAGCCGTCAAGGGGACTGATTGATTGATTGACTGACTGATTGGCATGTCCACAGAGATGTCACTAAGAAAGTTCCTATTTTCCTTTTAATTATGAGAAGATAAATAACCAAAATGTCATACAGGCTTCATTATTGACATAAGCGTACCAATGTGCCTACCGTTCCTGTCCTATTGTTTCTTTTTATTTTTCTTATATGTATCCATTTCATGTATTCATAACTATGTTTATACTTATACCTATTATCTTGTAAGCAATTGACAAATCAAATAAATAAATAAAATAAATTTAAAACAAAGTAAAATGAGGTAGAATTCATGCCATCCAAGCAACATGATGTCTTTTTCATGTTTTGGACTAGACTTCCAGTCATAACACATATATAGAGGTCACGGTTTGCACACTTTTACCACAAAATCCATGCTTTTAATAATATGTTGACTCAGTGGCTAAGACGTTGAGCTTGTCGATCATAAAGGTTGGCAGCTCAGCAGTTTGAATCCCTAGTGCCGTGTAACGGAGTGAGCTCCCGTTACTTGTCCCAGCTTCTGCCAACCTAGCAGTTCGAATGCATGTAAAAATGCAAGTAGAAAAATAGGGATCATTCTGGTGGGAAGGTAACAGCGCTCCTTCGGGTGTTTAGTTATGCTGGCCACATGACCACAGAGACGTCTTCAGACAGTGCTGGTTCTTCGGCTTTGTAATGGAGATCAACACCACCCCCCAGAGCCGGAAATTACTAGCACGTATATGCGAGAAGAACCTTTACCTTTTTTATAGTAATAATAGTAGCTCGACTCATGACTACAATTGAGAATAAAATTTCTGTTGCTAAGCAACATAGCTGCTAAGTGAGGTTTGTCCCATTTTACAACCTTTCTTGCCACCGTTGTTAAATGAATCACTGCAGTTGTTAAGTTAGTGACATGGTTGTTAAGTGAACCTGGCTTCCCCATTGACTTTGCCTGTCAGAAGCTCGCAAAAGGGGATCACATGACCCCAGAACACTGCAACTATCATAAATACATACCAGTTACCAAGTGTCTGAATTTTGATCATGCAACCATGGGGATGCTGCAACAGTCAGAGTGTGAAAATGGGCCAAAAGTCACTTTTTTCCAGTGCCGTTACATCTTCAAAGAGTTACTATGTCAAGGTTCTGACTAATGAACTCAAGCAAATCAGATAAACCCCATCCCCAAGTATCAAATATCACGTTGGCCAATTAGGTAAATTGGTGGGTTCCCCAGGCACTCCTTCCCTGACCTTAACCGTTGCCAGTAGAGATGACCTTGGTTCTCAAGAGAAAGCTCTCTGTTGTGTCTAGTTCCATTCCAGCCTCCTTCCTCCTTTCCCCCTCTGTGTGGCAACTAAGGAACAAAAAAAAATGGCTGCTGCCAGATTCAATTCGGAGTTGACAGTCGGCTTTCCCTCTAGTGAGTGAGACATATCATTGAGTCGCCTTTGCCCTCATCTTCGTTTGTCATAGGAGTCGGGCTGCCCACTAGTGAGCAAATTTGCTTGGGTTAATTAGTCAGAACCTTGACACACTAAACAACTAAACAAATGTCACTCTAAACAAATAGCACTCTATAAAGCCTTAGTAAGACCACACCTAGAGTACCGCATCCAGTTTTGTTCACCACATTATAAAAAAGATCTAGAAAAAGTACAAAGAAGAGCAACCTGGATGATTAGAGGACCGGAGACTAAAACATATGAAGAATGGTTACAGGAACTGGGCATGGCTAGTCTAGTGAAGAGAAGGACCAGGGGAGACACGATAGCAGTCTTCCAATATTTGAGGGGCTGCCACAGAGAGGAAAGGGTCAAGCTATTTTCTAAAGTGCCTATAGGCCAGAGAAGGAATAATGGATGGAAATTGAACAAGGAGAGATTCAACCTGGAAATAAGGTGAAACTTTCTGACAGTGAGAACAATCAACCAATGGAACAGCTTGCCCTCGGAAGTTGTGGGAGAACCATCACTTGAGACTTTCAAGAAGAGATTGGACTGCCATTTGTCAGAAATGGTGTAGGGTCTCCCTAACTTACAAGGTCCCTTCCAAGTCTGATTATCTGTTATCTGTTAAATGGCTGTAAGTCGAAGACTACCAAATAGATGGCACAATTTGCTCACAACTGCCACAAAATCCTTATGTTTATGAACATATATATACATATATTTCTTCCACAGGGGAGCAGATACCTGAACATTTACAGCATGACGTTGTGAGTCATCAAGATAGCAAATTAGAAGATATGCTGAATGATGAAACTGACCCTATGTGTAGCTCTGGAGTCTCAGCATCTTGGAGTAAAAGGTATATCAATCAAAAAAAATCTCTTCCCTAGCTAAATGCTCCTGTCTCTTGTTGATCTAGCCCAGGGGTGTCAAACTTGATTTCATTGAGGGCCGCATCAGGGTTGGGGGGAGGCTGGAGCGGGGCGTGAGCAGCTCAACATCACTCATCAAGGGTCCATTTTCAGCCACGATGGCCTCCTGCAATCCTCTGCCAGCAAAAATGGAGTTTGAGAAGACTGCGTGCAGCCTGCCCAGGCTCCATTTTCAGCTGCAATGGCTTCCTGCAACACTCTGCCAGTGAAAATAGAGCTCTGGGAGGACAGTAACCCTAACCCTAACCTTAACCTTACTGTCTACTATTGACCTCACCCCTTTCCTAAGAGGTCTGTAGGGGGCGTGCATAAGTGCACCAACGTGCCTACTGTCCCTGTCCTATTGTTTCTTTTTATTTTTCTTATATGTATTCACTTCATGTATTCATAATTATGTTTATTCTTATACCAGTTATCTTATAATCGCTTGACAAATAAATAAATAAATAAATGCACAGCCCTCCTGAGCTCCGTTTTTGCTGGCAGAGGCACTGCGGACCAGTCCTTCGCTGTTTCCAGGGTGGGCCTACGTGCCAGATCTAAGCACACGACAGGCTGGATCTGGCCTGTAGGCCTTGAGTTTGACACCCCTGATCTAGCCAAAGACTGGAAACCAGGAAGTTGTCGCTTTTCTCCATCATCTGGCATTAACTCTTAATAGGTGGAGTGCTTAAGTGTAAAACCAATATGCTCATGGAAGCTCTTAGTGGATGATGGAAGAGGAAAAGGAGGAGGAGGAGGATGTGGAGGAGGAGGAGGCAGAATCTATATGTTGCCATCTGAAGACAAACTTGCCTCAGATGAAAAATTGGAAAGGAACAGATCAACAATTGAGCCTTCGCTGTTGTCTGTAGAAAGAAAGTTGCTGACTTCAGTGCAAATTGAATCCAACCTTCTGTTATAGATCAAGCGACACATACAGCAGTATTTTTCATGTATATATGTGAGATTGATAGCTGTATTATATCATGTAAGAATTCTTGGCAAGCAGGCAACCTCAATGTTCCCGGTTTTGTATCCTGCTCTTTGGGCTGATAACAGTGTGTTTGTGGTTAATATTTAAACACAAAGCAAGTTTGTGAACAGGTGACTATGGCTGTGTCACTGCTACAGACTGAGTTCCAAAAAGGTGCTTTTCGGCATGCATGGGCATGAATGCAGCATCTGCCTGTTTCCCTGGAAAAGATGTGGCTGCTTTAAGGAGCTGGAGTGGCTATGTGTTGTATTCCCATATGCTCTGCCTGAATTACTTCCAACTTATTTCCAAACTATTGCCCAGCTCTGCAGATGTTCTAACAGTAGTCCTTGATGAACAACAGTTTGTTGAGTGACTGTTCAAAGTTACTACGGCACAGAAAAATGTGACTTATATGACTGTTTTTCACACTTAGGACCGTTGCAGCATCCCCATGGTCACATGATCAAAATTCAGATGCTTGGCAACTAGTTCATATTTATGACCATTGCTGTGTCCCAAAGATCCCCTTTTGGGAACTTCTGACAAGTCAAGTCAATGGAAAGCCAGAAACCCTTAACAACCGGGTTACTCATTGATTAATGTGATTCCCTTAACCACTGTGGCAAGGAAGGTCATAAAATGGGGCCAAACTCTCTTAACAAATGTCTCACTTAATAACAGAAATTTTGGGCTCAATTGTGGTCGTAAGGGGAGGACCCACCGTCATTATTGTGACCAATGAATGGGCAAGAATAGGCAGTATTCCCATATCAGCAAAATATTCTCTTCAGAGTAACTGAGCAAACCAGGGATGAATGTTACTTAAAGTTTCTGAGTAAGGCAGATAGTTTATTAATCCATCCATCCATCCATCCATCCATTCATTCATACATTCATTCGACTTAGAACTTAGACTTAGAATAATTTTATTGTTATTGCACGTGCTCATAACCAGCAAACTGGTTGTTAATGTAAGTGCAGCCCACCTCTGTCCAGAAGCCAACACCCAGATAAGCAGGGATCGATACCCAGCAAGCAATCAAGCTGCAAACAATAACCTAATCAAGGAATTACCAAGGAAAAAACCACATCCCCACCAACACTGGGAGGGCAAACTACTCTGTATAAACAGGTTGCAAATCCCATAGTGATGTTACCTAATCGGTTTGGAATTTTTTACTTGGATGGGCTTCATTCAGAATGTCCATAATATTTTCAAAAACTCATCTGTTTTCTATTATTCCATTCACTATTGTGCTGAATGCAAGAATCACTATCCTACTAATTTCTACTTTCATATATATCTACAATTGCACAGATGACACCAATTTATAATTTTTCAATATGCATCTTAGCATTTCTGTTCATAATTAAACCTTTCTGTGTTCCCAGTTGATGAAGGACGGAAGGAAGGAAGGAAGGAAGGAAGGAAGGAAGGAAGGAAGGAAGGAAGGAGGAAGGGAAAGGGAAGGGAAGGGAGAGGAGGAGAGGAGGGGGAAGGAAGGAAGGAAGGAAGGAAGGAAGGAAGGAAGGAAGGAAGGAAGGAGGAAGGGGAAAGGGAAGGGGAAGGGAGAGGAGGAGAGGAGGGGAAGGAAGGAAGGAAGGAAGGAAGGAAGGAAGGAAGGAAGGAAGGAAGGAAGGAAGGAAGGAAGGAAGGAAGGAAGGAAGGAAGGAAGGAAGGAAGGAAGGAAACACTCTTCTAGCTTTCTGTGAAGGTCTGATTTATACAACATTTTAGCCTAGAATAGTATGTTGTGAAAACTCAAGTCATTGCAGACTTCATAGATGAAAATATACTAAACACTCATTCTAAGTAAAATGTTTGGGCTGTCACATTCCAAAAACAGAAATCCTTCCAGCATTTTGCTCCTAGAATGGATGGCTTTATGCTCTTGGGAGAAGATTAACACAGCACTCTCTTGTTTGTCCTCCATATTAAATCATGTTCAGGATGATAGCGCCTTTAATAGAGAAGGTCATCTAGATGCACCATGTATAGTAGTGATTGATCGCATTTTCTCCAATGCTGATTAAAGTTCTCCAACTGACTGAACATAGGACCTTTTGAATGTTGAAACCTGACATTGTTATGAAATGATGGTTTCTCTCCAATGTTGTCTAACATATGAAGCCATCAAACCTCATAATTGCTGGTATTATTTAATGCCCCTTACATCGGGCTCCCAAAGTTTCAGGAAGAGATTGTTTCTAGCTCTTTTGGGAATGAACTTGAAAATATAGTTTTGGCTTTGGCTTGGCGTTTTGAGTGAACAGTTTTGCTATACATGAGCCAGACCAAAGTTGATTCTCCTAAGAGCCATGCTTAGAACAATATATGGGAATCAGGCAGGGCCATAAATGCTTTAATTCTGAAACTTGGATTATTGTCAATGTTGTAAAAGTTCTCTGAATAACTTGCAATTTTAAGTAAGCCCTATGTCTAAGTATGGAAATGGACAAATTATATGATATGAGACTTGTTAACAATGTAAACTGTAGCTTCTGAAGACTGAATGCTGTCTTTATCTTCTGAAATGGAAACAGAGCCAAGCTGCAGTCGAAGATCCATGAAATGGAAATGAGGGCCCAGAATTATCAGGTAAGGTACAAAATGATGGCCGGTGTCTTTGATCAAGGACATGAACATCCCTTTCGATTTTGCAGGAGAAGTAATGGCAGAACCTGGAGGTGGACTGAAACAGAGGGATCAACCTAGAATCTCTATGTAGGCACAAGCAAATTGAGTCTAACCACCTTGAGTGCTGTTGACCTTTAGCTAACTCTTACCAGTTCCTGAGTATTAGTTGAGAAGAGTCCTGTACATAGGCTTGTAGCAATAAAGCAGCTTATTTGAAGCTTCACTGACACCACCATGGTGGTGCAGTGGTTAGAGTGCAGTACTGCGGGCTACTTCTGCTGACTGCCGGCTGATTGCAATTTGGCAGTTCATATCTCACCAAGCTCAAGGTTGACTCAGCCTTCCATCCTTCCGAGGTGGGTAAAATGAGGACAATATAAACCGCTTAGAGAGGGCTGTAAAGCACTGTAAAGTTGTCCAATTCTTTGCACAGCTGACTTCATAGTATAAAATTATAGTGATCTTTCATCCCATAATGATGGAGCAAAGAGTGAGACACCAGCACAGTGCTGGGGTCCAAGCAAGAGTAAAGGAAACTCCCCCAACCCAACCAAGGGTCAGTTCAGTGACCAATCAGGATTACAGATGTGACCACATGACATGAACTACATTTCCCATGATGCATTAACTACATTTACCATGAGGCATTCCCTTAAAGGGACAGCTCCCAATTCTAACTTAACTATCTCAACTCCCAATTACCTATATACTGTCTGGACAGCACACGGTATATAAATCTAAGTGCTATTGCTAAGTGCTATTGCTATTCACACGTGCACCTGGTCTTTCCCGCCTGACAGATTTTGAATCAAATTTGAATTGCGTTCTTGCAGATTGCCATAACCATTATTGAAGCACGGCAGCTGGTTGGTGAGAATATAGATCCGGTGGTGATTATAGAAATTGGGGATGAAAAGAAGCAGACTACAGTCAAAGAAGGAACCAATACACCATTTTATAATGAAGTATGTAAACTGAGCTGAGTGGTTAGAAAACACACAAGGCCAAGCTGGTTTGCTTTTTGCTTTTTTTTTTTTTTTTAGTAAAATTGAATAAAATGGTTTTAAAAGGCCAGCTCTGCCATCTGTTGAAGGGATCTTCTTCCCCATTATATTATATTAGAGTGATCTGGGCGTTAGGGTAGAAAACAGGTAGTCCTCGACTTATGTCTATAATTGAGTCTGGAATTTTGGTTGTAAGTCATGTCAGTCAGTAAACCGGTCACCACGTGACCATCCTTGATTTTATGACTTTTTTTTTTGCAATGGTTGTTATGCAAACACCTTGCTCGTTAAACGAAGGCTGCAGTCCTTAAGTGAATCTATTGTCCGCAATGGGCATTTTTTTTTTTTTGCCAGAAATTAGAATTAAAGACCAGTTTCCAGCAAAAACAGTCAAATCATGTGACCGTGGGGATAGGGAGTAGCGCTCAAAACTTTAAATCTGGGTTTTACAATCTCCTGGGGATTGTAATTTGTAATTTTGAATGACACTAAGCAACCAGTTATAAGTCAAAGACTACCTGCACATTCCAAGATATCTTGCAAATGAACCTGCAGCTTAAACTTGCTAAAAATGTTGCTAGAGTTTCACTAAGCTTCAGTTCCCAGTTTTCTTCCTTTAGGAGAAGGGCTTATCGTTTAATTTAGGGCTCAAGTAAAAAAAATAATCAGAAGTTAGAATCAATTCTGTAATAATTAAGGTGATAACAATAAAGGCTTCCTCTCAGCTGGATGAGGATAAAAGTGATGGAGAAGTTGGATTTATTTTTTCCTTCTGTGTGATTCTCTCATGTTCTCCTATGTGGAAAAATTTAAAGATATGAAATCTAAAGATACTCTTCTGTTATACTTATTTCTTTGGTTTTTTTTTTCCTTCTCAGTATTTTCTATTTGATTTCACTGGGCCCCAAGTTCATCTGTTTGACAAAATTATCAACATCTCTGTAAGTATACACATCTTGGGCAGACGGTTAATTTGTTGTTTGAAAATGGTTGTGTAGGAGAGAGATAGGTTGTACTTATACAAATTAAAAATTGTCTGGACTTTATGTTAATACGCAGCTCAGGTATTTTTAAACATGCCTCTTTAACATTATTTCTGATTGGAACAACCTATTTTCTTCTCCAGTCTATTTTCTGTTGGGTTCCTTTGTTTTGTATTGCACGTTTAAATCAGCATTTAAGTTTGGGCTGTCAAGACCAGGCCTACTTTATAGGAAATAAGACAACATCCAAAATTCATGCCTCTTTTCTGACACTGTTGTAACTTGTTGGAAGAAATGTCCATCTGGGTTCAGTTCCAAGTGGGGAGAAAGACACTGGGGAAAATGGAGGCTGTTTGGAAAAATGGTTTGATGGTGGACAGGACCACATGCCTTGGAGCTCTTGGGTGAAGAAAAAGGGAGGACGATGTTGAGAGTGCCTGGGTTTTATGCCCTATCTGGGCTTTGAACTCCGTGGGGCACGGGAAGAGTATTCTGATTGGTTGCTGTCAGAGGTCATAGCTAGCTTTGTAGGTTGTCTGTGTGCTAAGTATCAGGGCTCCAGTAGCCACCCCCATTTAAATCATGAATCTCTAGCTGGATCTTTCTGAGCTTAAAGAAGATTTATTAGAAGTGAACATGCCAGTGCTACCTGGGTGTAGCCGACTCTGAGACACATCATTCATTTCACCCTTGGTTGAAACTTGGTGGGTGGTGCAATGAAGGGCAATCCAATGGCTCTGCATGAAGGAGGTAGCTCTTTGTTATGTAGAATAGACTGGCCCAGGCCTTAATGGCCCATTACTAAAGGTGGGGGAGGCTGAGTTTCTGCTTCTCTGAGTTTCTACTTCTCTTTTAGGGGAAATGTTCTGCCTTTTTAATATGTCCTAAAATATTTCATTTTTCTAGGAGAGTGGTGTTTGCAAACTCAAAGGGTCTGGAGCTTTTAAAGGATTCACTGATTGATTGATTCTAATGCATTGATAGTAAATATGAACAATCTCATTCCTTTTAGTGGCCCTTGTGACATTACTTATAGAATCAGAGGTAGAATCACTTTTCATGTCTTCCTTCACAGGTTATGCACAACAAACTTCTAAAAAGTTTATTGATTGGCTCCTTCAAAGTAGATTTGGGAACTGTTTACAATGAACCAGGTAAGCAAGATATTTTGAGCAATTTTTTTTTGTTAAATAATTTTTTTCTGCTGAACTTGTTGCACTTCAGGGCTAATTCGCTTAACTTGCAATTAAAACAAAAAGCAAACAAAGCAACTCACTTCTGTATTGTATAGATATTGGTATTCACTGCTCATATTGAATCATCTATGTTAAGGTTGCCCCTGATAGTGGACAGATTTGGATCACAACTTTTGCTATTTTAGAAGTTCGAAAATAGGCACCCAACTTGATGTAAGAAAGGACAATATTCCTAGGCAGAATATTTGAATACATTGCAATTAACTCAAAGGTGATCATAAACCTTCAGAAACAGAATTACAAAGATTGGTTTCTCTGAGCTAAAGTTCACAATGAGATTTAATATCATTTCTTGACTTCTGGGGATTGTCAATTGAAGATGTAAGTGGAGGCGATGACTACAGCAAAGATCAAGCTGTGAATGCTATACACTGGTTCCTTGGAATCTCTCCTGGATAATGGTAAAACAGGAGATCACCCACATGTGGCCCGGTGACTTATCTTGGAGAGAAAACTGCAGGATAGTGGTTTTCCATGGGATTGAGTGCCATGGGGCTGCTTCCTAAACAACCTGAGAACTTATAATTGGACATCGATTAATAACAGGGGAAAAAGAGGAGCTTAATTGCATATTTTTCGCACCACGCTGATAGATAGATAGATAGATAGATAGATAGATAGATAGATAGATAGATAGATAGATAGATAGATAGATAGATAGATAGATAGATAACCTTTATTGTCATATTTTACTGTGGGCACACTGGCACACATTAAAAATGAAATTCTGTTGTCTGCTCTCAAAAATGTACACATACATAACATGCAGGGTACCTGTGCTTCACTACAAAACTATGTGATCAGGCAAATTTTCGGGGAGCATACATTGATATTCATCTGGCTAGCATCCTGTCAGTGTGTGAGAGAGTTCAGGGCTGTTTGGAAACTGAAACAGTATTTGCTGTGTGAGCAAGAAGGAGACAGCAAGGAGCCTGGGCATGGCTTAGCTGAACTGCAGTTGGAAGAGATTTCTTTTCAGGTGGGGAGGGGGAGTAGAATTCCTTAGCATCAGAGCGTTAATAATAATAATAATAATAATATAGGAAATACTAATGCTCTGATGGTCATTTTTGTTAGTGAGCACCTAGAAGCCAAGAGGAACGTACATGCCAAATTTCAAGTGTGTAGACTTTATGGTTCTGGAGATTTTGTAATGATGTGGAGTGGTATTTATAAAACACGTGTGTTATATATGTATATAATATATATGTTATTGTATTGTCGGAAAGAGGAAGCTTGAGAGTTGACAAGGCTGATTATCTAGATCAAAACTGTGACCAAATCTGGATGTTTTGCTTCAGATACTTCCTCCCAGAAGGTAACAAGGTAACAAGGAAAACAGATTCTGCCTTGCTGGAATACTTTTAGCAGGGATCTCAAAACGACTGCTGGGTGCTGTTCTCATGTGTATGTTTTTCCAGGTCATCAGTTCTGTGACAAATGGGCCATTCTCACGAATCCAGCTGACATTAAGACAGGAGTCAAGGGATATCTGAAATGTGACATCAGTGTGGCAGGGAAAGGAGACACGATCCAAGCAGCTCAGAAAGGAAGTAATGCTGAAGAGCAGATAGAAAAGTATGACATCACTTCCCTTCTTCTCTAGCTGACTCTTACCTTCCATATAAAGGAGGCAGCTGCCATGCAAAATAATGGAAATCCTGCAGGAATAACATGGGTCTTAGGTGGTGCTTGACAAAATCTATCTCAGCTATGGTGGCTTGCATTCAATTAAAGAGTACCTTGGAAAACAGCAGTCTTAATTGCTGCAGAATTCTTGGGATTTTATGGAGAGAAACTTTGATGGTTGCATTTGGGTAAAATAAAGATGCATTTCATTTTCAGTCCCATTCTGAGATATTACTGATCATTCCTCACTAGATTGGAGGCATTCAGATTGGCAATTTAAATTTAAATTTAATCAGCAAGCATAAGAGGCAGGATGGATCTGCGCTAAAGGAATTTAAACGCTTTCAAGTCATGGTCATAATTTGAACAGAAGACCCTCTGGATTTCATTAATGCCTGTCCACTGTTACTTATTATATTTTATTTGTTGAATTTATGTTGCTGCCTATTTGCCCATGACAACTTGTGTGAATGGTGACTTTAGCATAGGGTTTCACAACCTTGGCACTTTAAGATGTGTGGACTGCACAGGGCTGACAGGGTAACTCTGGAAGTTGAAGTCTACATATCTTAAATTTGCTATGGTGGCACAGTGGTTAGAATGCAGTATTGCAGGCTAATTCTGCCGATTGCCAGCAGTTCAATTCTCACCGGCTCAATTCTCACTGACTCAGCCTTCCAGTGACAGCAGGAACTTGTACATTCAGATTTGCAAGATTCCATTAATGGAGCCTTACAATAAAGCAGAATTAGCAGACCTTTTGTGTTTCCTAAGCCATAGTGGTACAGTGGTTAGAATGCAGTATTGCAAGCTAATTCTGCTTACTGTCAGGAGCTCAATCCTGACTGGCTCAAGGTTGAATCCGCCTTCCATCCTCCTGAGGTCAGTAAAATGAGGACCCGGTTTGTTGGGAGGAAATATGCTGACTCTGTAAACTGCTTAGAAAGGGCTGTAAAGCACTGTGAAGCGATATATAAATCTAAGTACTATTGCTGTTGCTAAGGTTGAGAAACACTGCTCTGAACAAATAGACACATTTGTTCCAAATTCAACATTCCAACTAGACTTGGCTTTTAAAAATAATAATCAAATTTTGATTTAATGTAGGTTTGAATGTAATAAATGCAATTAAAATTCCATGAAACTACTGAATTAAAGTCACTTGATCGTTCTTTGCCTAGTTAATAATTTTCTCCTATGGATCCATTCATAATTGGCAAATTTGAACAGTTTTGGGCTGCAGCCAAGGGTTCATTAAGCATTGAGTTGCTTGGATATATGCAACCGTTTGTGTGGAATTTCTTTGCTGAGTTTTCTTCACAAGTCAGCTTATCTATTCCTTTTCTTTTCTTCCATTTCCCTCCAGAAACCTCTTGATTCCGAAGGGATTTCCATCAGAAAGACCTTGGGCTAGATTTTATGTGAGAATCTACAAAGCCAAGGAGCTCCCAAAAGTGAACTCCAGCATCATGGCTAATGTCACAAAAGCTTTTGTAGGTGACAGTAAGGATCTGGTGGATCCATTTGTGGTTGTCATGTTTGCAGGTCAAAGGGTAAGTGGGCACGTACAAGGGTTACCTTTCCTGGGTCAGTTGGTCTCTTACAGTCTTTATTTATTTTTTCTTGTTGTCTCCTAACAGCTAAAACTGCATAAAATTTTAATTTAGCTGTCATGAATTTTGAAAGGTTATATTAACAACTTTAGCAATTTATGCCTTTGTTTTACAATGTTTGTTTACTGCCCTAAACCACAAGACTTTGGGTCATACATAGTAAAGGGAAAAAACCACAATGTGGTCAACATTTCCCCAGCGTCGTTCAAATATGTATTTATGTCAGTATTAATCAACATAATAACTAATCTTACTGTAGGCTAAGTGCCCATTCAAATGAGGCTGAATCTCTCAGAAATGTTTTACTAATCTACTTAGATCGGAGGTGGGGAACTATGGCCTCTTTATGACTTGTGGACTTCTACTCCCAGAATTCCTGAGCCAGCTGGGTTGATAAATTGAATCATGATTCCATTCATCGTGAGAATTCATGATTCCATGCTGGCTCAGGAATTCTGGGAGTTGAAGTCCACAAGTCATAAAGGAACCATCGTGCTCCACCAGTGTACTAGATACTGCAGTGAACAAGGGGTTGGATTAGATGAAGTTTTAACACTTCATCTGATTCTATGAAACAAGTGGTTTACAGAATTTCTGGAATTACAGAAGGTTTGGGGCCAAATGAACCTCAACAATGGGGATGGGACCCTCAACAGATCCTACCTAAGTATTCAGACTGGACAGATACAGTCCATGTGACTCCTGATACATCCTGGTGCTCTGCTGTATAGGCTTTATTTGCAATAATAATAATTGGTCCTGGTAGCCTCTTGGCCACAGCTCCAGCAATCTCAGAATGAGTGTCATCTGCTGTATCCTGTTCCAGTTCCAACTTTGACTTGTCTTCAACAGCTGCTCCATCAAGAGCACTTTGCAGTAGTTCAACCATGTGGTGATGAAGGCATTGTCCTGATTGCTTTCCCCTCTTTCTTTTTCACTTTGTTTAATGAAAGTTTAGCAGATAACTCTTGTGAACTTCCTAGAAAACTAAGACATTTGCTTGCACAACAATTATTTCAGGATTCAGTTCTGCAAAAAGAGGGAGAGCATTGCTATAGAATGTAAGGAAGGTTGTACCAAAAATGCCTCTCCTATTTGTACAAAAGCTACAGCTGTCTTCATCTTTCAGGACTTATACCATATTTCCTTCTTCATCACTCTCAGTAGGATCCCGTGTAGATTTCTACCTGTGGGTAGAAGAGCACTGGGGTTTAGTACTATTTCTCATGAATATCAGAAGGAAGGAAGGAAGGAAGGAAGGAAGGAAGGAAGGAAGGAAGGAAGGAAGGAAGGAAGGAAGGAAGGAAGGAAGGAAGGAAGGAAGGAAGGAAGGAAGGAGTTCTATGTTAGAGCAGGGATCCTCAACCCTGGGCTGTGGCCAACTATGGGGCCACGGCTTATTCGGAACCAGGTCACATGAGCAGATGTAATTTGTGAATGGCAGGCCAGTGGGCGTGTACATGCGTGGTGCACAGCTCATCTTACACACATTGATCTGGGCACGTATGAGCCTGCCCACAGCCTGTGTTAGGAATATAAGTCACCTAACAGCTATTTGGGTTAGAAATATATAAACCAGGATAGACATTTTAATACTGCCTCTTTAAGGGAATGCTAAAAACTGCAATTGGGTGTGGTTACTCAAACGGCCATAAGATGGAGCCAGAAACCTGGGTTGTTTTAGTCTTAGTCTCAGAAGAGAGTTTGAGTAAGTCTGTTTCCTTCTGTTGGAGAGTATTGCCGTTCCATTTTTCCTAATTGACTGCTATTTCTGGATTTGATGTAAGTCTGATACTGAACTGATTTTGACACTGGAATTTGTTATTGGATTATCCCTGGACTAAAAACGGACTGCCTTACCTGTGAATGACTTTGGACTGCCTATTTTGAACTTTGCTTAAACCTTTCTGGAAGTAAAAACCTACATTTACTGTACAGTGTATCTGTGTTCTGTGTGTGTATTATTCAAACACTTCTCTCAAATACGTCTCCCTGTATGCGCTCATTCTCCTAACGGGGAATTACTTCAACAGCCTGCCACTTGCCCAAGTTGAGCTGTGTGTACATATGTGCACCGTTCCATTGCTTGCACAGCCTAGTTCCCCTCTACCCCTCGGACAGGCTGCCAAGTCACAAAGATTGGGGACCACTGCATTAGAGAGTATTGTTCCCAGCTAGAGTAGAATGGATGTTTGGTGATGACCTCCTTTAACCTGTCTCTTTTGTTTTAGGGGCGAACCACAGTGCAAAAAAACTGTGCGGATCCTGTGTGGCATGAACAGGTTGTCTTTAAAGAAATGTTTCCCCCATTGTGCCGGAGACTCAAAATCCAAGTATGGGACGAAGGCAGCATGAATGATGTGGCTTTGGCAACTCATATGATAGACCTGAAGAAGATCTCAAATGAGCAGGATGGTGATAAAGGTAAAGGGACAAATACTTCTCTGGTTAAAAAACAAACTCAGGATGTAGAGGTGTGATGAAACTGTGAATAATCTTGGGGAATGAGGGGAAGAGATGCTGCCTAGGAAACAGTCAGAATAAGAGAAACAGGAGCCCCCAGTGGCTTAATGTTTAGAGAAAGAAACTTAAGAGTGGACCTACCATAATAGATCAAGCAGTTAAAAGTGACAGCAGGAAATTTGTACATTCAGATTTTCCAAATTCCATAAATGGAGACTTACAAAAAAAGAGAATTAGCACACCTTAGTTTCAATTGAGAAAATTTCTAGAAGCCTGGGACTCTGACAAATCAGCCATCAAGATCAGCATAGATGAACTCCAAGCTTACATCAGACCAACAATCAAATAAACAATACCCCAATCAAGAAACTGCCAAAGAAACAAACAGCAAACAGAATCCCTAAGATCACCCCACCAACACTGACAGGCAAGCCACTAGAATATAAACTGACAGCAAACTGTCATGCCCCTGTCAGAATCTGATCCAAGGAGGAAGACGAACAGCTGACAGGGAGTGGGAGTGTGGCTCCATTGGCTGGGAAGGAAACTGGGGAAGGGCAAAGTCCGTCTGGGCAGAGCAGGAGAGAAGTAGACCAAGGGAGAGGGAGTTCAGAGGAAGACCCAAGCCCACCCACTCTTCATCCTTGGGCACGCATGGAGGTATGGAGAAGAGAGCAACATGGGTTGCATGGCTTACAGGGGAAGAAAGGACCCTGATTCCCTTCATTAGCCACACCTGGCAATGAGAATTTAAAAGAGATGCAAGCTGAGTGCAGCAGCTGCTGGGAGCAAACTTGAGTTTATCTTGTGTTGACTTTGCTTGTCTGTGTTCTGGCATCCTCCCAACTGTGTTGAGTTATTGTTGTACCTTCACATCTGAAATTCTTGCTCCTGCCCTGTTGGAATAATTACCTCATTCTGCCTTGATTAGACTTATGGTTACAGTTTTTGTTGACCATGTTTTGGACTTGATTCTCTGCAGCCAAAGGCTGTTCCTGAAAGAGTTTTTCTCCAGCCAGAAGGTAACCAGGACATTGGGGGCAAAGTTGTAGCTAATAAAGGGACTCCTATTGATTATCTGTCTGTGTTGCCTTTGTGCCACGCCCTGGGCCACCACAAGCTGCACTCCTTACTAGCACTGATGATGATACCTAGTTTGGGTAATGAAATGTCTGCAAGAAAACAAACAAGTTCAGACAGCACCAAGCACCCCTCCTTTCAACTCTGAGCTACAAAAATTCTCCTTTATTGATAACTTTTGTGTTTCTTGAGCTGTGATGGCGTGGTTGTTAGAATGCAGTATTACAGAATAACTCTGCCCCTGCCAGGAGTTCAAGCCTGACCAGCTCAAGGTTGACTCCGCCTTCCATCCTTCTGAGGTTGGTAAAATGAGGACCCAGATTGTAGTTAAAGAATATATAATTTCTTTTTACAGGATAGATTGGATTGCCCAACACAGTCATACCCTCACTTTTCCACTGGAGGAAAAAAAAGATGGTACCCAAATACAATGCACTTCTTGTCATTTTAGTTCGCTACAGTACCAGAGATGGTATTCAGCAGGTTCTGACCAGTTCTAGAGAACCGGTAGCAGAAATTTTGAGTAGTTTGGAGAACCGGCAAATACCACCTCTGACTGGAGATTTTACAATATCCTTCCCCTGCCATGCCCACCAAGCCATGCCCACAGAACCGGTAGTAAAAAAAATTGAATCCCACCACTGTACAGTACACATATCTAAAATTGTAGAAAAGCTATCCAAGAACTTAGTTTCCAAGCAGACTGCCTTTACTGGAATTTCTTTTCATGGAAATCAAACTGTCTTGTTTTCCTTAATTGGATAAGGCACAAATAAAGCAAGCACGCACCATTCATTTACAATTATATAAAAGTCACCTATAGCTTCTAGTCAAGCCTTTAATTTATTTGTGTAAATTTACTAGCAAATAATGAATTTATGAATTTATAAGACAAGCAGCGAGCCACTGTGCCAACTCAAAAGTTTATTTGGCACGCAACTAAACATGCCTATTTGTGTTGGGAATCTTTGTTTTTCTCATGCTTTATTAGGCTTCATTTTGTGGAACGTCTCTCTCTTTTTTTTTTCAGGTTTTCTGCCTACTTTTGGGCCGGCTTGGATCAATCTTTATGGTGCACCCAGAAACCACAGCTTGATGGATGACTACCAGGAGCTCAACGAAGGTTATGGGGAAGGTGTCTCTTTTAGGGGACGTCTCCTAATTGAGCTTGCAGTGGAAATCCTCTCTGGTGCAGCCCATGAATCAAAGTTCTCAAAGATCATCAAGGATATGAAGCATCCATCAAAGGACAAAGATTCTAAAAGTTCAAAAGGGACTGGAAAAGACAAAGGGGCAGAAGATGGCAAGTCACCTTCCTCTTCAGATAAAACAAATTCAACAGATGCGGAAGTGGAAGCTTTTGATGTGCCCCCTGAGGTAAATAATTAAAATCTGGACCTGCTTTACTAGATGAATCCTGAGAAGTAGGTCTGGCCTTGTTTTAGATAACACAGCTCCTACTGAAAGGTAGTTCTCAGGGACATTTTTTCAGAATTGTCTGTTTCCTCAACACACTACAGTTTCCAGCAGGGTTGGGTAAGAGGTACTTTTGTGTTCAAAAACAATGATCACATAATATGACCTCTTGAGGTTTTATTCTGAGGAAGGATAAGAAAATAGCATAATCATATAGCCCAAATCAGCAATCAAAGACTATTCAAAGTAAAGAATATAATATGACAAAGAAAAACCTTATGACCCTTCTGGCAGGGAATCGCAAGGAGATAATGGCAGGTGAACCCAGGGGTGGGCTTCAAAATTTTTAGCAAAGGGTTGCCCGGTTGCTGGGTAGGCATGGCCGTGGTGGGCATGGCCTAGTCAGCCTCCTGCACCACTGCTTTTTGCCCTCCCCGGGCTCCAGAGGCTTTCCTTGAGCCTCTGGGAGGGCGAAAATTGCCTCCTTGGGCTCCAAAGACTCTCTGGAAACTGGAAATGGGCACATTTCCGGCCTTCCCGAACTTCCAGAAGGCCTGTTTTTCACCCGAGCCTCCATGTGTGCCCTGCACTTACTTGCATCCAAAGCAGGCTGCGTGGGGACGGGTGGGTGGATGGGGCCACCCGGGAGTGGGATTTGGGGGTTCTCCAAACTGCACAGAATCTTAGCTAGGGTCTCTCCCAAACCCCTGTGAACCCCCAGCAGCCCACCCCTGGGTGAACCCCCTCAAAGCTAGCCAACATGGAGCATAGGTTCTGAACCATAATTAAGCACTTATGCTTCTCAATAGTCCCTTTATCAATGACAAGAGAATAAGTATCTATCTTGGAATATGCTGCATTCCTGCCAGGACTAAGACTATCAAATATTGTTGAAGGTGGTGGTGAGACCATATGAAAATTAAGGATTATCTCTTTCTAAGGTTACTGAAGATGAGAAAGATCATCCTACTCTACTAGCCAGAACAAAGGACTAGGTGGAAGAAAGTATAACCCAATGTGACCTTTTAGTGACTAAAACAAATATTTGCTTAATTATGCACCATGTATTCAACCATTGCATGAGAATATCAAGAAAGAGGTCTGTAGCACTATTTAATTCTTCCTCTGTTGGAGCCACCCTCACTACAGAAGGTTCATGTAGAAGTCATATGTTCTTAAATCTCTTTATATTTGTACTGGGCCTGTGTCAACATCTAGGGGCAAGACAAGAAGTCATGGATGGATGATCATTAAAGAGAGATCCAACCTAGTATTAAGGAGAAATTTCTTGACACTGAAAACAATTAATCAGTGGAACATCTTACCTCCAGAAGTTGTGGTGCTCCATCATTGCAAGTTTTCAAGAAGTGACTGGACAGTTGGAATAATATAGAGTCTCCTACTTCAGCAGGGAATTGGGCTAGAAGACCTCCAAGGTCCCTTCCAATTATTCTGTGTTCTGTGTTCTACTTTGAAATAATATGCAGTACCAACCTTGGGATAGTAGGAAGTGTCAGGACCCTGTTATCTCCTTGGTGCTCTTATGTTTATATCTGATCTCTCTGCATATTAAATCAGAGACATTTTTTAAGGAAAAACATCAACAGCCTTTGAGGGCAAATGTTGTGACTAAGGCTCAAGGCAAAAGGATGAGTGAATGGGTAATGAAAAGATGGAACCTGTCTCATGGTTGGTAGACCTGTGTAAAATGCAATGTATTTCATCCACATGATTGGGTTTTCTGTCCTTGCGCCTTGAAGTCTTGTTCTTAAGGATCCTCTGCTTTTTAGAGAAGGTTTTGAAGATGGGAAGGGAGAAGGGCTACAGCGTCAGAGAAAATGACTTCTCCCAGTTCTTACTGATGGACGTAATTTGTTAACTTGTCCAGGGGCTTCTGTACTCTGACCGCTGCACTGTTTATTGTTTAGAGCTGAAGAGTATAATTAAACAGGGTGACATTTTATCCTAACACACACATTAATTAACGTTAATTTCATCCCATATGTGCTTAGGTAGGAATAAAGAAGTCAGTAATTTATGTTGGTAATCAGCCTTGTAGCAGCATTTTTATATATTTCCCATAAAGCCATCTTTTATGGAGTTGCTTGTAAGAAAAAAAATGTTCAGTGCATAATAATCAGGGCAAAGATTGGTGCTTGCTGAGGATTTGTTTTGGTATAAGATGAAATAAGTACTTTTACCATCTGATGCCAGCAGTCATATTCAAATGAAATGCATTTGTAAATTCTGCCTGAATCATTGACAATGATTACTTGAAAATTGAGATTTATGTTCTTATGTAAAGATGGATGAGAACTGAACTGATTTAATTGAGACATGGAAATTTTGAAAACCTATTACAGGCACTTTCATAATGGATTTGGCAAGTAACAAAACATTTGGATTTGCACAGGGCTGTGGTCACCAACTATTTTAATTTCTAAAGAGGCTTTGAAGGGTTAGCGATGGCCAGAGGCATTATTAAAAATAAAGGTTATGCTTGAGGCCAGTAAACTTTTTTTTTTACAAACCTACTAGTTTTCTGCTCCTTTTTCTTTCCGTTAAAGTAAAATAAACAGTGTGGAAATGACTTTCATGTCTGTTTTGCTCAGTTTCATATGTCCCATAGCAAATGTGAAATCAGTAGTGTGCCTAAATTCTCTGTTGAATATCTTGGTGTCTGTTCATGTGTAAGCTATTACAAATTCATTTTAAAGTAAATTTCCTTTGTTATGTTTTTATCAGATTCATGAAGAACAACTTGAGGAATTCATTCTCTTTGGGGCATTTTTTGAAGCAACAATGATTGATAGGAAGGTTGGAGATAAACCAATAAGCTTTGAAGTATCTGTGGGTATGTGTATAAAATTCTATTCCAAATAGAAATTCCCCAGGCTTATGTTGCTGTTAACCATTTGATTTGGCTGTGCTTTGAAATAGCTTTACCTAATTTAGAAAGTGTGTACTAATCCCGCGAAAAAAAACCCACATCTTGCTCTTCCCTCAGGTTGCTTGTTTCAGGGCCAGTATCCAACTTCAGGAGAAAATCCAACATGTCTTTTCATTACAAGAAAAAAAAAAACTTCTTTCATTCAAATTACATCAGTTGTTATCTCAAGATAACAAGCCTATATTATCAGTTTGGGTGTAGAGAAGAAAGCCTTTTAGATAAATAAGTCTAAGTCTAATATTGACCGAAATATGAGGCTTGGGAGAGGCTGAATGTGTCAGAACCTCATGAGTGTATTTGTGTACTGTGGTTAAGAGTTATCCTGTTTCTCCAACTTCTTAAGAAAGATTGAGAGATTTTTCCATTACATGCTAACTAGTACAGATAGTCCTTGACTTATGACCACAACTGAGCCTAGAATTTATATTGCTAAGTGAGAAATTTGTTAAGTGAGATTTACGACTTTTGGGGGGGCAGGGGTGGGATTCAGCTGTTCGGCCCGGTTTGGGCTAACCGGAGGTGAAATTGACATCTGGTTTGCCGAACTGGTAGTTGAATCATCCGGCTGGCCCTGACCGTGCCGCTCCTGCCCTGCCCTCCCAGGAGTCTCCACACAGCCCATTTTGGATGGAAGTAAATGCAGGGTCTGCGTGGAGGCTCTGGGAAGGTGAAAAATGGGCTGAACCGGAAGTTCTGGAAGTCTGGAAACGGGCCTGTTTCTGGCTTCCAGAGGCCCTCCAGAGCCCAGGGAAGGCCATTTTTGCCCTTCCAGAGGCCTGAGGGAAGTGTCGGGCTTCGTTAGGGATGATAGATGATCTGAGCCCATCAACACAATTGCAGGAGCCAGTCGCACCCTGCCGATGATAGATACTCCCGGGTAGTTGCAACAGCTGCAGCATCGGAGAATCATGACGGTGCGAGGGAATCCTCAGTCGTCTGTAACTTGAAAGGAAATCCCTGTCTGTGTTTGGTGGATTGTTGGACTTAATTTAATGATTCTGCCGAAGCTGAAATGAGAGAGATAACAACAGCCTGTGCGGCTGTTGAGTCAACTGTGATGAGGGAACAGGCAATGGGGGAGGGGGAAGTTTAACTATTTAGTTTACTCACAAGGAGATAGGAATCATGAGCGATGGATAGGTGATAGGGAAGGAAATAGTGAACTTATTAGGTAAACCAGATGATGGGAATAAGGGGTGATTAAGGGAATAATTAGGGGCATGGATAGGAGATAGAAGTGTTTAGGTGGGTGTGTTTATACCTTTAAATAACACTGCAAGGCAGAAGCTTCCAGTGCTAACCTAAACCAGTTGGGATATTTTATTTGTTTGTTTGTTTATTTATTTATTTATTTATTTATTTATTTATTTATTTATGTCAATTGCTTGCAAGATAATAGGTATAAGTAAAAACATAGTTATGAATACATGGATACATATAAGAAAAAATTAAAAAGATATAAAAGAAACAATAGGACAGGGACGGCAGGCACGTTGGTGCGCTTATGCACGTCCCCTACAGTCCTCTCAGGAAAGGGGTGAGGTCAATAGTAGACAGTCTAAAGTTAAAGTTTTTGGGGTTTGGCGAAGATACCGTTCTTGTCATATGGAAACCTGCTTCCTGCTCTGCATGGTGGTGTGTGGTTTGTGTGCAAATCTGCAAGTTTTCAAAGACTGGCTGAGAGGAAGCCTCCGGATTCTGGGGAAGGCAAAAAATGGCTGAACTAGAAGTTCCGGAAGTCCGGAAACGGGCCTGTTTCCAGCTTCTGGAGGCCCTCTGGAGCCAGGGGAGGCCATCTGGAGGCCCAAACAAAGCCTCCAGACTCCCAGAGGCCCAAAGGAAGCCTCTGTGGAAGGTGAAAAATGTATTTCCTGGAAATTCCGGTTGGCCATGCCCACCATGGCCATGCCCAACTGGGCAGAGAAACAGTTGCTGGGATTTTTGAATCCTCCTCCTGTTTTGGGGGGCCACATTCATTAAGTGAATCACTGCAGTTGTTATGTTAGTAACAGAGTTGTTAAGTGAATCTGGTTTCCCCATTGACTTTGCTTGTCAGAAGGTCTTAAAAGGTGACCCTGGGACACTTCGACCGTCATAAATATGAGCCAGTTGCCAAGCATCTGAATTTTGATCACAGGATCATGGGGATGCTGCAAAGGTCATAACTATGAAAAATAGTCATGTCACTTTTTTTCAGTGTTGTTGTAGCTTTAAACGGTCACTAAATGAATTCTTGTAAGTCAAGGACTACCTGTACTGCATTTCTCAACTGGGTATTATTTGATAGGATCAAGGAGTTGAAACGATTGTAGTCCAAACTGTCAGGATACCAAGGGGAAAGTTATAGACAGGGATTTTTCCAAGACTGAGGATATAGTGAATCACACAGGTGATTTGTTATAGGGATCCCATATAGCAGGGGTCCCCAACCACCGGTACCGGTCCGTGGAACAAATCCTACCGGGCCGCTGGTTTGCTGGGCGCCGCCATCTTGTTTTGATGAAAAAGTGCTTCCGGTGAGCTTTTCCAGGTAGAAAGCTCACCGGAAGCACTTTTTCACCAAAACAAGATGGCGGCGCCCAGCTGATGCCGGTACCGGGCCGCGGCATAAAAAAGGTTCTGGACCACTGCCATATAGGATCCCTGTCTGAAGCCTGGACTATAGGAGATCTCTCAAGAACTCCCTGAAGGAAGAAGAATTATTGTTGGACCTGCTGCAAAGTTCTCATGTTCCAAGGAATCAAGATTGCTATCTTCATTTATCTTAATAAGATAAAGTAAGACCACACCTAGAGTACTGCCTCCAGTTTTGGTCACCACACTACAAAAAAGATGTTGAGGCTCTAGAAAAAGTGCAGAGAAGAGCAACCAGGATGATGAGGGGACTAGAGACTAAAACATATGAAGAACATTTATAGGAACTGGGCATGGCTAGTCTAGTGAAGAGAAGGACCAGGGGAGACATGATAGCAGCATTCCAATATTTGAGGGGCTGCCACAGAGAGGAAGGGGTCAAGCTACTTTCCAAAGCACCCGAAGGCCAGACAAGGAATAATGGATGGAAAGTGATCAAGGAGAGATTCAACCTAGAAATAAAGAGACATTTTCTGACAGTGAGAACGATCAACCAATGGAACAGAAGTTGCCTTCAGAAGTTGTGGAAGCCTCATCACTGGAAGCTTTCAAGAAGAGATTGTACTGCCAGTTGTCAGAAATGGTGTTTGGTGGAGGGTTGGGCTAGATGACCTACAAGGTCCCTCCCAACTCTGTTAGTCTGTATCATCAAATTCAATAGGTTGTGTTTCGATTGCCACTCTAGCTGTTATAGAGAGACTCCAGAATATCCACTTGAAAACATAGACATGCAAATACAATAAGATTTCTTAAACAACAACAACACTTTTGCTACCTTTTTCTTGAGCTTTTGGGTACCTGAGGGAGTTACACTATTAAGCATTGTCGGAGGGAGATGCTCTGTGAAATCCTGCAGAATTTTAAGAATTTGAAATCTTTAGGATACCTTTTCATTAGCACCAAATGTCTGGTAAGTGAATTTCTGGCTTTTAATTTTAGTCCTAATCCCATTTTAATCTTTCTCGTTTTGCCACCCTGACAAGTAGTTTTGTGTGGGGTTTTTTGTCCCTGTAGGGAACTTTGGAAATGTGATTGATGGAGTGTCATCTGGAGCCAGGGGAAAAAAGAAGACCCATGAAGGAGAAGAGGAAGAAGGTGCCTCTTTGTTGCATGAAGGAGATTCACATGACATTGCAATGCCTCTGATGTCTACCACATCTCCTGAAAAGCCATTAATTACGGAAGGAAACAGGTAGATTCATTCTGCTAAATCTCCATCTCTTACTCTCTTTAACTGGGATTCTTCAAAGAACCAATGGGTTGACATATCATTGAGCCAGTACTAATTAGGTTCTCATATAAACCACTACTAATTAGGTTCTCATATAATATTAACTCCAATGACTTGGATTGGACAAAAAATCAAAACTTGACTGCTCATAAGTCCCCAAATTCCTTAAGGGAGATGTCAACAACTTTTTGGGATGTTCTAAACTTAAACTGTGATGGAATTAGGGGCTAGTGAAATGATTTCCTAGAGGAAAAGTCAAGAATAAAAGTTTAAAAAGTTGGTTGGTCCTGGTCATCCTCTTAACTTTTTTGAACTGTGGACATAACCCATTGCCAAAATGATTTACTGGAACATCTATAAAAAAATTCATGTGCCAGTAATGAAAATGTTGTGGGAACATAGAGTTGGAAAAGCAGAGAAAGTTAGCAAGTTAAGATACTGTAGGATTTCCAAATATGGATTGATAAAAGTCTTGGCTCATAACACATCAGATATAACTGTGATTGAAAAGAAGAAAGTGTGGATAATTGATGTGGTGATACCAGGAAATGGTAGAATAAAAGACAAAAGAATTGGACAAGATCACAAAGTATCAAGTTAAGTTGAAAGGTTTTGGCACAAACCAGCCATGGTAATCCTTGTGGTTATCGACACACTTGGTAGTGATTGACACACTATACCAAAAGGCTTTGGATAGAAAAGCGGCACTTAAAAAAAATAAATAAATGCAGGATTCCTCTAACAAATACCGTATTTGCCGGCGTATAAGACGACTTTTTGCCCTGAAAAACATGCCTCCAAGTGGGGGGTCGCCTTATACGCCGGGAGGACTCCGACTCCCACTTCGAGCTTGAGTTGCAGCCGGGAGGAGGCTGGGGGAGCGGTGTGTGTGTGTGTGTGTGTGTCACTCGCCACGCGCTGCGCAACCTTTCCCCCTCTTCCTTCCTTAGCGTGTGGGGAGGAGAGGATTCGAAGATCCTCACGTGCAGCGTACTTTTCTTTTTCTTTTTTTTTCTTTTTGCACGCAGGTTTTGCATGCAGGCGGCTGTAGGTTAAGGATGGGGAGCCCCGGGTGGGTTATCAGGTTTTACGGTGCTTCCAACATGTGCGAACGGTGGGAGAGCGGAGAAGAGAGCGAGCGAGCGCCCGCTGTGTGAAATCCTGCCGTCAAAGCAACACTGGGGGAGGCAGGGTATAAATTTACCAGGTTAATGTAGCAATGGTGATTAATGCCCAGAACATTGTTTGCGGGTATTGGAGTGTGTGTGTGTGTGTGGTGGTGGTGAGGAGAGGTTGTCCTTTGAATGCGGAAAAGTAGGTGTGACCTTGTGTAGGAAAATAAAGAGATCCTTTTTAGCGTGTTTGGCTTCTTTGCCTCCCCTCCTTCGTTTTGACGTGGAGATAATGGCCTTCGGGCGGAGGGGAAGAAAACGGTAGCTGGATCATTTCAAATTTCACTTACTCTCCTGCCTCACTTCAATATGTCTGAGTGACTCCAGATACTGGAAGACTTTTTTGAATGAAAGTGTTACCTCCATTTTTTTTTTTTAAAGAGGGCCACTTGGGGAAAAAAAAGATTCTAAGGAATTCCTTGTTTCTTGATTAAAGAGAAGGCATTGAATATACTGTTCCTTGGCAGCCTTTTCAGTGTCCGGGTTTTTGTGTGTGTGTGTGTGTGTGTGTGTGTGTGTGTGTGTGAGAGAGAGAGAGAGAGAGAGAGAGAGAGAGAGAGATCAGCTGTATTGAGAAGAGAACGTTTCCTGTGTTCTCATTTTATTTACAACATATTTTACGCTTAATGGTAAGCAATGAAAAATATTTTAAAACTCATTTCTAAACTCCATAGCTACATGCATATTCTTGGTTCAAAATTGGATTAGCTCATTTCAAAATTGTCCAAAGCAGAAAAGTGCGTCAAAAAAAAAAAAGTGCAAAAGTGGAAGGTGTGTGGAAGAGGGGTAGTCTTATACGGCGAGTATATAACAAACTCTATATTTTGAGTGGAAATGTTGGGGGTCGTCTTATACGCCCAGTCGTCTTATACGCCGGCAAATACGGTAACCCCTATCTCCCTGCTTATTATGTAACTGCTCTTTCTGGAAATTTGAGGATTTATCTCTTTGCGCTGTGATGTACCTGATGCATTTTTAATTGGTCAAGGAAGGTCAAGGATTAGCAGCCTAGAAATAGAATTTGAAATAGGGTATTTGAAATAGAAGCATATGCAAGAGAAGCTGTTAGACAGGTGGAAAATGTTACAGCTGAAAAAAAGGCTGCCTTGATAATTTTATTCCCAGAGAATAAGCTGAAAGCACCAGTCTTGGAATGGACTCATCAGTCAGTGTGTCAGAATGATGACAAAGTTCACAGAACTGAACTGCCTACAGTTTATTTTGTGTTTGTAGGGAAGTGCGTTTTTTCTAAGCTCAAATATATTTCTTTTATTCATTCATTTCATTCCATTTAAATGAGCGTCAATTAGACAACAAGGGCTGGATTGATAACATTTGGGGGAACCTGTTGTCAGTCATGGCTGCTTCAATTTCTTTAAAACAACGTATCAAATGACTTGGTACTGGACCATAATGTGTTATGAACATAAGGGCCCAGTCTAATAGTGATATGAGGTTAGCTGATGTGAAAAAACTAAACCAGGGGAGATTTGGCTAAAAATTGGATGTGAGATCCAGATGTAGGCTAGATGAAGAAATAAAAACCAAGCCCATTGTATACAGGTAGTCCTCAACTTAAGACCACAATTGAGCCCAAAATGTATGTTGTTAAGTGAGAAATTTGTTAAGTGAGTTTTGCCCCGTTTTATGGGTATTCTTGCCACATTTCTTAAGTGAATCACTGCAGTTGTTAAATTAGTAACACAATTGTTAAATGCATCTGGTTTCTCCATTGACTTTGCTTGTTAGAAGATTGCAACAGAGCACATGGCCCTGCAATCATCATGAATTTGAGTCAATTGTCAAACATCCGAATGCAAATCATGTGACCACGGGGATGCTATAACTGTCATAAGTGTGAAAAATGGTCATAAGTCACTTGGCCAATAAAGAATTCTATTCTATTCTATTCTATTCTATTCTATTCTATTCTATTCTATTCTATTCTATTCTATTCTTTTTTTTAATAAATTTTTATTGGTTTTTAAAACAAACATACACAAACAAAACATAAAAACATCAGGCCATCTTCTATATATGTACATACAGTGTGCCGGTTGGTTTACAAATTGTTTTGTGCTTCCATTTCGTAGTCTTCAATTACAATTACATTGTATATGATCTCGTATTTTCAATCCAATATTAAATACATTAGTATCATTATTAATCAGTCATTTGACTATACTTTTATTCATTCATGCTTTAGGAAATAATCATATTTTACTTAATTTCATATTATCATCCCAAATCTATCCTAAAATCATTTTGTAGATATAATAAAAAAAGAATACATCTTTATATATTTAGTATTTTCTAAAAGTCTACATATTTAGTTACTATACTTTATTGTCTAACCATTGATAGAAAAGATCCAAAACTTCATAAAATTGTTTATCATCTTGTTCTCTAATTTCAAATGTCAATCTGCTCATTTCAGCACATTCCAATATTTTCTTAATGATTTCCTCCTGTGATGGTATTTTCTCATTTTTCCAGTTTTTAGCAAATACAATCCTAGCCGCTGTTAATACATTTACAATCAAGTATTTCAAATCTATATATTTCAGGTAGAATTCCCAATAAAAGTATCTCTGGTTTCAAATCTATATGTTTTTTTGCCATTTTTTCCAACCACGTGTGGATTTTAGTCCAATATCTTTTAGCATCCGCACAAGTCCACCACATATGGTAATATGAGCCAGGTGTCTGATGACATTTCCAACATTTTTCGGATTTATTCTTGAACATTCTTGCTATTCTTGTCGGGGGGAAATGCCACCTGTAAAACATCTTATACAAATTTTCTTTATATGCTGTTGACATTGTCATTTTATAATTTTGAGACCACAATTTTTGCCATTTCTCTAGATCAATCCCATATCCAAAATTCTTCCCCCAAGCAATCATAGTTTCTTTAACTTGTTCTTCTTCTAGTTTAATTTCTAATAAATATCCATACAATTTTTAATCACCTTTTCATCAGTACCTGTCAAAATCTTATCTAAATCAGTCAATTTATCATAGAAACCTTCTGTTTTAGAATCTTTATCATACCTTGAATGTATTTAGCATATGAAAACCAATTCATCTTTATACCTTGTTCCTCTAGTTTTTGTATAGATTTAAGTTCACCCTTTTCATTCAATATTTCACCATATCTAACTGTTTGTTCCTTTTTGTATATTATAGGATAAGAAAATGCTTCAATAGTCGACAGCCAGACTGGAATTTTCAAATAACATTGTCTTTTAATCTTCTCCCAGTTTAACCACAGAGACTCCCGTATATAATGTCTTCTAAAGTACCCCTGTGTTTTAATTCCTTTATACCATAGAAAAGCATGCCACCCCAACAACAGATCATGTCCTTCTAATATTAACAATCTAGTATTTCTTAATGTTATCCATTCCTTAACCCACATCAAATTTGTAGCTTGGTAATACAACTCCCAATTAGGCAAACCAAATCCTCCTCTTATTCTAGCATCTTGCAAAAGTTTTAAGTTTATTCTCGCTTTCTTACCTTGCCATATATATTTCAACGCAATTTTATTTAAATCTTCAAAATAGTCTCTTCCAAGCCTAATTGGAATTGTTTGAAACAAATATAAAATTCTGGGTAATATATTCATCTTGATTGTTGATATTCTCCCTATTAACGACAGTTGTAAATTTTCCCATTTCGCCAAATCTAGCGCTATCTGCTGTTTAAGTTTGATATAATTATTCTCTTTTAGTGTACTGCATCTTGCTGTCAAGTATATCCCCAAGTACTTGATCTTATTTGTGACCTAGATTTTCAATAAGTCTGCCAGTTCTTCCTTTTGTCTTGATAGCATATTCTTTGTCAAGATCTTTGTCTTATCTTTATTTATTTTCAAACCAGCCACCTTTCCATACGCCTCTATCTTTTCTATCAATTTTGATGCTGTTTCTAGTGGGTCTTCTAAAATAAAAACATTCTATTCTATTCTATTCTATTCTATTCTATTCTATTCTATTCTATTCTATTCTATTCTATTCTATTCTATTCTATTCTAAAAAGATGGAAAGAAAACTTTCCCAAGTTACTCCCTGGTATGATGGATAGATAGATGGGTGGGTGGATGAATGGAAGAAAGGGAGGGAGGGGAGGGGAAGGAAGGAAGGAGAGAAGGAAGGAGGGAAGGGGGAAATGGAAGGGAAGGGAAAGGAGGAAGGGATAGATGGAAGGAAGGAAGGGGGAAGGGGGGGGAGGGAGGGAAGGAAGGAGGGAAGGAAGGAAATAAATAAATAAATTAAGAAATGGGATACCCAGGTATATTTGGGAATCCCAAAAAGTGGTCTGACCAGGTTCTAGCAGCACCAATGATTCAATTAATTCATTATCAATTCATAATTGAATTAGATTTTTTTTAAAAAAAACAGGTAACTTTATAAAAACAATTTTTAATGCTAGACCTATATGACCTTGTATGAGAGGTCCCTTGGGAAGTGGATCTCAACAGACCAACGAGCATTCTTCTCTTTCAACAGAAACTACCTATACTTGCCTTACGGTGAGAAGAAGCCCTGTGTTTACATCAAGAGCTTTTGGGGAAATCAAACCTTTAGGCTGTATTTCTCAAATACCCTGGAAAAAATGGGAAATCTCTTGGTAAGTTTGGAAAAATCCTGATGTTTGAGCCGCAAATAAAGAATGTGTCTTTGTGAAACAATTTTCAATCAATCAATCACCTCAGTTCTACAGGTGAAAAGCTACACATAGCTTTGTAGTTGTTGGATGACTTAACACTGGCATAAGTGAGCATCCTTTTCTGAAAGATTTGAAATGCTGAATACATGTTGAGGGCGCATTATGCTCCTGCACTTTTGCTATTATTTCTGCGGGGTTGCTTCTATTTATTAAGTTTGTAGACTGCCTAAAATCCCTGGTTATCCACTGAGTTGCACTTTCAAAATGGATAGCCATGTAAATTGATTAATTATTTTTATTTTTTATTTTATTTGGTTTGTCAATTGCTTACAAGAGAATAGGTATAAATAAAAACATAGTTATAAATACATGGATACATACAAGAAAAATAAAAGAAACAATAGGACAGGGACGGTAGGCACATTGGTGCGCTTATGCACGCCCCCTACAGACTTCTTAGGAAAGGGGTGAGGTCAATAGTAGAAAGTCTAAGGTTAAAGTTTTTGGGGTTTGGGGAAGAAACCACAGAGTCAGGTAGAGTATTCCAGACATTGACCACTCTGTTGCTGAAGTCGTATTTCCTGCAATCAAGTTTAGTGCGATTAACCTTGAGTTTGTATCTATTGTTTGCTCTTGTATTGTTATGGTATGGGTTTTTGTAATACAGTAGTTTCCCTAGAGTAAACACTCATCTCTTATTGGAAATCTTTCTGTTAATTAAACTGTTTTGAATCCAGTGAGAAGGAGCTGGTATGTTCACTCTCTAGTAAAAATGTGTTAGGTTTGTATTACTAGTATGGTGTATCACACACACTTGTCACACAGTCTTCCTTTTAATAGTGTCAGGAAGATTAGACTTCTTCTTTTTCTCTTTTTCTCAAGTTAGGATTTTAATAAAACACATCAGACAAACGGTGGAGAGTCAAATATTTATTCGGCAAAAGTTGTCAAGTTGCTTTTTGATGGATGGCTGCACCAGGCTTCCTTTCCATCTACTTATAAGACTTTTAAAGATTTAGTCAATCATTATCAACAGAATAAAATATATCGGCTTATTACAAGTGTTTCCCCCCTATCAGCATGAATATTGTGGGCATCAACACCCCAATCAACAACTAAAAAAATTACACACAACCAGGCACCACATAAATATGACACATAGAATAGCTCAAAGTGTATAGTCCAGTAGAAAGAAGTTCCCTGAAGATGGGCTCCAGCAGAAATCCAAAAGCTCAGAAGACTAAACCTCTGGTCCAGGGGTGGACTTCAAAATTTTTAGCAAGGAGTTCTCTGCCCGGTTGCTGGGTGGGCATTAGGGGTGGGATTCTACCAGTTCACACCTATTCGCTAGAACCAGTTGTTTACATTCTAAGCAGTTTGGAGAACTGGTTGTTAGAAGAAATTACTGGCCTAATCCTGTAAGGAAGGCAGGAAAGAAACATTCTGGTGTTGCTTACAGAAACTACCTCTCCGTTAACCCTTATTACATTCTTGGCAGGACTAGACTTCCAGTCTCAGGAACATCTCTGGAGTTTTTCCCCCTCCTTTGCTGGTACTTTGCTTGTGTGGAGTGACCATTCAAAGTTACAATGGCACTGAAAAAAGTGACTTATGACCATTTTTCACACTTACAACTGTTGCAGCATCCCCACAGTCATGAGAGGCCAGGCGAGGAGATGCATGCCTCGATGTGAGTGATATTGAGTTGGCCACACCCAGCCAATAACATGACCACCAAGCCATGTCCACCCAATCACATGACCACCAAGCCATGCCCACCAACTAAGCCACAACCACAGAACTGGTTGTTAAAAAATTTGAATCCCACCCTGGTGGCTGTGGTCATGGTGGGTGTCGTCTAGTCAGCCTCCTGCACCATGGGGGGTGTTTTTGCCCTACCTGGGGTCCGGAGGCTTTCCTCGAACCTCCGGGAGAGCAAAAAGGGCCTCCCCGGGCTCTGGAGGCTCTTTGGAAGCTGGAAATAGGCCCATTTCCAGTCTTCCCAAGCTTCTGGGAGGCCCGTTTTTCACCCTCCCTGAGCCTCCATGTGCACCCTGCACATACCTGCATCCAAAACGGACCATGTGGGGACTCCTGGGAGGGGTGGCATGGGGTGGGGTGGGCGGGGACACCCAGGAGTGGGATTTGGGAGTTCTCCAAACTGCACAGAATCTTAGCTAGCGGTTCTCCTGAACCCCCGTGAACCCCCAGCCCACCCCTGCTTTGACCGACCTAGATTGGATCCTGCAACATTATCCCTGGACATGTATATTTGCCTTCATTCATGAAGATCTTCTTTTTATATTCTGTTAAACACATGTTTCCTTATCTTAAAGTTTCAGCAAAGTTGATTATTTATGGTTTAGCAGATGTTTCTTTATCTACAGCTAAACAATGGGCATTTTTTCTTTCCTATACATATGTTTTTCTAAACAGATGTTTTCTTTGGTTACATGAAAGATTCACTTATTTATACTGACAGAAACCAGCTGCTGTCTTTCCTGATTGTAATCACATAAAAATATTCCAACAATAATATGTATCTAAAGCATCAATTGCTCTCTGGAATGATTTTGATGCCCTTCATGATATTGCTGTTCCCTTTATCTTTCAGGAAGAAGGTTTAGAGCAAGTGAAAGATCTCATTAAAGTTTCTGAGATTGCATCAGAAGAGAAAATAAAGTCGACTCTGGTTGATTTTATCAAGCAAAGTAGGTAAGAAACCTGTGAGAATAATCTTACATGGTTGATAGGAAGTGGTGATATTTGGGGAGGGAGCCAGTTTGGTATACAGCCATGAACCTATGGCACACGTACCACAGATGGCATGAAGAGCCATTTTGCGGGCACACGAGCCCCAGGCAAACTTACTTCACTGCGCATGCGCGTGCCTCCCAGCTGATTTTCGTGCCGTTTGAGGCCTTTTTCGGCCTCCCAGAAGCTTGAGGGAAGCTTCTGCAGCCCTTGTAGGCTGAAAACCAGGCCTGTTTTTGTTCTGTACGGTCATTTACATACTCGTAAACGCCGCGCGACGATTGGTCAAGACGCGCGGCGATCCGATTGGCCGAGCGAGCCGCACTGATTGGCCCGCCGCGAATCTCCCGCGATTGGTGGAAACTAATCGCGGGAGATTCAAAGCGGTGCCATTGGCCGCGGCCGCCGCGGCCAAAGAATAAAAGCCGCCGCTTTTCCCTTTTCGAGCCGAGCCGATCTCGGAGACCTAATAAATGAGCTGAACCAAGTCACTGGCTCCGAGTCTCATTCCTTGCGACGGACACGACAGTTTTGTCACTTCCTGTATTTCCGGAAATACTGGAAGTGATGAAATGGGCCCATTTTTCAGCCTAACCAAAAAGGTTAGCCACCACTGGTATACAGTATTTGTTAAAATCACCAGGCTAAAACTGGGAGACAGTGTAGTTCTAATTCTGCCTTAAGCACAAAGCTAAGTGACCTTGGGCCAGTCACTCTCACTCAGCCCTAGGAAGAAGGCAAACCACTTTTGAAAATCTAGCCAAGAAAAACTCCAGTGATTTTGATTTTCCAGGCAATTGCCAGGAGTCAACTCTCTCTCTCTCTCTCTCTCTCTCTCTCTCTCACACACACACACACACATCATGCAGATTTCTGATACACTGTATGTTTACATTTATTTTGAATCTGTCCCACATCAGTTTGTGACTTATTTTTAAACAAATTACAGTATATACAAAAATAACTTTACTTTTGATTAATTTTCCACAGAATAATCTTCTGTACATCCTTCATTTTGCACTTTGTATTCACCTGAACTTAAAATACCTGTCTTTTGATCAATATTTATACAGTATATTCTACTAAGCACTGTGTTGTAAAAAGGTTGAATCATAACCAGAATCATAATTCTGCATGCAAGCGAGGGAAGTGTAAGTCAGCTTGAAAATGAAAACTGGTTGAAATCTTTGAGCACAGCAGCTAATTCAATCAGAATTGCTTGCTTTTTTTATATCCTGAAAGTGTAAAAGTTATTACTGGCTTTGATTGCAATTTTATGCAAAGACCTATTTTCAATTGTTTTTTCCTTTATAAATTTACATACAATTCATTTCTAGATAATCTAGCAAGCTTTTGAATCTGCCAGAAAAACGCAACATTAATTGGAAGTATTCACTAACAATTCTTGAAAATAGATATTGCCAAAATCTGCAAGATCAACAAAGTTATGCATATTTGTTTAAACTTCAGTTGGGTGTGGGGGTGGGGGTGCAAAAGAACAATATATTCACCCAACAAATTAATTTTCTTTGGAATATTAACATAGAAATTGCATTACTTGAATCTTCATGTTTCACATAAATACAAATACAAAGGATGACTTTATTTTAATATTGCGCTATAAATTAAAGCTCTTAGTATATCCTGCCTTTCCTGCTTTGATAGATCAAAGTATATGCCGGTTAGAAGCACTACGTCTTTTTTTTTTTTTTTTGAAATGTTCTTTTATTGCCTCTAAATCTTGTTTTGTACATCCATAGGACCTTTATCACAAATGCTGAAAAAAAGCCCAAACTGATGAATCGGACTCCTTTGGATAAAAAAAGACTGACACTGTGCCAGCAAGAACTGGTACGTGAACTATTTGATTAGGCCGTTGCAAGAATGAATTAGAAACCCTAAAACACCTTTTAAAAAATCACTGGAGGTTTTTAAGAAGAGCTTGTCTCAAATTATATAGAGTTTCCTGCTTGAATTGGACTAGAAGATCTCCAAGATCCCTTCCAGCTCTATTCTGATTGATTGATTGATTGATTGACATTGATAGAAACCTGTTGCACTAATTGACTGGCATTATATTTGTGCTAAGCCAGGCTTGGTTTTTAACTATAGCTTAATGAATAAACTGAGTAAACTGTTGCAAGATCCAATCTGAGTTGGTTACTGGGACAAGGGCAGAGGTGGTATTCAGCAGGTTCTGACCAGTTCTGGAGAACCGGTAGTGGAAATTTTGAATAATTCGGAGAACCGGCAAATACTATGTGACTGGCCCCACCCCCATCTATTCTCTGCCTCTCGAGTCCCAGCTGATCGGCTGGGCCTTCTTTTGTTGCCCTTCACAGGAGAACAGAGCTGGAAAGCAGGTTAGTTGGGTGGGGAGAAAATGGGGATTTTGCAGTATCCTTCCCCTGCCATTCCCACCAAGACACGCCCACAGAACCGGTAGTAAAAAAAATTGAATCCTACCACTGGATGAGGGGTTTACTCTTCCAAGCTTTCAGACTTGTGCTGGCCATCAATTACTGGCCATCAACACACCAATCAACCAATAGGAAGGCACCCTATAAATATGCCATATACTGTAGAATAGCCCGAAGCCCAAATTCTGCTAGAGAGAATTTCCTTGAGGATGGGCTCCAGCATGAGACTGAAAGCTTGAAATATTAAATCTCTGATCCTGCTGACCGAGCCAGATTGGATCCAGCAACGTTATCCTGGGACACCTATATTTGTCTTCATCCATGCACAAACTGTTCCAGTATAACAAAGAGAAAATATACTTAATTTTACCTCTATTAACGACAGGAAGAATTGTGTATGCACAACAATGGAAAAATGAAGAGATCCCCACAGATGAAAGTGTTATAAAAATATTAGAATGTGCTGAGATGGATAGATTAGCACTTAAAAGAAAAGAAAAGGAAGAAACAGAATACTTTTCGACATGGGACTTGTTTTACCAATGGGTTACTAATAGAAACAGAGATTAGAATCTAAAAAGATCAAAAAGATAATCAAAATTTTTGTACTGAAAATTTTGTAAGATGGATAAACTAATTGTATTACTATTTTGCGATGATTACTGATATGTTTATTATGATTATTATGATTAATGTTGATTAATGTTGCATTTCTACTTAAAATTAATTGTGCCCAGACAACACACAGTTCAGACAGATATGGAACTTTTTAAGTGTATTTTAAAAAACGTATTAATAAAAACACACACACACACACGTATATATATTGTTGTGGTTAGCCCGCAGCAGGTGCAGATGGCTGAGGAGAGTGAGGACTCAGATGAGGGGCCAGGACCATTAGGGAGTGGACTGCTGCCTTCAGAGATTGTGGGGGCTGGCAGCAGCAATGAGGAGGTTCCCGAGGAGCCTGTGCCAAGTGCGTGTGCATGCAGGGCTGCTCGTAGGAAAGATATATACAGTATATATATATACATACACACACACACATACACACACATACATAGATACATACATCGTATGGAGGATGGGAATAGGACAAGCCATAACCAAAATGGCTGGGTTTCCACAATACATAATGGTATGATCAGCACCTACCATGGAATTCAATCACCCATGAAATACTAAGTGTGGCCACCACTAAGCCTATTGTACAGCATTGGTCCAGTTTTGCTCACTTGCACAGATCTGAAGGAGGAATGTGGGAATGTGCTAAAAGACAATGACAAATGGAAAATTACAGGTATTTTTGCTGTAAATAATTCAATCACCACTAGTGACACACTGTCATTTAAAACTGCAACAACAGATGGCATGAAACTTGGGCGGGAAGGAAATTTATTTACACATAGTCCTTACAACCATTCATGTAGCAACCATTTGAAGTTACAAAGACACTGGGAAAAAAAGTGACTTATGGCCATCCCCATGGTCACATGAACAAAATTTGGCAACTGGCATGTATTTGCAACAGTTGCAGGATCCGAGGATCACGTGATCACTATTTGCGACCTCCCAAGATGGCTTCCAACAAGCAAAGTCAGTTGGGGAAGCCAAATTCTCTTAATGACCACATGATTCCATTACGGGGCAGCAAAGATTGTAAAATTGGGTGTTACTCACTTAACAACCGCTTAGCAGTGGAAATTCTGGCCCCAGTTGTGACTGTAATTTGAGGATTACTTGTATAGCAATAAATCCCTATAGGATGTTGCTAATGTGGGCAGAGAACCATGGAAATCCCTCCTTTGTACACCCTAGTACAATGTCTGGCAACTTTCTTGAGGCTGGGAAGCCACCTTTTAAAATCTTTTGGCCTTCAAAAATCTTAGGACACATGGCTGCTGATGTCATGTTGTTACTGGCACCATGAAAGGCAAATATGAGCCAGCTGTGTGCAGCAGCCACCAAAAAAGCTAATGCAATCCTAAGTTGCATTAACAGAGGGATACAATCAAGATCAAGGGAGGTACTAATACCATTCTATAAAGCCTTAGTAAGACCACACCTAGAGTACTGCATCCAGTTTTGGTCACCACATTATAAAAAAGATGTTGAGATTCTAGAAAAAGTACAAAGAAGAGCAACCAGGATGATTAGGGGACTGGAGACTAAAACATATGAAGAAGGGTTGCAGGAACTGGGCTTGGCTAGTCTAGTGAAGAGAAGGACCAGGGGAGATATGATAGCAGTCTTCCAATATCTGAGGGGCTGCCACAGAGAGGAGGGGGTCAAGCTATTTTCCAAGGCACCTGTAGGCCAGACAAGGAATAATGGATGGAAACTGAACAAGGAGAGATTTAACCTGGAAATAAGTAGAAACTTTCTGACAGTGAGAACATGGAACAGCTTGCCCTTGGATGTTGTGGGACCATCATCACTTGAGACTTTCAAGAAGAGATTGGACTGCCATTTGTCAGAAATGGTGTAGAGTCTCCTGCTTGGGCCGACGGTTGGACTAGATGACCTACAAGGTCCCCTCCAACTCTGTTAATCTGTTATCTGTCCATTGGGGAGAATTTAGGAGACAATATTAAGAAAATGCCCACTTAATGCCTCCACCTTCTTATCCTTCTAATCTCTGCAATTAACTTAACTTGGTTGGAATTTTCCAGTTCCCCACAAAGGACTTAGAGTTGCAAGTTGCCTTCATACCACAAAGCAGAGCTTTTGCATCCTCTGGAATTGAGTGAGTCCCAGAACTAATCAGTTGTTTGAGGGTGGAGGTTTGCTCTCCAAGTTTTTGGGTTGGTTTCATTACCGAACATTTCGTTACCAGGCTAGGCAATGTCCTCAGGGGAATTTAGGGAAAGGTTTAGGGAAAGGTTTCCCTAAATTCCCCTGAAGGGGTTACCTAGCCTAGTAATGAAAAACATTCAGAAACCAACCTACAAGCTCAGAGAATGAACTTCCATCCTCATCTTACACCCGAGCTACAGATATTCACCACTACTGCGCATCTGTTGTTTCTCTGTGCTTTTACAGGAAGCCATGTCGAGGGATGCTAAAGGGATTCTCCAGCAGCAAAAAAAGAAGATTTCGCTAGATGAAATGATGCGTGAAACACAAAACTTTATAGAGAGGATTCGGTTCTTAATTGACGAGGTAACTGCTCACGTTTCCTTTCTTGATCCACTTGATCTTCGAAGGCAACCCCCTACTTTTTCCTTAGAAATGACTTGTGATAGCTACTGTTTTTTGATGCCTGGACATTGCTTGCAAATTGCTATGGGCTCCTCCATGGTAAAGAATAAAAGCATGACTGATTAGGCAAGATAGGGACGTGGTGGCTCAGTGGCTAAGATGCCGAGCTTGTCGATTAGAAAGGTTGGCAGTTCGGCAGTTCGAATCCCTAGCGCCGCGTAATGGAGTGAGCTCCCGTTACTTGTCCTAGCTTCTGCCAACCTAGCAGTTTGAAAGCATGTAAAAATGCAAGCAGAAAAATAGGGACCACTTTGGTGGGAAGGTAACAGCGTTCCATGAGCCTTCGGCGTTTAGTCATGCCGGCCATATGACCACAGAGATGTCTTCAGATGGTGTTGGCTCTTCGGTTTTGTAACGGAGATGAGCACCGTCCCCTAGAGCTGGAAATGACTAGCACGTATGTACGAGGGGAACCTTTACTACATGAATTGTGAAAAGTAGGTTTATTTGTCTTTTTCTACAGCCTCCCTCCTTTTTTTAGAAAATTACATGGGCATAAGGTCTTAAAAACCCTCTATTATCACCATGGACTTAAACACACCCAAAACACACCCAAAAATCACATGCTCCCCTGTGTAGAATTGGCAATTTAAAAGAAGGAGCACAGGCCTGTAGTGAAGGATTAATTTTTCTCATTCCAATGTATTTAATGATGTCAAACTGGGTAGGATTAGCAAGTGCTGATATGCTACAAAAAACAAAAGATGAAAGTTAAGAGATCAAAATATTCAGTAAATAAACCCTCAAATCTGAGCTCTGAGTGCCATTAAAAAAGGTATAATATTGTTCCCTAAATAGAGGCTGAAAATACTTTTTGTGAATGTCTGTGTTTTAATTTTGAAATAAGAGCTTGATGTGTTTAACAGAATCTTTGTTCATCGATCTGCATTTTTCAAATTACTGCTGCTTCAAAAACAGATTTTGCAAGCTGGGCACCTGCTTTAAAGCTGTAAATGTTCCTCTTTCCCAGCCTCAACATACAGTGCCCGACATCTTCATCTGGATGCTTAGCAACCACAAAAGAATCGCCTATACAAGAATCCCAGCCAAAGACGTGCTGTATTCCCCTGTGAAGGAGCAGCGGGGCAAACATTGCGGGAAGATTAAAACCCACTTTTTGAAAGTAAGGCTGAAAAGAAGTAAAATAGCCACCCATCAGCTCTCAGATGGAGAGTCAACAGCCCTCAGGTCTGAAGGTGGCTGATGAGGAACAGGAGGAACAGCTGGGTCCAGTGCCTGATGTGTGGATGTGCAGAAGGGAGAGGAGAGGAGAGCAGTGGAAATATATGGGCCAGTTCTTGGAATGGAAGAACCACCACTGCTAGGGAAACCCCACCTTAGCTCTGGAGATAAAAGGCAGTGGACGGAGATGAATAGGTGTGGCAGACAACTATTCATCTCTCTGCCAGACAGACTTGTTAGCCTGCTGTTTGTGTGGGAGAGACATTTTTTGCCAGGGCTGCTGGCGCTCCTAATAAAGGAATCATTTATTTAACTACAGAGGGTTTGTCGTGTTTGGGAGCCGGGTCAGAACAGGTTGCCAGAATTATTTGTGAAACTTCTGAATCTCTCAGACGACTTTCCCAATGAGTGAGAGAGGAAAAAGTATTGTCAACCCTGAGGAGTAGGCCAGGTGATTGTTGCAGGGTCCTTGGTGTTCTCCGAGCTTGGTTGTTTTCTTGCAGCACTGATAATGTTATCTAGTGGGATAATGAAATGTCTGCAAGGAAACAACCAAGCTCAGGGAGCACCAAGGGCCCCATGATCAACGCTGAGCTCCAAATATTCTATTATCTATGGAGGTTCTCAATCATTCAGGTCATGGTTGTCCCAAAGGTGCTTTTTCAAAAGGTCTACTATAGGCATTGTGGCAAGTTAATAGATACAGTATAATACAGTATGTTAGTGACAGATTTTGCATTTTTCCTTTTTTTCTATGGGGTAGTACACTCTCTCCTTTCCTCGCTATCTAAACATCTCTCCTATTATTCAGATTGATATTCTCCACTATTTCTAGACCAATCTATGGAACCAGCTTTCTACAGTACAGATGTATTTTGCCATTGTTTTCTTCTATACTACTTTTTCAACTTCTGGTCTGGTCCTAGGATGTCCTAAGATAGTGGTGGCTAATCTTTTTGGGCTCCTGTGCCAAAAATTGTGCACCCGCTTGCACGCTCGTGCTCACGTGCCAGCACCCAGAAGGCAATGTGTGCCCCTCCATGCCCCCTACGCATGCGTGCGCAATCCCCACACACACTCATGCCCCCTTACCTGCACTTTGCCTCACAGCTGCTTTTCCACCAGTTTGAGGCCTTTTTCGGCCTCCCAGGGGCTTGAGGAAGGTTTCTGCAGGCTTCTGCAGGCTGAAAACTAGGCCTGTTTCATCACTTCCGGTATTTCCGAAAAAAACAGGAAGTGACAAAATGGGCCTATTATTCGTCCTGCAAAGCCTGCAGAAGCCTTCCTCAAGCCTCTGGGAGGCCGAAAAAGGCTTCAAACTGGCCAAAAATTAGCTGTGAGGCGCGTGCATGCACATGAAGTAAGTTTGCCTGCAGCTCACAAGCCGGCACAAATGGCTCTACATGCTATCTGTGTGCCATAGGTTCACCATCATGGTCCTAAGACTTCCTTCCAAGGACAATCCCAGCTGGATCCTGCTTAGCTTCTCATGATCACCAGAAGTCATCTAGATCAGGTGTCGCCAACCTTTTGGACCTCAGGGACCACCAAACTCATAATTTTAAATCCCAGGGACCACTATCCGGTTCTATGAGCGTGGCCTAAATTGTGGGTGTGGCTTGGTGGTCATGTGACTGGCTGGGCATGGCTTGTATGTAAATATTATAAATATTTATATAAATATTGAATTTTTTATAAAAAAATGAGCAACTTTTACCCAAAATCAGGCAAAGATTCATTCAGAGATCTATCCATCTGCCATCAGCTAGCTCAGTCTGTCACATAAAATTTGACGGCAATCAAACTCATAAAATTTTCTAGCAAGCAAACTCACAAAATTAACTCACAACACATGTATGTAAATATTGAATTTTTTTATAAAAAAGAGCAACTTTTACCCAAAATCAGGCAAAGCAGGCAGGCAGATTGAGTTGCTCACAGAATCATTCAGTGATCTATCTGCCATCGGCTAGCTCAGTGTCTCAAATTTGCTTGCCATGAGTCTGCACTGAATAATAGAACCTTCAGTTCTAAGGGAGATTCGGCTGTGCTTAAAAGCAGAGCTGAAGATATAAAGACTAGCTAGAAAGCAAGAAATCCAACCATTTCCTACTTCCTAGCTAATCTAAATCTCCTAGCACAGCAGAACACCTGATGGTCGGAAAAAGGAAAAATAGCAATTTAGCAGGCAAGTTTGTTGGTAAAGAGTGAGTGGGTGGGGAGGGTTCCCGTGGGCCATGTGGGAGGCGCAGCCTTGTGTTTCTGCACAGCCTGGATTAATTGCTTGGGAGTGAGATTTCTCTGTGGCCCACAAAAATTTTCTCATGGCCCACCAGTGGGCCATGGCCACCGGTTGGCAACCGCTGATCTAGATGATGCCACCAGTGGAGTATTATGAAAAAAGATATGGTGAGAAATATCACTGGTGATTTGATATTTTAACTTTTTTCTTTAGTTGCCAGGAAAAAGGCCTCCAGGATGGAACGTCCATGGAAAAGTTGACACTTATCTCTGGCTTGGCTCTAGTAACTACGCCCATGCTATTTTGGACAACTTACCAGTTGGATATGAAACAGAAGCACCTTTGGCAGAAAGTACAGGATCCCATCCTACTCTCTACCCTGCCAGTCTGATCTACAAAAGTGAGAAACACTTTGTATTTGGGTACTAGCAAATTATCTAATATGTGAGGGGTTTACTTGGAGATGTTTCATTACCCAACTAGGTAACATCATCAGTGCTAGTAAGGAGTGGGATTTGCTCTCAGTTTATATTTTAATGCTTAAAATATAAACTGCCACTAGAATATAAACTGAGAGTAAACCCCACTCCTTACTAGCACTGATGATGTTACCTAGTTTGGGTAATGAAACCTCTGCAAGAAAATAACCAAGCTCAGAGAGCACCAAGGACCCCTCATATCAACCCTGAGCTACAAATATTTTCATTTATGAGTATATAATGTATATTCTGCAGTTGTTGCTTATAGCTTTATGCACTTCTTTGAATCCTTAAAGAACAACATAATTAAAATTTAAAAATTATCCCTCTGTTTTTGCATAAAATAAAACCTAGATCATTGGTTTCAAAGAATATTGATTGAATTTTCCTGATTATATGTGCTACTCAACAAGAACATACTATCTTAGATGGTGTCATTTCAATAAAGGAAATTAAACAAAGGCCATACATTGGATTATATGACTATAATAAATCCCTTTTATTAGAAAGTGAGGATTAGTATATAATCCTCACTAACTGCCCCATCCATTTTGTTATAAAATATCTGACATGAATTTACTAATCTAATCAGGGACAAAAAAGGGGTTCGACTTAATTTTCAGCATGATTGAGGAGTTGGGATTTTGGACATTTCATTCTCACAGCAAAAATATCCTGAGAGTTGTGCAACCATATACATTTTCTTAAATATATAAATATATATAAATTAAACCCATCCTGCATTTTAAAGCACATCTTGGAGTGACCATGTAAATGTTCTCATGATCAACCCAAGAAGTACTGAAAAACTAGATGCAGAGAATTGTATACAACTCATATCAGTGATGGGGTTCAATTTTTTTTACTACTGGTTCTGTGGGCATGCCTTGGTGGGCGTGGCAGGGGAAGGATACTGTAAAATCTCCAGTCAGAGGTGGTGTTTGCTGGTTCTCCGAACTACTCAGAATTTCCACTACCGGTTCTTCAGAACTGGTCAGAACCTGCTGAATACCACCTCTGACTCATATGTTGTTGGGGAAGGAGTGAAAGAAAAACTCAAAAGTATAAAATTTCAAACCTGAGCTGGATTTTTTTCGCTGGGGACAAACAAAGAAGAACCAGGCTATTTTCCAGCTGATGTTGATCCCACCATGAATCAGAAGAAAAACGATGCAATCTGTTCTTTTATATTCCCTTTTCTTGACATATTTCTATCTTGTTCCTGGTCATCCCCAAGTGATATGCATAACTCTCTCCATTCCCTGCTTGCAGCCAAGAATATTTTTCAACTGAGAGCCCACATGTACCAAGCAAGAGGACTAATTGCAGCTGACAGCAGTGGCCTCTCGGATCCTTTTGCTAAAGTGACTTTTGTTTCCCACGGCCAGACCACAAAGGTAAGGGGAAATGAGAATAATTAATGTAGTTAGATCAGGGTTTCTCAACCTAGGGCAGGGGTGTCAAACTCAAGGCCCAGGAGCCAGATTCAGCCCGCATGGTGCTTAGATCTGGCCTGCGGGACTGATCAGTTCTGGAGAACCAGTAGTGGAAATTTTGAGTAGTTCAGAGAACCGGCAAATGCCACCTCTGACTGGCCCCGCCCCCATCTATTCTCTACTTCCCGAGTCCCAGCTGATTGGCTGGGTCTTCTTTTGTTGTCCTGCACTGGAGAACGGAGCTGGAAAGCAGGTTAGAATAGAATAGAATAGAATTCTTTATTGGCCAAGTGTGATTGGACACCCAAGGAATTTGTCTTGGTGCAAATGCTCTCGGTGACCTCCGTTTTCGCTGGCAGAGCGCTAGGGCCACCAGAGGCGCCCACGACACGAGTGACATTGAGCTGGCCACACACACCCCGGGCCCCCCACCCCAGCCCCCCCAGCCTGCCCCCCTGAGGTCAAACACAATCCTGATGTGTCCCTCAATGGAATCAAGTTTGACACCCATGACCTAGGGTATTGTAAAATGTGTGGATTTCAACTCCCAGAATTCTCCAGTCAACATGCTGGCTAGGGAATTCTGGGAGTTGAAGTCCACACATCTTAAAATTCCAGAGGTTGGGGAACACTGACATAGAGGAACGAGGTCGTGGTAAGCGTGATGTCATTAGATAACGCAACCCAGAAGAAATCTTTCTGCAGGTGTGAGCAGGTATAGAAAAACCCAGTCCGAAAATTGTTGGTTAAATAATTAAAAATGCCAAGGGTTTAACTTTTTTAATATTTATTTTAGAAATGTGCAAGACTGCCCACCTCTGTGGTGATTGTGGGTAGCATGCAATAAAGATGGTCATACAATATAATTTTTTTTTAAATCCTAAAGGCTGAAGAAAAAAAAATCATTAGACAATCAAAGAATCTGTTTTAACCTTTTTAACCTGCTTTAACCATGGCCATTTGGATATATTATGTTGAAAACTATTGCCAAATTTGTTTGAAAGATATCAGGTTATTGCCAGGATAAACTGTAATATCTTCTTGCAAGCCCTGCTATTATTAATATACTATTTTTCCCCTTCTCCCTTAGATCATTCAGCAAACTTTGTCTCCTACTTGGAATCAGATGTTGCTTTTCAATAATATTCAGCTTCATGGCGAAGCCAAGGAAATCGCTGAATTCCCTCCTGTAATCATTGTGGAACTCTATGATGATGATGCTGTGGTAAAGATAATTTTCCCATACTTACAAACTTTTTTTTAAAAGGCTTGTTGGTCAATGTAATGAATTGCAGAGGCTTTAAAAAAAAATTTTAAGCATCCCAATGTCAGGGACAAAGGTGCAAATGATACATAGAAGCTGAGGCTGTTCTAGAAAAATTTCAACCATCTCTCACTGGGATCTCATAAAAAGACCCCGAAGTCTCAATAAAGGAGAATATTTGTAGCTCAGGATTGAAATAAGAAATCCTTGGCATTCTCTGAGCTGGCTTGTTTTCCTGCAGGTGTTTCATTACTCAAACTAGATAAAATAATCAGTGCATTGATGGTGTTACCAAGTTTGGGTAATGAAATGTTTGAGCAACACGAACACTTCAATCTGAAGTCTCATTGGAATTTCCGCAAGATTCCTGAGTTCTTACCTGAGATCTAATAAGTCAAGGTACCAGGGGGTCCTATGAGTGTTAAACATCATACACAGTTATTTTAATTTGGGTGGTGGTCCCAGGTATTCTTTGGGGGAAATAGATGCTTATTTTGCCAAGTCTTGAGGTGGGCGATGGATAGGATATCAGAATTTAATGGGCTCAGGTGAGCTGATTGCATACTTTACCTTGACTAAGAGAATATTGACATGATGCCCATTCTGAAGTATCACCAAGGGTTTAGTTTATTTCATTAAATGACAGCACATATCATTTAATCTGTGTTAATTGATTATGTGCCATCAAATCAGTGTTGTTTCTTAGCAGCCATATGGATAGGGTTTTTTTTTTCTTCACCAGCTTGGATCTTCAAATCTTCTAACGCTGCTGGAATTCTCTTTTTGTACATCAATCAGTAGACTTCTGGGCCACTTATACTTGATTGATTAAAGCCATATAGAAGTACTAAGCTAGACAAACACAAAAAAATAAATGAAAATGCAGGATCCTTTGTTTCTGTGGAATCCAGATATTTAATATTGCTATGCTGCTTTGCTTATTCCAATGATTGCAACTGTTTTGACCAAGGCTTCCTGAGACACCAACAACACACGTTAAATCCAAAACCCTTTTATTTTAGTTCAACGGCTGTGAATTATAATCATTCATAGCCCGTAGTGAGTCTCAACCAGTTATAAATAGTTCCCTGGAAGTCTGCCAAAGTTCTTCGGGAAAAGTCTGATAAGTATGCACCTTTATCTTTCTTGAAGTGCTGCCAACGACTAAAGTACCAATTAGTCTTTCAAAACCAAATGGAGCACAAATTCACCAGGTTCCGAACCGACCAGAGCGAACAACGTTGCTTCCTGCAAAGGTTCCTGTCCTTTGCACTTCCTTTATATCTTATGGGAGGGGCAATCACCTCCAAGCCTTACTCCCGAGTTCCCCTTTTGTCTTAACTGCTCTTGCCTTCTGGCAGCTCTGCACACACGCGCACTGGGAACAGGCTCCCCTTGTTCCTCTGCCTTGCTGCTGTCAGATTCTGGAGGCTCCAGAGTCAGCACATAACTCCCAGATGGCCCTGGCCCCATCTCTGTATTGGACACAGGATCAATGTCTGAGTCCTCTCCAGACTCCCAACTTGCCCATGTTCTTTCCCACTATCCAATTCTGCTGCCGTCTCCGAGGGCTGCTGGTGGACCACAACAGCAACATGAACTTGGAGGATGAGCAGAAGGTGAACATAAATGGCATTGTGTATTTTTTTTACTTTTTAAACATATAGGGAAAATCAGAATATATCGGTGCAACTGTGGCTGCTCCTGTAACTAGGCTGGTGGGGGACAAATATGAGCCCCCAAAACTTAACTACCACCCTCTCTACTGTGGCAGTCTTTCAGGGGGGGATCTCCTAGCTGCATTTGAGCTGCTTCAGGTGAGTATGGAGCAATATCGTTTTTAATAAATGGATTCAACTTTACTCTGCCTTATTCTTATTAGGAGGTGCCATCTGTGACTCCTAGTGACCACCTAGTTCGGGTGTGTGTGTGTCAAACTGGATTTCTTGGAGGGCCAAATCACCATTGTAGTTGTCTATTGCAGGCTGGCAGGGGTGGTGGTGGAGAAGATGGGATGGATACCCTCCTGCAGCATCCTGCCAGCCAAAACGGGGGCACAGTGAGGCTGTGGGAAGCCTCAAGATGGCCCGTTTTCAGCCTGGACAGTTTCCTGCAGCACCCTGCCAGCCAAAATGTTTTGGCTGGCAGAGTGCTGGAGGAGGTCATCCAGGCCAAAAATGGGCTGCACGGGGGCCACCCACGCCCCTCCCCTCATGGCCTGTTTTTACTAGCAGAGGCAGTGTGGGCCAGTCCTTTGCTATTTCCAGGCCAGCCCCGAGAGCCAGATCCAGGAGCGGGATTCAAATTTTTTAACAACCAGTTCTGTGGGTGTGGGCCAGGTGAGCATGACCATGTGACTGGGTGGGCATGGCTTCTTTTTCTTCTTATCTTTTGGCAGCACACCTTCCCCCCCTCCTGTTTTTTTGCTTCCTGGGCCTCAGGGAAGCCTCCTGGGGGGGGCATTGTTGCTCCCAGGAAGCATCCCTGGAGCCCAGGAAGGCAAAATAATGTAGCTCAGGGGGCAGGCGGGGGAGGGAGTTGTACCCCCCATGCTCCATTTTTTGTCTTTCTGGGCCTCAGGGAAGCCGCCTGGGTGAAGCAATAAGACAGTGAGGGGAATCCCGGCACAGTTGATCATCAGAACAGCTGATTGTCAGGAGAGAGGGGAAAAGAAATACCTTAAGGCAGGGGGCCCCAACCACCGGGCCGCGGACCGGTACCAGTCCGTGGAACATTTCCTACCGGGCCACCGGTTTGTTGGGTGCCGCCATCTTGTTTGACGAGAAAGTGCTTCCGGGTGAGCTTTTCCGGTTGGAAAGCGGCGTTTGGGTCCTGAAGGAATCCTCGCGCCTTAGTTTCATCGAAGGGGGCAGCTTCGAACAAAACTAAGGCGCAAGGATTCTTTCAGCACCCAAGGCAAGGCGAGCCGAGCGACCGTCCTGAAGCCATCCCGAAGCCCATCGACAAAGGTACAAAGGAGGAGTTGAAGGTGGCGTGGAGAAGTGGGGGACGGCTGGCTGGCTGGTCGCTCGGCTCGCCTTGCCTTGTCATGCGTGCTGATGCCGGTACCAGGCCGCGGATCATTTTGTGATGCTGGTACCGGGCCATGGCACAAAAAAGGTTGGGGGCCACTGCCTTAAGGAGTGACTGGGCAGGGGAGAATGCAGTCAGTTATGCCTGGCATGCCCATGATGTTGCGCATGTACGATAAGGACTGACTGCAAGGGGAGGGGAGGGGCGGGCATAGAGGGTCAGGGCCAGCCAGGGGCATGATTTGCCGATTCTCCAAACTGCGCGGAATCATAACAACCAGTTCTATAGAACCAGTCTGAACCAGTAGAATCCCACCCCTGGCTGGATCTAAGTTGGCCTTGAGTTTGACACCCCTGACCTAGATCAATCTATACAGTTTCCAATAAGAATTATCTTTGTGTAGAAATACCTTACAGGAAGATTTTATTTGAATTAAAGTTGGGGAGGGGAGGAAGGACGGTTGATTTGATCATTGATGATTAGGCTAATTCCAGGGAGAATTGCAGGATATATTTTTTTTCAGAGTGCTTTTAATAGCATCACGGCTGATCAATAACATGTGTTTTTGTACTGTAGGTCCCTGATTCTGGCCCAGAAAACCTTCCACCTCTTGATCCTCCAGATGCCAGCCTAATCTATGAAGTCCCAGCCAATATACGACCTGTATTAAGTAAATACAGAGTGGAAGTAAGTTCAGATAAATGATCCTCTGAGCCCTTGTGTAGTACATGTAAATGTGCTGAGGCAAAGTGATTTTGTTCACATCCATTTGAACTTGTAATGCACACCTGTTTGGATGTCATTCTTTCCCTGCCAGATGTTCTGCACTTAAAAGAGGGAGGGAATAGGTCCTCGCAATTCATGGTGTATTAACATTGTACTTTGAGATTCTTAGCCAAGAAAGAGAGATCTAAGTTGTGTGCCTCTTCTTTCTCAATGATTCTTTTGCTTCTCTTTCTGGTTAACTAATGAATTAGTTAATTAACACAATCTAGGGTCAGTTGCTTTATGCTTTATAAGCTGCTCCAAAGAAAAACAGAAGGTTGATCTCATGGCTTCATGGTTAACCCAATCCCCACCTATCTACAACCAATCCTCTTTTTACCAACTTTATCTTCTCTCCTTTCCTCTTCACCTGCAGTGTCAGGATCCAAATTGTCGCCTCCCCTAAAGGGTTGTTGTATTTAATACATTGATCCCTGAAAGTGAGTTCTGTAGAAGTTATATTATTTCTTTCCCTGCCACAGGTTCTATTCTGGGGTCTTCGGGAATTGAAGAAAGTGCAGTTTCTGTCTGTTGATCGTCCCCAAGTCTTCATTGAATGTGCCAGTAAAGGAGTGAAATCCTGTGTGATCCAGAGCTACAAAAAAAATCCTAACTTTAATATCCTGACAGACCAATTTGAAGTGGTACATGCATACAATTTTCTGCTAAATATACTCATCTTTGCAATCTTTGCCTTTTGCTTAAAACAATGCAGTAGAATTAGATAGAATTTCATAAGAATAGTTCAATTGTCTAGCACAAGGCAACCCATGGGAGACATGAGCTTCAGGTTTGATTTAGTTCTGAAGGGCAGTGGGTAACTTTGAACAAATCACTTGGCTTATCACTGCCTTTTTGTAGTGGAATGTCATCTGGATTCCCAGGAGGTAGGGGCTGCATTTCAGAGAGCAAAGAGGCAGGGAAGCTTAGATAGTTTGTTCGGGAGGAAGAGAGTTAAAATGGCTCCTCCTAGCAATTCTCAGAGCGTATCTATGGTGATGCAAATAGTTGCTTTAGTTTAACAAGTTTTCCCTCTATAGGTGAGGAACAATAAGAGAAATGGCTCAGAAGTAATTCCAAATGTATATCTTGGCTTTTGGGGCCTGACACTTACACTGTGGTTGAAATCAGAGATTACAACCCAATTGTGAGTTTCGTTTCATTTTTAAAATGTCAGAATGCCATTAAGCATAACTTTCCTACCTTCTTCAGCTGCCATTTTTGTGGGACAGCTGATAACCAACAGAATTACAGTACTGTTCATATTCATGAAAATGTATTCCTAATGTTGACTGCACAGGAGAGAGGAAATTCTTACCATATTGGTTTAAGAAACTATGCCCAGAAAGAAAATAATGGAAGGCTTAACTTCCCAAACTCCTCTTGCATTGTTTTTCATGAACTTTAACTGCACCCTATGCACTTCACATTTCTAGCAGAATCTGGCATATAAGTTAAAGAAAAATATTACGGGATTGTTGATTACGTCATTAAGATCATAGGCTTGTTGGACTTTAAATTAGGCAGAGGAAGAAAGGAAGAGAAATGCACTTAAACTGATGTTTTAAATGAAAAAAAAATAGCTTGGGTAATGAGAGAAAACTTGCTGAATCTGATTTTGTTTGATTGCTTATTTATCAATCTATTTCATTTCATTTCTTTTCTACATGTTTAAGAATGTTTTCTTTAAGAATACTGAGTTTATGCATATTTTTTGCAAATTTATAATTTATATGTGCCTTTTTGTTTTTCACATTATCAGATAATATGCTAATTTTAGTAAGATCTTTGCATAATGTATATATCGTGCTGTGCACTTTATGAGTGGTGAAGTTCATTAGAACATTTGGACAAGTATGATTTTGATGTTTTAATTATCTTAATTTGTGTGCAGTTTCAGAAGCGTCAGTTCAATATGCTCATATTGTAGTGATAATCAAAGAATTTATGTTTCATGAGAAATTAATCAGGTAGACTTATCAAATAAATTGTATCTTAATATAAAAGTCAAGCCACTGTAGATGTTATTCAAGTTTGGAAAGAACAAATTATGACAAGTCTCTTGTTCCAAGGTTCTTATGAATCAATACATGGATTTAGACTTCAAACGTGACTTTAATTAAAATGAAAATAAAGATGAATCTAATAACTGGAATTTATTAGGTGCAAGATCTGAGGCTTGTTGTTTTTAAATCACAAAATGTCTGAAATTAAATGGGATTTTTACTGAGAAGTTTATGTAAGTTTGGAATATAGCTAAGGTTATTTTTTTAAGACAAACATCTGCAGTTATTTTAAACCCAATAGATTTTAATCTTTGTGACATTTAATTTAAAGGATCAATGACATGTTGGAAATAGATGATGATGTTCTTCTAAAACATCATTGGCCTTTCTACTAAGATATGAAATTTAAAGAAATCCGGCTTCTGTAAAAATTCAGAAGACAAACTGTAAATCATCTGAAGTAAATTACAGAAATCCAATCGCCAGAGGATTTTCTTGTGGGATTTGATAGAAAACTCATTTCCAGTTAGAACTAAATGTGCAGAAAGGAAATTATGAAAAACGCCATTTGAGAAGATAAGGAAAGATCTGACTGGGTCTTTTATGTTTCCCCATTGTTAGGAATTGCCTGAAAATGAACTTCTGCACCCTCCACTAAGCATCTGTGTGGTTGACTGGAGAGCATTTGGCCGTAGCACTCTGGTTGGGACGCACACCATCAACTGCCTTAAACAGTTTCTGTACAAATCCAAGGAACCTCTTGTTTCCTTAGCTAAAGGAGCTGATATTGTGGAAGTGGACAAAGGTAAGTCATGCCAAAAGTCCGGTCAGAATCCACCCTCCTTTCTTCTCATAGAGCTGTGAAGATGCAAAGCCTTAGAGAGCAAGCTGCTGTTGCTATTAAGTGGAGCTGGTTGTTTTTGTAACATCTATTTTAGTAGGATTTATTGGTTAATATCTCATTGTTAAATTTTAATGTTTTATGTTGTTGAGCTGAGCAGCATGGAGGTGTAGTGGTGGTAGTGGCATACAGGTTTGATAAGGGTAATCCTGTAGGTCCTTTCTCTGTAGGCTTATCTTTGTCATCCTCTGGCATCTACCATCTCCCTCAACCTTCTTCTACAACTCTCCTCATTCACCCACTTCTGCCCTTCCTTCAGAGCAACCTTATGCTCAACAGGCATTGAGTCTGCCATCTTGTGTGTAAGCTTACTTACAAGAAGGCTGGTGTTTTACCTTCATCTCATCCATATCTTCCATTACAATTGCAGAAGTGGCTGGCCATTGACTGCTTCCTAGGGCTGAAAGGTGTGACTGGCCCAAGGTCACCCTGGCTGGCTTCTTGTCTAAAGCCAGGCTAGAACTCCCAGTCTCCCAGTTCCTAGCCCAATGCCTTAAAACCATTATCTAAACTGGTCTTCTTTGTATTGAAGCTTTATCCCTTAATTTCACGGTGTTCCTTGACTTTCATCCCTAGAACTTGCAGCTGTGTGCATTTTCATTTATGCAAAAGTGGCAAATATCTGTAGCTGGGGTGTAGGATGAAAGAAGATGGAGGTTTGTTCTCCAACCTTGTGGGTTGCTTTTTGAACATTTCATTGCAAGTCTAGGTAACACCTTCAGTTTTTGGATTACAGTGAGACAGACTGCATATCTTCTCCTCATTGGATAATTAGCTAGGGAAGCTGGATTGGAAGAAGTTGGATTTGTGTTTTTTTTAAATTGGAAGAAGAAATATCAAGAACCTGTACTGTGCCAGAGACGCTACTCTGATAACTGAAAACAAGGGTAGAGGTTCTTTCTCCAAGTTTGTGGGTTGGTTTCCAAACATTTTGTTACCAGGCTAGGTAACATCTTCAAGGGAATTTGGGGAATGTCAGTGTAGTGTTCTTCTGCTTATAAGGGCTTTGAGTGGTCAGTAAGTCTTGTAATGGTGAGGTCACATGGGGTGAGATCCTGATCAATAGACCAGGGTGCAATAGCACTTAGACTTATATACCATTTCACAGCCCTCTCTAAGCGGTTTTACTGAGTCAGCACATTGCCCCCAACAATTTTGGGTCCTCATTTTACCCACCTTGGAAGGATGAAAGGCTGAGTCAACCTTGAGCCTGGTGAGAATTGATCTGCCAAATTGCAGGCAGCCGACAGTCAGCAGAAATAGCCTGTAGTACTGCACTCTAACCACTGCATCACCAAGGCTCATTTATTGTTTAGAACAGAGTGGGGAACTCTGGCCCCTTTACGACTTGTGGACTTCAGCTCCCAGAATTCCTGAGCCAGCCCTGCTTTGTATTCTGGGGATTGAAGTCCACAAGTCATAAAAGGGTCATAATTCCCTATCTCTATGTGATAATGGATTCCAATTTGATTTACCTAGAAGGCCATGGTTTTCCAGGGATGGTGTTGGATTTCTACTAAATAGCTTCATAGTGCAAAAAAAAGGCAACAGGTTTTCATGTCAGAAATGGTGACTGTGGGTTGCGTTCAACACCTGGCTCAGGAATTCTGGGAGTTGAAGTCCACAAATCATAAAGGGGCCATAATTCCCCACCTCTGGCTTAAAGCATTGAACAGATGGTCTTCCTTGTTGAGTTTTATATATTGACTTCTTTCTAGCTTCACCTGTTCCAGCTGCTGCTCCAGCACAACCTCAGACAAGTCAACTTCCATCACCTCCATCAGATCATATTTATGTTGACTTGGAACATGGGGACCTTCATTTACCTGTCCCAAAACCTGAGGCGGCAGAAGTGCACATTTCCCTATCACCTCTTCTGCTACCACCAGCTCCTTCACGGAAAAGTTCATTAGCCTCTTCTTCTAGACTTTCAAAAGATGGGAAACTAAAAGTAAGTAACATCCAATTTTGAAGCTTTTTGCATTTTCCACTAGACTTTCTTATTCAATCTGCCTTTGGATTATGGATTTCCTATCTGGCTGCTTTCAGAGGGTCAGATTAGGTAACCATATCTCTTCAGCCCTTATTCTTAACACTGGTACACCACAGGGTTGTGTGTTGAGTCCCTTACTCTATACTCTTTATGTGCATGACTGCATTCTCACTGATGCCAGTAATACATACAACATACATCCACACAAAAATCACCACAATGATGTAATCCCCTATTGTAACTTCAAAAAGAGGCAACTATGATCTTATAGACAACGATCTCTCATCCCTTGATTGGCAATCTCTATTCACTGGATGCAATACTGTTGAAGACCATTATAACATATTTTTACTTGAAGTCAAAAGAGTCATCAAACTATATGTACCAACAACAACTCCCAAAACAAAACAAAAAAGCAGATTACCCATATCAATAAGGAAACTTCAATCCAAAAAGAGGTCACTCTGGCGGAAAAACAAATCTGGTCACGTTGCCAATTTCAAAACCGATACAAAAATCTATGCCACCAGATAAAGACCGAATGCACCAATTATCACATTAAACAAGAGGAAAACCTTCTAAGCACCAATTCCACCGCGCTTTTTACAATTTTGTAAACAACAAACTAAAAGACTCAAGGTCCATCCCTCCCTTGATAGGACCTGATGGTAAAGACTGCAACGACGACACCATTAAAGCCAATATCTTTAACACATTCTTCGGCTCAGTATTTGTAAACAGCAATGGATCATGCCCAATATTTCCTAGTCGTACCACAGATAACAACAATGATCTAATACATATCGATTTCACAGAAGACAATGTTGAAAAAGCACTACGCAATCTAAAACCATCTCTATCTATTGGACCGGATGGAATATGTGCCTACTTCTTAAGAAAGCTATCCTCTGCCATAGCCAAACCTCTAAGCATAATCTTTGAAAATCTTTCAGAACCAGCTCCTTGCCTAACCTATGGTCACAAGCCACAGTCATCCCCATCTTCAAAAAGGGAGACCCAAGCCTAGTTGAAAACTACAGGCCAATCTCCTTATGCTGCGTCACCTGTAAAGTCATGGAATCAATTATTAACCAATCCATCATCCTTCACTTAGAGACAAATAACCTACTCTCCAATAAACAATTTGGTTTCAGGAAAAACTATCCTGTAATCTGCAACTCTTACACTGCAAAAACATTTGGACGACACAACTCGACCAGGGCAAAACAATAGACGAATCTACATAGACTTCTGTAAAGCCTTTGATTCAGTGGTACACGACAAACTACTCCTAAAAATAAAATCCTATGGTATCTCTGGACAACTGAATAACTGGATAGAAGCATTCCTGTCAAACAGACAACAAATGGTCAAAATCGGGAGCGTCCTATCAAATCCAGTACCTGTCAATAGTGGTGTTCCCCAAGGCAGTGTTCTAGGACCAACTCTCTTCATACTCTACATAAACGACCTCTGTGATCATATTAAGAGCAATTGCGTTCTCTTCGCTGATGACGTAAAGCTGTTCAATACCACAGACAATACTGCTACCCTTCAAAAAGATCTTGACTATGTATCCGAATGGTCAAACAAATGGCAACTTCAAATCTCAACAAATAAATGCTCTGTCTTACATATTGGCAAAAAAAATCAGAAAATAAAATACAAGCTGAATAGTCAAGATCTTGTTGATGACCCAAGCTCTGTAAAGGACCTTGGAATACTCACCTCTAATGATCTAAGTGCTAGAGCACACTGCAACTACATAGCCAAAAAGGCATTAAGAGTTGTTAACCTAATCCTACGTAGCTTTTCTCTGGTAATATCACACTACTAACCAGAGCATACAAAACATTTGCTAGACCAATACTCGAATACAGTTCATCAGTCTGGAATCCACACTACGTATCTGATATTAGCACAGTTGAGAAAGTCCAGAAATATTTCACAAGAAGAGTTCTCCACTCCTCTACTCGCTGTAGAATACCTTATGCCACCAGACTTGAAATTCTAGAACTAGAAAACCTTGAATTACGCCGTCTTCGGTCTGACTTAAGCATGGTATACAAAATCATACATTGCAATGTCCTACCTGTCAATGAATACTTCAGCTTCAACCATAACAACACAAGAGCACACAATAGATACAAACTCAAAGTAAACCGCACCAAACTTGATTGCAGGAAATACGACTTCAGCAATAGAGTGGTCAATGTCTGGAATACTCTACCCGACTCTGTAGTTTCTTCCCCAAACCCCAAAAACTTTAACCTTAGACTGTCTACTATTGACCTCACCCCTTTCCTAAGAGGTCTGTAGGGGGCGTGCATAAGCGCACCAACGTGCCTACCGTCCCTGTCCTATTGTTTCTCCTATTCTTTTATTTTTCTTATATGTAACCATTTCATGTATTCACAACTATGTATACATTTATACTTATTATCTTGTAAACAATTGACAAATCAAATAAATAAATAAAAATAAATAATACTATTATTAAATTTGCAAATGATAAAACAGTGGTGGGATGAGTCTGCTTATCGAGACGAGGTGAACCAGTTGCTTTTGTGGTGTGGAGACAATAACTTGGTCCTCAACACCAATAAGACCAAGGAGCTTATAGTGAATTATAGAAGGAAGAGATCAGACATCCAGCGCTTGTTTATTAAAGGAGACTGAATGGAGCAAGTGCCCAGTTTTAAGTTTCTGGGTATTATCATAAAAGAAAACCTGACCTGGAGCGCTCACATTGCAGAACTTGTCAAAAGGGCCCAGCAGAGATTATACTGCCTGAGATTTCTCAGGAAACAACAACTGAATGAAAAACTGCTGGTGACCTTCTACTGCTGAACCATAGAGAGTATCTTAACATACTGCACCTCTGTATGGTTTGCCAATTGCACAGTGGCAGATAGGAAAGCACTCCAGAGGGTTAACATCATTGCCCAGAGGATCATTGGTTGCCCTCTCCCCTCTTTGGAAGAGCTTTATAACTCCCGCTGCCTTAAGAAAGTTCAAAACATTCTCAAAGATCCATCTCATCCTGGGCACCCTTTTTTAAAAAAAACTATTACCATCTGGCAGACAGTACAGGATAATAACGACAAGGACAAATAGGCTGCAAAACAGCTTCTATCCCAGATCAGTAACTATATTGAATTCCATTGTATAGTGCAATATTAATGCAATATCAGGGGTTTTCAATTCAATTGTATAGAATGCGAAGGATGTGTGTTTATTTTTATTGTTATAATGTACACTGAAGATGGCATTTAATTTCGTCGTACAAGATGCAATGAGAAGAAAGTAAACTGAACTAAACTAAACTCCTCTATGTTATAAAACAAGGTGCAAAAAATATACCAAGCTCAAAGACACATACAGGTAGTACTTGACTTAAGCAAAACAGTTATTAAGTGAATTTTGCCCTATCTGATGACCTGTCTTGCCATAGCTGTTAAGTGAAGCACTGTAGTTGTTAAGTTAATCACACGGTTGTTAATTGTTTGATGAGAACATGACAGAAGTAAATATATATAGACAATCCATGTAATTATAAGTAGTCCTTGACCACAACTGAGCCCAAAATTTTTGTTGTTAAGGGAAACATTTGTTAAGTGAGTTTTGCCCCATTTCATGTCCTTTTTTACCTCAGCTGTTAAGTGAATCACCACAGTTGATACGTTAGTAACCCAGTTGTTATGTAAATCTGGCTTCCCCATTGACTTTGCTCATCAAAAGGTCGCAAAAGGTGATCCCATGACTTTGGGACACAGCAACAGTCATAAATATGAACCAGTTGCCAAGCATCCAAATTTTGATCACGTGATCATGAGGATGCTGCGAAGGTCGTAACTGTGAAAAACGGTCATAATTCACTTTTTTCAGTGCCGCTGTAACTTTGAATGGTCACTAAATCAACTGTTGTAAGTCAAGGACTACCTGAATACAAGACTTCTACGGGGGTAAGGCAGTGGCCTCATAACTGGATGTCCAATTGGCGTTGCTTCGTGCTGATCTTCTATGGAACCAGAGAAGACACATTGTGGGCAATCTTTCACAATATGTGTAATAGTTTGCATATCAGTACCACAATCACCACAAGGGAAATCTTTCCATCCCCACTGATATAGGACAGAGTCACTTCTTCACACCGTATCGCATCCATAGCTTTCCTTAAGCTACACATGCTCTCCGGGTGGTGCTAAACAGGTGACAATTACCAGATGCAGCCATACTGCCCTTTTGAGCCTTGTGGCCATGACAAACAGAAATGCATAAAGTCAAATAGAGTGTAACTATATGACTATGGCATTATAATGTCACATTGTTATACCCTAAAGGCTGTGGATAATGAACGTATTCCTTATAGTTTGTTCCTTTTAGGAGCATAAACTAGGATGAGTAACCATGCTGAAAATTGTTATATAATTTAATGCTATAGCTCAGATAGGCCTGATTTGAAAAAACAAAAAGAGCACAAAAGATACATATCCATACATCCATACCTATACATACACATAATCTTTATTATTTTTATAAATAACTCAAAATATTGAACACAGCTAATATTCATGCTCCTATTTTCCTCACAAAAACAGCCCCATTTTTTACCTGTAACATTTTTTTAAGGACCGCAAAAAATCGATTTATCGCTCTACCAAGAGGAAAAAAAGAACTGTCGCTGATGAATCTGCTGAAAATGTCATTGATTGGTGGTCAAAGTACTATGCTTCAATACAAATAGTACAAAAGGTAGGCAAATTCATAATATACAATTTAATCTATTTCTCTATGTGATATAATTATTTTTAGAATTAAAGCTTTTTTCCTGAGTAGGAATAGTTCCTTTTTCAGACATTTCAAACACATACTCACAGAGGTTCCGACAAAGAAAAGTATTCCTAATTAAATCCCGAACTCATTGGTTGCCTCACACTGCAATAAACAAGGACATACATTCAATTTTGCAGCTACTAAGATTGTTGGTGAAGCAAGCACAAAAACAGCCAGGGAGGTGATTAAAGCCTGGGAAATGGGGCACTAGTCAGTCAACAGGAGTTCTGATTTACCACCAGCTTACCAAGTACTTAGAAGGCAAGGGCTGGGCAACACAAGCCAAACACAGCCAACAACTTAATAGACAGCCATCAGAACCCCAATCAACATCTTAAAAGCCACATGCAACATGCACCATATAAATACCACACACAGAACAGTTCACATTCTGTTAGAAAGAAGTTCCCTGAAGATGGGTTCCACTATGAGTCCAAAAGCTCAGAAGACAAAACATCTGGTCCCTGTGACCGACCCAGATTGTATCCTGCAACATTATCCTGGGACACATATGTTAGCCTTCATTCCTAAGTAAATAATTAAACAACAGAAAGTAAATAAAGCTGGATTGCAGTTAAGTAGCTTATTCTGGTACTTTCATAATTATCTAACCTTTCATTTTATTTCAAAAGGCAAAAGTCCTCGATTTGAGTGATGGAAAACCAGGAACATGTAAGTAAATATTTACCTTTTTATTAACAATATTTTTCATAGTAAATGGTAACAGTTCATTCTGTCATGAAGGGGGGGGGGGGGGGGGGGGGGGGGGGGGGGGGGGGGGGGGGGGGGGGGAGCAAAGATAGTTCATACCATGCTCAACCAATGATGATTTGGTTCTAAGTGAAAACCCTAAATCCAAAATCTCAGTTTGAGGGGGGGGGGGGGGGGGGGGGGGTGAGGGGGGGGGGGGGTGTGTGGGTGTTGGGGGTGTTTTTTTTGGGGGGGGGGGGGGGGGGGTGGTTTGAGATGGTTTAGGGGGGGGGGGGGGGTGGGGTTTTAAGGTTGTTTTTTTTTTTTTGGTTTTGGGGGGTTGAGGAAAGGGAGGAGTGTGGAGGGGGGGTTTTGGAAAAAGGAGGGTATGGGGGAGTTTTTTTTTAATGTTTAAAAAGGGTTGGAGGAAGAGTAATTTTTTTGGGGTGTTTTGGGGGGGGGGGGGGGGGGGGGGAAGTAGGGGGGGTGGGGGTGGGTTAAGGGTGGGGGTTGAAAAATTAGAATATTGTGAAAAGGTTCAATATTCTAGGCTCAAAGTGTCCCACTCTAATCAGCTAATTAAGCCACTAACACCTGCAAAGGGTTCCTGAGCCTTTAAATGGTCTCTCAGTCTGGTTCAGTAGGAAGCACAATCATGGGAAAGACTACTGACCTGACAGTTGTGCAGAAAACCATCATTGACACCCTCCATAAGGAGGGAAAGCCTCAAAAGGTAATTGCAAAAGAAGTTGGATGTTCCCAAAGTGCTGTATCAAAGCACATTAATAGAAAGTTATGTGGAAGGGAAAAGTGTGGGGAAAAAGGTGCACAAGCAGCAGGGATGACCGCAGCTTGGAGAGGATTGTCAGGAAAAGGCCATTCAAAAGTGTTGGGGACTTTCACAAGGAGTGGACTGAGGCTGGAGTCACTGCATCAAGAGCCACCACACACAGACGGATCCTGGACATGGGCTTCAAATGTCGTATTCCTCTTGTCAAGCCACTCCTGAACAACAAACAACATCAGAAGCGTCTTACCTGAGCTAAAGAAAAACAGACCTGGTCTGTTGCTCAGTAGTCCAAAGTCCTCTTTTCTGATGAGAGCAACTTTTGCATCTCATTTGGAAACCAAGGACCCAGAGTCTGGAGGAAGAATGGAGAGGCACACATTGCAAGATGCTTGAAGTCCAGTGTGAAGTTTCCACAGTCTGTGTTGATTTGGGGAGCCATGTCATCTGCTGGTGTTGGTCCACTGTGCTTCATTAAGTCCAGGGTCAACTGCAGCTGTCTACCAGGAGATTTTGGAGCATTTCATGCTTCCTTCTGCAGACGAGCTTTATGGGGATGCTGACTTCATTTTCCAGCAGGACTTGGCACCTGCCCACACTGCCAAAAGCACTAAAACCTGGTTCAATGACCATGGGATTACTGTGCTTGATTGACCAGCAAACTCTCCTGACCTGAACCCCATAGAGAATCTATAGGGCATTGCCAAGAGAAAGATGAGAGACTTGAGACCGAACAATGCAGAAGAGCTGAAGGCCGCTATTGAAGCATCCTGGTCTTCCATAACACCTCAGCAGTGCCACAGGCTGATAGCTTCTATGCCACACCGCATTGAAGCAGTAATTGCTGCAAAAGGGGCCCAAACTGAGTACTGAGTACATATGCATGCTTATACTTTTCAGAGGTCCGATATTGTTCTATGTACAATCCTTGTTTTATTGATTGCATGTAATATTCTAATTTTCTGAGATTGTGGATTTGGGGTTTTCATGAGCTGTAAGCCATAATCATCACAATTATGACAGATCACGGCTTGAACTATCTTGCTTTGCATGTAATGAGTCTATCTCATATATTAGTTTCACCTTTTAAGTTGCATTACTGAAATAAATGAACTTTTGCACAATATTCTAATTTTTGAGTTTCACCTGTATTTTTGCATTCACATGATATGTGAGTCTATTTGGCCATTCCTCTCATAGAACTTTCTAATTGAGATTATATAGGAAGGGTGACGTTTAATTTTCCATCCCTTCTGGTTGTGCTTCTGATATACACCTCTAGTTACTACAGGCAAGGAAAAGATGGAGAAATGCTGGGCATTCATCGTCTGCTTTGGCTCTAAACTTGAGAGTTTAGTCTGAATTTTTAGTGTAAATGAGTAGAGAGATGGACTGCAGGAAAGGAGCAGGTTAATTCAAGCTTAGCATCTTAGAGAAGTTTTGTTCAGAAGGTGGTGGCTCATAATCTCATCTTTTGTATACTTATTATTAGCTGGGAAACTGGTGAAGATGAGTGGAATTTTAATCATTAAACCACTGACACAGCAGAACTTCTGGGAGATTTAATTATGCAAGTTATTTGCATTTGTCCCTGAGTGAAGTGTTTTAATCAGTTAGCCAAATTATACAGAGTTGTTCTTTCTAATTTTGTATTCATGTTCAGTACAATTTTGCCCTCATTTGAAATGCAGTTCTGCTGTTTAGCAGCCTATGTGTAGTAGCATGTGAGAAAGATCTTGGAGAGGAGACAAAGAGATACTGCCTAGGGAATGGTCGGATAGAGGGCATAGCCCACAGCTGTATAATGGATGTAGAAAGATTCAGAAGAGGCCCTTCCCTAGCTTCTCAAGCTGTAAAGGAGACAGCCGGAGAATTGTACCTTCAGATCTGGAAGATTCTGTTAAGGTAGCCATACAATAAAGTACAATTAGCGGGACTTCCGGTTTGTCGGCCCGCGAGCGGCAGGGATTTGCGAAGCTGCGCGATCCCTGCTGCGCTAGCCGCTTTTGGTGCTCGATCCGGACGGGTCCGGAGCTAGGCTGCCCTGCAGGGGCAGCTGAAGATAGGGGGATCCGGAGAGGAGTTTGGGGGTGTTGCAGACCCCCTCCCGGCCGGCAGAACCCCCTTTTCCCAAGACGGTGCAGCGGCGGTCCGCAATGGCCGCCACAAAGAAGCTGGCAGCCGGGTAAGAATGCGCAGGAGGAAGTGGAGAAAGTTTTTGAAAAGAGAAAGTTTTTCTTGGTTCCCAGGACTCTAAGACACATTTAACAAAATTCCTGAAAATTATGACTTTCTGAATGATACCTTCTAAAAAAGAGAAAAAGCGGCAGTTTGGTGGTGCTGAAAGGAAAGTTTACTCTCCTTCCTACGGAATTAATAAACTGATATTAAGAAACCTATTTTTTTAGGTAAAAACTGGATTTAAGTGATGAGTGGGAAGGGAGAGGACTAAAAAAATAATATTCGTATGCTAAGACTTTGTTGGAGGAGATGCCTTAAGGATTTGAAGACTGAAATATATTGCAATAAGACTTTAAGAAACAGATTTGGACTTTCTTTTTTCTGATTGATACTACCCCAGGAGGAGAAAGTGAGAACTCTGCCTTGGTTTGGACTGATTGATAACTTTGGGATTGTTTTATTTTTTTGGAATATTCTGGTTGTTGTAAGAAGAAAGAAGGGGAAAAGAAAAGAAAAGATTTATAATGGCTTTTTCTGTTGAGGAACTGAGAAAAGAATATGAGCAAGCAAAAAAAATGGTAAAGATGGTGTGAAAGAAGCCTTCCTTTTTTTTAGAAATGGCGCTTATTAACTATCAACAAACATTACAACAGATGAAGACAGCAGAAGAAGAAGAAGGAGAGGAAGCCATTTTTAATGAATCTCAGAATTCGACCAAGAAAGAAGGAAGAGGAAAGGAAGAGAAATAAAGGACTTAAGATTTAAAAAAACACTTGAGAAAGGGAAAAATAAGGTGCAAAATCAATATAATGATAGAAAACAAAAGGGAAAAGGAACACGACAGAGAAGGGAAGCCAGTAAGGCAGAGGCTAGAAGAAGGGGGGGGTAGAAAGGTTTGTTGGGAGAAGAAAGGAAGGGAAAAGGTGGAGAAAAGCTACAAAGTTTTGAAACTAGATGGGAAAAAAGGAATCTTTTTTAGGGATAAAGGGTAAAGTATAATTTTTTCAAAAAAGATTTTGCAAGGTACATAAGATGATATTGTAGCATTGTATTAGAAATAGAAAACTTAAATGGTTTAAGAGTTGATAAGAGATTAAAATGTTGAAATGTTTAATAATGATTGGTTTTAAAATTTAATAATATGAGGGTAGGCTTAGAATATTGAGTTTTAATTAAAGAGTTTAATAAGATTATGGTATTGATGTTATTATAAAATTTTTATTATAGTATTTGTTTTTTGGACAAGGCAATGGGAATGTTATAAGATGCAATATTTAGATCTATTGTTTAACTATGTATTTAATTATTTTGGATGTACTATTTAGATAGAATCGGATTGGGTATTGGGTGTTATTTTAAATGTTAATTTGATTAATTTAGGGGGAGATAGAAAGGCATCATACTCTGATTAGTGATTTCAGGAGAAACTCTTTTTTTTTTTTTTATAAGGAACGAGATAAAGGGACAATAAAGAATGGACAAAAGATACAAATATAATGACTCAAATTAAGATGATTAATTAAGATAGAATTAAGAAGAGTGAAATGTGTGGAGAAGTTAATATAGAAGATTCAGAATGGTAAATAAAATAAATAATGACATGTAAGATGAGCATGAATATAACCGAAGTCCATGAAGAGAGAGATACCTGGGGCTAAGTTACTTTCCAAAAGATTTTTTTTATGTTTTGTGTGTTGTGTGTATATGTTTTTTTGGGGGGGAGAATTAATAAAACCTTGCAGAAATATAGAATGAGAATAATGGTAACTAAGTCAGAAAGAAATAGATGAAATAATAATAATGAAATTGAATAAGAGTAAAGAGAAGTAAAGAGAAATTGGATAAGAGGTTTTTGTATGTTTATATGGAAATGGTTTAAAACAGAATTATAGTGTATAAAATAAGGTTTTATCTGACTTGTTAAATTTATAATGGAAAAAGGTTTAAGCATGTAATGGTTAATGATGATTTGTGTGTTTTTTAAAAATCAATAAAACTTGTTTTAAAAAAATAAAAAAAATAAAGTACAATTAGCTTATCTGGTCACATTTCCTGTTTGGTCTAGCCGGAAATACTGACACCATGTACCATTGTTCCCCCTGTTGTCTTGATGAAGACAGAACGGGCCTTCATAGAAAATATGGCCCAATGCATCAAACGTTGGCTTGGAATATCTGAATGCTGGTGTGAAGGAATTTGAAGTGTTTTGCCGGACTTAAAATCGAGGGGTTATTTATGAAGAGCTATTTCAATCAAAAAGAAGTGTGAAAAACGAAGGAGTGTGGTGTGAAGAGTGTGAAGGCTATGCCTGTGGAAAGATGGACATGTACAGCATGGGTGGGCCTGAACAGAAGCAAAACTGAAGCAGTTTTTTTGGTATTAGTAGCAGAGCTTTATAGCAAGGATCTCCAAACGTGGCAACTTTAAGACGTGTGGGTTTCAGTTCCCAGAATTCCTCAGCCAGGATGCTTACAGTTACTTATCTGGTTGGGTTGCCAGCTTCAATTGTACTTTAGGTACAATTCAGTGATGGTAGCCTTTCATTCTTGGTGCAGAAATCTTGAAACTTTTAGTTGCCATCTAACTGGACTTTGGTCTGGATTTGTACAGCCCATACCTAGCACTTCTATTTTTGTCAGAGCCATTACAATTATAATAACTGTATTTTCATTTTTATAGCAAAAGGTACGACAAACTCTGTAAGCGTTAGCGCTGAAGAGGAGCCAGATAAAAAGAAGAAAGAGAAATTGCTGAAAGCCAAAGTGAAAGAGGCGTCTCCCATGCTAGCCACTATGGAGGTAAAGTTAATTATGATTCTTCAGGTCTGAGAATATTTCATATTGCTTTCATTTGGAAAACTGAAATCCCAGTTTGGAAGACTAGTACAAGTGTTTGAGGAATGCAGGACAGTTCGTATTCAGTGTGAAATGAAACCAGCTATAATTCTGTACTCCTGTAGGAGAAGGAGTCGTAGCATCTGGGGGAGGAATTAAAAGAGAGATCACCTAGAATCCCTATGTAGTCACAAGCAGATTAAGCCCAACCTCCCTTGAATTTCCTTCACCCTTATCTAGCTCCAAGTTAGTTGAGAACATTCCTGTGCATAGATGTTTTAGCAATAAATGAGTTTAATTGGACTTTCACATGTGGACCTGATCTTCCATGCCTGACAACTCCTCTGAATAAAATAAGGCACATAAGAGGAGATCTTCTGGATCAAAAAAAGATCTCAATTATGAAAACAAGAGTATACATCTTATCAGTGGTGGGATTAAAATATTTTTACCACCGGTTCGGTGGGTGTGGCTTGGTGGGCATGCTTGGCGCACGTGCACACACTTGGCATATGTGCGTGCACCAAATGTGCACTTTGCGCAGGCACAGAGGCGTTTGCACAGGTGCAGAGGCGTTCTAACTCACCTCCTGCAAGCCTGCACGATCCTGGTTGCTTCAGCAGCTGCCGCGCGGCACTATTCTGTGCCGCACAAAGCAGCTGCGGTTCAAATCCAGAGGATAAAAGTGAGTATGGGAGTATGGGAGCCCGGGTGGGTGGGTGGGCCCAACAACAGAGCGGTGGAGAGAACCAGTTTGGTCTCCACTGCTCATCACTGCTACCGGCTTGGCAGAACCGGGCCAAACTGGTAGAATACCACCACTGCATCTTATTTTGTGTCAGTGATTGTTTCAAATTTCTGGACATAGAAACTTGTTTAATACAACTGACAGGAAACATCATGCAATTTGCTTAATATAGGGCTGTGCTAAACTGAAAGGTGTTGATTTGTTTTATTTGATAAGTTTATGATTTATAGGTAATCCTCGACTTTCAACAGTTCGTTTCGTGACCGTATTAAGTTACAACAGCACTGAAGAAAGTGACTTATTTCACACATTTTTCGCACTTATGACTGTTGCAGCATCTCCCTGATCATGTGATCAAAATTCAAGTGCTTGGCAACTGACTCACATTTATGACGGTTGTAGTGTTTGGGGTCATGTGATTACCTTTTGTGACCATCTGACAAGCAAAGTCAATAGGGAAGCCAGATTCATTTAACAACTGTGTTACTAATCTAACAACTGCAGTGATTCACTTAACAACTGTGGCAAGAAAGGCTGTAAAAAGGGCCAAAACTCATTTAACAAATGTCTCACTTAGCAACAGAAATTTTGGGCTCAATTGTAGTCATAAGTCGAGGATTACCTATATAGCATAGTTTAGACCAGTGGTTCCCAAAGTGGGTGGTACCACCCCATGGAGGGCGGTGGGATGCCTTAGGAGGTGCTAAGAGACAAGGGGGCCGGCAGGGGGGTGCTAAGAGGCAAGGGAGGGTGCTGGGGGTGGGCCCCTCGCAGGGTACAATTCAGGGGTGAGAAAAAATCCTGCCACCGCCGCGTTCGAGGCGAGGCCTCGCAGGATCACCCCATTGACTTGCACGCTCCGGTGCAAGGGGCTCAATGGGGTAAGCCTGCAGGGCCTCTCCCCGAACACGTTGGGAATGGAGAGCAAACCAGAGTGGCTTTGCTCTCCTTTTCAAACATCCCGCCCCAGCCGCATTTGGGGTGAGGCCCTGCAGGTTCACCCCCTTGAGCCCCTTGCACCGGAGGTACCTGCACAAGCAAGTCTGAACGGAGCGGTGCACGAAGTCAATGGGGTGAGCCTAAGAGAGGGAAAGAGAGAGGAAAGAGAGAGAGAGAAAAAAAGAGAGAAGGAAGAAGAGAGAAGGAAAAGGGACAGAAAGAAAATGGGGCAGACAAAGAAAGGTGGGGAATGGAAGGAAGGGACAGAAAGAAAAAGAAATAAAGAGGGGGGGGAGGGAGGAGAAATATAATGAGATATCTATTCTACTCCAATGACCTGCTCCAGCAAGGTTAGAAATGTGTGTGTGTGTGTGTGTGTGTGTGTGTATGTGTGTGTGTGTGTGCATGGCTATCAAAACTCCAAAAACAGGTTGAGTATTTCTGGGGAGGCAAGTCATAAATTAGAACACTTGCTAAGCAACCGGCCATTAAGTGAGGAGTATTTGGTTTTCCACTTGTATTTGGTGACTACCAAACCATGCCCACCCAGTCACATGACCAGCAAGCCATGCCCACCCAGTCCACATGACCAGCAAACCACATCCTCAAATTAGGCCACGCCCACAGAAATTTGAATCCACCCCTAGGTGGGGGCCATTGAGGATACGTTTGTAGCACCAAGGGGACAGTGGGCTGAAAAAGTTTGGGAACCACTGGTTTAGACTCTCTAGGCAAGGCACATAGGAAATATAAAAGAGAGTAGAAAAAGCAATTTATTCCTAAAATATAGTAAGAATATAGCAAAAACATAAATGGAAATAAAGTATAATACATGAGAGTAAGACATAGTAATACAGAAACGAAAAGACTTGTCCTTTTCTTCCTGAATAGCAAATTTTGGTCCTTTTTTTTTTCCTCTTAAGGTCTACGATGGTGATTTGGAGAGTGAGTTCAACAATTTTGAAGACTGGGTAAAAACATTTGAACTCCTTCGAGGCAAAATTACTGAGGAGGATCATACTGATTTTGAAGACAGGATTGTTGGGAAATTTAAGGTATGGTTCAATCAAGATGGTCAAAATATATGTGTGATATGTCAAGGATCGGTGTTGTAGAAAAATTCATGTTATTCATTAGGCTGTGTACTGCTTCAATCTTCTGAGTGTACAAACATAGATGACTTTATCTTCATAACTTGGCAGCCCTGTTTTTCCTCAGAATCAAGTTAGCTCTGTTCCTCAATGATCTTTGCTGGCTGGGGAATTCTGGGAGTTGAAGTCCACACCTCTTGCTGGATTGCGGAGGTTGAGAAACACTGACCAACTTTTACATGTTAAGAATGTTTTACATGTTTTACATTAAGAAGTGGATAGAGGGGCATATTGATCAATCAAACTACTAAAAATGCTGCAGCAAAAACAAGGTCAAATATTTTGTAGCTTTTCACTGATTGACAAATGAAGATAATTTTCAGAACAAAAGTGGGTAAGCTATATATAAGTGATTGAATAATTTGGGGAGTGTTAAGGCTGCCAGAGATTGTTCACAAAGTAGATAAGCTTAAATAAAATATGCTGAAAGTTTTCCAATTTTTGACACAGTTTTGACAGAGTGGTCTTGATTTCCTTCCTTCCTTCCTTCCTTCCTTCCTTCCTTCCTTCCTTCCTTCCTTCCTTCCTTCCTTCCTTCCTTCCTTCCTTCCTTCCTTCCTTCCTTCCTTCCTTCTTTCTCCTATTTGGACTCTAATTTAGTTCAGCTTTACAATACATTAAGGTTTAAGACATACTATTTTATGAAATACACCATTGTTCTGAACAATGGGGGGGGGGATAATTTCCAAAATGATTGGGGGTTTTTTGACTGCATTTCCTAAGTTTATTTGACATGAGTAATTTAGCTGTGTTGTATATATTTACTGAAGGGCTGTTTCTGCATATACAAAGCTCCTGAAGACTGTTCCTCAGGTGATGGAGATTCTCTGAGAATTGTGCAAGGCTTACCCCCAAATCAATCAGTGAATGTTCTAATCAGAATATACATTGTGGCCGTAAGTATCCCTTAAACTCCTGTCAAAAACTTCGTTTAAGTTAAAAAAAGATTCCATGGTTCCAATGCAAGAAAGAGTTCCAAGATTATGTAGATATAAAGACATATAAAGAGCAAATAACTTGCACATCTACTTGTAGGAGGAATGGCAGATCTTGGGGGTGGAATTAAAAGAGGGATCAGCCTAGAATCCGTGTGTAGCCACAAGTGAACTGAGTGCAACTTCCTTTGAATTCCATTGATCTTTATCTAACTCCAAGCAGGTGCTGTTAGTTGAGTAGGTTTCAGTGCCTAGACATGATTAGGAATAAATCAATTTAATTGATCTTCATGTATGGATCTGATCTTCTGCACCTAATACATGCTGGATGAGGAATTCTGGGAGTTGAAGTCTGCCCATCTTAAAGTTGCCAAGGTTGGGAAATAGTGCTTTAGTCTGATGGAGAGATGGTTCAAGAATATCATACACACCTCTTCTGCCAGCTCTTGCTCAGAAAATATTCCACAATAGCACCTTGAAAATAATCCTCAACCCCTTGAGAACCAATAGGAAAACAGAAGCTTCTCTTATAATGGGAAAATATTTGGGAAAGGCAAATTTAATCTCATTTTTATTTTAAATTAGAGCATTTTCCTCTTACTTAATGGGGCAACACTGGAAATCTTGTATAAATGGTAGAGTTGGGAGGAGTTCAAATCTGAAGGATCCATCAGTCACTCTTTAAACTCCACAACTTTTTCTGAGTTTGCACTTCTGCACTTCACAGATGCAGCATAACCTGAAAAAAGAGATGTGGTTTAACAGGTTTGTTTATATATGTATGTATTTATTATTTATTTATTTGTTTGTCAAACATGTAAAAGATAACAAGTATAAGTATGAACATAAACAAGAATGAGGGAAGTAAATACGGATAAATGGGGAGAGTAAGACAGGGACGTTAGGCACGCTGGTGCGCTTATGCACGCCCCTTTTACGGACCTCTTGGGAATGGGGTGAGGTCCACAGTAGACAGTTTGAGGCTGAAGCTGTCAGGGGTTGAGGCTGTAACAACGGAGTCGGGTAGGGCGTTCCAGGCATTGACCACTCTGTTGCTGAAGTTGTATTTTCTGCAATTGAGTTTGGAGCGGTTTACCTTGAGTTTGTATCGGTTGTCTGCCCGTGCATTATTGTGGTTGAAGCTGAAGAAGTCGTTGATAGGCAAGATGTTATAGCAGACAATTTTGTGTACTACACTTAGATCGGACCACAGGCAGTGCAGTTCCAGATTGTCTAGGCCCAGAATTGCGAGCCTGGAGACATAGGGAATTCTATTGTGAGTGGAGGAGTGGAATATTTTTCTTGAGAAATACTTCTGAACCCGCTCAGTTGTGTTAATGTCTGATATACAGTGCAGGTTCCAGGTGGACGAGCTGTATTCGAGAATTGGTCTGGCAAAGGTTTTGTATGCCCTAGTTAACAGTATTTATGTACACAACAATACAGTAGTCTGTTTGTGTGCAGCCAAATCAATAGAGACAGTGTTTGCAGGTGAGGAAGAGTAAAAGGAAGGGCAGGCAGCTGTGTTCCTGTTTTGTTGCCCTTGTATGATTGGTGCCCTCAGAACCCACCTTGGTTCACAGAATCATAGAATCCTAGGGCTAGAAGGGACCTTGGATGTCTTCAACTTCAATCCCCTTCCCAAGGTTTGTCTTTGAAAACCAGCTTTAATGCACAGAAAAGCACTGATTAAATAATATTTTCTTCCAATTTTTTGCAGGCCTTTAATCTTAGTCCTGCTGACCCTGATGGTAAATCTGATCCTTATATTGTGCTGAGATTGGGGGAAACAGAAATTAAGGACCGAGACAAATACATTCCAAAACAACTAAACCCCATCTTTGGTCGGTGAGTTCATGAAATGTGCATAGTGTTTCACAATTAATGAGTTACTCCGACATTTTTCTTCCCTTGAGTTGCCTTTATTAAATATTGAAATGTCACGGTTTGCAAATCTTGGGTCTCAAAACTATGTATACTGTCTAATCCATAGTTATCTGGAGAGAGTCATAGTTAGCAAAATGTTGGATGTGTTACAATACAAGTCCCACCCTTTTGAGTGTATGTGTTAATTGCTGTCTACTTTGGTGATGATTTTGACACAATCGCATAACCACAAATCATTTGACTATCTCTCAAGTCTAAAGTGATATATTCTCATAACAATATCCCTTAAGTTTAAAGTCTCTCTTCTGTAATGAAAATAGTTGTACTGGAGTTTTACCTACACAACTTTCTACATTAGAAAGTACGCCATGCGTACAACACATTTGCAGAATTCATAGTTTGGTCTAGACTAGAGATTACTTTGGCCTTCTAGTAGGTTGTTAGAGCAGCAGCCCCCAACCTTTTGAATGCAAGGGACCAGTTCTGAGGAGGGCAGCTTTTCTGTGGACCAAAGGAGCATGGTTTTGCATGCTGCCTAGTTTCTCTGCATGCATGGATGAGGCTTCACTTGCTTATGCAGTCCAGTTCTTGGCAGGCTGTGGACCAGTGCTGGTCCACAGCCCAGGGACTGGGGATCCCTGAGTTAGAAAAAGAATAAATACTTGTACAACAGCAACAGCAGAACTCGTGGTTGCAGTTGAATAAATGCATTCTGAGACAAGAGATTATCCATCTCTTGTGTGGTTTTAATATGCTCCAATGATAATAGTTACCTGACTTTATTGATACACAAAAGATTTTACACGCATAGAAACACTGTAAAATAGCAATAGCATTTTAGCACATAGACTTATATACCACTTCACAGTGCCTTACAGCCCTTTCTAAGCAGTTTACAGAATCAGCATATTTTCCCCAACAATCTGGATCCTCATTTTACCTACCTTGGAAATTTACTAAAAGTTAAGAGGCATGAGATCAGGAATTTGGAGAGATGGGTTACATCAGTGGTCCCCAACCTTTTTTATGCCGCGGCCCGGTACCGGCATCAGCTGGGCGCCACGGCCCGGTACCGGCATCAGCTGGGCGCCGCCATCTTGTTTTGATGAAAAAGTGCTTCCGGTGAGCTCACCGGAAGCATTTTTTCATCAAAACAAGATGGCGGCGCCCAGCAAACCAGCGGCCCGGTAGGATTTGTTCCATGGACCGGTACCGGTCCGCGGACCGGTGGTTGGGGACCCCTGGGTTACATGATTCAATCACATTTTCAGTAATTTTTGGCAAGGAAATAAGGGTTAGAGTGTTTCCATGTTAAATCTCCTAAAGTAAATGTTGAATGCCTGCTGCCAGGCTTCATAATCTTTTTGCAACTTGATAAGTTCAATTTAGAGGGTGAGAGGTAATAATTCTCCAGGAAGGGTGTGACCCTACCTGAATCAATTCCAAACAACCTTGATTAATAAGAGCCAGGCCTCACAAGAAATGTTTACATTAACAAACACTTTGGAAAAGAGTCCAAAGAAGGAAAATGGATGTTATGAGACCATAGTCTAAGACAGCATTGTAAATATTGTCAATGTTCTTTGGTCTCTGGAGTCTTCTCCAATATGGTAGCCACCAAAGTGGGTGGGGTTGTATTTCCTTGAATTCCATAATCACACATTCTTCCCAAGATGGTTTAACTCTGGGGACAGGATCCAAGCATTTCCATAAACATAATTCCCTTTATTTGCAGAGTTCCATCCATAAGTGCAGGCTTCTGCATGGTATTAAACTATGTATAGTCAAACTAGCAGCTGGTTAAGGTGGCCTACATTTGGTACAGGGATCAGGCCAGCTCTTTGGATGGAAAATCACTGGGGGATCCCAAGACTGAAGCCTAGACTGGGAAGTTTAAAAAAAATGTCAGAAGAAGAAAACTGCATGAATCTCTCCATAAAAATAATTCAGAGATTTTATTTCTGTTTGTGCTGAAAACATATATGTTTATAATTACTTTGCCAACTGATATGACTAAGCTTGAAGATTTCCACCTGTTAATTCTCATCTCATTACTTTGCTTAATTTGTTCCTAAATTTTCTGCAGCCTCATTAAACCTTGGAAGAGAGAACACTGAAAGAGCAAATGGCATAAACCACACTGAAGAGACCTTTGTGAATTAATCCTTCTACCTCTTTCTTATATTTGCCTTGAATGCTACTGTCTTTGTCTCTTTCTGTTGCTGATTAATCATCATTTCATGGTGATACCAGCTGGGATTTTCCAAGAAAAATTGAACTAACATAAATGAAGTCCATTATAAATGGAAACTTTGAATGAACTCCAATACTTTTTTCTCCATCTTGTCTAGAGGCTGATTTCCAGGATATTCTTCCCATCCGAATGTCCATTACCCTCCACTAAACACACTTCTTTTCCTTTCTATAGGATCACTTGGAAAAACCATACCCAATATAGTTCTTCATAAGACCTAACATGGTTAGCTAATATGGTAACTTGATTAGGGCAAAATCCATTGCACTCTACATCACTAACAACCTCTCATGTTTTTAGTGAGCTTTGTTCTTAATTAAGTATGCCTAGGACTGCAGTCTAATCACAGCTGAATTTGAAATTATTCTCCCCCCACCCCCACTTTTTGCTTTAGATCATTTGAAATTCAGGCAACTTTCCCTAAAGAATCCTTGCTTTCGGTCCTGATCTATGACTATGATTTGATTGGTTCAGATGACCTCATCGGAGGAACTAAAATTGATCTAGAAAACCGTTTCTACAGCAGACACAGAGCTACGTGTGGATTACAAAGCCAATATGAAATGTAAGATCCCTCCAGAATATTCAGCCTATAAGAAACTGATGGATAAGGAAATTATGCAGGTTCTAAAACTTCTAGACCGGAGTGTCAAACTCGATTTCATTGAGGGCCACATCAGGGTTGTGTTTGACCTCAGGGGGCACAGGTGGCCGTGGTCAGGTGGCCATGGCCAGCTTGACATCACTCCTGTTGGGAGCGCTGGTGGTGGCCTGAGCTCCGTTTTCACTGGCAGGTGGTTGCAGGAGGCCGTAGCAGCCGAAAACTGAACTTGGGAGCCCATTTTTGCTGGCAGAAGCACCGCAGGCCAATCCTTTGCTGTTTCCAGAGTGGCTCTGTGGGCCAGATCTAAGTAACCTGTGGGCCAGATCTGGCCCCTGGACCTTGAGTTTGACACCCCTGTTCTAGGGAAAATTTGAGTTTGCTGCGGTGTAGATATTTATAAAAGCTTTGTACAGTTTGGCAAAGCCAATTTTGACCCACGGTTTGAAATGAGCTTCCTTCTCTCATTCCTCCCTCTCGAAAATCCTCTCCTCTCCTTGAATTTTTAGTGAAGGATACAATGCTTGGAGAGATGCCCTCAAGCCAACTGAAATCTTGAGCAAGTTATGCAAAGATAACAAACTGGATAAGCCGATCATGCAACCAGGGAAGATACAAATAGGGAACAAGATCTTTACAGGACAGACTGTCTTTCAGGAGGATGAAAATGGTAACTATTTATTTATTTTATTTATTTTTATTTGTCAATTGCTTACAACAGGGGTCCTCATCCACCGGGCCGCGGACCGGTACCGGTCCGTGGAGCACTCTGTACCGGGCCGCAAAGAAATTTTTTTAAAAAATGGCGGCTTTCTTCGCCTTCGGTGAATGCTGCTGGGATCGGGATCAAGGACACAAATGAGAGAAGGGGAGGGAGGAAGCAACCAAAGCCTGTCCTGCTCTCTGGCTCAGCGGCTTCGGTTTCCTCCGCCTCGTTCCTCTCTCAGTCGCTCTCTCGCTCCTCCAGCAGCCCAGGAAGAAACTGCTTCAAAGAAGCCGGGGGTGGCTTTTCCTGTCGCCGCAGCGCCTCCGAAGCGCCGCGTTTTACCCCCACCCCACCGCGCGCCGCAATTCAGTGCTCCGTTCTGCCTGCCTGCCTGCCTGCCTTCGTTTCGGAGCAGTTTCGACTGAGAATAATAACTATTCGCCTCTTTTTATCAGCCGAAGCTGCTCCGAAACGAAGAAGGCAGGCAGGCAGGCAGAATGGAGCACTGTGGATTGAACCGCACGCGGGCGGGCGCGGTGGGGGTGGGGGTAAACGGGCGCTTCGGAGGCGCTGCGACGACAGGAAAAGCCACCCCCGCTCTTTGAAGCAGTTTCTTCCTGGGCTGGTGGAGCAGCGAGAGAGCGACTGAGAGAGGAACGAGGCAGACACCTGAGGGAGGGAGGGAGACACCTGAGGGATGGGGCTGAGGGAGGCAGGGCCGAGGCGCTCCCTGAACTTGGTGGTTTGCTGGCAGATGTTTTATTACCCGACTAGGTAACAACATCAGATGTTACCTAGTCAGGTAATGAAACGTCTGCAAGCAAACCACCAAACTCGGATTCTTCTCCCCCCCCCGCCGGGTCCTTGAAAAAGTGTTTGTGCTTGAAACTGGTCCCTGGTACAAAAAAGGTTGGGGACCACTGGCTTACCAGATAATAGGTATAAGTAAAAACATAGTTCTGAATACATGGATACACATAAGAAAAATAAAAAATATATAAAAGAAACAATAGGACAGGGAAGGTAGGCACGTTGGTGCACTTATGCACGCCCCCTACAGACCTCTTGGGAAAGGGGTGAGTGAGGTCAATGGTAGACAGTCTTAAGGTTAAAGTTTTGGGGGTTTGGGGAAAAAAACACAGAGTCAGATAGAGTGTTCCAGACATTGACCACTCTGTTGCTGAAGTCATATTTCCTGCAATCAAGTTTGGCGCGATTAACCTTGAATTTGTATCTATTGTTTGCTCTTGTGTTGTTATGGTTGAAGCTGAAGTATTCATTGACAGGTAGGACATTGCAATGTATGATTTTATATACTATACTTAGATCGGACCGAAGGCGGTGTAGTTCTAGGTTTTCTAGGTCTAGAATTTCGAGTCTGGTGGCATAAGGTATTCTGCAACGAGTAGATGAGTGGAGAACTCTTCTTGTGAAATATTTCTGGACTTTCTCAACTGTGTTAATATCAGATACGTAATGCGGGTTCCAGACTGATGAGCTGTATTCGAGTATTGGTCTAGCAAATGTTTTGTATGCTCTAGTTAGTAGTGTGATATTACCAGAGAAAAAGCTACATAAGATTAGGTTAACAACTCTTAATGCCTTTTTGGCTATGTAGTTACAGTGGGTTCTAGCACTTAGGTCATTTGAGATGAGTACTCCAAGAACCTTGACAGAGTTTGGATCATCAACAAGGTCTTGACTATTCAGCCTGTATTTTATTTTCTGATTTTTTTTTTGCCAATATGTAGGACAAAGCATTTATTTATTGAGATTTGAAATTGCCATTTGTTTGACCATTCTGATACATAGTCAAGGTCTTTTTGAAGGATAGCAGTATTGTCTGTGGTGTTGAATAGCTTTACATCATCAGCGAAGAGAACACAGTTGCTCTTGATATGATCACAGAGGTCATTTATGTAGAGTATGAAAAGAGTTGGTCCTAGAACACTGCCTTGGGGGACACCACTGTTGACAGGTACAGAATTTGATAAGACACTCCCAATTTTGACCATTTGTTGTCTGTTTGACAGGAATGCTTCTATTCAGTTATTCAGTTTTCCAGAGATACTGTAAGATTTTAGTTTTAGGAGTAGTTTGTCGTGTACCACTGAATCAAAGGCTTTACAGAAGTCTATGTAGATTGCATCTATTGCTTTGCCCTGATCAAGTTGTGTAGTCCATATGTTTTTGCAGTGTAAGAGTTGCAGATTACATGATAGTTTTTTCCTAAAACTAAATTGTTTATTGAGAGTAGGTTGTTTGTTTCTAAGTGGAGGATGATGGTTTGATTAATAATTGATTCCATGACTTTACAGGTGATGCAGCATAAGGAGATTGGTCTGTAATTTTCAACAAGGCTGGGGTCTCCCTTTTTGAAGATGGGGATGACTGTGGCTTGTGACCATAGTTTTGGCAAGGAGCTGGTCCTGAAAGATTTTTCAAAGATTATGCTTGGAGGTTCAGCTATGGCAGTGGGTAGCTTTTTTAAGAAGTAGCACATATTCCGTCCTATCCAATAGATACAGATGGTTTTAGATTGTGTAGTGTTTTTTCAACATTGTCTTCTTTAAAATCAATAAAATCGATCATTGTAGTTGTCTGTGGTTTGACTAGGAAATACTGGGCATGATCCATTGCTGTTTACAAATACTGAGCCAAATAATGTGTTAAAGAGGTTGGCTTTAATAGTGTCGTCGTTGCAGTCTTTACCATTAGGTCCTTTCAGGGGTAGGATGGACCTTGAGTCTTTTAGTTTGTTCTTTACAAAATTGTAGAAAACGCGGGTGGAACTGGTGCGTAGAAGGTTTTCTTCTTGTTTAATGTGATAATTGGTGCATTCAGTTTTTATCTGGTGACATAATTTTTTGTATCGGCTTTTGAAGTTGGCGACGTGACCAGATTTGTTTTTCTGCCAAAGTGATTTCTTTTTGGATTGAAGCTTCCTTATTGTTTTGGGTAATTTGTTTTTTCTGGTTTTGGGAGTTGTTAATGGTACACATAGTTCAATGACTCTTTTGACTTCAAGTAAAAATATGTTGTAATGGTCTTCTACAGTATTGCATCCAGAGAATAGAAATTGCCAATCAAAGGATGAGAGATCGTTGTTTATAAGGTCATAGTTGCCTTTTTTGAAGTTATAATTGGGGATTCTGTCGTTGTGATGATTTTTGTGTGGACGTATGTTGAGACAAAAGTCAATCATGTTGTGGTCACTGTTGGAAAAGGGTTCTTTAATTTGTATTCCATAAATTGAATTCAAACTATTGCAGAAGATGAGATCGAGGCAGTTGTTAAGTCTAGTGTTGTTGGTTACTAGTTGTTCTAGTCCCAGATTTGTTACAGCATTGTAGAAGTTTGCATGTGTGGGTTCAGTTGTACATTCATTAAGGGTCCAGTTAATATGAGGTAGATTGAAGTCACCAAGAAAGATAAAAGCGCGTGGGCAGGATGCTGCCCATGTTAGTAGTGCATTTAGCTTGTTTGCATGTTCAATGTCATAATCAGAGGCTCTGTAACATAGTAAGAACCGAAATGTGATATTTAAGGACAGTTCACAGACGATGGTCTCAGGAAGAGCAAGCTCCTGGGTAACTTGGATGTTTTTTAGATGTAGGGACTTTTTATAGAAGATAGCAACACCACCTCCTCTACGGATTTCACAATCTGATCAGTAAACATGATAGTCTCTTACTGTGGTAATGGAGTCAGGAAGAGATGCGTTGAGCCATGTTTCACAGACAAATATAATGTCGAATTTAGCCGTATTTAGTAAGAGGAGAAATTCAGGTATTTTATTTACAAGGCTTCTTGCATTGAGTAGCTTGCATTTAAGGCCAGTTGTGGTTGGAATAGAGGTAGTTAGGGGCGTGCATGCCTAGTTTTGAGTGATGTTGGATGGGGATTGGATGGGGTGGGGTTGGATGCGGAGTTGTGGGTTGTGTGACTTTCTTTTGATGCAATCAGCTCTGTAGTCAATGTATAGATCCTTTTCTCCATTGTCTAGACGGTTTTTGAGTTCTGCGTGGAGTTCACGGAAGAGGATTCTTTGCAGTATGGATAAGTCTGGTCTTGAGCGAACTTTTTGTGGTTGGGATTGGTTTTTGCAATGGCATTTATTGTATGAATGAATATGCGTTTTCTGGACTCATTTTTGCATACAACTCTACAAAATCTTGGGGTCACAGAGCCATCATTGTATTTGTACCCATGGCCATCTCTGGTTATTTCAATGATATCTTCAGGAGAGATGTTTGTTGTATTTGAGTTGCTCATGATATCACAAACTTGAATGATTACCAATATCAACAATACTCAGAGTATATATACCTCAAGTGGAATAATATCGGGTGTTGCATTATTACTTTCATTAATAACTGTTTATCTATATATATAAAAGTGAAATACCACTCACGCATCATCACAAAATCTCCAGAACCGTAAAGACTACAAACTTGAAATTTGGCATGTATGTTCCTCTTGGCTTCTAGATGCTCACTAAGAAAGGATTTTTCGAAATGACCATCAGAGCATTAGTATTTTGTATATTATTATTAACACGCTCTGATGCTAAGGAGTTCTACTCCCCCTCCCCACCTGAAAAGAAATGTTTCAAATGCAAAACACAAACAGGAGAGGAGTTTCAGTTTCACAGCACCAAGCAGCTTTAGTACAGAACAGTTGAGTTAAGTCACACCCAGGCTCCTTGCTGTCTTCTTGCTCACACAGCAAATACTGCTTCAGTTTCCAAACAGCCCTAAACTTACATCTTCTGAGATGTTCTCTACTTCCTAAAGTCCCGGAGTTCTGCATCTTCAGAAGGTCAAACTCTGCTTAGATTCCAGGCTGCCACCAGTTGAGATTTTCTTCATTGTAAGAGATTGTAATTACCCACTTTGTTAATTGATGCAATTATTTTAATCAGTACATTAGTCTTCTAACTCAGCCCTATCTGTTCATTTTCATGCTGTCCTTCCTTGTTCAGAGGAGCCAGTGGAATCATATGAACACCTTGCTTTGAAAGTTTTGCGTTCTTGGAATGAAATTCCAGAGGTTGGATGTAAGTTGGTGCCTGACCACATCGAGACAAGGCCTCTCTATCACAAAGATAAGCCTGGCATGGAACAGGTAAATTTGGCTGCATCTCAGATAGATGGCAAATAATCTTGTTATATTAATTCTATCCTAACTTTCAATAGTAGAGAGTGTACTGTATGTAACTCAGGGTTGATCTGTTAGGTTCTTGGTGTTTTCTGAGGTTGGTTATTTTCCTGCAGATGTTTTGTTATCAGATGAACAGACGATTTGCAGAACGTATCCATGAATGTTACCTGGCAGTCAGAAGAAATAATGAATAATCCTTAATCTCTCAACACCTAGACAAATTAAATCACCATTACAACTGGGAAATGCTTAACATTTAAGGTCAATCCAAATCCAAAAATGGTAGGCTATTCTCGGGAATTTGGAATTCTGACAAATTAGCCATCAACAGATACACAGAGATACACTCCATCTTCATATCATTTGTAAGATACAACCCAAAACCAAGAAAAGAAAAATGTCTGCAGGAAAGACGTTTTGAGCTCAGAAAACACAAGAATCCAGCACCTCAATTTTCTTTTATGTTAGTTAAAAGTGTTACAGAGTTGGAATCTGAACGGTGCTTCCATGATTTGATGAGAATAATATGTACTAGAGCAGGGATCTTCAACTCCCAGAGGAGTTGAAGTCCACAAGTCTTAAAGTTGCCAAGGTTGGAATCCCCTGCACTAGAGGAAGACTGAGCAAACTTTTCTCAATCAACCCCTTCATTCTTTCAGAGGTAGCTGTCAGAATCATGCATTAATGATGGTAGGCTGAAGCAGGAAGAGAAAGAGACTCTTTATGAAGACTATTAGTCTTCTTTCTGACATCTTTTTTTCTCCTTCCTCTGTCAAGTCTCCCTTTCTTTCTTCTATTCTCTTTCTGGATCCCTCTTCTCGCTGTCTGAAGCAATAGATCACAAGGAAGCAGAAAGCTCTTACCACAGGTTGCACTCAATCACCTGCAAGACTGCTTTTGAAATCAGATCAAGAGACTTGTGAAATAAGGGAAGTGCCATAGATTTAGATAGATGGATAGACTTCTTTATTGGCCAAGTGTGATGGGACACACAAGAAATTTGTCTTGGTGCAAATGCTCTCAGTGGACATAAAAGAAAAGATACATTCAAGAGTCAAGAATCATAAGGTACAACACTTAATAATAGTCATAGGGCACAAATGAGCAATCAAATCATACCAGGAAACAGTCAATATAAATCGTAAGGATACAAGTGACAAAGTTACAGTCATACAGTCACAAATGGGAGGGGATGGGTAAAAGGAAGGATGGGAGGATTAATAGTAATAGTAGTGCAGACTTTGTAAATAGTTGGACAGTGTTGAGGGAATTATTTGTTTAGCAGAGTGATGGAGTTTGGGAAAAAACTGGGCCATAAACCTTGAGATTCCTACAGAGAGGGTGTACAAAGGCATTTCCTTCCCAGGTCCTTGTGGGGAGGTGAAAGAAGATGAAAATAGAATAGAGTAGAGTAGGGTATGTCCCCCCTAGTCCTTCTTTTCATAAGACTAAAAGATGAACTGAATTATTTGAGTGGATGGCCATTTGTCAGAAATGGTGTAGGGTCTCCTGCTTGGGTGGAGGGTTGGACTAGAAGACCTCCAAGGTTCTTTCCAACTCTGTTAATCTGTTAAAAAAAAGAGCAGCTTGCCTTCAGAAGTTGTGAAGGCTTTCAAGAAGAGACTGGACTGCCATCTGTCAGAAATGGTGTAGGGTCTCTTGCTTGGGGGGGGTGGAGGTTGGACTGGATGACCTACAAGGTCCCTTCCAACTCTAATAATCTGTAATAATTTTATCTCTTGACCAGTTTAGAATCTTATTCTCTGTGTTGTGTTTTCTCCTCTCAAGGGTCGTGTGCAGATGTGGGTGGATATATTTCCTAAAGATATGCCTCTTCCTGGCCCTCCTGTTGATATTTCACCCAGAAAGCCCAAAGGGTAATTGATGACATGCATTTCTTCTTTGTCCTCAAATATACATTTGCTGATGTCCTGCATCTTTCATAAGGCAGCATTTCCTATTAGGGAAAAATAAAGACTCCCTCAAGCTGCCCCCCTCCCTGCAATTACAGTAGCACATTCATCTAGTTTTTGTGACACAATATGAAAAGAGTTTGCCATTACTATTTTGGAGGATTTTCCTTTTTGCTTCCAAATCCTGAGATTTGCTCTCCTGTTGAAGGACAAAATTGACCTTTGCAATTTTAAAGAGCAGACAAGATTAGCCCCTTAACCAGCAGGAAATTCCAGGGTTGTTTTTTTTACAGGGATCTGAATGTCCTTTTCGTTTTAAAAATGTCTCCCATTTTCTATCCCTCATTTGCTCTTGCTGTCCTAAACTTACATTGTTTTGTCTGGCAGAATTGCTTGAAGAACTCCTGCATTAAGAGGAGATCCTGCTTTCTTTGTAGTAAAATAATCATTGCAGGTTTTTAACTTGATAAAAATGCTTCCGAGATCAACATTTTTTTTTTCTGCATCATGATCAGTGATTCCTATTTCAAAGTTTGTTTTTACACTAGGAGGAAACTATTTGTTAACCTGTTAATCATCTGTCTTTAGCTGTATTTTTTTTATTGTGTTGTCTCCAGAATTATTGTAACCAATTTGCTACTTCTTAAGTTAGAGTTAAGGCTTTCTGAAAAGAACTTTGCTTATTTGTATATCTGCCCTGTCTTTGCCATTATAAATAGGCAAACATATCTGTTTAGGTCCTGTAACCTGAAGAAATTTGGCAATGCTTATTTAACATAATTTCAAATAACAAGAAGCACCATTATCAAATTGACAAATTGAGGCATGTGATGAATAGGAATCAGACATACATAATATCCAAAGAAAATTCAGACTTCATTTACAAAGTTTTGAGAGGAGCTTGTGAAAATAATTTATTAATTATGAGGTGGGATGATTTTTTTAAGTCAAGTTTTTTTATTTATATATAAGTAAACATTCATGTTTAACTTGAACATAACAATGCTCTGACTTTATCTAATTTCTACCTCTTATCTCTAACTATTGATAAAATCTATTCCACGTTAAGTAATACTCTGTATCTATCTTTTATTTTCAATATCAATCTATCCATCTCTGCACAATCCAATATTTTCCGAATTATATTTTCATCTGAGGGAGGTGTTCTCATTTTTCCAATATTGAGCAAATACAATTTTCACTGCAGTCAATACATATAATATTAAATATATAGTCCCTTTGTCATAGCTTTCTGGTATTATACCTAAACAAATATTTCTGGTTTCAAATCTATATGCTGCTTAGTCGTCTTTTCCAACCATGTGTGTATTTTCGTCCAATATTTTCTTTTTTTCAGACATGTCCACCACATATGATAATAGGTGTTTCTTATGGAACTTTCCAGAACCCCAATGGCCTGTGAAGGCCTGAACTTCATCTCTGTCATTTCAACAGAAGAACCTTTTAACCAATCGTCAGAATTATCAGAATTCTGATCAACCATATGACCAGAGTGAGGGATTATAAATTAACATTCTTCCTGAGTGACTTTGTATTCTATTAACATGTGACTTTTCTCAATTTATTTTCTCTCTTTCCTCCTCAGTTACGAACTAAGAGTAATAATCTGGAATACTGAAGATGTCATTCTGGAGGATGAAAATATCTTCACAGGACAAAAATCAAGTGATATCTATGTAAAAGGGTACGTCTACTTGTACCCTTTTGGTATACATGGCTTGCAGATCACGTCAATTATTTAACACCGGGAAAATTAATTTCTGATCAAAGCCATTCATCAATCTGGAGTCCCTGCCAGGTTTACTGGAAATATGGCATTTTGTTGCATGACAATGAGGTGTTTTATAGCAATGGCTCTTTAGAAATTCAGTTTCCACTTAGAATTCAGAAGGCATAGAACTGATAACAATTAGGACTTAAATTCAAAAATAATAGAGAATTCATATGTAGTCTCAGAATTTAGTTGCAGTTGCAGATAATTTAATCAGCTTGCACTTTTGTATACTTCTATTACCCAACATTTATAAACAAGTTAAAAGACAGCTTCCTTTGAATTTTGCATACCTCTATCCAGACACATTTGTTTTTTTTTTCTTTTGCAAATCTATGGGAGTGTTTTTTCCATTGCTTTCTTTCTGGAGTTTTAAAAATGTTTATTCCTGAAATTACAAAGCTAAGTCAACAAAGCGAACACATGCCCATTAAAAAGCACAATTAAAAGTTGCTTTAAATGATTATAAAATCTGGTAGCCCTTTGAGGATTCCAGGACTTTCTCAATCCCAGTTTATCATCAGTTTATGTTTTTAAAATGGTAAAATGGCCACAGACAATGTTAAGAAATATGGCCATGGGGATAGACAATTGACCTTCCAGAAGAGCTGAAGGTGTCACTGAATCTGGTATTTGTAAGATCTCTTCTGTGTATTGGGCACAAAATGTTTGTAAAGTATTTGGCTGTTTGTTTATTTATTGGAATGTATTGTCTGCTCAATTCCAATAAACTCTTGTTAACAGTCTCCCTAGTAGGAGTTAAGGGAGTTGTGGGAGTTGAAGTTCACATATCTTAAACTTGTCAAAGCCAACATGGAAATCATCAACTGCAGAGGTGGTATTCAGCAGGTTCTGACCAGTTCTAGAGAACTGAGAGCGGAAATTTTGAGTAGTTCGGAGAATGGGCAAATACCACCTCTGACTGGAGATTTTACAGTATCCTTCCCCTGCCACGCCCACAGAACTGGCAGTAAAAATATTTGAATCCCACCACTGATCAACTGGTTGCTGGGAGCATCCCCAAGGTACAAATTTAAGCCTTCAAAGAAGTCTTAACTTGATCAGAATCTGACCAAGTCAAGTAGGACTTCTATGATCAAAAACAGCATTTTGAATTGTCCTTGGAAGCTGATAGAAAACTACGAGACAGCTTAAAAAACAAATGTCATGTGTTCATGTCAGCTTTTATCCTATCAAGCATCCTAAAATACTTTGTGGATCGCAAATTCCCATTTCACTTTTTTTATTCTCCCTATACGCATCACAGATGGTTGAAAGGCCTTGAAGAGGATAGACAGGAGACAGATGTCCATTACAACTCCTTGACAGGAGAAGGGAATTTCAACTGGCGCTTTGTGTTTCCATTCCACTATCTCCCACCCGAAAAACAGATGGTTGTTTGCAAGAGGGAGAACATATTTTCCTTGGAAAAGACAGAACGCAAAATGCCTCCAGTATTGGTCCTCCAAGTGTGGGACTTTGAACGGCTGTCTTCTGATGACTTTCTGGGTAAGAAGGGCTGGGGTACTGAATGGGCACAACAGTTACATGTCTCCTACTCTCCAGATTCCTCAAGGATCTGGGTGATATCCAGGAGTGGGATTTTTCTCATGAAACCCCATATCCTCTTCAAAGCTCCATCACTTTCACCTACCAACCATTTTTCCTTTGCTCAATAACTGGAAGGAACCTTTGCTCTCACTTTCTTTCTGTGTGTTGTCGAAAATGTTCCTGTCTCTAAGCAGTAGCAATTGAAGTTAGACTTATACACAGCTTCACAATGCTTTATAGCCCACTCTAAGCAGTTTACAGAATATTGTGGATTTGGGGGAGCCCATATATGTCCTCCAGGGTGGACATTCTCAGGGTGGTTCCAGGGTGGTTTCATTTGTCAACAAATCTGAATAGGCTTCTCTGGTGAGTAGGCAGAGAGTTGTTAAGAGTCGTTGCTCCTAAATCCTTCTCTTAGGTGGGTCATTAAGTGTGACCTTCCTGGTGGTTTTGATTTTCCTGGGAAACTGATGCATAAAAAAATGAGAGACAGGTTGTGTCTGAATCCTTCACCTTTATTGAGGAATGGATTTTCCATTTTGGCATAAATGGACTCTTATACTCCTCTCTCAAACCATCTAACTTCCCTCTCCAAAATGTGAACATGATTATGCTCAAAGGAAAGTCTTTTTTTTTTAATTTTTGTTTTATTCCTGAGCCAAAGATGCCAAATAATGGTTAATTTTTGTAAACAGTGAAGAAGTTCAGTTTAAAAAAAAAAAAACCAACAATCTAGAAAAGTTCTTCAGTGCATACGATCCAGATTGCTACACAATGGATGGATAGCAAAACATGCAACTTGACTGAACTGCGATGCAAAATAGGCTGCCGCCTTTTAATGGGGTGCTTATCCATCCTTGTTGTGTTCATATCAGGTGGTAGTGGCTTTCCCGGGTTTCCAGTAGAAATCTGAATCTTATCTCAACTTGGGACGTTCTCCATGGATGGCGAAGGTGATGCTAACTTAGTTTGCAGTTGATTTCTCTAAACTCCTCTGGCTTTTCCTTCTCTAATCACTATAACAACGATAGAAAAGTTAAGTAGGTTATACTCACCTGAAATACTTGGAGCTTAGCCAAGAGCTGAGACGGTTGATCTTGGAAAGTTTATATGGCCCATTAAGTGTTTGATTAATGTAGAATTTTATTCTGTGGTCCACAGGCTCTCTTGAAATGAACTTGAATGGCTTTCCTCGAGCAGCCAAATCTGCCAAGCGTTGTGCCTTAAGCACAGAAACGGAAACTGAGGAGAACAAAATTTCCATATTTCAGCAGAAGCGGATCAGAGGCTGGTGGCCTTTCAGCAAAGCTGGAGAACTCACGGTGCGTAAACAAACCGACAACAAAAAACTTCCATCAAGGTTCAAAAGGTGGAAAGCATTTCATGCATGATAAATCCAAGTCCCTTGGACTGTTTTCAAGCTTCAGTCTTTTTTCTCCCCTTAATTTCTTTCTTTCTGCATCATCCCAGGTTCAATGTTACAAAAATTGCGATCCACTAATTTGCTGTGGATTCAGTTCCACATAGGCTAGTTATAGTGATGTCTTGGATTATGTATGTATGTATGTATGTATGTATGTATGTATGTATGTATGTATGTATGTATGTATCAGTGGTGGGATTCAAAAAATTTTCCTACCGGTTCTGTGGACATAGCTTGGTGAGCGTAGTATGGCTTGGTGGGTGTGGCAGGGGAAGGATATTACAAAATCTTCATTCCCTCCCCACTCCAGGGGGAAGGTTACTGCAAAATCCCATTCCCTCCCCACCCCACTAACCTGCTTTCCAGCTTCATCCTCCTATGCAGGGCAACCAAAGAAGACCCAGCTGATCAGCTGGGACTCGGGAGGCAGAGAATAGATGGGGGAGGAAAGGCCAATCAGAGGTGGTATTTGCCAGTTCTCCGAGCTACTGAAAAGTTCCGCTACCAGTTCTCCAGAACTGGTCAGAACCTCCTGAATACCACCTCTGGTATGTGTGTGTGTGTGTGTGTAAAATAAAATAATGAAAAAATGAAATGAAAGAATAAAAAATAAAATAATAAAATAAAATATAAAATAAAATAATAAATAAAATAAAATAAAAAGACTTAGTCTTAACTGAAAGCATAATCTGTCATAAGGCATGTGTCAGGGTTCCAAGTAATATATAAAATCATACATTGCAATGTCCTACCTGTCAATGAATACTTCAGCTTCAACCATAACAACACAAGAGCACACAATAGATACAAACTCAAAGTTAACCGCACCAAACTTGATTGCAGGAAATACAACTTCAGCAATATCTGGAATACTCTACCCGACTCTGTAGTTTCTTCCCCAAACCCCAAAAACTTTAACCTTAGACTGTCTACTATTGACCTCACCCCTTTCCTAAGAGGTCTGTAGGGGGGCGTGCATAAGCGCACCAATGTGCCTACCGTCCCTGTCCTATTGTTTCTCTTATTCTTCTTTTATTTTTCTTATATGTACCCATTTCATGTATTCACAACTATGTATACTTATTATCTTGTAAACAATTGGCAAATCAAATAAATAAATAAAATAAAAAATAAATATGCCCATAGCAAGCAGAACTCCAATGCAAGCAGGTTCCTCAAATAACAGGTTTATTAGGCATATCATATTGGCCCAAACTGGTAAAAACCGACTCTAAATATTCCCATGGTTTCACCTAATTAAAAGTAAAAGTTTTCTCCCTTTCCCAAACAATCAGTCACATGGTCCAATCGAGGTGCTCTCCTGTTGCTAGGAAACTTCACTCCTCCTCTTTTCAGCCACTTGTGGGAATGTCCTTGGTTCTCAAGGGAAACTATTTTGTTTTGGCTACAAGATCCCAGCTATCTCTGTTCCCCCCTCCCTATTCCTCAGCACCATTGTGGCAACACTGAAGCCTCCAAAATGGCCTCAGTCAGGCCAGCTTCAGAGTTCACAGCATGTATAAATCCCAAAGGCTGGATTTAGATTAGAATTCACTCTGTTTTAAAAACTCACTGACTATATTCTCACAACATCCTGGCACAGTTTTGAGTTACTTTGTGGTGAAGCCAACTTATTGGGTAACAATTCACTTGTCTTATGCAACCTTTGAAAAAAAGAGTTAATTCAGAAAAGAGGTTAATGGGGTTAACCTGTATTAATTCAGCCACTGACATTTTATGTTAATGCTGGTTTCAGTGTTTTGATTGAGATTGTTCCTCCTCTACTCAGCACTGACTAAATTTCAATTAGAAGAAAAGATTTATAGCAGATGACACAGCCATAATTAATCCAGGCACATTGTGTCTCTGAGGCATGGTGAGAATCTGAAAGAAATGTCACTGTCTAAGACATCTTTTCTACCTGAATATAATAAGCAGATCTAATATGTCCCATAGATCAGTGGTGGTATTCTACCGGTTTGGCCCAGTTCAAGGGAACTGGTAGTAAAAAAACAGCTACCGGTTCGACTGAATTGGTATTTCTTTTTTTTCTTCCCGATGATCAGCTGTTCCAATGATCAGCTGTGCCAGGATCCCCCTCGCTATCTTACTGCTTTGTCCAGGCGGCTTCCCTGAGGCCCAGGAGGCAAAAAAATGGACTGGGGGATGGGGTGCTGCAAAAAAAACCATGCCCACCCAGTCACATGGCCATGCTCACCTGGCCACATCCACCTAGCCATGCCCACAGAACCGGTAGTAAAAGTATTTGTATCCCACCCCTGCCATAGATGCTTTTTCAAAAGGCAACTTAGTTTTGTTTGTCCTTGAAGATGTTTCGCTTCTCATCCAAGAAGCTTCTTCCATTCTGACTGAATGGTGGAGAATGGGAGAGTTTATATTCCTTGCAGTCATCTGGTCGTTAGCACTCTCTCTGGGAGTCGCTTGGAGGTTTATTTGTGTCCTCAGGGTCACCTGAATAATGCAAATGGGTGTGGAACCTTCTTGGAACTGCTGACTGTGTTTCAAAGAAGAGATTGGTGGTGGTGTATCCCTCCCCCTCTGTTGAGAAAGGGCTGTTCAATTTTAACGTAGATGGCCTCCTTGACCCCATTTTCAAACCAGTGGTCCTCTCTGTCCAGAATATGGATTTTGCTATCTTCAAAAGAGTGGACTTTGTCTTTCAAATCCAGATGGACTGCTGAATCTTGTCCTAATGGGTTTGTTCTCCTATGTTGCGCCACGTGTTTGTGAAGTGGTTGTTTTGTTTCCCCAATGTACAGACCTACACATGGCTCGCTGCATTGTCCTGCATATATCACATTACTCAATTTGTGTCTGGGTGTTTTGTCCTTGGACATGCTTCTGCCTTAGTGTATTTTGAGGTTTAAAATGTGTATGGATATCGTGTTGCTTGAAAATCCTCCTGAGTGTTTCAGATATTCCTGCAACATATGGAATGAATCTCCATAGACCAGGGGTCTTCAAACTTGACAGCTTTAAGACTTGTGGACTTCAACTCCTAGAATTCCTCTTCCAGTCATGTTAGCTCAGAAATTCTGGGAGTTGAAGTCCACAAGTCTTAAACTTGCCAAGTTTGAAGACCCTTGCCATAGACATTCAGATATAATAGGATATTATGGTCAAGAATCTGCAGTTCTGTGCATCACCAGACTGGAAGAGTTTGAACTGCTGGGTACTAAAAATAGAACATTATCCTTTTATGTCGGTGTTTCCCAACCTGGACAACTTTAAGAAGTGTGGACTTCAACTCCCAGAATTCTGGAATTTGAAGCCCACACCTCTTAAAGTTGCTAAATTGGGCTGATGAAATATCAGAAGATGAAATATCAGAAGATATCAGAAATATCAGAAGAACCAGGAATTAGTCAGGTGACGAATCCTCAGATTGCTAGAAAGTGGAAATTCCAACATGTTACATAAAAAGATAAAATTCCAAATAGTAGATCAGCACCATTTTCCAAGAATTGATAATCCTATTTAATCTCCCTTTTAGCTTCTGAAATCTGATCATCGGAGACATAAACCAAAAGCCACAGTCGCTTCCTTTTAATACCACTGAAACCAGATAAGCTATTAACCACATCCTTTTAATACCACACTAAGCAGATAATGCATTTCGAGGAGTTTTGAGTGCTCAGTGCCCTGCAGAGAAGATCAATTTGAAATTTGCATGGGGCAACAAATACAAGTAGTCCCTGACTTACAGCCATTTGAAGTTACAATGGCACTGAAAAAAGTGACTTATGACCGTTTTTCACACCTACGACCCTTGCAACATCCCAGTGGTCACATGATCAAAATTCTGACGCTTGGCAAGTGGTGTGTATTGATGACGGTCGCAGTGTCCCAGAGTCACATGATCCCCTTTTGCGACCTCCCGACAAGCAAAGTAAATGGGGAAGCCAGATTCACTTAACAACCGTGTTACTAGCTTAAAAACTGGGACAAGAAAGGTCGTAAAATGGAGCAACACTCGCTTCACAAAGTCTCACTTGGCAACACAAATGTTCGTCTCAATTGTGGTCGTAGGTTGAGGATTACCTGTATAAGAACTGCGGGGGGTGGGGGGGGGGGGGGGCTTGGAACCTATCTCCAAGTATGCACTAAATCAGAACAGAACAGAGTAACAGAGTTGGAAGCAGTGGTGCAATTCAATCGGTGTAACAATCGGTTTGGTGAGCGCGCGCGCTTCGCCCAAAACCGGTCCGAACCGGTAGAAACCCACCCCTGGTTGGAAGGGAGCCTGGGGGGTCTTCTATCCAACCCCCTGCTCAAGCAGGAGACCCTATATCATTTATGGAGGGCTCAAACTGGCTAGGAAAGAGGGGTCAAAATACATTCCATCTCCTCTTGGCCTCAGCATGTTGCTGGCAGAACTGAAGCAGAATCATGCGGATGTTCTGATGAACATTAAAAATCTCTCTGTAGGATGAGGGAGCCTATAGGATAGGAAAGAATAGGATAGGATAGGGAATAGAATAGAATAGAGTAGAGCAGAGCAGAGCAGAGCAGAGCAGAGCAGAGCAGAACAGAATAGAATAACAGAGTTGGAAGGGACCTTGGAGGTCTTCTAGTCCAACCCCTTGCCTAGGCCGGAAACCCAATACCACTTCAGACAAATGGTTATCCAAGATCTTTTTAAAAACTTCCAGTGTTGGAGCATTTACAACTTCTGGAGGCAAGTTGTTCCACTGATGAATTGTTGTCATTGTCAAGAAATTCTTCCTTAGTTCTAGATTGCTTCTCTCCTGGATTAGTTTCCATCCATTGCTTCTTGTCCTGCCCTCGGGGGCTTTGGAGAATAGCTTGACTCCCTCTTCTTTGGGGCAGCCCCAAAGAAGAGCCCTAATGGTCACCAGAACATCAGCTTTCCTTCGGACTTTCTGGCAACACCCAGAGGTTGGGCATAGGAGGTTGGTACAGATGTGCTTGACTTACAACCTGTCATTTAGTGGCCGTTCAAAGCAGTGGTGGGATTGAAAAATGTTACTACCGGTTCTGTGGGCATGGCTTGGTGGGTGTGGCAGAGGAAGGATGCTGCAAAATCCCCATTCCCTCCCCACCCCACTAACCTGCTTTCCAGCTCCGTTTTCCTGTGCAGGGCAACAAAAGAAGATCATGCCGATCAGCTGAGACTCGGGAGGCAGAGAATAGATGGGGGCGGGCCAGTCAGAGGTGGGATTTGCCGGTTCTCTGAACTGCTTAAAATGGCTGCTACCGGTTCTCCAGAACTGGTCAGAATCTGCTGAATGCCACCTCTGGTTCAAAGTTACTACAGTACTGAAAAAAAGTGACTTATGACCTTTGTTTCCACACAACCATTGCAGCATCCCCATTGTCACGTGATCACAATTCGGATGCTCGGCAACTGGCGTGTATTATCACAGTTGGCAACTGGCATGTATTATCACAGGGTCATGCGATCCCCTTTTGTGACCTCCTGACCTCAAAGTCAATGGGGAAGCAGGACTCGCTTCACAGCTGTGTTGCTAACTTAATAACTGCAGTGATTCACTTAACAACCGGGACAAGGAAAGTTGTAAAATGGGGCAATACTCGCTTAATTACTGTTAAGCTTAACAACAGAATTTTGGGGCTGCATTGTAATTGTGAGTCATAAAAGGTGATCATATGACCCTGGGACACTGCAACTATCAAAAATACATGCCAGTTTGCCAAGGCTCCAAATTTTGATCATGTGATCATGGGGTTGCTGCAGTGAAAATGGCCATAAATCATTTTTATCCATGCCGTTTTAACTTCGGTCACTAAACAAATTGTAACTCAAACAGAGGTGGTATTCAGCAGGTTCTGACCAGTTCTGGAGAACCAGTAGCAGCCATTTTGAGTAGTTCGCAGAACCGACAAATACCACCTTTGACTTGCCCCGCCCCCATCTATTCTCTGCCTCCCAAGTCCCAGCTGATCGGCTGGATCTTCTTTGGTTGCCCTGCACAGGAGAAGGAAGCTGGAAAGCAGGTTAGTGGGGTGGGGAGGGAATGGGAAATTTGCAGTAACCTTCCCCTGCCACGCCCACGAAGCCACACCCTCCAAGCCATGCCCACAGAACCAGTAGTTAAAAAAAATGAACGCCACACTGAAATCAAGGACTACCTGTAGTGATTCAAGTGTTCATTATGAGATCTTTAAATATTTTGAACCAAAAGTACGTCTCCTTTTCAATCCAGGGCAAAGTGGAAGCTGAGTTTCATTTAGTGACGGCCGAGGAGGCTGAAAAAAATCCAGTCGGCAAAGCTCGGAAGGAACCAGAGCCTTTGGAAAAACCCAAGTAAGTGGCACAATTTATCCCAGGTTTATTATACCTGGACAGGTAGATAAGATGAACTTTTAGCTTTAGGTCCCTCCTGAAGCCTCCCATCCTCCAGGTTTCTCCTTGATCGAGTGCCACCTTTTATAATATGTTTATCAGACACAAAATGCTGAATCAGCATAAACGAGAAGCAAAGCCATTACTGTGATTTATTATTTAATCTCCACATCAGGGCATTAGAAAGATGGCTGTTTTCCAAGATTGCCGACCATCTGCCTTATATTTAGATTCAGTTGTGCGACTATGGCTTGGAAAGGCCCTAGGAAGTGGGCAGGTTTGTGGGAACAGCTGGGCAAGCAAGAGAGAGAGAGAGAGAACACGCAATTACCCACAATTATTCATTTCCAATATAAATACCCCTGTTCAGATATGCTGAAGCTCTTTCTTCCCAGCCTGGCTGTAGGAGTCCCAAAATAAGCTGAACCAGTAGAGATGTATTAGGTGTGCCTGGCAACGAGTTTCCTGGAAAGAATCTATATTGTCAGATGGAATTTATCCACTTGTGAATTACATGCAAAAGGTATCATACGCTGTAGGCGGGTTGGGCTTCAAAATTTTTAGCAACGGGTTCTCCGCCTGGTTGCTTGGTGGGCGTGGCCATGGTGGCCATGACCTAGTTGGCCTCCTGTACTGGGGGGGGTGTTGCCCTCCCTGGGCTCCGGAGGCTTTTTTTGAGCCTCTGAGAGGGCGAAAATGGCCTCCCCAGAGCTCCGGAGTCTCTCTGGAAGCTGGAAACGGCCCCATTTCCGGCCTTCCTGAACTCCAGGGAGCCCGTTTTTCACCCTCCATGAGCCTCTGCACACGCCCTGCCTTTACCTGCATCCAAAACGGGCCGCATGGGGACTCCTGAGAGAGGCGGGGCGGGGTGGGCAGGGCGGGGCCAGCCAGGAGTGGGATTTGGGGGGGGGGGTTCTCCGAACCCTGCAGAATCTTAGCTAGGGGCTCTCCCGAACCCCTGTGAACCCCCCAACAGCCCACTTCTGCCTATAGGACTTGTAGAATTTACTTCTATTAATACAGGAAGTGTTTTTAATCTATTCGTTTTATTTATTTATTTGGTTTGTCAATTTCTTACAAGATAATAGGTATAAGTAAAAACACAGTTATGAATACATGGATACATATAAGAAAAATAAAAAGAAACAATAGGACGGGGACGGTAGGCACGTTGGTGCGCTTATGCACGCCCCCTACAGACCTCTTAGGAAAGGGGTGAGGTCAACAGAAGACAGTCTAAGGTTAAAGTTTTTGGGGTTTGGGGAAGAAATCACAAAGTCAGGTAGAGTAGACATTGACCACTCTGGTGCTGAAGTTGTATTTCCTGCAATCAAGTTTGGTGCGGTTAACCTTGAGTTTGTATCTATTGTGTGCTCTTGTGTTGTTATGGTTGAAGCTGAAGTATTCATTGACAGGTAGGACATTGCAATGTATGATTTTATATACTATACTTAGATCGGACCGAAGGCGGTGTAGTTCTAGGTATAGGCATAGGTTTTTATAGTATTGCTACCTGGTTTGGTACTGTAATCTGCACCTGTAATCAACTTGGACACCAGCAACCATCATCTGTGCCTCCCTGTCATGGGGCAGTGTGAGAAATTACTACAGGTAGTCCTTGACTTATGACCACAGTGGAATCAAAATTTCTGTTGTTAAGTGAGACATTTGTTAAGTGAGTTTTGCCCCATTTTACCACCTTTCTTGTCACACTGTCAATCACTGCAGTTGATAAGTTAGTAACCCGGTTGTTAAGTGAATCTGGTTTCTCCATTGGCTTTGCTTGTCAGAAGGTTACAAAAGATGATCACATGACCTTGGGATAGGGCAACCGTCATAAATATGAACCGGTTGCCAGGCATCTGAATTTTGATCACATGATTATGGAGATGCTGCAATGGTCATAAGTGTGAAAAGCAGTCACTTTTAAGTCACTTTTTTTCAATGCCGTTGTAACTTTGAACAATCACTAAATAAACTGTTGTAAGTCAAGGACTACCTGTATACTAAGAGTTTTACTACCATAAAAATAATCAGTGAATTGGTAATTAACTTAACTTCCATTGTTCAGAATAATTATTTCATTGTGTAATTCTCATCCTCAACTAACCTCTAGGTATAATTTTGTTACTAGAAGATTTAATTCATGCAACATTTTACCATAATATTGTAAAACACTCACACACACGCACATACACATACACACATGTATATGTATATGTATGTAAGTATGTATATATACATACACATACACACACACACACAGACTCAGGCCCCTATACCAATCACAATTTTTTAAGTTAATATTTCAGAGAAAATATAGCGTACTTAATAAAAAGCACTCATCAAAACAGCAAGGTAGTGTTTAGAGGAAACTTTCAATCATTTAAGATGATTTTCATAATAAATTGTATATGGGACCTGGCTTTTGGCATACGCTGTGTGTAGGGGTATAGTATAAAGTATACAGTATACAGTATTACTTAGTCTGTTGTGTGGATGCTTGTGTGTTTTTAGGGGGTGGGGAATTTTGGCGGGTGGGGGTTGTTTGGGGATTGTCATGTGTGTGTCTGTGTTGGGTCTGGTCTCTGGGTGTCATATGAATTTCATTGTATGTGTCTACTGTGTGTATACGTACAATGACAATAAAGTGTTATTATTATTATTTGACACAAAAAATGACAGTGTACACAGCAAACAAGATAACTATGCTGGGTTTCGTATCACAAATCACTAGTCCAGGGGTAGGGAAACTTGTCTCTTCTATCACTTATGGACTTCAACTCCCAGAATTCCTGAGTGAGCCATAAAAGATTCCCCATCCCTGGCCTACTGGTTTTTCAGTTGTGGGGGAAATCAATTTTTGACTTGAATGGGATTGTTTAATATACAAATATAGGGCATATGTCCTACATTTGTATATTAAAGAGTCCTATTCAAGTCCTACATCTGTATATTAAACATATGTCCTACATTTGTATATTAAACAGTCCCATTCAAGTCAAAAATTGATTTCCCCCACAACTGAAAAACCAGTAGGCCAGGGATGGGGAACCTTTTATGGCTCACTCAGGAATTCTGGGAGTTGAAGTCCATAAGTGATAAAAGAGCCAAGTTTCCTTACCCCTGCACTAGTCTAACACTTCCCATGCGTTTAGGACTGCATGATGTATCGGCGGATTATGCGAGCAAATCCCAGTAAGGTGGCCTTCTGCAGCTGACCAATGGTGATTTTGTCAGCGCCAAATTTTTTTAAGTGCTTGTCTAGGTCTTTAGGCACAGCACCCAGTGTGCTGAGTACCACTGGAACCACCTGCACTGGTTTATTATTATTATTATTATTATTATTATTATTATTATTATTATTATTATTATTGTTGTTGTTGTTGTTGTTGTTGTTGTCATCATCATCATCATCACACACACATACACACAAGCGAACAACTTTCAGCTAAAGAGTAAGATGATGACTCACTTTTATACATATTCATGTTTCTAGCAATATTACTAAGTTTTCTTTTCATTTCTTTCCCTTTCTAGCCGGCCGGACACATCCTTCTCCTGGTTTGTGAATCCTTTCAAGTGTTTGTATTATCTGATCTGGAGAAATTACAAGAAATACATCATTATTGGCCTAATCCTAATTATCTTAGTTATCTTCTTAGTACTCTTCATCTATACACTGCCTGGAGCCATCAGTCGTAGGATCGTTGTAGGAAGCACTTAGAAAGAATTCCTCAGCCATGCAATTTATTAAAATCAAAGTAAATGAAAACTTGGCTTTTATTCATACTCAGAACAAACTCTAAATCAGTGATGTCCAACTTTAGCAACTTTTAAGACTTGTGGACTTCAACTCCGAGAATTTCCAAGCCGGCAAGGTTGAACACCTGTGCTCTAATTCTTTATTTCAAGATATTTCAGATACATATCTCAGGATGTAAGATGTTAGAGTTAAGGTAAACAACAGAATCGTATGTTTAAATTGAAGTACATTCCAGTTGTGTAGAAAAAAATGTCAACAGCTAAGAGGGCATGTCAGCTTTGCATACTAAAAATTTCTGTCTCAGATTAACAAACTAGATTTTTAAAGATCATAATATTAAATATTATAATTCTTTGGATTGGTGGGTTTCTATATTTTAAAAAACAATCCATTCAAATTGTGCAATTGTTTTGGTTCAAAAATTTCCCTAACTTATAAAGCTTTTATATACAATGACTCTGTCACAACTAGTTGTTAGCATAAATGTTTACTGCAAATGTTAATGCAAATTTCCTTCATGTCATTTTTTTTTATGTATGGATTTTTAAAAATGTGAATGTCTCCAATGTAAAATTAATACAGCTTTATATGAACATAAATATATGTGGCTTTTATGTGCGAATTTGGAGCCTGGAGAAGATGGCGGGATAGCTGCAAAAAGCTTCAAAAAATCAAAATGGAGAAGTGTGGATTCAATTGTTCAGTTGCATCTGCCATCTTGATTTTGACCCAACCTGCAGAGGCCCTTGGAAAAACAATTGCTAACAGTCACCATTCAGAATAAAATACAGAATAACAGAGTTGGAAGGGATCTTGGAGGTCTTCTAGTCCAATCCCCTGCTCAAACAGGAGACCCTATTCCATTCTGGACAAATGGCTGTCCAATCTCTTCTTTAAAACCTCCAGCGATGGAGCACCCACAACTTCTGTAGGCAAGCTGTTCCACTGGTCAATTGTTCTCACTGTCAGGAAATTTCTCCTTTGTTGTAAGTTGCTTCTCTCCTTGATTAGTTTCCATCTATTGCTTCTTGTCCTGCCTTCAGGTGCTTTGGAGAATAGCTTGACTCCCTCTTCATTGTGGCAACCCCTCAAATATTGGAACACTGCTATCATGTCAGCCTGGTCTTTCTTCTCACTAAACTAGACATACTCAGTTCCTGCAACCATTCTTCATAGTCCCCTAATCATCCCTAATCATCTTTGTATCAATAATGGAGAAGAAAATAAGGCTGAAGCCCACCGTTGGTGGGAAGGAAGCACATCTGGATACATATCTCTCCAGGCCACCTTTCCTTTGTACCAGAGCTGGTTGGTATTCAGCAGGTTCTGACCAGTTCTGGAAAACCAGTAGCAGAAATTTTGAGTAGTTCAGAGAATTGGTAGCGGAAATTTTGAGGAGTACAGAATACCACCTCTGACTGGCCCTGCCCCCATCTATTCTCTGCCTCCTGAGCCCCAGCTGATTGGCTGGGTCTTCTTTTGTTGCCCTGAACAGGAGAACGGAGCTGAAAAGCAGGTTAGTAGGGTGGGGAGGGAATAGAGATTTTGCAGTATCCTTCCCATGGAGTGGAGTGGAGTGGGGTGGGAACGGAGATTTTACAATATCCTTCCCCTGCCATGCCCACCAAGCCACGCCCACAGAACCGGTAGTAAAAAAAAACTGAATCCCACCACTGCTTTGTACAACGTATGGAAAAGCCACTGATAACTTCACCATCAGGGAAATTATCTACCTCCCTTGTTCCGGTTTAGCTTAGTTATTCTTCCTCCTACACAACTGGGAAATCCACCCTTGGTGTGTGTTAAAGTAGGACCATTGCTCCTAGCACTGCCTTTTCAGAGATGTGCTCAGGGTGGTTGCAGGAGGGAATAAAGAAAGTCAAAAAGGTGGACATCACTATGAGATCAAAACTCCTGGATATGCTACTCTAGAAGCGGGAAAATCCATGTTGCTATTATCCCTGGCCCTCTTAATTGGAGTAGAGCAGAGGTTCTCAACCACCAGGCCATAACCTGGTTCTGGGGCTGGGGCTGGCTGGGACCAGGCTGCGCAAGCAGCGGGCAAGCACACAAAACTCCATTTGTGTAAGTGTGTTGGAAGAAATGTCCATATGGGTTGAGTTCCAAGCGGGAAGAAAGACATGGAGCAGAGATGGTATTCAGCAGGTTCTGGCCAGTTCTGGAGAACTGGTAGTGGAAATTTTGAATAGTTCAGAGAGAACAGGCAAATCCCACCTCTGACTGGCCCAACCCCCACGTATTCTCTGCCTCTCGAGTCCCAGCAGATTGGCTGGGTCTTCCTTTGTTGCCCTGCACAGGAGAATGGAGCTGGGAAGCAGGTTAATGGGGTGGGGTGGGAATGGGGATTTTGCAGTAACCTTCCCCCAGGAGTGGAAAGGGAATTGAGATTTTACAGTATCCTTCTACCACCACGCCCACCAGGCCACGCTCACAGAACCAGTAGTAAAAAATGTTGAATCTCACCACTGCTTGATTCCCTACAAGAATCTCTCTTCAAGATATAACGAATGTCTTGCAGAAATGGTATAAGAACTTGGGGTGAAGTTTTCATATCTTCTGTGTATGTGGAAAAGTGAAACCCCACTTTTGGGAGGAGATGCAGATATTTATAGAGAGGATGGATTAAACCCATTTAATATTTTTTGCACCTGATTGCAATCCTTTTCCCACAGTTCAGTTCCTATTCCCAAAACTTATGGCATTTACATAGAATAGTAATAGCACTAGCACTTAGACTTATATATCGCTTTACAGTACTTTACATCCGTCTCTAAGCAGTTTACAGAGTCAGCCTATTGCCCCCAACAATCTGGGTCCTCATTTTACCCACCTCGGAAGGATGGAAGGCTGAGTCAACCTTGAGCCTGGTGAGATTCGAACTGCCAAATAGCTGGCAGCCGGCAGTCATCAGAAGTAGCCTGCAGTATTGCATTCTAAGTACTGCATTCTGCATATAAGAGGTCTATGTCAGGTTGAAAGCAACTCTGAACCTCTGTAATCCTACGAGATCACCTGTGTTGGAGAGTTGAATTTATTTCTGGCTCAGCAGATGTTCTTTCAATCTGCAGTAAAGCTGTTCCTTTTTTTTTTTCCCCTTCAAAAATTTCCTGATTTATGGAACTCACAGGAGATCCATTTTCAATTTGCAAGAATCTTACTTTGCTCTGACTTCTCTGCTTCGGCTTAGCAGGTTTCTAAAAGGGGACCTGACATCTTTGCAGCTTCTCCTCATAGGAACAACAAGGATATTTATTTATTTATTGTGCAGGGTTTTGTAACATAAGAGATGCACAAAAACATGAAAGAAGGTTATTAATAGGAAAAAATATGGAATAGAGGGTGAGGGTCTGTGCGTGATGACGTGGGGCATGGCACAAAGGCAACACAGTCACATAAGTAAGAAGAGTCTCTTTAATACCACCAACTTTGTCCCCAATGTCCAGGTTACCTTCAGCTGGAGAAAAAAACTCTCCCAAGAACAGTCTTTAAGTAGAGGAAATTCAGTCCGAAAACAAAATACATACAAACTGTAAATAAAAATCCACACAAACCACACTGCAGTAATTAACTTGACAGGGCAGGAGAAAGAATTACAGACTTGAAAGGCCAGATAAACACACACAGTTGGGAAGACATCAAGAACCCAGATAAGCCTAGACAATAACAGATAATTCACGATTTGCTTCCAACAAGTTGCTGTGCACAATCTCCCTTTTTAAACACTGTGTTCCCAGCTGCAGCTAATGAAGGGAATCAGGGCCCTTTCCTCCCCCATAAGCCATGCTACTTACGTTGCTCCCTTCTCCATTCCTCCCTGCATGCCCTAGGATGAAGAGTGGGTGGGCCTGGATCTTCCTCTGAATTCCCTCTCCCTTGCTCTACCTCTTCCCTGCTCTGCACAGTTGGCCTTTGCCCTTCCCCAGTTTCTTCCACAGCCAACGGAGCCACACTCACACTCTCTGTCAGCTGCTTGGCCTCCCCGCTCCGAATCAGATTCTGACAGGGGCATGACACTGTGCTTCTTTGTTCCTCAGTCTTAACTTTGCACTGTGGGGAGTAGAGAAGACAATTGCAGGTCATCTTCAAATTACTCTTGAGGAACTGAGGAGGTGGAAGTAGTGGAAATGTGGAAATTTCTTTATTTTTGCCTTTGCTTTCTTCCTATTTCTCTCATGTTACATCAAAGCACAGCTCTCTGGTAATACCGCCCTCATTTGTCCTCTGTTGTCCACGCTTTGTTGCACTTGCGTTTTGCATCTCCTTTCTGGGATCATTTTTTAGTTAACTATTTTTTTCCCTTTTGCATGAAATGAGCTCAGCTGCATATTTCACCTTTTGCAGAGAGATTCGACTGATCTCCGATTGCTTCAACAGAAATAGAATGCTTTCTTTAAAAAAACACAAACCAGGTAGGTAGATATTCTCAGACTAAATTCAAGTGAAGTCACCGTACCTGACTTAAGGCTGGATTAATTATTCTAGGAAATTTGGCTAATTAATCCTTTTTGAGGAAGGATTTGGAGTAACCAAGTTTTTAACAGTTGCCTTTAAATCCAATAATGAAGCAGTAAGATTTTGCCCACTTATTTTCTCCAAGCTGAGAACATTTTGCTTTTCCAAGAAAAGATAACCAGAAAACAAGGACTATCTCTGTTACATCAAGGGTAGTAATAGATGTTGATCTATCTCTTGGGAGACAACTCCACCCAATTATTGCTGTGACTTCTCAAAATGTACAAGTACAGGTTAGATGAAATCTGGCTCAATAGCAGTAACTGTGTGAGTGATCTGGGAATCTTAGTGTACAATTGCTTAAATATGAGCCAGCAGTGTGCAGTAGCAGCCAAAAAATTATGCAATCTTTGGTTGCATAAACAGGGGGAGTAGAGTCAAGATCATGGGAAGTATTAGTACCGCTTTATAAAAACCTTGGTAAGACCACACTTAGAATACTGCACCCAGTTTTGGTCATCATATTTTTAAAAAGATGTCGAGATTGGAAAGAGAAGAGCAACAAAGATGATTAAGAGGTTGGAAACTAAAACATATGAAGAATAGCTGCAGGAACCAGGTATGGCTAGTCTAGAGAAAAGGACTAGAGATGACATGATAGCAGTGTTCCATGTATTTGTGGCAGTGAGGGGGCTGCCACAAAGAAGAGGGGGGTCAACCTATTTTCTATATTACCAGAATATAAGACAAGTGTCATGCCCCGGTGGAGACTGACTCTGAGGGAGAGGAGAAACAGCCAACCGGGAGTGGAAGTGTGGCTCCAGAGGTTGTGGAGGAGGCTGGGAAAGGGCAGAGGCTAGCTGAGCAGTCAGAGGAGGACCCAGGCTCATCCCCTATCCATCCTAGGGCACGTAGGGAGGAGAGGATAAGGGAGAGACGTGGTCTACTGGGGAGGAGATGGCCTTGATCCTCTTCATGGGCTGCAGCTGTGACAACTGAATAAGAGTATGGACCTGCATACCGGAGAACGCTGGAAACAAATCATGTAAATATCTCTAGTTTATGGTTCCTCTCTGAGTTTGGCGTCCTTCCCAGTGTGTGTTATCTGTGGACGTCTTCCAGCCCTTACCTTATTTGGTTTGTGTTGCTTTTTTCCTTCTTCTTGTAACTGTTTGTGTGGGAGTTTTTTTGCTTCCGTCAAGAATATTCGGAACTTGGAAGCAAAGTGAAGGAATAAAAGGGGCTTCACTTGTTTTCTGTGACTGTGTTTGTTTTGTATCCCACCCTGGGTCATCACAACAAGGAACAATGGTTGGAAACTAATCTAGGAGGGAAGCAACCTAGAACTAAGGAGAAACTTCCAAACAATGAGAACAATTAACTAGTGGAATGGCTTGCCTTCAGAAATTGTGAGTGTTTCATCACCAGAGGCTTTTAAGAAGAGATTGGATAGCCAGTTATCTGAAATGGTATAGGGCAGTGGTGGTTAACTTTTTGGGGCTCCTATGCCAAAAATTGTGCACGTGCTTGCACACTCGTGCTCATGTGCCAGCACCTAGAAGGCAATGTGCATGCCCCCATACTCCCTACACATGTGCACGCAATCCCCCCACCCACCCTCCCCCACCCGCTTACCTGCACTGCACCTCACAGCTGATTTTTGGCCAGTTTGAGGCCTTTTTCAGCCTCCTAAAGGCTTCAGGAAGGCTTCTTCAGGCTTCTACAAACTTTGTAGGCCAAAATCTAGCCCCGTTTCGTCACTTCGGTTTTTTTTTGGGACTGGAAGTGACAAAACAGGGCTAGATTTCGGCCTACAAAGCTTATAGAAGCCTTTCTCAAGCCTTTGGGAGGCCAAAAAAAGGCCTCAAACAAGCTGAAAAATCAGCAGTGAGGTGCACACATGCTCAGTGAGGTAAGTTTACCTGCAGCTCGCGTGCCAGCACAAATGGCTCTGAGCGCCATCACGGGTATCGGGTCTCCTGCTTGAACAGTGCAGGGGTGTCAAACTTGCATCATCACAGCAGTGTCATGTGATGTATCATGACTTTTCCCCCCTTTGGTAAACCAGGCATCGGCATGGCCAGTGTGTGACGCTTTTGGCCTGCAGGCCACAAGTTTGACAGCCCTGGACTAGAAGACCTCCAAGGTCCCTTCCAACTCTATTATTCTGTATTCTGTGTTCCAAATGCTCCCTAGCATCTCTCAACCATTTTTACAACAGCCCACACTTGTCCTCGTGGCATCTGTCAAGAACTCGTGAGCTAATCAGTGCTCGCTCTCTCTCTCTCTCTCCTGCTTAACACTGGAAGAATGCCAGAACTGGAATGCCAGCTGTTGCACCAATCTCTGTCTTTGGCTTATAACTGCTTATGCAGTGAAGAAAACATACAAGCATCTTGAGTTACTGTTAGAAAACCAGGCTGTGCAAAGACATACGGTTGCTGGTCTTCAGGGCACAGAAAAAGAGGAACCAAGAAATGGGTTGGAGCATGGAGGAAATTATCTCCCCTGGGAACAACAGAATTTGGGAACAGCCCCAGATTCTGTAGAGCTCCAGTGTTGCAGAATGAAAAAGAGGAAAATGATTTGCCTTAAATTTGCCATAAATTGCAACGGAATCAAAAGGAAATTACATCAGCTGCTTTGCAGCAAATAACAGCATTTGGTCACAAGCCTAATTCAGCTGCTGGATTAAAGCCCTGTGTGAAAGCTTGCCAATTGAAGAAATTAAATCTTGGGGCCTAACCACAAAGGATGTAAAATATGAATAAGCTAGTCTGCTACTACTACTATCATCATTTAATATCAGCATTATGAATCACAGTTCTCAATTCTTCTCTGAACAATCTCCCAAGGATTCACATTGGAATTATTGTTAATATGCTTTGTTAATTATATTATTGTTAATATGTCTTTAGCTTGGCACTTTATGTCTGAGAATAAAGTGAACAGATGGTAGATGTGGCCTTGGAGGGCTTGCTGTTACTTGTTTTGATTTTATTTTCTATTTTTGATTCCCTTGATTGTGGCAATTTTGTAGCAATTTGTCTTTTATCTATTTTTATCATACTGTGAAATCTAGTTACTGTTACCTGGTGGAGGGTTAAAATATGCCGGTACTCAGCAATACAGAAGAGGGGGAGGGGAGGAGGAGGAGGAGGAGGAGGAGGGGAGGAGGAGGGGAGGAGGGGAGGAGGAGGAAGAAGAAGAAGAAGAAGAAGAAGAAGAAGAAGAAGAAGAAGAAGAAGAAGAAGAAGAAGAAGAAGAAGAAGAAGAAGAAGAAGAGAGAAGAAGAAAGAAAGAAAGAAGAAAAAGAAAGAAAGAAAGAAAGAAAGAAAGAAAGAAAAAGAAAGAAAGAAAGAAAGAAAGAAAGAAAGAAAATTAAATTCTACTTCTATCTAATTCATATTATTCTATAATTCTGTGATTCTAAATTTCAACACTTACGTATAGACATGGCTGTCAGCCATAATGTCCATGTTTGCACACCATGCTTAAATGCATAGGGAATCTAACCATAGTTTATAAAATGAAGTCAGCTGTGGGCGTTTAGACCTCCAAGGTCCCTTCCAACGGTTATTCTGTTGAATCTGTTGTTTGGATAACATTGAATTATGAACAGACTACATGGGTGGGCTTTACACACTATGCTTAGCTACTTTGGGGCACCATGTTGGGCAAGCTAGCCTCTGGATGCATCCATTCCAGTATGGACAATCTGAGCAGATACACCATTTTTCTTGCACCTCCTACATCATGAATCTTCTGCTCCAACTGCCTCTTCTCCTTCCTATTGCTTTATGAGCTATCTCTCTCACCATGCTATTATTACAAAATATGGGTTGCGCATATCAGTAGGGCAGTAGGGAGAAGTGGGGGGCGAGGGATAACTTGCTGCCCTGAATCAGGATCAGATGCTGTCCTGTAGTCAGACTTTTGGGGTGAAGAACCTATGCCAGTAGATGGTGCTATCTCTTTAGCTTAGACTGGCTTGCAAGAACAGTCAGTCTTCCCAACCTGGTAACCTCTAGGCAGAGGTGGTATTCAGCAGGTTCTGACCAGTTCTGGAGAACCAGTAGCGGCCATTTTGAGTAGTTCGGAGAACTGGCAAATACCACCTCTGACTGGCCCCCACCCCCATCTATTATCTGCCTCCAGAGTCCCAGCTGATCGGCTGGGTCTTCTTTGGTTACCCTGCACAGGAGAATGGAGATGGAAAGCAGGTTAGTGGGTTGGGGAGGGAATGAGATTTTGCAGTAATCTTCCCCTGCGACACCCACCAAGCCACACCCACAGAACTGGTAGTAAAAATGTTTTAATCCCACCACTGTGGCTCTAGGGCAGGGGTCCCCAACCACCGGTCCTACCGGGCCGCTGGTTGCTGGGCGCCGCCATCTTTTTTTGATGAAAAAGTGCTTCCGGTGAGCTTTTCCGGGTAGAAAGCCATTTCTACCCGGAAAAGCTCACCGAGCGCTGCGCCGCCATTTTTTTGATGAAAAAGTGCTTCCGGTGAGGTCACCAGAAGCACTTTTTCATCAAAAAAAGATGGCGGCGCCCAGCTGATGCCGGTACCGGGCCGTGGCATAAAAAAGGTTGGGGATCACTGCTCTAGGGTGTGTTGGAGTACAGGTAATCCTCAACGTACAACCACAATTGGGACCAGAACTTCCATCGCTAAGTGAGGGGATTATTAAGTGAGCCTTATGGGCAGGGCTTGGTGGGTGTGGTGTGAGTCGGGAGGCATGGCTTGGGGGGACGTGGCTTGGGGGAAGGGGTGGGATTCAAATTTTTTAACAACCGGTTCTGTGGGCATGGCTAAGTTGGTGGGCATGGCTTGATGGTCATGTTATTGATTGGGCATGGCCAACTCAATATCACTCACATCGAGACATGCATCTCCTCACCTGGACTCTTGTGACTGTGGGGATGCTGCAACAGTCGTAAGTGTGAAAAAGAGTCATAAGTCACTTTTTTCAGTGCCATTGTAACTTTGAATGGTCACTCCACACAAGCAAAGTACCAGCAAAGGAGGGGAAAAAAACTCCAGAGAAGTTCCTGAGACAGGAAGTCTAGTCCTGCCAAGAATGTAATAAGGGTTAACAGAAAGGCAGTTTCTGTAAGCAACACCAGAATGTTTCCTTCCTGCCTTCCTTACAGGATTAGGCCAGTAATTTCTTCTAACAACCGGTTCTCTGAACTGCTTAGAATGTTAACAACCGGTTCTAGAGAATAGGTGCAAACTGGTAGAATCCCACCCCTGCTTGGGGGCGTGGCAGGGGAAGGATACTGCAAAATCCCCATTCTCTCCCCACCCCACTAACCTGCTTTCCAGCTCCGTTCTCCTGTGCAGGGCAACAAAAGAAGACCCAGCCGATCAGCTGGGACTCGGGAGGCAGAGAATAGATGGGGGCGGGGCCAGTCAGAGGTGGTATTTGCTGGTTCTCTGAACTACTCAAAACTTCCACTACTCAGAAACTGCTGAATACCACCTCTGCTTCCTTCCTTCCTCCCTCTCTATGAAATAATTAATACATCATTTAAATGGCTTTTTTCAATGGCTTTTCAATTCTAGGGACCTTGCAAAAGAATCAAAATACTGCTCTCATTGCCTCTTTTTTAGACACATGTAATGCTGATTGTCCCTTTTCTGAACTCAGCCATCAACCATTTGCCTCCAGTACTAATTCACACAACTTTAGGATCACTATTACATTAACCCAAAGAAAAGCGGGCCCCAAATTTCCAATATGTCTCTTTCCCAAAAGATTAGAAGCAATTTCATCTGCCTCCATTACTGTACTGTCATCTTAGAAGATATTTTCCTTTTAATGTAGGTTATTTTGGGAATGAGGAATATTTATTTCTTCCAGGTCATATATATGTTGAATTCTGTATTCTGAACTTTATGCTATTCTTTTTATCTCCATGGTAGCTGAACTCTTGTAAACATAATGATATTTTAGCCTTTGATTTGCTTTCTACCATTAGAGCTTGGCTGAATGCCTCAGACAGAAAAAAATAATGAGTCCTTTGGCAATAGAAGGAAGTATATATTTTATATTAATGGAGTGCACAGAAGCAATGTCACAAGATAAAAGTAAATTCTTAGCACTGATGTTTTTTTAGAGTGTAGAAAATGAATCTGTTTGTTAACCAGGACATACAGTATAATAACATTTGCTATTTTATTCTGCACTTGTCTTAGCTGCTCTTAACTCTAGGAGAAATTAAGATGATCTAAGAGGTGTTTCTCCCACTTAAATACTGGTAAACTTTTTTTTTGTAAATTTTATTTGAGTTTTTACAAAAAAAATACAAATAAAACATCATTTTTGAAAGTAGCGTAATCCCGGGTTACATTTCTTCGTACAGACACAAATTCAATTTCATGCTCATTTTTATGTTCTATTCCATATCTTATTACTGTTTTACATTTTCTGCATAGCTTCTCCCCTCTTTTAATTTTCTCAATTTTATTTTAATTATCTCGTCTCAATTCAAATCATTATATTTATATTTTTTGTCTGTCCTGTTTCAATTATCTATTATCTTTTCTCATTAAACAAAGTTTCTCCTGTAGTTACTGATTGGAGTATGATGCCTTTATATCTTTTAAGTTTATCTATTTAACTCTTATTTAGGCTTCAATATATACCCTAAAGTTATAACATTCAATATAATACATAACTTCCATTTGGATTCTGCTTGGTACATTCTTAAAATACACACTATATTCTTAAAAAAAGAAAAAATTATAAATATATGTAATTAAAACAACACATTCCATTCCAATTCAATTCTATCATTAATATTAATATTCATTAAAATCTTAACATCTTTAACATTACTTTTCAATTAAATATCATACTTCTATGGGAACAATTATAAGCTTTCCATAATTAATTCCCCCCCTTTACTTATATTTTATAAAACATTGACTAATTAAAATGTTCCCGTCCCTTCCTAATTCAATTTTCTCATTTATTTTATTTCACTTATTTTATTAACAAACATTTCACTAAATTACACTAACTATTTTATCCCTCATTTTAATCATACATTGTTTCCAATTTTCTAAAGTTATTTCTATTACTAATATAACAATACAATCTTATGTACCTTTACAGAATCCCTTTTTCAGTTAGATTTTCACCCATTATCTCTAAATAGGTCCTGTTTCTCTATATCTTGCTCCGGTCCTTTGTAATTTCTTTTCCTTCCCTTCTTCCCTCTCTTCTTCTCTCTCCCCTTTTTACCCCCTTGTCTCTCTACCTCTGTTTCTCTCTTCTGTATTCCCCACTTCTGTTGCTTTCCAGTATTATACTTATTTTTTGAATTATTTTTCTTTTCTTTGGTTGTTTTTTTAAGTCTTAATTTCTCCATTCTCTTTCCCCCCTTTCCTTTTTCTACCCCACATAGAATTACTTGTTCATTAAAGATGGCTTCTTCTTTGTCCCAGTCTTCTTGTTTTGCAGACGTTTCTTGTTGTTTCTCATAGTTCCAAATCTCCATTTCTAAGAATTGAAAAACGAAGCCAAAAGAACCCCTCCCTTCTTGTGCATCTTCTTTATACTTTTTAAGTTCTATTTTCAATTCATCCAGAAGTAGTGCCATTGTATAAATTTTTAAACAACCACCCAATTAATTTTAGTCATTCAAATGCAATAACCAAGAATCCAAAGATCACCAAGTAATCTGAATACACGCAAGCTGTTTCTTTTTGCTCTTTTTTTTCACTTTCTCTTCCTGGGGTTCTACTGTTTAGTTACAAAGTTTCAGTTAAAATGTATCTTTTAGAAGTCTTGTTGAAGTTTTACTGTAGATTCTTTTTAATTCCAGACAGTCTCCTCCCTCTTTCCAGATCCTGCCCTTTTATTCTTTTTCTCTCCCTTCCTGCTTATGAAAAAAAAATTTAGTGTCCAGAAATCTTTATTATCCCTTTGACATTTTGTTTTATTTTCAGCTTAATTGCCTGTTGATGTCAAAGTGGATTTTTCCAATTTCTTATTTAAGTCTCTTAGTTGTCAGTATAGGGAAAGGGAGAAGAAAAAAAAAACCAAACCTTTCCCTTTTCACTTTCCTTCGCTGCTTCCGACTCTTCTTTGGGAACGATGTTATTTTTTTGTAAGTTTAAATCCCAAGGTACCTTAGCTGTTGCTTTTGCAATTTAACCCAGTCAGCCAAAACTTTCACTTCTTATCTTCCTCCTGCACATTCTTTTCCAGTTGAGTTCTTCTTTGAGGTGGCCATTTCTGACCACTGCTGCAACAGCCTTCAGGAAAGGGAGTAATGGCCAGCTGAGGAGGAGAGATGCGGCTCTCCTCAACCCTGCTGGCAGTCTCCCCCCTCTCCACCACCTCTACGGGGTGGCTTAGCCCCAAAACCAGCCAGCTCGGGGCGCTCCAGCGGCGAGCCCAGACCGAAACCGCGCACGATCACGGATTTCTGTCTGTTGCCGAAGGAACTCAAACCGGAAGCCCCAATACTGGTAAACTTTTAAAACTCAGCAGGTACTGAAACATTTTTAAGTTGATAGATCAAGCAGTTTACTTAATACAGCTTCAGAGGCATTGATAAACAAAATTTTGTCTGAAGTTTCAAGCCAATGTGGCATTTCTTTGAAACTCTGTTGGCCTGGCTCTGAAATGGATAGAAAAATAATTTTTTACCAGCAGTCGTTGATGTTTCTTTTCCTGATTGCGGATGTACTGTCAGTTGGCTGGGCATCCTGGGGTGGTAGGGCAGAAAAATTGGTCTGAAGTTGTGGGAGCTTCATCACTGGAAGCTTTCAAGAAGAGATTGGACTGCCATTTGTCAGACATGGTATACGGTCTCTTGCTTGGGTGGGAGGGTTGGACTAGATGACCTACAAGGTCCCTTCCAATTCTGTTAATCTGTTAATCTGCTTTTGGTCAGAGACAAGTCTAATTTTTGAAGTGATTCATTGCTGAAGAGATCAAGTGATCGAGTGATTGCTAGTGGAGAAACGTCAGGCTTTCTGGTATGTCTCTACTGCTCTAATGGGATTCCCAAGGAACAAATCATGGATAATTTTAGTTTGGTAGATTCTTAACATTTCCAGAGCAGATCTTCCTTCCTTCTTTCCTTCTTTCCTTTCCTTCCTTCCTTCCTTCCTTCTTCCCTTCTTTCCTTCTTTCCTTCCTTCCTTCCTTCACTTATTGATTAATTTATGAATTATCATCAGAATGTTCTGTTCATTTTCTTCTATTTTCCTGCTCATCAATGGCTACTAAGGCTACTAACCAGTAAGCATGCAGAAATTCATAATTAAAACATGCTATAAAATATAATGAAAAACACATTATAAAACAACACAAGCATTTTTCCATCTCTCTGGACTCTTACCTTGCCATTGTGACACTCAGTAGCATTACCATAGGAGACTTCATGTGGTGTAGTGGTGACAACACTGCTTCTCAACCGTGGCAATTTGAAGATGCATGGACCAACTCAAATTGAAGTTGTTCCAAAGCTAAGACTTTCTGGTTTTCCTTTGAAGACATTTCGCTTCTCATTCAAGAAGCTTCTTCAACTCTGAGCAGAGGAGTTAGTCAGTCTAAACATAAATTAGAAATAGAGAAAGCTTCATGGATGTTGTGAAATCTTGTGTTGGCATCAGTGGTGGGATTCAAATTGTTTTACTACAGGTCCTGTGGGAATGGCTTGTGGGAATGGCTTGGCTTGGTGGGTTTGGCTTGGTGGGCATGGCAGGGGAAGGATACTGCAAAATCCCCATTCCCTTCTCACCCCACTATCCTGCTTTCCAGCTCCGTTCTCCTGTGCAGGGCAACAAAAGAAGACCCAGCCGATCAGCTGAGACTTGTGAGGCAGAGAATAGATGGGGGCGGGGCCAGTCAGAGGTGGTATTTGCTGGTTCTCCGATCTACTCAAAATTTCCGCTACTGGTTCTCCAGAACCAGTCAGAACCTGCTGAATACCACCTCTGGTTGGCATGTCAGCTGGTAAAATACAAGACTACTAACATCTGAAAAAAGGAATTTTAAAAGACACCTTTGCATTTCAAGGCAATCGCTCTATCTATCTATCTATCTATCTATCTATCTATATCTATCTATATCTAATCTATCAATCTATCTTTTTCTCTCTATCTAATCTATCTATCTATACCTATCTATCTATCTATCTATCTATCTATCTATCTATCTATCTATATCAACAATAACACCCTATCTTTTAATTGATTGCTCAATACAACACTACTCAATAAAAAGCAGTTTGCCCAATTCAGGTACATTCAAAAATTCTCAAATTAGGGAAACGTGCATGACTTGTACGAAAGAGTGAAAAGCATTTTGAAATGAGAAAACCAACAGTGGGCAATTTAATTTACTCTCTTCTGTAGGTCAGCTCTTGCTGGAAGCATCTATCCATAATGAATAAACCGGCAGCAATCAGCCCAGGGTCTGAAGCAGGTGTGTGGCATTTTTCATTTGCAGTTTTGAAAGTTAAAAGTTTTTCTTGCCCATTATCTTCAAAGAGAAAACTGCTGGCAGCAAACTCTCACTATTTTCCATAACTTGAAAACTGTCAATTAAAATGGAATCTCCTGTCAATAAAAATGGCCTTTAAAAATAATAATTAAAACAGTGTTGATACCTAATACATAACTTAAGGGATCAAAGCCATTAAGAAATGTTGGTTTTGATCCAACAAAAGAGGTGTGTGCATACAGCATTTTTTAATGACCTGGGACTTATCAGTACTGCTTGGTTGCTAGTCCTCTCAAAAATAGGCCAGTGGCCATTTTTGGAGAGCAGGAATAATTGACGTGGCTCTATATTTGCCCTGTTTTGATCACAAATGCAATTTCCAGCTCTGTTCTTTGCTATAGTTTGAAAGTAGTTTTGCTCCCTTAATTCTCCTTGTGCATTTGTGTCTGTTTGGTGTGTTTTCCTTCATTGCAGGTCAACTCCTACAGCTCATTAGTTGCTTTGCAGAGGCAGAACATCCCCTACTAATAATTACCATGGTTCCTTCTATATTTCTCATACATTTGTTGGAAGAAATTTCCTGTGTTCGTTTCCCAGCTGGGAAGCAGTCACCGATGCTGAGAAGAAATAGTCGTGGAGGCCACTGCCAGAAAAGGGATCCTGTAATTCAGGAAGGCAAGAAAAATAGTGACCCAGCTCCAGAGTTCCTGGCTTGCAAGCTACTTGGAAGTGTGAATCTGAACCTTTTATGCTTAATTCCTCTTTGAAGCTCCTTCAGCTTGATGGGTTTTGATGGGTTTTTGATTGCCCTGGGTTTTGTTTTTCCCATCCTAAGGGTTAATTCTGTCAGGGAGCAGGAAGAGGGGGTTTCAGTTTACCTTGGAGAGTTATTTTTAGCCTGATTCTCCTTATCTTAATGGCTCTACTTAAGTGTTTCTGTTGTCAGCTCTGTTAGCAGGGCTGCTCTGAGTTTTCCTTTCAGCTGGTGCTTTTTGGTTTTCTTAAAGGGAGAAGGGCTGGCTTGAGTTTCTTGGCACTGTTTTCTGAGGTTTCTGGTGCTGTGAAGTTTTTGGCACTGTCCTTTTAGGGTGTACATACATTGTTATAACACAATGGTTACAACATTTTCCTTATAAGTAGGAGGTTCAAAAACTTGGCACTGTTTTTATTTATTTTTTATTTTTATTTTTTTGGAAAATACCAATGTTGTTTTTCTGAATTAGCCATATTTCCCTGGGCTTCAGGAGTACACTACTTCCTCATTTTCATTCTTGGCTCCCATGTATCCCTCTGAATTAATTAGTAAGTTCATTAGTTTTATATAGAGCATTTTTAAAGTTTGTAAGTTCATCTCTCCATGTAGATTCTAGACAACAAAAGTACAACTGTCACAGATTTGTGCCATGAATCAAAATGTGTCCTTCTTTTCTTTTCCTTTTTATTTCATCCCTCCCAACAGAACTAGTCCTTGTTTAACAACCACAACTGGGACCACCAACAACTCATTCATTAAATGAAGCAGTTGCTAAGTGAAGCTGCAACTGTGCTTATTATGTTACTTCAGCTTTCTTTTTCTTTAAAGCCCTGCAAAGGTTGTAAATGCAAGGATTGCTAGTAAATTACTTTTTCATCATCATTGTAACTGTGAATGGTGGCTTAACAAGAGAGTCGCTAAATGAGGACTATCTGTAGTCCTACAGTTATGATTACTCTGCATTTTCTAGTGTTTTCTGAAAGGAGGGTTCCCTACCCCAATGACAGCTCTGTAAACTTCCTACATTACTTTTCCTTGAAGTTAGGAAGTAAATTTAGGATAAATCTTTTCCTGTGACCTCTTGATGGAGCCGTAATGATGATGTTACCTCGTTGGATAATGAAACGTCTGCAAGGAAACCACCAAGGACAGAGAGTACCAAGGACCCCACAGTTCAACCCTGAGCTACAAATATTATCTTATATCAGTACCTCTTGTATCTCCTTTTCATATGCTTTATATAATATGTAAATAAGTTCTCTATAACAGTCGTCACACCTCCAAAGCACCCCCCCAAAGCAATTAATCCAGGCTGCACAGGAATACAAGACTTGCATTGCTTGCATTGTGAAAAACACGAGGTAGTGAGGGGAGGGGGAAAAGGGGGGAGGGGGAACTTGCCCACTCACTCCACATGCCTGGCCTGGCCACGGGGCTGCTTCTTTCCACTTCTTTCTTCTTCTGCTTTTGGCTGCACACAAGGAAAGCAGTAAAAGTCTTTCTTTCTCTTCCCAAACTCTGCCAGAAATGAGTCTTTAGGACCATGCAAGGCATCCTGTTCCAAGAAGCTGCACCGGCGTGACAAGTCTCACAAAGACTCATTTCTGGCGGAGTTTCGGGGAAGAGAAAGAAAGACTTCTGCTGCTTCTGCTGCTTTCCTTGCATGAAGCCAAAAGTCTCTCTCTCTCTCCCCCCCGAGAACAGAGCTGGAGATGGTATCCTGCGATCTCAAATAAAGAATGACCGATCAGTAGGAAAATGGGGTGGGGAATTTTCCTGCAGACTTTTTGGGGGATTTTCCCAGGGTCTCTGGTCTGCGGGATTTAAAATTATGAGTTTGGTGCTCCCTGAGGTCCAAAAGGTTGGTGACCCCTGCTCTATAAACACAGTTACTGAATAAATAATAGTTAGCTGGATCTGCCAAACACATGTCATACATGCCAAATCTCAATCATGGGTCCAAAGAATGCACTTAAATCAAACAACCCACATCACGGTATGCCCTTCTTCCTAATGTACATTCAAGTCCCAAATATCACCTAGTAAACATACTGTACATCCATAAGGGGACATCAGAGTGTCATAACAGGATACATAATTTTGATTGTGCAGTCTCACTAATATATACTGAAATAGTCTCCAATACACGTGTAGGTTCAAATACCTTTTTATTGCTTGTCCCGTGAAATTCAGAAAAGGTTACAATAACATTGATGATGTTCGTCCATCGTGTTCGAAGAGAACCTTGATATCTAATGGGTTGTGGGCTGTCCACGGTGTGTCCACAGGTAGCTGGTAAGGCCTATACTGGCACAGAATGTTCTGCCACATGTCAGGCAGACATGTGTGGGCACCATTGTTGCAGCATTTGCAGCTCTGGCTTTGCGGATTGCTCGCTTCTTTTGTGCTTGTTAAGCCTGAATTCCCCAACGAGTGTTAAGGAAAACAAACTAAACAGAATGTGTAGCGTAGTCAGATAGGCATACAGGTAAATGTGTGAGATAAGTTTGTACTTTAGTTAACACGCAGTAAAAAACAGATACGCTTGTGCTATCAAAAATATAGTTTATTCCATTAGGAATTATAGCATAGTCAAAATAAACGGTCCATTAGTCATGTATCATTTCAGTCAGTCCAGTCGGGTATACTCAATTTGCAAAGTCCGTGTTGAATAGCCAATGTCAGTTCACTTACAATAAATCAGTCCGTATTATCTCTTCTCTCCGTTGAGAAATCAACACTCCTTTCTCTCCTCCGTTCCAGTAAGGAAAAACGCAGTCATCAATCCATCCAGTAATTAGGGATCATTAAGCCAGAGAGAGAGAGAGCTGCAATTGACTTGCTTCTTTTATGGTGCTTTTACAACCACACCCTTAATTACATTCTTGTAGTTAAAGTTACACACACTTTAACCAACAAACCATAATAACTTATTTATTATTTTTACCCAAACCAGTTAGGGTAAACAATGTTATCCCTAACAGTGCTGTAGTAGTTCTTTTGTCTTCAAATGTCTGGCAGCCTTGGTGGATCGATGTGTGCCATCTTGATCGATCTTGTACCAGAGTTTCCCAGGAAGTGGTGTCGATGTCCAGGGACTTGAAGGAGGCTTTCAACGTGTCTGTCAGGATTCCAGCAGTTACCCACATTTAAATCATGAGTCTCGATCCAAACTTCCAAAATTTAAAAAGGATTTATTGAGAGTTAACATGTCGGCACTGCCTGGGTGTAGCTGACTCTGAGACACATAATTCATTGTCACCTTTGACCCTGGTTTCCCCCCCGCCCCCTGGGTATATCATAATTCATATTCTCCAATGGGACACATCCATAGACAAGAATCATGCTCTCCAGTTAAAATTTTGCACAGCAGAAACTTTGGTCACCTAGTTACTATCTTTGAAAACATTTATGGAATGCAGTTTCACTTTTGCAAGCTGCTACACTGCTCCCCCCCCCCCTTTCTGTTGGCAATTCTAAAAAGACCATAGAAATATTTTATGAGTTGACGGTGTCTTCGTATCACTTCCTTTGTCCCCCTTGCGATTGCTTTCCTTGAGACAGCTCACTTTAGAGGAGCTGTTTAGGGATGCAATGGTCTGGCATCCTTTCAACATGGCCTGCCCAGCGTGTCTGGGCTTTCATCAGAAGGCTGTGGACTGATGGCAGGCCTGCCCTGGAGAGGACTTCTATGTCTGGCACCTTGTCCTGCCACCAGATTGCAATTACAACAAACACACAAGCCAGCAGCAGAATACCAGCTCCATTTTAAAACACAGAAAATAAACTGAAACCGCCATTATCAATTAAAACATGGATGGAAATGCACCAACTTTCTGCATTCCCTTTCTGAGAATCAAAATATAATAAATAAGTAAATGGGATAGCTTAAAATATTCACAACATGTCTAGCTTTGTTTGTTATGCAAGTGATGGGGAAAACTGTCACCTTGTTGTTTTGAAACAATATAATTAATGTTATTAATCCCAAAACTTAGCATTTAAAAGAACAAAGGATATGATTGTACATTCAGTGCAGCTGCAAAGGTTATTGGGGATCCTCTGGTGGCTTTTGTTTATTTGCCTTCTGACAATATGACCTTCTGAGTGGTAGGAGAGAAAGTAAACACAGGCCTGCCATAGCCTTGTTTATATTTTGTGACAATTTTAATAAATGCAAATGCAGTTTATTGAGTCATGCTTATGATTTAACACAGTGTTTCTCAACCTTGGCAGCTTTAAGATGTGTAGACTTCAACTCCCAGAATTCCCCAGCCAGCGTGGGTTTCTTTGCTATAGTTTCCCTAGAGGTATGCAGGCTGCCATGATGAAAATTGAGACCCAAGAAATCTGGAAGGCAAGCGATAGGGAAAGTGGGTTGAATGTTTCCTTCCCCTCCAAAAAAATTGCATTTGAAGTGATGAGATATTCTTGGAATTTGGTTTTGTCAAAGTAAATTCCAGTTATCTTAGGTGTTAATTCAGTGGTGGGATTCAAAATGTTTTACCGCCGGTTCGGTGGGCATGGCTTGGTGGGTGTACTTTGCGCACGTGCACACACTTTGCATGCATGCGTATGCCAAATGCCCACTTTGCACAAGTGCAGAGGCATTTGTGCAGGCGCAGAGGCATTCTAACTCGCCTCCTGCAAGCCTGCACGATCCTGGTTGCTTCAGCAGCTGCCATGCGGCGCTATTCTGTGCCGCGCAAAGCAGCTGTGCTTCAAATTCAGTGGATAAAGGTGAGTATGGGAGCCCAGGTGGGTGGGTGGCCCCAACAGCAGAGCGGCAGAGAGAAACAGTTTGGTCTCCGCTACTCATCACTGCTACCGGCTCGGTCAAACCAGGCTGAACCGATAGAATACCACCACTGTGTTAATTATAATATCCTGTGTAATATAGAACACAGCACCGTGAATTTTTTTATTGCTTTCTACCCACTCTTTTCCTTGTCCCATGACATTCAGGGCCAATTAATATTGATACGATCGTTCTGCAAGTCCTACAAATGATTTTAAATCTACACATGCATACACTGTAATTTATAATGGTTTAATGTTGATACATGCATCCATAAAAATCTGAACAGTCACTGAAAGAACTGTTGTACTTTATACTACCTGTATAAAGTAAAGATGCAAGTTTACCGGATGAGATTAATCAAACAGAACCCCAATTAAGTGACCAGGAACCATTGGTCACCATTCATCTTACAGAGTCACAATCTTCTATTGCCGTGTGATGGTGCTCACTACACTGAAGCCACCTTTTCACACAAAGAAGGGAGTATATTATAAAAAGGGGCAGAGACAAAAGGTGGCACAGCCCAGAATTGGATAGGAGAGGTGTCAGAGGGAGAGTGTAAGGATAGCCACTCCATACAATCTCCCAATATATCTGTTTGACTCAAAACTGGTGATATGATAGCAGTCTTCCAATGTCTCAGGGGCTGCCACAAAGAAGAGGGAGTCAAGCTATGCTCCAAAGCACCTGAGGGCAGGACAAGAAGCAATAGATGGAAACTAATCAAGGAGAGAAGCAACTTAGAACTTAAGAGACATTTCCTGACAGAAAAATTAATCAGTGGAACAACTTCCCTCCAGAGGTTGGGAATGCTCCAACACTGGAACTTTTTAAGAAGAGATTGGATAACCATTTGTCTGAAGTGGTGTAGGAGGGGGGTTGGACTGGAAGACCTCCAACTATTCTATTCTATTCTATTCTATTCTATTCTATTCTATTCTATTCTATTCTATTCTATTCTAAAATAGTAATTCTTTAGGAATAATTTCCTAAAAAGCCACACACCACTATATACATACCACACACAGAATAGCGCAAAGCACACTGCTCGAGAGAATTTTCCTGAGGATGGACTCCAGCATGAATCTAAAAATTCAGAAGACTAAACTTCTGGTCCTGATAATCGACCCAGATTGGATCATGCAGTAATGCTTTAATCTGGCAGTTTATTTCTTTATTACTTGATTTTATGTAAGCAATGAAGAACTGAACTGTGACTGAATTGTTCCCTCTCATAAATTCCAAGAACACATTAAAATGTTTGCAAGGAAACATTTAAATGAAAGAGAGCGGTTTGCAAAAGTCAGAGAGCTTTGAAAGAGCAGCTCTGTTTACTATACTGGTGTAGAAAATGAAATACTATTTGAGAAATTGGAAATGGAATGTCTTTCTCCAAGCGGCTCTTTCATGGATATGAACACAAAATTAGAGAGAAATTTGCAACTGCTTTTCAATGCTGTGAATTTTTTCTCTCTCTCAAGATGAAGAGCCAGTGATAGGAGATGATATTAGTTTAGCCCAGGGGTAGGCAACCCGTGGCTCTGGAGCTGCATGTGGCTCTTTCATCCCTGTTCTGCAGCTCCCTGTTGCTGGTCGGTTCCACAATTGATATGGTTTTCGGTTAGCACACGTAGAGGAAAATAGGATGCCGTGCTAAGAGGAGACTCTATGGTGGAGGAACCAGACTTCTGGTCGGTTCCAGAATTGAACAGGGGGCTTCCAGTTAGAACCTTTGTGTGGCTCTTTGAGTGTTTAAGGTTGCCAACCCCTGGTTTAAACAGAGCCATAAAAAACAAAATGACTTACAACCCGCTGAATGTTCAATCTGGAAGAAACTGAGATATGTCTGGTCTTCCTGTATAAACGATGGTTTCATTTTGTTATGAACTGAAATGTTTTTGTGGGAAATTGACTCATTACTTTCAAGTGGAAGAGAATTTGAGACACAATCTCTGCGACTGAACTGAGGGAAAAAAGTGATATATAGAAACTGGCATCTCTTGATATCAATTTGAAAGCATAGAGCTCAAGATATGCAAATCCTATTACATTATTGTCATACTTTAAATTTAGAAGGGCAGACTCCATTTGAAGAGCAAATGAATGGAACATAAAAAAAGAGAATTTATGCATATTTATTAATACCCTTTAATCATCCTTTACTGATTACTGAAATTTAATGAACTGCTTTGCTAAAAATAGATGTAATGATCTTTGCTTTCTTTTATTCTTTGCTAAACTAGATGTGAATTCCATATTTCTAAGCTACCACTTACAACACCAGTTCTAAAGAAAGACATTTTATTTTTAACACATAAATCCTGAAGGACCAAGTAATAATACCTCCATTTTAGTAGGATGTGGGAGAGGCTATAAAATTCTTATCTCAGAGGAAAAAAATCATTTTCTTCCCAGAGAGAAAATCCTGACATTTAGAGGAAGATCTAATCTTTGATATTTCTATTTCTTTATTATTATGATATAAAAACATGAAATCACAGCTGCCAAGTTATTTAATTGGTGTTGTTCTTCATATGCTTTGGGTTCTTCTCAAGAACCTAGGATGTCATAATGTGTTGGAATAATATATGTACAGATCTAAGCCAAGTGGCCTTTTGTAATCAACAGATGGCAATTTTGTCATTGCACAGACTTTCTAAGTGCCGTCCAAGATTTTTTTGGCATGGTACCCAGTTGCCAACAGCCATTGCGACCATCGTGGGTGGTTTATATGGTGATCTTTCAATTTTGATTTTCAGGTCTTGATACTTGTAGCCTTCTCCAATTTTTTGTCTTCTATTCTAATGTTTTTTTATATAACCATATCTGTTTTCCACACTTCCTTCTTTTCAACCACAGCTAAATCTGGAGTGTGATGAGCCAAGACTGTATCAGTTTATATTAAGAAATCTCAGTATTTTAACCTGCTTATTTTTGACTATTTTTTCAACTCTGCGTTCCCACCACTTTTTCATTACTTAGTTAGCCAGAAATGCAAAGGACAAGCCTTAGCTCTTAACGCTACTGCCATTGCAATGGTACACCTATGTGATTGCCATTTTGTGTTTTCCTTAATATCTCACATACAGTTCTATTCCAAAAATGTGGGGATTAAAAAGGCATTCGGAGTCTTTTAAAAGCATATCCCTACTCACATTTTTAAAATCCATGAATGGTGTAAAGAATTTATTTATTTATTTATTTTTGTCAATTGTTTACAAGATCATAGGTATAAGTAAAAACATCGTTATGAATACATGGATACATATAAGACAAATTAAAAAAATAAAAGAAACAATAGGACAGGGACAGTAGGCACACTGGTGCGCTTATGCACGCCCCCTACAGACCTCTTAGGAAAGGGGTGAGGTCAATAGTAGACAGTCTCAGGTTAAAGTTTTTGGGGTTTGGGGAAGAAACCACAGAGTCAGGTAGAGTATTCCAGACATTGACCACTCTGTTGCTGAAGTCGTATTTCCTGCAATAAAGTTTGGTGCAATTAACCTTGAGTTTGTATCTATTGTTTGCTCTTGTGTTGTCATGGTTGAAGCTGAAGTATTCATTGACAGGTAGGACATTGCAATGTATGTTTTTATATACTATACTTAGATCGGACTGAAGGCGGCATAGTTCTAGGTTTTTTAGGTCTAGAATTTCAAGTCTGGTGGCATAAGGTATTCTGCAATGAGTAGAGGAGTGGAGAACTCTTCTTGTGAAATATTTCTAGACTTTCTGGACTATTAACTTTGTTAATATCAGATACGTAATGTGGGTTCCAGACTGATGAGCTGTATTCGAGTATTGGTCTAGCAAATGTTTTGTATGCTCTAGTTAGTAGTGTGATATTACCAGAGAAAAAGCTACGTAAGATTAGGTTAACAACTCTTAATGCCTTTTTGGCTATGTAGTTACAGTGGGCTCTAGCATTTAGATGATTAGAGATGAGTACTCCAAGATCCTTGACAGAGTTTGGATCATCAACAAGGTCTTGACTATTCAGCCTGTATTTTATTTTCTGATTTCTTTTGCCAATATGTAGGACAGAGCATTTATTTGTTGAGATTTGAAATTGCCATTTGTTTGACCATTCTGATACATAGTCAAGGTCTTTTTGAAGGATAGCAGTATTGTCTGTGGTGTTGAATAGCTTTACATCATCAGCGAAGAGAACGCAGTTGCTCTTGATATGATCACAAAGGTCATTTATGTAGAGTATGAAAAGAGTTGGTCCTAGAACACTGCCTTGGGGGACACCACTGTTGACAGGTACAGAATTTGAATACCGCATTTGTTTGAAGCATTCAGGAACCCAGAGTGGGGTTGTGCAAGATTTTTACACACCTCAGGTTATTGCCCCTAAGGATAACTTCTTGTCTTCGTCTCATTACATTTTTGACAGTTAGAACTTGACTACACCTATTGAGTCACTACTGAGTCACTATTTCTATTGAGATGGACCAGGGGTGGGCTTCAAAAATTTTAGCAACCGGTTTTCTGCCCGGTGGCTGGGTGGGCATGGCCATGGTGGGCGTGGCCTAATCATCCTCCTGCACCACGGTGGACGGGGGCATTTTCGCCCTCCCTGGGCTCCGGAGGCTTTCCTCGAGCCTCCAGGAAGACGAAAATGGCCTCCTCAAGCTCTAGAGGCCTTCTGGAGGCAGGAAACGGGCCCTTTTCTAACCTTCTTGAACTTCACAGAGGCCTATTTTTTTGCCCTCCCTGGGCTCCAGAGGCTTTCCTTAAGCCTCCAGGAGGGTGGAAATGGCCTTCCTGGGCTCTAGAGTCCCTCTGGAGGCCAGAAACAGGCCCTTTCCTGACCTTCTGGAGCCTCCAGGAGGCCCATTCTTCACTCTCCACGAGCTTCTACACGGGCCCTGTACTTACTGGCATCCAAAATGGTCTGCGTGGGGGGGGGACTCCTGGGAGGGGCAGGGTGGGTGGGGCCAGCCAGGGGTGGGATTTACTGGTTCATCAAACCGGCTATTGAAAATGATAACATTAGATATTGGTTCACCCAAACTGGCTAATAGCCCACTCCTGGCTGGCCTCGCCCACCCTGCCTTGCCCCTCCCAGGAGTCCTCATGTGGCCCGTTTTGGATGGTGTAAAAATGTGATAAATAAATCAGCAATAGATTAGATTTTTTTTACATTTCTTATTTCTATTGAAAGTGTCACACTATAAGCTATAAATTTGTGCTATCAACATTCCATTTTGTCTTATTCTTCACAAACATGTTCACCCTATAGCCTGAACATAAGAACAGATGCAAAATGAGGAGTATACTAATAACATAAAATCAGGTGCTATCATCACGTGGAATTGAGCCTCTTTTATCTACAGAAATGGGCAGAGGCTGTTAAAATTCCCAGTATAAGTATAAGAGTGTCCACCAAAGGTAGAGTTAATTCCCTGCATCTTTCCTTTGAATGATGGTGACATTTCAAAACTTTAATAACTATACTGGCAAACTCTTTACATAGTAACCTTCATTGAACCCTAAGGCTCTGTGATGGGAAATTCAATTTAACCTTTGCGTAATAAACAACATGAAGCATTACTGAAGCGCCTTTGAAAATAACTGCGCTGTGAACATCAAATAATTTGAATATTTTAGTTATATATTGAAATTCAGAATTCACTAGTCATGGATACCCTCAGATATTTCAACATTGGCACAGGTGGCATTTACCCCCAGCAAGAATAGCAAGGATGTTCAAGGACAAATTGGTGAAATGTTGGAAATGTCATCAGATACCTGGATCATACTACCATATGTGGTGGATGTGTGTGGAAGCCAAAAGATACTGGACTAAAATTCATACATGGTTGGAAAAAATGACAAAACAGCATATAGACTTGAAACCTGAGATATTTTTATTGGGTATCTTGCCTGAAGGAGACAGTAGAGAATTGATATATTTGATTATTAATGTTTTGACAGCAGCTAGAATTGTATTTGCGCAAAGCTGAAAAAGTGAAAAAATTCCAACAGAAGAGGAGGTGATAAAAAAATAATGAAAGGTGCAGAAATGAGTAGATTGGCATTTACTATTAGAAAGCAAGAAAAAAAAAGAATATTATAAAATATGGGATTTATTTTATTCATGGTTAGACAAGAAAATAGAGAAATAAAATATACTATAATATAAATATAACATAATAGTTAAGATAATACAATGTAATGATATGTTATAATTGATTATTGGGAAATGAATGATACTATGAACTAGATTTTATAACAGTTGAGATTTGCTCGAAAAGGATGATGCAAATTTGCAATTACAGTCTAACAATGATTTGATAATAATATGATATTATGCAGAAAATTAGAAGGGAATGACTGTTGATATTGTGCATAAGAGATATGTACCAGCTGACACACTGTACAATGGAAAGAAGATTTTATTTAATGTTTTATGTTTTGTGTTTGTTTATGTTGGTTGTTAAAAATAAAAAAAACTTTAAAAAAAAGATATTTCAACATTGCTATCATGTCACCCCTAGTCCTTCTTTTCATTAAACTAGACCAAGATGTGCACTTCTAGGAAGTGACATTTATGTATAGGAGGAAAGGGAGAAATCTTTATGGAAATTGTCTTTGGTTACATCAGTGCTGTCTTATTTCTCTCTCTCTGAGTCATCACTATGGAACAGAGAAAAGGGATGGAGAAGAGACAGAATGGAAGTCACTCAGATTACATTAGTAATGTAAAATAAAAAAAGTACATTAGTAGCTACTGACAATTTAGGGCACAATCAGCTCTGCTCTGTATAAAGTGCAATGTACAGAAGCTGCACAAAAGCCCAAGCAGATCAATAGGGGATTTGCAGAGTTGCCAGATCATTATCAGAAGTTTGGAAGCCTTCAAGGAGAAAGACAAAAAGATTCATGTGGTGTTCTTGGCATAAAACAGAAGTGGATTGTTTATTGCCTTCTAGAAACATAGAAATGTAGAAACCTGACAGCAGGAGAAAAAAAGACATCAGTCCATGGGTTTATTTTTTTCTTTTTATTAATTAATTTATTTTTAATTCTTATTTTTATCTTTTATTATTTTTTAATTTTTGTCAGATGATGCACATGGGTTTATCCCAAGTATGTTTAAATTCAGTTGCTGAGAACTGACCGAGTACCACCGCTGGAAGTTGGTTCCAAGCTTCCACTGCTCTTTCTGGGATAGCAGATAACAGATAACAGGTAATCAGAGTTGGAAGGGACCTTGTAGGTCATCTAGTCCAACATCCCCCTCCGCCCAAGCGAGAGACTCTACACCATTTCTGACAAATGGTAGTCCAATAATCTCTTCTTGAAAGTCTCAAGTGATGGCACTCCCACAACTTCCGAGGGCAAGCTGTTTCATTGGTTGATTGTTCTCACTGTCAGAAAGTTTATCCTTATTTCCAGGTTAAAACTCTCCTTGTTCAGTTATTCCATTATTCCTTGTCTGGCCTACAGGCACTTTAGAAAATGGCTTGACCCCTTCTTCTCTGTGGCAGCCCCTCAAATATTGGAAGACTGCTATCATGTCTTCCCTGGTCCTTCTCTTTACTAGACTAGCCAAGCCCAGTTCCTGTAACCGTTCTTCATATGTTTTAGTCTCCAGTCCCCTAATCATCTTGGTTGCTCTTCTCTGTACACTTTCTAGAATCTCAACATCTTTTTTGTAATGTGGTGACCAAAACTGGATGCAGTACTCTAGGTGTGGTCTTACTAAGGCTTTATAGAGTGGTATTAGTACCTCCCTTGATGTTGATTGTATCCCTCTGTTAATGCAACTTAGGATTGCATTAGTTTATTTGGCTGCTGCCGCACACTGCTGGCTCATATTTAGCTGGTTGTCCACTAAGCTCCAAGATCCCTCTCACAGTTACTGCTATTGAGCCTGGTTTCACCCAGTCTATATGTGTACTTTTGGTTTTTCTTGCCTAAGTGTAGGACTTTACTTTTCTCTACACTGAATTTCATTTTGTTAGATATGGCCCAGTGTTCTAGTCTGTCAAGATCCCTCTGGATCTTGAGCCTATCTTCTTGGCTGTTAGCTATTCCTGCCAGCTTAGTATCATCTGCAAATTTGGTAATAATAATGGCAATATAAATAATATAAATTATTTAATATAAAAGTAACATAAATGGCAAAATAGAATCAATGTCTTAAATAGGTCCATGGATGTGTGTGTGAGAAAGGGGGGTGTACACACACACACACACACACACACACACACAGAGAGAGAGAGAGAGAGAGAGAGAGAGAGAGAGAGAGAGAGAGACAAGAAGGCGGCTTTTTAAACTAGAAACAGTTTTCCATTCATGCTTCCGGTGAATTATTCATCCTAAAAGGTTTTAACATTACCTGCATTCAAATGTACTTTCCCAAAATATCCATAACCCACTAATCCAATGGATACATTAATGCCATACTGTATGTTCATATAAATTAGTTTTGATCTGCTGAAGGATGACATTTAGCCAAAATTGTTGGATACGAGTACATTTCAAACTCATTGAGAGTTGCCTGACTACTTTTAGTCTAGAAGCTGCCAGCAGCCTGTGAAAGAGACCTGACAGTTTTCATTTTTTTTCCGAACTATTTTCCAGTGCAACAAAAACTAGGCAACACATCAATCCATCAATTGATTAAATTTTAAAATGTAAATTATGGAACATGCTAGAAATGATAGGAAGTGTTAAATCTTGCATTTAAAAATTGGTCTGATTGCCATATGAGGTATCCTTTATTTATCATTCGGATTGACCTCTATGCTGGTACTAAGGAAGAAAATTTATTATATTGGTTTCTCCAGATTATGTAGTACAAGACTTTTGTTTTCTTTTGTTACCAGTAAAACCTCTATGCCCTTGTTTTACAACCAGTGTGAAAATAGAAGCCATTAATTCCTTAGAATCTGCAGAATTACTTTACAAGGCTGACTGAACAATACTGTATATTGTTACTAAGAATACACTGCTGGAATCAATATTTTCATATATGTACATTACAATATAATAATTATGTATGAAGGGCAGAGTTTTATAATAATGACGGAGAACTTTTACCTCAAATTTCTTCTTGCAGCTTTGCAATCACATAACGTGTAAATCTCTGAGTATTTTTTAAAATTCATGTTCGGCTTTTTGTGTTCAATAAACCTCTAATCAACAGTTCAGCTGTCAACTGAAGAGTACAAGCAATTGCTCCCATTCCCAATTTCATTTAAAATGATTTATCTATTGATCACTTAACCAGGGAAGATGAATTGAGAGCTGGCAAGTATATGGACAGAATCTGACTTCCAGCCCAGCTGTAACTTGATGCTCAGAAGAAAAATAAACTTACATATTGGTAAAAAAAATCAGAAAATAAAATACAAGCTGAATAGTCAAGATCTTGTTGATGATCCAAGCTCTGTAAAGGACCTTGGAATACTCACCTCTAACGATCTAAGTGCTAGAGCCCACTGCAACTACGTAGCCAAAAAGGCATTAAGAGTTGTTAACCTAATCCTACGTTGCTTTTTCTCTGGTAATATCTCATTACTAACCAGAGCATACAAAACATTTGCTAGACCAATACTCGAATACAGTTCATCAGTCTGGAACCCACATTACGTATCTGATATTAGCACAATTGAGAAAGTCCAGAAATATTTCACAAGAAGAGTTCTCCACTCCTCTACTCGTTGCAGAATACCTTATGCCACCAGACTCGAAATTCTTGAACTTGAAAACCTTGAATTACGCCGTCTTCGGTCCGACTTAAGCATGGTATATAAAATCATACATTGCAATGTCCTACCTGTCAACGAATACTTCAGCTTTAACCATAACAACACAAGAGCACACAACAGATACAAACTCAAAGTAAACCGCACCAAACTTGATTGCAGGAAATACGACTTCAGCAATAGAGTGGTCAATGTCTGGAATACTCTACCCGACTCTGTAGTCTCTTCCCAAACCCCAAAAACTTTAACCTTAGACTGTCTACTATTGACCTCACCCTTTCCTAAGAGGTCTGTAGGGCGTGCATAAGCGCACCATCGTGCCTACCGTCCCTGTCCTATTGTTTCTCTTATTCTTTTATTTTTCTTATATGTACCCATTTCATATATTAACAACTATGTATACACTTGTACTTATTATCTTGTAAACAATTGACAAATCAAATAAATAAATAAATAAATAAAATAAATAAAAACTAAGAATGACTTGTAGGCCTGAATGTTTGCATGTGGTCTGGTCATTTGAGACAATTGTGATGATGATAAGATTTATGAAGTTCAACATGAACTGACAGAAAGTATTAGTGTTTAAGTCTTAGCCTGGGCTTTGTAGCCCTGCAGTATTCCAGAACTTCACTCAGGGAGACAGCAACAAACGTTGAGTGTCAATCCAAAGCAGAGTTTCCCAACTGTGGCAACTTTAAGATGTGTGGAATTCTGAGAGTTGAAGTCCACACATCTTAAAGTTACCAAGGTTGGGAAACCATACTCTAAAGCAGGGGTGTCCAACCTTGACAAATTTAAGACTTGTGGACTTCAACTCCCAGAATTCCTCAGCCAGCTTAGCTGGCTGAGGAATTCTGGGAGTTGAAGTCCACAAGTCTTAAAGTTGCCAAGGTTGGACACCCCTGCTCTAAAGCGTCCATTTCAGGACAGAGTCTGCCTGATGCTGTATCTTATAGCCACAGCAACTTCATTATTTTTTAAAAAAAATTACAATGAGAGGTACTCATTTTATTAACTTTACCTTTTAAATATATGCAAAGGGTGCTCATGAAGAAGACCATTGTCCACGGTCTACCATTATCTATCTGCAGTATTGATTTTGATAAGAGAATATAGAATATAGAATCTATCATGTACACAAGTGACGTTTTGCAGGGCCTTATCTCACTGAGATCAGCCAGGAAATTTACATCTTTTTCTGATGCTTTGAATTAGTAACAGGGTAAGCAAAGTATTACAAATTCCTTGATGTAAGCCATTATTGTGTCCCACCCACCCAAGCTGTTTGGAAGGGCAATATATAAGTGTTATCCTCTATTTTCCCCTCTATGCAGGAACAAGCCAGGAATTATTTCCATTTTTTATTAAACATCCTGGCCATTCTAATTTGTTTTATCTTAAAATGTTATTAACCGATCAACCCGACTCTGTCTCTCTGTCTATAGCCAAGTATTACTCAGTTGTCTATATATAGTACTTTATGCCATAGGATTGATTCTAACCCCTCTTAGATATTTTAGAATATTTATGTGTGTATGTGTATGTATGTATATACCGTGTATATGTGAATGTTTATACACAGAAAGAGAGAGAGAGAGAGATTCTAAAATATCTCTCTCTCTCTCTCCACACACGCGCGCACACACACACACACACACACACACACACATATAAATGACCGAATAAAGATTTGACGATGATGAATCAAAATAACTTCCACTTTACTCTGTTTGTTTTGTTCCAATGGGTAAGTAAGAATAATCAGGAAAGGCCAGGAACCAAAAATAATTTTAAAAGACATTCAATAACAAATAAGAACAGGCAGAATTAGCAATAATCCAAGCAAAGCATTATTGAAGAGTGGCTATGTGATGACCTAGGGCATGGCACAAAGGCAACACAGTCACATAAGTAAGAAAAGTCCCTTTAATACCTCCATTTTTGCCCTCAATGTCCAGTTATCTTCAGCTGGAGAAAAAACTCTCCCAAGCACAGCCTTTAAGTGGAGGAAATTCAGTCCGAAAACAAAGTACATACAAACTGTAAATAAAAATCCACACAAACCACGCTGCAGTAATTAACTTGACAGGGCAGGAGAAGGAATTGCAGACTTGAAAGGCCAGCAAAACACACAAAGTTGGGAAGACACCAGGAACCCAGATAAGCCTCAACAATACCAGATAATTCATGATTTGCTCTCAACAGTTGGCTGTGCGCAACTCTCCTTTTTAAACACTGTTCCCAGCTGCAGCTAATGAAGGGAATCAGAGCCTTTCCTGCCCCATAAGCCATGCAACTTATGTTGCTCCCTTCTCCGTTCCTCCCTGCATACCCTAGGATGAAGAGGGGGTGGGCCTGGATTTTCCTCCAAATTCCCTCTGCCTTGCTCTACCTCTCCCCTGCTCTGCCCAACTGGCCTTTGCCCTTCTCCAGTTTCTTCCACAGCCAACGGAGCCACACTCCCACTCCTTGTCAGCTGCTCAGCCTCCTCCTCGGAATCAGATTCCGACAGGAGCATGACAGGCTATCAGGAACAACCATGTGGAAGAAGTATTAATAAAAACTATGCATGCAGAAATAATTTTTTAAACAGCTAAAAGGAGAAATCCATGAGCACAGAAATATCAAGAAAACATCAATTTAAAGAAAAATTAAAATTGTTAAAAGCACTAGTAAAACAAGTACTGTATATTGTTATGCCTTTGATGTTACGTCTTCTAGAATGTCCTGAATTGTTAAATTCTCTTTTTACCAAAGAGAAACAATTTATCTTAAAAATTAAAGAGAAAAAAAATGTATTCCTCTGCAATGGTGGGATTGGTGGGACGGAATTTTTTCTTTATTTGTGCCGGTTTGGCTGCAGCTGGGCTGTGGGCGGGCTTGGTTGGTGCGCTTGACAGCTCCATATGTCGCGTCAAAGCGGCCTGGCGGCGCGCGGTAACGGAGGGCGCCGCGGGAACAGGGGCTGGTTCCTATCCACTCAAAAAAAATGGCACCCACTGTCCCAAGGCGGAGTCGAAGGGACCGAGTGGGGCGGCTGCCCAGTGGCAGAGGTGCCGAACCTGGCTGGCCGCTCCTGACCCGACCACTCCACCTACCGTTCCCCCTGGGGGGGGGGCCCGGGGGGCGGGGAAGAAAGCCACACTCGTGTGGGCCGCCCCGGGGCCGTCTGCAGCTGGTGGCGGGGTCGGGGGGGGGGGGGGGGGGGGGGGGGGGGGGGGGGGGGGGGGGGGGGGGGGGGGGGGGGGGGGGGGGGGGGGGGGGGGGGGGGGGGGGGGGGGGGGGGGGGGGGGGGGGGGGGAAGGTCAGAACCTGCTGAATACCACCTCTGTTCCTCTGAATCCCAAATAAGGTCAGAGTAGTTTGTTTCATTCATGCTGAATGTGAATTTATGTAATGACATACTTCTGAAGCCATACATAAACTGAAATTTAGTTACTATTTTAAATCTGCATTTCTTTACATGTTACTATGCAGTTGTAAAATTTCAGAAAATGTCTGTCGAACAATGAATTTTCACAAAAATGAAACATAAACTTAATATTAGGGTGATTGGTTTGTCAAATTACATACCTTGGCTAAGAAGAAGACATCAAAGGACAGGCGTTATTTGGCATTTCAGTTTCAATCAGAAAAGACAGGTTTATTTTTTTAAAAAAAAATTATTTTGTCAAGCAATTATAAGATAACAGGTATAAGTATAAACATAGTTATGGATACATGAAATGGATACATTTAAGAAAAATAAAAAAGAAACAATAAGGCAGGGACGGTAGACACGTTGGTGTGCTTATGCATGCTCCCTAATTGAGATTTAATTTCAGGTAATACATCACATGAAGTTAATCCAACTTAGAAATTTAGTTTTAGATAACCACAACAAACGTGTGGTCTATTTATGTGAGCTTATGTGTGTTGGAAGGGCAAGCGATTCAGAAATAAACATTCCAATACTAAAAAGAATTCCTGTTTTTAGGTCACAACAACCAGTTCTGTTATGAAACCATGAACAAAATGTTAGGCAGCAAATATCTGCAACACAGTTTCTCCAAATATAACCTTTACAAAGATCACCTTTTAAAGCAGGTGGAGATATGGATGGTTGACATTTTATTTTCTTCTCACTGATTCATTACCTCATGGCTTGGTCACATAATCCTGGTTGCCAGAGCACTTTATCTCAAAGTGACTCACAATCTGCATTTCTTTACATGTTGCTGTGCAGTTGTAAAATTTAGGGAAAGGTCTGTCAATCATCTCAAAAATCCAAACCTAGAAAAATGCAAAAGAAATTTAGACCTGTGGTGTCCATCAACTTATTCACAAGTCTTACTTTTTGTTGACCTAAAATGTTCCTCCGGTACCTTCAAAGCTTCTAACACACTCACTACTCTGCCTCAAATATATATCTAAAAGCTCCCAGCAATTGACTCAGCCTTAATTTTGAAGATTTATGTATGGATTAATTTGATCAAACATCTATCTTCCGTTACCATTCTTCTCATTTTGTGAGTTCCAGGCCTCTGTTAAACATAACTGTAACACTGGTAACTCTTTAACTTTAAGACTGCTAATCTTTTTTTAAATGTCAATAATAAAAATAATAAGGCGGGCTGTGGTTACATGGGACATATTAATGCCTATATTCATCAAGTTGTTTTTGATTTCTAGTGACCAACAAATCTCCTATTTCTAAAACAAGTATGTTACTTTATTGCAACTGTAAACAATGAAAAAAGTCACATTTCACGTTGCAAGCTACAAAATAACTGTGTTATAAATATTTGTGGTAAAACTCACTTAGTTTGATATATGAACTGCTGTTTCAATCAACTAACCTGCCTCTTCTTCTGTTATTTATTGTTACATATTTTTAATACTTGGCATATAAATATATCATTCAAAACTATGTTTATATGACTTGTAGAATTATATGGGTGATTTATTCGATGATTTTTTTTTATTTTTAAAATTATTTGATGATTTTGATCTATCCCTAATTCTTATTAAGGCTGATTTCTAAACAGCTTTTCTAACACCATAATTTTTACTTCTCCATTTTTATTTATCTATCATGGAAAAAGATGTTGAACATTAAAAAAAAAAGGGGGAGGAAAATGCTGTTTGCTCTTTCATCTTGATGAATCGCTCCTGTTTCCTTTTTAGCCCCTAGAGAGAAAATTTGAATAGAATACTTTATTGGCCAAGTGTGATTGGACACACAAGGAATTTGTCTTGGTGTAAATACTCTCAGGTACATTCAATAAGAATCAAGAATCATAGCGTACAACACTTAATGATAGTCATAGGGTACAATCAGCAATTAAATCATACTAGGAAACAGTCAAGTGGGAGGGGAGGGGTGAGAAGGAGTGGTGAGAAGATTAACAGTAATAGTAGTGTACACTTTGTAAATAGTTGCAAAAGAAGATGCAAAAAAAAAAACCCAAATGATAAATGCATCAACATGAATCATATATTTTACTAATAATGAGTTCCACAGATCATAGCAAATTCTAACCAAGAGAGAAATTAAGGATGTTATCCTATTAATGAAATTCTTCAAACTCTTCTGAAGTGGCAGAAAAATTAAGTCACGTGATAATCTCACTACCAATCTTTATCTTGACATTTTTGCAGAGGTTCACTCTCAAATATGTGAGAGGCTAATCTGAGGACCACCTAAAGACTAACTTATTATACCAAGGGCTACGACATTGAAGCCTTTGCATCCTTTGATTGAAGAGTTAATAGCAATACCACTTAGACTTATATACCGCTTCACGGTGCTTTGCAGCCCTCTCTGAGCAGTTTACAGAGTCAGCATATTGCCCCCAACAATCTGGGTCCTTATTTTACCGACCTAGGAAGGCTGGAAGGCTGAGTCAACTCTCAGCCAGTGAGACTCGAACTGCCAAGCTGCTGGCAGCTGGCAGTCAGCAGAAGTAGCCTGCAGTACCGCATTCTAACCACTGCCCCACCAGGGCTCTTAAGACAGTGAAAAGAATCATGATCCATCATTAAAAACATAATATCCTATAAATATACATAGCTTAGATTAGCGGTGTCCAACCTTTCTGGCTTTGCAGACTGGCAGGGGAAGAGGGGGTGGTTGTGTGTGAGTGGTGTGTGAGCATGTGTGCATGTGCAGCTCCATTTGCACAAGCAACAGGCACACCTGCCTGCCACTCGCACATATGGAGCTGCACGCATACTCGCTCCCACTTCAAGGGTCCTGCTATGAATGGGCAGCGGCCTGGTAGTGGGCATTTGGGAACTCCTGGCTTAGATTTTTTTTTATTAAAAATGTTACTGCAGAACATAATTACTTTTTATTATCATTCCACTTTGGCTGTGGCAGTAGTGGTTGAATCATGACAACTGAAATAGTTGATGTCATGGAGTTACCTCTTGGACAGCTAAGATTAGTGAAGCCATGGACACCTTCAGCCAGTTCTGACAGGTTCTGGAGAACCAGTAGCAGAAATTTTGAGTAATTTGGAGAACCGGCAAATACCACCTCTGACTGGCCCCGCCCCCATCTATTCTCTGCCTCCCAAGTCCCAGCTGATCGGCTGGGTCTTCTTTGGTTGCCTTGCACAGGAGAATGGAGCTGTAAAGCAGGTTAGTGGGGTGGGATGGGAATGGAGATTTTACAGTATCCTTCCCCTGCCACACCTACCACACCACACCCACCAAGCCATGCCCACAGAACCGGTAGTAAAAAAAAATGAATATCACCACTGGACATTTTGGACAGATTGAGATTAACTTGGTGTTGACCAGTGGTAGGATTCAAAAATTTTTACTACTGGTTCTGTGGGCGTGGCTTGGTGTGGCAGGGAAGGATACTGTAAAATCTCCAGTCAGAAGGTGGTATTTGCTGGTTCTCCGAACTACTCAGAATTTCCGCTATCGGTTCTCCAGAACTGGTCAGAAGCTGCTGAATACCACCTCTGGTGTTGACTCTTAGCAACCACATCAGTTGATTTGCTCCTGGATGATCTCTCCTCACCCTTGTCCTTCGGGTCTTCCAACGGTGTACCCATCCATGCTGTAATTGAGTCCATCCACTTTGCCGCCGGTTGCTCTGATGTTTCTTTCCACTCTTCCCAGCGTTACAGACTTCTCAAGGGAGCTAGGGGTTTTTTGGTGCTTCTTATATCCAGAATATTTGTGCTTTGAGTGAGAACTTTGGGTTGATTTATTTCATGATCCATTATTTCATCTTCCTTGCTGACTATGGTATTCTCAGAAGTCTTCTCCAAGATAAAGTTGAAAAACTTTAATCCTCTTGCTATTCACTTTTGCAAAGCCAACATTCACTTCCATAGAGTGCCTCATGAAAAAACATTGCCTGCACAATTCTGACCTTTGTGGATACAGACACACTAAGGCACTTGAATATCTTTTCCAAGACCTTCATGGTTGTGCTACCAAGTGCTGGTGTATTTCTTGAGTGCTGGTTTCTTTATAGCTGATACCATGTTTCCTCAAAAATAAGACCCAGTCTAATATTGGGGGGGGCCCTCCAAAATAAGCACTAGGGCTTATTTTGGGGAAAATATGATTTCAGCGTGATCAGCCTGGCTGGGCGCCCCATTCCCCAGCGCGCACATAAGAGGCGACAAGCACCTGGGGACTGATGGTATCCGGCAGCAACTGCAGCAGACCGGTCCCTTGGTCAGTACACTTTGGGGCTATGCAGCCAATCCAGCGCAGGTGAGTCAGTTCCCTGTCCAAGCAGCAGACGGAGGCAGAGGCGTGAGGGAAAGGCAGGCGATCCAAACATGCCACATGGATCATGAGAAACCCAAGAGTCAGTGGGCCAGAGCAGGTGGGTGACCATGGGAGGCTCATCTTCACACACTGGTGGCAGAGGTGCGGGATGGAAGGCAGGTGATCCCAAAGTGGTGTGCAGGTTGCAGACAAACTCAGAGACACGAAGACAAGCCACCTTCTGCAGCCAGGAGGCCGCTCCAGCCCATCAACTCTTGGCTTTACCACAACCTGCATGGCCCATCCAGATTGTGCGCTCTCCACCTGGCCACGCCCACCAATAGATACAAACTTCACCGCACCAGGGCTTATTTTTGAAGTAGAGTGGTCAATTTTGTGGAAAACATGGCAGTTGGTCTCTTCCCCAAACCCCAAAAACTTTAACCTTAGTCTGTCTACTATTGACCTCACCCCTTTCCTAAGAGGTCTGTAGGGGGCGTGCATAAGCGCACCAACGTGCCTACCGTCCCTGTCCTATTGTTTCTCTTATTCTTTTATTTTTCTTATATGTACCCATTTCATGTATTCACAACTATGTATACACTTATACTTATTATCTTGTAAACAATTGGCAAATCAAATAAATAAATAAATAAATAAATAAATAAATAAAATATCTAAAAGCTCCCAGCAATTGACTCAGCCTTAATTTTGAAGATTTATGTATGGATTAATTTGATCAAACATCTATCTTCCGTTACCATTCTTCTCATTTTGTGAGTTCCAGGTCTCTGTTAAACATAACTGTAATACTGGTAACTCTTTAACTTTAAGACTGCTAATCTTTTTTTAAATGTCAATAATAAAAATAATAAGGCAGGCTGTGGTTACATGGGACATATTAATGCCTATATTCATCAAGTTGTTTTTGATTTCTAGTGACCAACAAATCTCCTATTTCTAAAACAAGTATGTTACTTTATTGCAACTGTAAACAATGAAAAAATCACATTTCACGTTGCAAGCTACAAAATAACTGTTATAAATATTTGTGGTAAAACTCACTGTTTGATATATGAACTGCTGTTTCAGTCAACTAACCTGCCTCTTCTTCTGTTATTTATTGTTACATTTTTTAATACTTGGCATATAAATATATCATTCAAAACTATGTTTATATGACTTGTAGAATTATATGGGTGATTTATTCGATGATTTTTTTTTATTTTTAAAATTATTTGATGATTTTGATCTATCCCTAATTCTTATTAAGGCTGATTTCTAAACAGCTTTTCTAACACCATAATTTTTACTTCTCCATTTTTATTTATCATGGAAAAAGATGTTGAACATTAAAAAAAAAAAAGGGAGGAAAATGCTGTTTGCTCTTTCATCTTGATGAATCGCTCCTGTTTCCTTTTTAGCCCCTAGAGAGAAAATTTGAATAGAATACTTTATTGGCCAAGTGTGATTGGACACACAAGGAATTTGTCTTGGTGTAAATACTCTCAGGTACATTCAATAAGAATCAAGAATCATAGCGTACAACACTTAATGATAGTCATAGGGTACAATCAGCAATTAAATCATACTAGGAAACAGTCAAGTGGGAGGGGATGGGTGATAAGGAGTGGTGAGAAGATTAACAGTAATAGTAGTGTACACTTTGTAAATAGTTGCAAAAGAAGATGCAAAAAAAAAACCCAAATGATAAATGCATCAACATGAATCATATATTTTACTAATAATGAGTTCCACAGATCATAGCAAATTCTAACCAAGAGAGAAATTAAGGATGTTGTCCTATTAATGAAATTCTTCAAACTCTTCTGAAGTGGCAGAAAAATTAAGTCACATGATAATCTCACTACCAATCTTTATCTTGACATTTTTGCAGAGGTTCACTCTCAAATATGTGAGAGGCTAATCTGAGGGCCACCTAAAGACTAACTTATTATACCAAGGGCTACGACATTGAAGCCTTTGCATCCTTTGATTGAAGAGTTAATAGCAATACCACTTAGACTTATATACCGCTTCACGGTGCTTTGCAGCCCTCTCTGAGCAGTTTACAGAGTCAGCGTATTGCCCCCAACAATCTGGGTCCTCATTTTACCGACCTAGGAAGGCTGGAAGGCTGAGTCAACTCTCAGCCAGTGAGACTCGAACTGCCAAGCTGCTGGCAGCTGGCAGTCAGCAGAAGTAGCCTGCAGTACCGCATTCTAACCACTGCCCCACCAGGGCTCTTAAGACAGTGAAAAGAATCATGATCCATCATTAAAAACATAATATCCTATAAATATAAATAGCTTAGATTAGCGGTGTCCAACCTTTCTGGCTTTGCAGACTGGCAAGGGAAGAGGGGATGGTTGTGTGTGAGTGGTGTGTGAGCATGTGTGCATGTGCAGCTCCATTTGCACAAGCAACAGGCACACCTGCCTGCCACTCGCACGCATGCTCGCTCCCACTTCAAGGGTCCTGTTATGAATGGGCAGTGGCCTGGTAGTGGGCATTTGGGAACTCCTGGCTTAGTTTTTTTTTTATTAAAAATGTTACTGCAGAACATAATTACTTTTTATTATCATTCCACTGTGGCAGTAGTGGTTGAATCATGACAACTGAAATAGTTGATGTCATGGAGTTACCTCTTGGACAGCTAAGATTAGTGAAGCCATGGACACCTTCAGTCAGTTCTGACAGGTTCTGGAGAACCAGTAGCAGAAATTTTGAGTAATTTGGAGAACCGGCAAATACCACCTCTGACTGCCCCCACCTCCATCTATTCTCTGCCTCCCAAGTCCCAGCTGATCGGCTGGGTCTTCTTTGGTTGCCTTGCACAGGAGAACGGAGCTTTAAAGCAGGTTAGTGGGGTGGGATGGGAATGGAGATTTTACAGTATCCTTCCCCTGCCACACCCACCAAGCCACATCATGCCCACCACACCACACCCACCAAGCCATGCCCACAGAACCGGTAGTAAAAAATTTTGAATATCCCCACTGGACACCTTGGACTGATTGAGGTTAACTTGGTGTTGACCAGTTGTAGGATTCAAAATTTTTTACTACTGGTTCTGTGGGCGTGGCTTGGTGGGTGTGGCAGGGGAAGGAGACTGTAAAATCTCCAGTCAGAGGTGGTATTTTCTGGTTCTCCGAACTACTCAGAATTTCCGCTACCGGTTCTCCAGAACTGGTCAGAAGCTGCTGAATACCACCTCTGGTGTTGACTCTTAGCAACCACATCAGTTGATTTGCTCCTGAATGATCTCTCCTCACCCTTGTCCTTCGGGTCTTCCAACGGTGTACCCATCCATGCTGTAATTGAGTCCATCCACTTTGCCGCCGGTTGCTCTGATGTTTCTTTCCACTATTCCCAGCGTTACAGACTTCTCAAGGGATCTAGGGTTTGTTTTTGTTTTTTTGCTTCTTATATCCAGAATATGATTTGTGCTTTGAGTGAGAACTTTGGGTTGATTTATTTCATTTATTTCATGATCCATTATTTCATCTTCCTTGCTGACTATGGTATTCTCAGAAGTCTTCTCCAAGATAAAGTTGAAAAACTTTAATCCTCTTGCTATTCACTTTTGCAAAGCCAACATTCACTTCCATAGAGTGCTTCATGAGAAAACATTGCCTGCACAATTCTGACCTTTGTAGATACAGACACACTAAGGCACTTGAATATCTTTTCCAAGACCTTCATGGTTGTGCTACCAAGCGCTGGCGTATTTCTTGAGTGCTGGTTTCTTTATAGCTAATACCATGTTTCCTCAAAAATAAGACCCAGTCTAATATTGGGGGGGGGCTCCAAAATAAGCACTAGGGCTTATTTTGGGGAAAATATGATTTCAGCGTGATCAGCCTGGCTGGGCGCCCCATTCCCCAGCGCGCGCATAAGAGGCGACAAGGACCTGGGGACTGATGATATCCGACAGCAACTGCAGCAGACCGGTCCCTTGGTCAGTACACTTTGGGGCTATGCAGCCAATCCAGCGCAGGTGAGTCAGTTCCCTGTCCAAGCAGCAGACGGAGGCAGAGGCGTGGGGGAAAGGCAGGTGATCCAAACATGCCACATGGATCATGAGAAAGCCAAGAGTCAGTGGGCCGGAGCAGGTGGGTGACCATGGGAGGCTCATCTTCACACACTGGTGGCAGAGGTGCGGGATGGAAGGCAGGTGATCCCAAAGTGGTGTGCAGGTTGCAGACAAACTGAGAGACACGAAGACAAGCCTTCTGCAGCCAGGAGGCCGCTCCAGCCCATCAACTCTTGGCTTTACCACAACCTGCATGGCCCATCCAGATTGTGCGCTCTCCACCTGGCCACGCCCACCTCCTTCACTAGGGCTTATTTTTGAAGTAGGTCCTATTTTGTGGAAAACATGGCAGTTGGTCCTAAAAGGTAGAGAAGCTATCTCCCACTTCAACAGGCACAGAATAGATGGGGGCAGGGCCAGTCAGAGGTGGCATTTGCCAGTTCTCTGAACTACTGAAAATTTCCACTACCGGTTCTCCAGAAATGGTCAGAACCTGCTGAATACCACCTCTGGCTGTAAAACACCCGCAAGCTTTGTACTTGGAGATAAATATACTCATTTCCATATAATCAGCAACCAGCTGATTTTTGTTACTTCTTATTTGTTGCTTATAGCAATGCCATCATTTTCCTAAATAACACAAATCTTTGGGAAATATTATAATTATAGGCAATCAGCACCCTCTTAACATAATCTTTCATTTAGGCAGCTCCCCACGGAGAGTTCTTATCTTCTGCATTTATTTTGTGACCTGTTTCCCACATTTTTAATGGTCTTTTTTATTTTATCTTCATTAAATTCATACAACTACATCAAAAATTGACAGGAGAAGCTTTTGAAATGCAGACACACACTATTTCATTTGTGGCTTTCCTATAAAATAATATTGTGGGGAGATCTTTTTTTTTTCCTCAGAGGTCCATTTAGAATAGGAATAGTCCTTGACTTACAACAGTTCATTTAGTGACCACTCAAAGTTACAACGGCACTGAAGAAAAGCGGCTTATGACCGTTTTCCACACTTACAACCTTTGCAGCATCCCCATGGTCATGTGATCAAAATTCAGGTGCTTGGCAAATGGTTCATACTTATGACCGTTGCTGTGCTCGCCCCTTTTGCGAGCTTTTGACAAGCAAAGTCAATGGGGATTCATGTAACAACCTTGTTGCCAACTTATCAACTGTGGTGATTCGCTTAGCAACTGTGGCAAGAAAGGTTGTAAAATGGGGCAAAATTCACTTAACATGTCAGGTTTCCAAGTGATGAAATCCATTTAAAAAGAAAAGAACAAAGTCCATCTTCCAAGACAATTTCTTTTATTTAGGAAAGCATCAAATTGACAAAGTCCATGGTAATTCCAGATCTGTCACAATCCAGAATTACACCACAATATTAGAAGTTAGATACAACCCCACAAAAGTCACATTCTCCAATAGCAGTAATTCAACATTGCTTGATGTCATAAATCTCCACCTCAAGGGGCCTGAATATGGTCAGCTCGTTTTCCCACAGGAAGAAGAATCACCTAGCCTAAACAACTACTACAATCTACTCATTGCACAATACCTTATGCCACCAGACTTGAAATTCTAGACCTAGAAAATCTAGAACTATGCCACCTTCGGTCCGATTTAAGTATAGTATATAAAATCATACATTGCAATGTCCTACCTGTCAGCTTCAACCATAACAATACAAGAGCACACAATAGATACAAACTCAAGGTTAACCGCACCAAACTCGATTGCAGGAAATACGACTTCAGCAACAGAGTGGTCAATGTCTGGAATACTCTACCTGACTCTGTGGTTTCTTCCCCAAACCCCAAAAACTTTAACCTTAGACTTTCTACTATTGACCTCACCCCTTTCCTAAGAGGTCTGTAGGGGGCGTGCATAAGCGCACCAACATGCTACCATCCCTGTCCTATTGTTTCTTTTTATTTTTCTTATATGTGTCCATTTCATGTATTCATAACTATGTTTATACTTATACCTATTATCTTGTAAGCGTTTGACAAATCAAATAAATAAATAAAATAAATAAATAAACTCTCTGTATCTCCACTCTTCCCCACTTAGGAATGTGGCAAACCCGAAATCTTTTCCCCCATAACTGCCAAAGAGAAAATAAGAAAAAGAATATATACTAAGCCTAACTAATATGGCTACACATATGTCAATTTCGGGCTTGACAAATGTCTCACTTAACAACAGAACATTTGGGCTCAATTCTGGCCGTAAATCAAGAACTATCTGTACAAGGATCTCAGTTTCATTTTGGAACTTTCCATGGTTCAGGTTTGCTGTGCGTAGAAATGTTGTAAATATTTGGATTTCTTTCAGATGGTCTGTTTTAGAAAGAAAGACAAACAGTGTGCATTTTTGTGTATATTCATGATTCCTGAATCTTCAGGCATTCTGTCTCTTCATATAATTCTCTCTCTACCTCTGTGCATTGGAGGTAGCTTTTTTATTAAAAAATCAATTTACTATTGTACAACGATCCATTGTGATGCTTGGGTGTTTCACGTTTGTAATCGTTTTTTGACTGAATTCCCTGAAAAATTGATTTTGACACAATGTAATTTCAGGAATGGGATGCTCACTCTTCAAAACATGGTCCAAATTACATAAGTATGACGGATTACTAGCAAACACAAAGTTATGGATTGATGCAAGCTTTAGCCTAAAGAAAAAATGGGAAATAGGACAGAAATTAAATCAGATTAATATAAATCAGAAAGGACAATTCTTGCTCAAACTATTGTTTGGTGGTAGACTATGGAAACCCTCTGCTTCATTTTTGGGGTTTCCTATTTTTAAACTTATGAAGACCAGTTTGGTGTAATGGTGAAGGCATCAGGCTAGAAACTGGGAGAATGTCGTGCCCCTGGTAGAGACTGACTCTGAGAAGTCAGAGGAGGACCCAGGCCCATCCCCTATCCATCCTAGGACACGCAGGGAGGAGAGGATCAGGGTGAAACGTGGTCTACTCGGGAGGAGAGGGCCATGATCCTCTTCATGGATTGCAGGTGTGAGATATGCATAAAAGGTTGGACCTGCGTGCTAAGAGACACTGGAGACAATTTAGTGTTTCATTCCTAAAGAAGGTTTATCTTGGTTGGTGTTCTTCCAATGGACTGTCCCTGGTTATCTTCCTGAAGTTGGCAATTATCTATCTTGGTCTGTCATGGAACTTTATTCAATGCGGTTTGTTCTTGGTTTGTGCTTCGTTATCGGCTCTTTGAATTTGAACAGTGTTCCTTTCCTTTGAAATGTTATTTTGAAAATAGTTTAATCCTCCACTATGAACAATTAAACAGTGAAGCCAAGTTGAAAGCATTAAAGGACTTTTAGTTACGTTTTGGTTTTTGTTATAGTTCTGATATACTCTGAGTCATCACAGAGAACCTGAGTTCCAGTCCTATCTTAGGCACAACGCTACCTGGTGATGTTGGGCCTTGAGCAGGAGTTGGATTAGAAGACCTCCAAGGTCCCTTCCATCTTTGATATTCTGTCTTCTTTTCAAATCTGCAAATCTTTTCAAGTCTTTCCCCCCACATTGTGGCTAGAAGTAGAGGTGCAATATGCCTGAAAACCCAAAGCAGCTACTTTAAACAGCAACTCTATGTCAAGTCTGTTGTGACCAGTGGTGGGATTCAAAGATTTTTACCACCGGTTTGGTGGGCGTGGCTTGGTGGGCGCGCTTTGTGCATGTGCACACACTTTGCCTGTGCATGCACGCCAAATGCATGCTTTGCGCAGGTGCAGAGGTGTTCCAACTCACCTCCTGCAAGCCTGCACTCTCCCGGTCGCTTCAGCAGGTGCCGCGCAGCAATCTGTTGTGCTGCGCAAAGCAGCTGTGCTTCAAAAGCAGAAGATAAAGGTGAGTAGGGGAGCCCAGGTGGGCGGGTGGGCCCAACAGCAGAGCAGCAGAGAGAACCGGTTAGGTCTCCGCTGCTCATTGGCACTACCAGCTCGGCCGAACTGGGCCGAACCGGTAGAATGCCACCACTGGTTGTAACTCTTAGTAGTACAAAACATGTGTGCGCAAATATTGCTGTTGATTTCCCAAGGAAACAGTGGTGACACTAAGCTTGATATATTCCTTCTAATGCAAAATATCAGGGAAGTGGTGACCTCAATTTCCTAATGTAAATATAATTCACAAACATATTGGTCTAATCTAAAATGAAGTTGGAAGTTTGGGACTCAGCCTGTTCTGGGAATCCAGCTATTGACTTAACAAGTTGTATGAGGCACCCTATCATGATAAATTCCCCTTGGATGATTTATTTGTATGGATATACAGGTAATCCTTGACTTATGACTGGTCACTTGGTAACTATTCAAAGTTGCAACCTGCCTGTAAAGGGGAAGTTATGACCCAGTTCCAATTCCGACAGTTGGCCATATTCTGGCATTCAGCAAAACCGCCACATCTATGACCATTTGCAATAAACAAATAAAAGTAATGTGCCATGGTCACATAACTTGTGTTTTATGATATTTTGCAAACCTGGAATTTATTTCCAGTTTTATGCAAAATCTCACCACAGCAGGCTGTCAGGATTCTGGCACTTAACCCCATTTAAATCATGAGTCTCGAGCCGAACTTCCAAAACTTCAACAGGATTTATTGGGAGTTAACATGGCTGGCACTGCCCAGGACTCTGAGACCCATCATTCATTGTCAACCTTGACCCTGGTTTTCCCTCACCCTCCTGGGTGTATCATAATTCATATTCTCCAATGGGACACATCCATAGCCAAGAGTCATCAATCATGCTCTCCAGTTAGAATTTTGCGCGGCAGAAACATCAGTCACCTAGTTACTATCTTTGAAAACATTTATGGAATACAGTTTCGGTTTTCAAGCTGTCGCACTGTTCCCCCCTCCTTTTCCGTTGGCAACTCTAAAAAGACCATAGAATTATTTTATGAGTTGACACAGACAAGGGGTTCAGTTAATGACAGCTGTGTTTGTTTAACGATCCCCATGTTCATTGAATAACCACTGGGTTCCCTTAATGACAGCTGCAAAAAGAATTGTAAAATCAGGTCAGTCACATGACCAACCCAGTTTACAACCCTAAGACCATAATGGGCAGGCTCTATTACGGTCGTATGTCAAGGACTATCTGTTTCATGTTATGTGATAACAGCAGTTAGGAACACGGTGGCTTGTATGGTTAGGATGCTGGGTAGGATGTCAGCAAGCTCACGTTCGAGGCCCAAGTGCTACTGTGTAGTGGAGGGAACTCTCATCCTTTGCTCTAGCTGCTGTCAGGAACATGGAAGTAGCCCCCAACTGGGCTATCCCCAGGGCAGCGGTGATGTCACTGGCTAATCCTTTCAACCTGGAAATGCCTCAGCACTTCTGACATGAGTGCAATAATAGCAATTGTTGCCCTGACTTTGCGTTTGAATGTCTTATATGAACTCAGTCAAGGTGTGAAAGGTAACAAAGCAGGTGCCAGACTTTCAGAACGACTGAGAAAGATCGATATAGAGAAAAGGGCACCTTGTGTATCGCCAAATACAGGTAGTCCTTGAGCTACGACCACAGTGAGCCCAAAATTTATGTTTGTCAGAGTATATTCATGAACTGGAATAGAGCATGGTAACAAGGTCAGCCAATTAATAGGCATAGCAACTAAGTTAGCCAAAGAGGACTGTTTGGAAACTGAAACTAGAAGTCGCCTAGGCATGGCTCGATATTAAGATCTGCAGCTCTGAAGCTTTGTTGAGCTCTGAGTCTGTTTATTGAAAATGAAACTGGTTCTCTCCTCTGCTTGCCTGCTGAACTAAAGGAAAACTGGTGTCTGTTTCTGAGCTCCTGAGTTGCTGTTCTGTTCTGAACCTGTAACATGTCTGCTTCAGTTTGAGTTTGCTCCAACTGGTATTGTAAAATTTACTTTATATGTTTATAAAGAAGTTAAATGAAGCCTCAGTCAGCCTCAGTGTTTACTTTTCTGGCACTGAATTTACACTGCAATACTCTGAACAATGTTGCAAAGTGAAAAATTTATTAAGGGAGTTTGCCCCAATTTACAACTTTTCTTGCCACCTAACAGTTGTTAGGTGAGTCATTGCTTTTGTTAGTAACGTGGTTGCTAAGTGAATCTGGATTCCCCATTGACTTTGCTGGTCAGAAGATCTCAAAAACTGATCACGCGACCCCAGGACATGCCAACCATCATAAATATGAAGCACTTTGCCAAGCATCTGAATTTGGATCGTGTAATCATAGCGATGCTGCAACGGTCATGAGTGTGAAAACCAGTCACAAGGCACTGTTTTCAGTGCCGTTGTAACTTTGAATGGTCACTAAATGAACTGTTGTACGTCGAAGACTACCTGTATACAACTAGCAACACGTGAAGAGGGAACAAGCAACTTGTAAAGGAGAAATATATATAAGAAGCACTAATAGGCAAAGATAATGTGTGAAAATTCATAGAAATTGGGAACTCCGCTCAGTGGAATTGAAAACTTGCTAATGTATGTTGTTGCTGTGTGGGAATTATTGACTAAAGAGTAGCACGGTCACTATAGAGTAACACAGCCACTGCTTTCTGTCAACTAATCCTTTTGCTTTATCAGCTTTCAACAGCATATGGCGTCCTAATGGAAATTGAGATAATCCCGTCCTCTGGCAAGAACAACGCCGCCTTTAGAACGCAGCCAGAGAAACACAATTAATTTTACTTTTCCTGCCTGTAGAATTCTGCAAAACATGAGAGCAAGCATAGGCCCACTAAGTGCCTGAAGCATTTTGGGATGCTATAGATTTCTTGTAATGGCAAATGAAGAAATGCCTCGTGTTTTAATGATAAAGAAATGCAGAACTAAAAAGAGCAAGGAACATCGGTGTCATTTTCATTGGTGTCAAGGTTCAAATGTTGCTTGCCATTTCCTCGTACAAAAGAGGTTGTGTTGCGCAGTGAATAAAGGGATACTTTTCCTTTGATCAGGAGCTGTGTTGCGTGGCTAACTCTGTCATTTATGTTTTATTGGGTTGGCCAGGAGGAGGTTACTGAAGTATAAACTATCGTAATAACCTGTCAGCATTGTGCAGTTGTTCATGCTGAGCATAATAGCAACCCTGCTGAATCAGATGTGGCCCATTGTGGTCCAACAGCTTCTCAGAAGGACCCACTAGATCAGGGGTGTCAAACTCAACGCCCAGGCATTGGATCCGGCCCACAGGTGCTTAGATCTGGCCTGCAGGCCCTGGAAATAGCAAAGGACCATTCTGCTCTTTCCAGGATGTTTCCAATGCGGAGCTCTGTTTTCGCTGGCAGTGGGCTGCAGGAGGCCATCATGGCTGAAAACAGAGCCCGGGGGGGGGCACATGCAGGGTGGGATTCTACAGGTTCACACCTATCTGCTAGAACTGGTTGTTAACATTCTAAGTAGTTCAGAGAACCGGTTGTTAGAAGAAATTACTGGCCTAATCCTGTAAGGAAGGCAGGAAGGAAACATTCTGGTGTTGCTTACAGAAACTGCCTCTCCGTTAACCCTTATTACATTCTTGGCAGGACTAGACTTCCTGTCTCAGGAACATCTCTGGAGTTATTTTTCCCTCCTTTTCTGGTACTTTGCTTGTGTGGAGTGACCATTCAAAGTTACAATGGTACTGAAAAAAGTGACTTATGACCATTTTTCACATTTACAACTGTTGCAGCATCCCCACAGTCATGAGAGGCCAGGCGAGGATTTGCGTGCCTCGATGTGAGTGATATTGAGTTGGCCGCGCCCAACCAATAACATGACCACCAAGCCACATCCACCTAGTCACATGACCACCAAACCACGCCCACCAACTAAGCCACACCCACAGAACCGGTTGTTAAAAAATTTGAATCCCACCCCTGGGCACATGCAGCCCACCCAAGCTCTGTTTTTGCTGGCAGAGCATCCAGGCCACTACAGGCGCCCCTGACACAAGTGATGTCATGCTGGCCATGCCCACGCTGGCCATACCTACCCCAGCCTCCAAGGTCAAATACAATCCTGATGCAGCCCTCAATGAAATCGAGTTTGACACCCCTGCATTAGATGCCTCTGATCTCCTCAAAACCCAGTGACGGACATATACCCTCTACTCTCTCTTTGCTCTTCTCTTGCAACTGATCTTTGGCGGCATCTGACCCATCCTGGAGCTAACACTGAATCTAAGAGTCCTTGATTGTCCTCCATGAATTCAACTTATTCTCATTTCAAGTTAGTACAGGGTAGTCCTTGGTTTACAACCCTCCATTTGGGGACCATTCAAAGTTACAACAGCACTGGAAAAAGTGACTTATGACCGTTTTTGACACTTATGACCACTATAGCATCCCCATGGTCACATGATCAAAATTCAAAGGCCTAGCAGAACGAAGAAGTGCAGCTACAATGAAATAGCAATAGCACTTATTTATATACTGCTTCACAGGGCTTTACAGACCTCTCTAAGTAGTTCTTGCCCCCAATAATCTGGGTCCTTGTTTTACCGACCTGGGAAGGATGGAAGGCTGAGTCAACCTTGAGCCTGGTGAGAACTGAACTGCCGAACTGCAGGCAGCTGGCAGTCAGCAGAAGTAGCCCGCAGTATTGCATACTAACCACTGTGCCACCGCGGCTCATATGATGGACAGAAGGCAGATTGTTAAGCACCACTTGTGCTGGTTAAAGACCAAGGTTTTTTAGGGCAGTGGTCCCCAACCTTTTGGGCACCAGGGACTGGTTCTGTGGAGAGAAGTTTTTCCGTGCACCAGATGGGGCGTGGTTTCACATGTTGCTTGCATCCCATGGATGGGGCTTCACTTGTTTGCATGACCCAGTTTCTGCCATGCCTTGGACTGGTGCTACTCCACAGACTGGGTGTTGGGGACCCCTGCTTTAGGGGGCCTGGGAAGGTTAAAGGTGACTTTGTGTATCCCTGTCCCCGTGAAACTGTTAGTAAGCCGTCCTCTCACCAAGGTGAGGAGAACTCAAGATGTTGCTAGGGCATGCTTGGGTCATATTTAGATGCAGGCAGTGAAAATCCCATAGGTACTAAGAAGTCAATGTTTCAAATGTACAGAATACAAATGATGAGGATGGGAAATAAAATTATTTTTAACTTGTAGATGTATGTGAAGAGATAGGAGATGCTTGCAGGACTCAACCTTGGTAAATCAGTCTGAAAAGTATTTATTCCATTAACATTGCTTTGAACCTTGTAGTTACTAATATAACAGCTTCTGGCTTTGTAATTCCTAATTCAACATTTAAAACAAAAATTTTTATTGGTTTTTAAAAACAAACATAAACAAACAAAACATAAAAACATCAAGCCATCTTCCATATGTGTACATACAGTGTGCCGGTTGGTTTACAAATTGTTTTGTGCTTCCATTTTGTAGTCTTCAATTACAATTACATTGCATATAATCTCATATTTTCAATCAAAAATTAAATACATTAGTATGATTATTAATCAATCATTTGACTATACTTTTATTCATTCATGTTTTACAAGATAATCATAATTTACTTAGTTTGTTTTATAACAGTTCATATTATCATCCCAAATCTATCCTAAAATCATTTTGTAGATATAATAAGAAAGAAGTACATCTTTATATATTTATTATTTTCTAAAAGTCTACATATTTCATTACTGTATTTTATTGTCTAACCATTGATAGAATAGATCCCAAATTTTATAAAATTGTTTATCCTCTTGTTTTCTAATTTCAAATGTCAATCTATCATTTCAGCACATTCCAATATTTTCTTAATGATTTCCTCCTGTGATGGTATTTTCTCATTTTTCCAGTTTTTAGCAAATACAATCCTAGCTGCTGTTAATACATTTACAGTCAGGTATTTCAAATCTTTACTATATATTTCAGGTAAAATTCCCAATAAAAATATCTCTGGTTTCAAGTCTATATGGTTTTTTATCATTTTTTCCAACCACATGTGGATTTTAATCCAATATTTTTTAGCATCTGCACAACTCCTAATTTTGATCACATGAAGGTCATAATTGTGAAAAATGATTCTATGTCACTCCTTTCAGTGGCGTTGTAACTTCAAATCGTCACTAAACAAATGGTTGTAAGTTGAGCACTAGCTGAGTTTGAAATGTAGGTTTTGTTTAACTTTTTAAAATTTACCTGTTAAAAAGTCTTACATACCAAATATTACATGAACTGTTGAGGCCATGCTAAATAAGATTACACAATTCAATGCCTTGTCACTTTTAAGAAAAAAACTTCACACATTGAAAATTATCTCCAATTAGAGACTAATTAGTCACATCAATTAATGAATGGATGTATTCAGTTTTGTTGATTAACTAATTAATCCCATCAATTAGTTACTAATTAGAAAGCCAGTACTCTGTAGTGGTTAAAGCTTTGAATTCGGAGTAGAGGAATCCAGATTCTGATACATATTTAGTCATAGAAGCTCACTGGATGATTTTGATTCAGTCCAGTCTATCTCACAGGGTTGTTGTTGCAGAGAAAAATATGAGGAGGAGCACAATGCAAGCAATTAAACAAGCAAGCAAGAAAAAGAAAACAAACAAATGTAGCATTTAGTAGAGCGTTAATTTTAAGAATGTAACAAACATTTGCAATAAAAATCCATTAGAATTAATGCTTAATCATAGTGTTATTTTGCACACACACCCCAATTCTCATTGTCTTTTTCTAATCTGGAGATGAATGTCATCTCCAAAAGATTAATAATGCAGCTTGAGAAAACCATTAAACCGCTCTTAACACTACCTGTCACGGCATTGTGGAAAGGAGTTTTAGAAAAATTCTTCTGTAGTTTATATATAGAAAGTGATAATAAATTCCTACCAGGCTGCTACAAATAGATGGGATTTGGGTGGTTCATGTTAAAAATAGAACAGAAGGAAGGGAAGGACAGAAGTGAGCCCAGGAACAAATAGAATCAAAATCATTCAAACAGGCCTGCCACATTTGCTGAGATAAGTTCAGTTGGAGAGTGGTAATGAATCTGAACTACAAAGCTGTGATCTATAAAGCTGCCGAAAGAGTACCAGATTTTCCAGGCTGAGTTAGCCTCTTTGCTCAATTACTAATAACAAAAACTGGCTCTTTTTGATACTGAGGACATTTCACCATTGTCTGTAAATTGGTATTTACGAAAACATTCTCCATGAGTTGGTTTGTGTTGCCTAATGTAAGAAATAAGTAAATTCAAAAATAAAATGGTATATAAGATGTTTAAAGGTTTCACAAATGGGGGTTGGACTAGATGACTTTCAGGGTCCCTCCCAATTCTGTTAATCTGTTATCAAATGAAATATATCACCCTGTATATACATGCTTTGCTTTTATACTTTTGACATGCTTCATTGTTAACCCTTTTTATATTTTTGTCTTATGCCTTTTACCTGCAGTGGTTTATGCCAGAGTCTCTGCAGTTCGATTCTCAAGTCCTGATATCTGGTGAGAATCGAACTGCAGAGACTAACTAAATAATAATAATTATTATTATTATTATTATTATTATTATTATTATTATTATTATTATTATTATTATTATTATTATTATTATTGCTATTATTGCTATTGTTGCTATTGTTGCTATTATTGTTGCTATTATTGTAATATTATTATTATTATGTTTGGGGGGTTGTTATAATCTCTTTGGAAAAATAGTAGTATAAGATGAAACTGTAAAATTGTATCTTCAGAAGTTAGAAAGAGGCCCTGATGAGGGGATGCTACATTCATTCCTTAACGCTAAGGAAAGATGCCACATAGGTAGCATCATAAGAGGTACGGAGGGGTATGGATGAGAACATAACCGAAGGGGATAATTCTCCCTGGAGACATCCTAGGATTAGCTGCAACACCTGAGGGCAAATCCAATGAGTTTGAACTTGGGAGGGAATGAGTATCAAGAAGGAGGGAACTTGGGTGATGAGATGAAACTGTACATAAAGTATGTTTTGGAATTCAGAGGTGTGGCTTTTGATTTGAACCTGTTTGTTGAGGTTCTAAAGACCAACAGCACTTTGCAAACCGTCTGTTATTTCTTTTTAATAAATCCTCTTTGTTTTCAACAATCCAGGTGTTTGTTTTTTTGTTGGCTTAGTTATTTCCAACACTAAGAACTGTTCAAACAGTTGTGATGTTTATGAGGTCTTGGAATCTATACAGGGAGTCCTCTTGACTTACGACCACAATTGAGGCCAACATTTCTGTGGCTAAGTGAGACGTTTGTGAAATGAAGTTTGCCCCATTTTACGACCTGCCTTGCCACGGTGGTTAAGCGAATCCTTGCAGTCGTTAAATTAGTAACACGATTGCTGAGTGAATCTGGGTTTCCCCCTTGACTTTGATTGTCAGATGCTATAATTGTTGCAAATAACAACAATCTTCCTAATTTTCATAATGTGACTGTGATGCTGTTGCAGTGGTTGTTAAGTGTTGTTGGAAGAAATGCCCTTCTGGGTTCAGTTCCAAGTGGGGAGAAAGACACTGGGAACATGGAGGCTGTTTGGAAAGATGGTTTAATGGTGGACAGGACCACATAGTTTGAGGTCCTGGGCAATTGAGCACATGGATGAGAGCGGTGGGATTCAAATTTTTTTTACTACCGGTTCTGTGGGCGTGGCTTGGTGGGCATGGCATGGTTTGGTGGGCATGGCTTGATGGAAGATGGAAGGATGCTGTCAAATCTCCATTCCTAGCCAAATCCAGGGGAAGGATACTGTAAAATCCCCATTCCCTCCCGACCCCACTAACCTGCTTTCCAGCTCCGTTCTCCTGTGCAGGGCAACAAAAGAAGACCCAGCCAATCAGCTGGGACTCAGGAGGCAGAGAATAGATGGGGGCGGGGCCAGTCAGAGGTGGGATTTGCCAGTTCTCTGAATTACTCAAAATTTCCTCTACTGGTTCTCCACCTCTAGGAGGGAGGGAGGGAGGGAGGGAGAGACAGGGAGGGAGAAAGAAAGAAAGAAAGAAAGAAAGAAAGAAAGAAAGAAAGAAAGAAAGAAAGAAAGAAAGAAAGAAAGAAAGAAAGAAAGAAAGAAAGAAAGAAAGAAAGAAAGAAAGAAAGAAAGAAAGAAAGAAAGAGATTTATACCCTCTCTTTGGCTTTGAACTTGCTTCCTGTTCCTGTGGCAGAAATTTATCCTATTGGTTGTCAGACTCCCAGGGGGCTATGCAGGGGTCCAGCCAGGGGTGGGCTTCAAAAATTTTAGCAAGGGGTTCTCTGCCCGATTGCTGAGTGGGCATGGGCATGGTGAGCATGGCCTAGTCGGCCTCCTGTACCATGGTGGAGGGGCAGGCATTTTTGCCGTCCCGGGGTTTGGAGGCTCTCTGGAAGCTGGAAACGGGCCCATTTCCGGCCTTCCCGAACTTCCAGGAGGCCCGTTTTTCACTCTCCCCGAGCCTCCACATGCGCCCTGCGCTCACCTGCATCCAAAACGGGCCACGTGGGACTTCTGGGAGGGGGCAGAGTGGGTAGGGCCACCCAGGAGTGGGATTTGGGGGTTCTCCGAACTGCAAAGAATCTTAGCTAGGGGCTCTCCCGAACCCCTGCGAACCCCCAGCAGCCCCACCCCTGGGTCCAGCTACTCTTGTGGGTTGTCTTGTGTCCCAGGCTTGGCTGAATCTTGCTGGGTGATGATGTAATGAAGAGGGTTGTGTTCTGAAAGGGTGTTGGGCAATTCCTATTAGGGCTTAATGGCTTTGTCCCGGTTTGGATCTTGAGTGAGGGCTAATCCTATCACCCTGGAGCTGAAGGTCTTTTGTATTTTTAGATAGGTTGTCACCAAAATATCTGCTGGGGAGGGCAGGGAGCTGAGGCTCTCTGAGTTTATGTCTTTAGAAACATGTTTCTCCTTTAGGGAAAATATAATATTCTGCCTTTTTAATATTTCCTAGAATATTTCATTCTTCTAGGAGAAGGGTGGGTGCTAACTTTCCACAGTGTGAAGTCATAAGGCACTTTTTCAGTGTAACTTCGAATGGTTGTAAGTCAAGGACCACCTGTATGCAAATAGTTAATCTGGGATTATTCACTTTCACAAGTCTAATTTTCATCCCAATCCTATGAGAAAAACAGTACAGGAAAGTCCTCAACTTACAATGGTTTATATAGTGGCCATTCAAAGTTACAATGGTACTGAAAAAAAGTGACTTATGACTGTTTATCACGCCTACAACCATTGAAGCCTCCCCAGGGTCACATGATCAAAATTAGGACGCTTGACAACTGACTCATATTTATGACTGTTGAAGTATCCCGGGGTCATGTGAACCCCTTTTGCGACCTTCTGTCAAATAAAGTCAATGGTGAAGCCAGATTCTCTAAGCAACCGTGTTACTTACTTAGCAACTGCAATAATTCACTTAACAACGATGGCAAGAACGGTCTTAAAATGGGGCAAAACTCAATAACTATCTTGCTTATATTGCGTTATATGTGTGTGTGTGTGTGTATGTGTATGTATGTGTATATATGTGTGTATATATGTGTGTATATATGTGTGTATATATGTGTGTGTATATATATATATATATATATATATATATATATATATATATATATATATATATATATATATATATGTATATATATGTATATATATGTATATATATATGTATGTATGGTGTTCGGCTTGGTTCGGGTATTTTCCCACGTCATTGTAGTTCTTTTAAAGTTGTAGCAACGTTTCAGCAGAATCTCATCTGCCATCATCAGGCTTCTGTATTGTGTCCGTCTGTGGGTCAGACTTTTACAGTGGTTTCAGATTTAAATTTGGGGCAGCCTATTGCTGTGCCAGAATGGTTTTTCTTCATCCTGATTGGTTGGGAGTCTTGGTCTGTGTTTATTGGTCTCGGAGTTTGCTGTGTTCTGCTTGATGGGTGTCTCTGATATCTTCTGTCTGTTTTTGGCTCTTTTGTATCTTGATTGGCTGGCAGCATTGTGTTACTTTAATGGAGGCCTTTAGTGCAGCTTGGCTTGGGTAAATGGACGGCTATCATTAGTTAGGAAGCTGGGTTTCATCTGGGTGCCTGGTTGGGGTGTGTTTGAGCTGGAGGTATCAGGGGGATCTGTTTGTGCCCAGGTGTTTGCCTGGCTTGTGGTGTGGAGATTTTTTTGTTTGTGAGTGCAGGCTTCGAATGATTGACAGCCTGGTGGAATCATCTCTTCTGTTCATGCTTTCTGGTCTTTTTCAATCTCTATGGCTTCTCTGATGACTCTGTGGCTAGGGTTTTCCATAGTGGCCAGGGTTTTGGTGCCATTATATATATATATACATATACATACATATATACATATACATATACATATACATACATATACATACATATATATATATATATATATATATATATATATATATATATATATATATATATATATATATATATATATAATGTGTATATATGTGTATATATGTGTATATATGTATATATGTATATATGTGTACGTATGTGTGTATATGTGTGTGTTTGTATATAATATATACAAGGAGCTTATAGTGGACTATAGAAGGAACAGATCAGACATCCAGCCCTTGCTTATTAATGGAGACCGAATGGAGCAAGTGGCCAGTTTTAAGTTTCTGGGTGTTACCCTAAAAGAGGATCTGACCTGGGGTGCTCCCATTGCAGAACTGGTCAAAAGGGCCCAGCAGAGATTATACTGCCTGAGACTTCTCAGAAAACAACAACTGAATGAAAAACTGCTTCTACCGCTGCACCATAGAGAGCATTTTAACTTACTGCACCTCTGTATGGTTTTCCAATTGCACAGTGGCAGATAGGAAAGCACTCCAGAGAGTTAACGTCATTGCCCAGGGGATCATTGGTTGCCCTCTTCCCTCTTTGGAAGAGCTTTATAGCTCCCGCTGCCTTAAGAAAGTTCAAAACATTCTCAAAGATCCACCTCATCCTGGGAACCCTTTTTTTGAACTATTACCATCTGGCAGATGGTGCAGAATAATAAAAACAAGGACAAATAGGCTGAAAAACAGCTTCTATCCCAGGGCAGTAGCTCTGTTGAATTCTACTGTATAGTCTATTGTTGGGGCAGTGTCAGGGGTTTTCGGTTCAATGTGTGGAGTGTGAAGGATGTGTGTTTGTGTTTGTTTTCATGGTCATAGTGTGCACTGAAGTTGGTGTTTGATTTCATTGTACAATGTGCAATGACAATAAAGTAAACTAAGCTTAGAAATGAAAATTTTGGGCTCAATTGTGGTCATAAATCAGGGACTACTTAGGTTTTTTTTTTTTATGACATGCTCTGCAGCCATATAAGCCATAAAGCCTTCTTGGAATATCCAAATGGAAATTGTTTCATTGTTTGTGTATGTTTGACCTTGGCATTTGGAAAACATCTCCCTGAAATGACTCCAGCGTAAGCAAGGAATACATAGTGCTCTGTCCATCAACCTTTTCTTCTGCACGTCTACCAGCTTTCTTAGATTACAGCCTTTTCATTTTCCTGGCACGGGTCCTGAATCTTTAATAACTGCAAGATGGTTAGAAAACCACCCGTTGACCATCTCAGCATCACAATATCAAAATACCGAGATGGGATTCTTGGTTACAGTTCTGCCTCTCACAGAGATATATTTAAAAAAACCAAAATTGGAATAAAGTATGTGTCAAAGCTGAGTCGACCAGAAAGGTTGGCAGTTCGGTGGTTTGAATCCCTAGCACCACGTAACGGAGTGAGCTCCTTCCTGTTACTTGTCCCAGCTTCTGCCAACCTAGCAGTTCGAAAGCATGTAAAAATGCAAGTAGAAAAATAGGGACCCCTTTGGTGGGAAGGTAACAGCGTTCCATGCACCTTTGGCGTTTAGTCATGCTGGCCACATCTAAGCACTTGAGCTTGACACCCCTGCTCTATAGTGTTAGATGGGGACAGAAAAAGGAAAGTTCAAAGAATTTTAAATTAAAAAGAAGAAAACTGTCAACTCCAGTGATTCTTGTCTTTATACCTTGGTTGTGAATTTCTCTAAGACAGAACCAGGAGGCTAGGATAGGATGGGGCAATTTAGACCATCAAATTCGTCCTCCCCTAATTAAAAAAAAAAATCCAAATTAAACCTTTTCGGACAGATAGCTGCCTAGCTTTCCTTTGAACCCTTCTGATGAAGGACACCCTCCTTCCTAAGTCCCTAAATAATGGATCCCACCTGTGGTGGTATTCAAATAAAGTCGCCACCGGTTCGGTGGGCGTGGCTTGGTGGCCGCGCTTTGCGCGCATGCACACACTTTGCGTGCACGCACGCACCAAACACACACTTTGCGCAGGCGAAGAGGCGTTCTAACTGGCCTCCTGCAAGCCTGCACGATGGTGGTCACTGCAGCAGCTGCCGTGCGGCGCCATTTTGCACCGCGCAAAGCAGCTGCGCTTTGAATTCTGGCCATAAAAGTGAGTATGGGAGCTCGGGCGGGCGGGTGGGCCAACCACAGAGCAGCAAAGAGAACCAGTTTGGTCTCCACTGCTCATCACTGCTACCAGCTCTTCAGAACCAGGCAGAACCGGTCGAATACCACCACTGGATCCCACTATCAAACTGTGCACTGTGATTCCTCTAATATCCCTATAAGTTCATTCTTTTATTCTATGTCTTGCACCCTTGGAACAAGCAAGTGCTGATTTTGACTTTCTTCTGTGTGGCACGTTCTCAGACATTTGAAGAGGGCTGCTATATCTTCTCTCAAGGTGTTGATTGACCATTACCCAAAATAGCTCACTAGTTGTTTTTGTACAGAAAAGTGCTGCTTGTCTCCCTATATTTTCTTGTTACTTATTCCACGAACAGAGTAATGTGACAATTATAAGTGGATCACTGTGTAGAGACATAATTCCCATTATTTGATATGAGTACCTGGTCCAATCAAATACTTCTACATTCCACATTGTTTACCTGCAGGAAAGTTTCCCATTGTCTATGAAAGATAGAAGAACTGTAAATCCTTTAATACTTGGCTGATACTCAATTAGTTAATCTGTTGGCTTACCCAGATGAAAATCCAATCAGATTCGCCTGCTTCAGGAGATAATGCTCATAAGCAGATTTGCAACGTCACTTCTCCGTATCTGCACATCATGTTCCTTGTCAGTTCGATGTATTCTAATATGAATGGAGCCAGAAGGCCAAAACCAAAATTGGGTGAATAAAGACAGTCCTACCATTAGGTATAATATACCAGATTTGAGGCAGGAAATTGGACAAGACTGTTCACTGTTACATAAATAGCTATATGAGCCTCAGTGGCGCAGTGGTCAGAGTGCAGTACTGCAGGCTACTTCTGCTGACTGCCGGCTGCCTGCAATTTTGCAGTTCAAATCTCATCAGGCTCAAAGTTGAGTTAGCCTTCCATCCTTCCAAGGTGGATAAAATGAGGACCCAAAATTGTTGGGGGAAATGTGCTGACTCTGTAAACTGCTTAGAGAGGGCTGTAAAGCACTGTGAAGCAGGGATAGGATTCCACCAGTATAACAACCGGTTCGGTGATTGCGCGCTTCGCTAGACCTTTCCTCACTTAACTTGCAGATTAGACTAGTTGAGATGTTCCTTAGGCATCCTTTCCTTGGGTGTGACATCCTTCCTTGTATCACCAATGGGCTCAAGCCCAGTTGGACTCCATGATAGTTGATTAGCCTGCACAGACAATTCTCACACCAAACTCTCATTGTCCACTCTTGTAGAATTGGAACAATGAGTGACAACAAAGAACATTAAGGGAATAGCAAGTCTTCTACCTCTCCCAAGGATATGATCCTCCTTCATTGACAGGCTGGGTTTTTTTATGTTTTTCTATGATGGATGAAAGATGTGCATTACTGAAGAGGTCAAGTGTCCTGTGGATCTGGAATAAGCACACTCTCTAGACCAGGGGTCCCCAACCACCGGGCCCCGGACCGGTACCGGTCCGTGGATCATTTTGTACCGGGCCGCAAAGAATGAAAGTAGGGCGGGCGCCGCCATCTTGTTTCGACGGCGCTTGAGAAAGTGCTTCCGGGTGAGCTTGTCGGTCATCGGTTTGGGTGCTGAAGGAATCCTCGCGCCTTAGTTTTGTCGAAGAGGGGGGGCAGCTTCGAACGAAGAGCCGTCCCGATGGCGGTGGAGTCTCGCGTTACTCAGGAAGAGATTAAGAAAGAGCCTGAAAAGCCCATCGACCACGAGAAGGTACAAAGGAGGAGTTGAAGGTGGCGGGGAGAAGCGGGGGATGGCTGGCCGGCCGGTTGCTTGGCTCGCCTTGCCTTGGTTGTGCGTGCTGATGCCGGTACCGGTCCGTGGATTGGTCCGTGGATTGTACCGGTCCGTGGTACAAAAAAGGTTGGGGACCACTGCTCTAGACCTTTATTGTAAGGTTCAGAGAGTCTGTTGTATTAGAGGTGAGGTATCCTTGCATGCCTTGGATGGTAGCTTGCTTGAACAAAGAGTAGACAAAATAGGGAGTTACTTGTCACCAATTTATAACCCTGCATTTTCTCTTAGGTGCTCAAGGAAGCATTTAAGGATTGCTACAATGCCCTCCTGCTTCAAAGTATATTCTCCGTAGCTGCTCACTACCCAGACTAAGCCATTAGTCATTTCCATCTCGAGACAGTGGCCAAATTCATTGCTGTTCCTAATAGGATGACAAACTGGAATACAAGAATGCAGTTTTGACAGCTGCTGCCACCAGCTAAGATTTAAGAGAGAGCAGCCTGTTTTTTTTAACACAAAAAAACCCTCCTGTAATCAAAGTTCTTCACAGCTACCACTCTCTCCTTGTTCATCAGAAGCAACATAACACAAGATCTGAATAAACAACCTTGCACTCTATATAAATCACCATCTCTTTAAAACATACACACAAAGGGAGAAGGAAGATGTCCTCTGAAGTTGATTGCCACCTCATTTACACTCAAATAGTCCTTTAGATGCATGTTTCAGTTAAATGCATGCCAAATAACAAAGATGTATAATTCCAGCTGATGTTCTAAATTATAATGTACAATCAGGTAGCATTAAGGACACATTTGATGGGCTCTCAGAAGGTATTGATTCCCACTAGCAATAAGCTTACAGAATGAGAGAATGAATACATAATATGCTGCTGAAAATCAATACATGTTTGCTTTGGAGGGCTTGTAAACAATGCCTATCACCCTAGAACTAAAGAGAAATTTCTTCTAAGAAAGAATAATTAATCAGTAGAATGGCTTACCTCAGGAAGTTGTGGATGCTCCATCACTGGAGTTTTTTAAGAAGATTGGACAGACATTTGTTCAGAATGTTATGGTGTCTCCTGCTTGGACACAGGGTTGGACTAAAAGACCTCCAAAGTCCCTGTCAACTCTGTTATTCTGTATTTTGTAAAATTAAAAAAAAAACAAGGCTCAAACCTGCATTTTACAGAAAGGTAAGGTCCCCAGGCCTATGCATTTATTTTGAACAAGTCTGGGTAGCACAGCTAATACTCCCAATTCCTATTTTCCCCAACAACAATTTGGCGAGATGGGTTAGCATGTGACAGAGTGATTGGTGCAGACTCACAACCTGGCTTTCGTTCCTAAGGGATGAATATGAACTTGTGCTCTGTACTCTCACCCAAAGAATGAGTCTGTCAGTCTGTGCTCCATTCAAAATCCAAGAAAGAAATACTCAGACTCCATAGATTAGAGCAAAGTTTTTCTTTTACTGAAATTCAAAGTGGAAGCTACTGGTAGAATTCTGAATCTAAGGAATTAGGCGCGCAGATCACATATACAAAGGGATGGAATTGTTCCCACCCCCCAAAGTTCAGAAGATTCTTCCAATTAAAAGTTCTGAATATGATCACGTGGGCATCTTCAGGTGGTGATGAGGCCTCTGTCCGTTGACCTTGACATATTTTGATAAAGATTCGCAGCTGCGCAAAGGAAAGAAGGCTAAGCAAGGAAATAGAAACTTAAGAGCAGGAATTCATACTCCCCCCCACTCCTCATTTATACAACACAAGAATGTAACACCTCCAGCTCTCTTCCCAGACACAACCCCTCCTCCCCCTGTTACTCATGACAGCCAAAAGATGCAAAGCAATAGAAAAGTAGAAAAGATCTTGAAGGCTGACAGAGTCGAGCAGTCCAGTGAGGGGAGGAGTGGCTGGGAGTGGTGAGGCTTCAGCCAGTTCTCCAAACTGAACAGTTAGCTACTGGTTCTAGTGAACCGGTGCGAACCGGCTGAATCCCACCACTGGCTCTGGTCCTGGTTTCTAATTTGGTGCCTTTAATCATTGCATCAAACTGACCCTCGTGATTTAGACAAAGATGAGCTCTAAACAGGCTGTATCCAAAAGCAGATGGTGTGAGGAAGACAAAGAAATAGGCAGGACCAAGGAGAACTGGAATTTGATGGAATAAACTTTTTTTTTTAACAATTACATGGATTTGTGTGGACTCGTGTGTAATTATTCCTCCATGTACTCCTGTGCCACATTAAAATTTCTATTTTAATGGCAAGTTGTAGAAGCCATACTCATGATTCTACACCATGCTTGTCCCTGGCTCCTGCGTTTGCATCCACCTAAATAATTGACACTAGCAAAATGACTCTAGGTGCCTTACAACAAAGCAATAAAACCGTACAGACACATATATCTAACTGCCATAAAAATACAGTTACTAATTGTGACTAAAAGATGGTGTGGGTTGGAGCAGGATGAGTGGGGTTTTGCGGGATCTGGTGTTGCATCAACCACCTCCAGTGTCAGATTCCCCCATTTGGGTCCCACATAATTGTTGCCCACAGCATCAATTCACCAGATTTTTTTATTACCTAGTATGAATTTGAGGGCTCCAGTTTCCTTGTTATTGTACGAAATGCTCATGGTGCATTTGCCTCGTCTATTTTTAAAGCCATCTATGCTGCTAGCTATCAAATATCAAACATCAATGAGCCATTTTATACAACAATCCATAAAGTCTTTCTTTATTATCCACCTAATTACACAGTCAGGGCTGAATATGTGAAAGATCCTTCATTACAGCCTTTCATTTTCCTGTCTTGATAATCAGATGAGGTGTGACATTAAATGCATCTTTGTATTTAATATTAATAAAAGGTCCTGTTTAAAAATTCCCTTCTCTAATTCTATAAGGAGGTCTATGTCTTCTGCAATCTCAGGTTCTTGACAGAGGCCTGAGAATTTGATGGTTCTGGTTGGTATCTTAACTGATCCTAACACTGGGCTCTTCTGGACACAGAGACTAAAACATATGATGGACAGTTGCGGGAACTGGGCATGGCTAGTCTAGTGAAGAGAAGGACCAGGGGAGACATGATAGCAGTCTTCCAATATTTGAGGGGCTGCCACAGAGAGGAAGGGGTCAAGCTATTTTTCAAGGCACCCGAACACCAGACAAGGAATAATGGATGGAAAGTGATCAAGGAGAGATTCAACCTAGAAATAAGAAGAAACTTTCTGACAATGAGAACAATCAACCAATGGAACAGAAGTTGCCTTCAGAAGTTGTGGGAGCGCCATCACTTGAGACTTTCAAGAAGAGATTGGACTGCCATTTGTCAGAAATGGTGTAGTGTCTCCCACTTGGGCGGGGGGTTGGACTAGATGACCTACAAGGTCTGTTATCTGTTAGCTCTGATGTCATTCCTGGGGTCTATTGGAACCCCTCTCTCAGCTTAGGAGTCACAGCTTCAAGGAGCCCTACCACCATTGAGACTTTCTGACTTACTTTATTCATGGGCAGGTAATCTCCAAAGTTCCTTCCATTATTTATTTGTTTTGTTTTGTTTGTTTGTCAAACATGTACAAGATAACAAGTATAGGTATGAACATAAACATGAACAAAGGAAATAAACACAGATAAATGGGAACAGTAAGACAGGGACGATAGGCACACTGGTGCGCTTATGCATGCCCCCTTTAAGGACCTCTTAGGAATGGGGTGAGGTCCACGGTAGACAGTTTGAGGTAGAAGCTGTGAGGTGCTGAGGCTCTAACAATGGAGTCTAGTAGGGTGTTCCAGGCATTGACCACTCTGTTGCTGAAGTTGTATTTTCTGCAGTTTTTTGAAGTGGTTTACCTTGAGTTTGTATCAGTTGTTTGCCTGTGTATTATTGTGGTCAAAGCTGAAGAAGTCATTGACAGGCAAGATGTTATGGCAGACAATTTTGTGTATTATGCTTAGATCGGACCACAAGCAGTGCAGTTCCAGATTGTCCAAGGCCAAAATTTCAAGCCTGGTGGCATAGGGAATTCTATTGTGAGTAGAGGAGTGGAGTACTCTTCTCAAGAAATACCTCTGAACCCACTCAATATTCCTATTAGATTAGATATTAGATATTCCTATGCATGAAGGTCATTTGGGTGGCTTTGTGTCACACATCAGGAGATTGTGAGTTCTAGTTCTGACTTTGATATGAAAGCCGGCTGGGTGACTTTGGGTCATGCACTAGGACAGAGCGAGTTCTAGTTCTGCCTTTAACATTAAAGCCAGCTGGGGGACTTTGGACCAGTTGCTCTCAGTCAATCCAACCCACTTCACAGGGTTGTCATCCTAACTGTACCATAACCCCTGATGAACCTGTATCTATCTGCAAGCTTTTTCTCACTTGCACCTAACAATAGCAGAAATGTTTATTTGCCTGATTTTTATCTCACCTTTATGGTTGTTTATAAATCATGCAAGATAGAGAACATACCCAAATACTTCTTCCTTGTCCTATTTTGCCCATAACCACCATTCTGTGATGTGGATTGGACTGAGAGAGAGTGACCAGCCGAAAGTCAGCAAGTAAGGTGTCAGCATTCCAAGTAACACATCCACCAAAATCAGAACTCTGAGGCAGATAAATTCCTCAAAGAACGTGTTTATTGGATACATGATATTGGCACAGCTAGTGAAAACCAGCTCTAAAAGTTTCCATGGTTTTTTCCCTAATTAAAAGAGCAAATATTTCCCTCCCCAGATGTCACCAGTCACATTGTCCATTGAAAGTAGTTGGCAGGTTGCTTGGTCACTCCTCTCCACCTTCATATGCCACCTGTTGAGATGACCTTGGTTCCCACAAGAAAACTTTTTGTTTTGACTGTTAGCCGGTCTATCTACTTCCCCTCCCTTTCCCATCTCAGAGTTCATGGCAAATATGAGGCAGCAAAAGATGGCTTCAGCCAGGTTCACTTCAGAGTTAACATCAGGTATTTTTATGCCTAAGGGGGGGGGGGCGGGCTAGAATTCACAGTCTCCTGATTCCTACACCAGCACCTTAACCATTAGACTAAATAGGCTCTAGTTTGCTCTAGCAATCCCTTCCCTCTGTTGTGTCCCCATAGTATCACATCCACCAACAAAACTGACATCAGCCAGAGCATAGAAAAACAGTGCAAGATCAGAAGATGTGGAAAGACCTGGCCAGATGTGGTATTCAGCATGTTCTGACTAGTTCTGGAGAACCGGGAGCGGAAATTTTGAGTAGCTTGGAGAATCGGCAAATACTACCTCTGACTGGCCCCACCCCCATCTATTCTCTGCCTCCTGAGTCCCAGCTGATCGGCTGGGTCTTCTTTTGTTGCCCTGCACAAGGCAATGGAGCTGGAAACAGGTTAGTGGGGTGGGGAGGAAATGGGATTTTGCAGTAACCTTCCCCTTGGAGTAGGGTGGGAATGGAGATTTTGCAGTATCCTTCCCCTGCCAGGCCCACCAAGCCACGCCCACAGAACCGGTAGTAAAAAAAATTGAATCCCACGACTGGACCTGGCCTATAAAATCACCAAGAGTTGGACTGGACAGATAACATCATCATCATCACTATCGCATCACCACCAAATTTTCTCCTATCTTATGCTTTAAATCCTAACCCTACAGAAATAAATTAGAAATGTAATAAAAGGAAAAGATCTATGGTGCATTGGCTGATTCCTCTCATTCTAGGCCCTGAAATGAAATTGTACACGATTTATATTTATTATCAGAAGAGAACAGATTTTTATTATTCATTTGTGTTCTATTGCACTGGATAATTAAAAATGGAGTTCAGCAGAGATCTTTTCAGTTTTCTAAATAATTTTCTTTTTGGTGCAAAGGAGAATAAATATTTATTTCATATGTTCGGGAGGAAAACTTGCATACCTTTTTGGTTGCTGATAAGGGTTGTAGTGAAGCAATAAATAACTCAGTCTGCCAAGGAAGAAAAGATGCAGAAGTCCTCTATTATATAAATTAATGAAATATATCAAGGGCAGCAAGAAAAGAATTTGGGAACAGAAATTAGTGTTGTTGGTTTTTTTTTTTTTTGGAGGATCAAGTACACTGGCAAATTAAAAGACATTTGAGCCTCGAAAATAAGGTCTTGAGAATGCAATTCTTCTCTATTCAGTAGAGTTCCAATCCCATCTTTCTTAAAATAATTCCTGTGATTCCATAAACAACCTGTTAGGCAGGGGTGGGATTCTACAGGTTTGCACTTATCTGCTAGAACCGGTTGTTAACATTCTAAGCAGTTCGGAGAACTGGTTGTTAGAAGAAATTACTGGCCTAATCCTGTCAGGAAGGCAGGAAGGAAACATTCTGGTGTTGCTTAGAGAAACTGCCTCTCTGTTAACCCTTATTACATTCTTGGCAGGACTAGACTTCCTGTCTCTGGAACTTCTCTGGAGTTTTTTCCCCCTCCTTTGCTGGTACCTTGCTTGTGTGGAGTGACCATTCAAAGTTACAATGGCACTGAAAAAAGTGACTTATGACCCTTTTTCACACTTACGACTGTTGCAGCATCCCCACAGTCATGAGAGGCCAGGCGAGGAGATGCGTGCCTCGATGTGAGTGATATTGAGTTGGCCACACCCAGCCAGTCACATGACCACCAAGCCATGACCACCAACTAAGCCACACCCACAGAACCGGTTGTTAAAAAATTTGAATCCCACCCCTGTTAGACAGCCCACCAGAATGCTTACCAAATCTATAATGCCCTCTGGACTACCAATTCTCCAAACTTGATAATGAGATAAGTTAATTCATTTTTGGTTAAAGTCATTTGGGTGACTTTGGGCCAATCACCAGGAGACTGTGAGTTCCAGTCCTGGCTTAGTCATGATAGCCATCTGGGTGACTTTGAGTCAATCACCGGGAGACTGCGTTCTAGTTCTGCCTTTGACATGAAAGCCGTCGGGGTGACTTGGGTCATTCACCAGAAGACTGTGAGTTCTAGTCTGGATAGCAAATGACTTTTCTTCTCTTTTATATTATCAATAATTTGAGTTGATCTTCAGCCCTGGTCAGGTGATATATTTTAGGTAATTTTCACTTCCACTAATCTGATCATGATCATATTTTATTTGTTGTGCTTGCTTAGTGTCTTGGTATCACTGTCACATTGAGTGGTGGCTACTAAACAAACCATAAACTATCTAAAATTAAAACTTCATTTGCTCTAACTTTGTTGCTAGATCCCAGGCAAGCAGCCTTGTATGGAATACTGATTTATTTGTCCACCAAATGCGTGGGTTTCTATCTAAAACTCTGCTAGACCTTTTACTTCCTTGCAATTATGTGGATAATTTGAACCAGGTAGAACAGAAGTTAAACAAAAAATGTCACTTAGAATATTTTGCTGGCTTCAGTTTCAGCTTAAAGAAAATTTAAGAGGGACTGCAGGTAAGAGAATGAAATAGCCACCAGCATTTGATTCAGCTTTGTATCATGGTTTTCAAATAGAAGTTTTCATAACTGCTCATCATGTCAATGTTGAGTTCATAAAACCCAGACAACGGGTAAATTTAAACAACGTTTGCAATGTTTAAGAACAGCAACACATAATATTGAGGACTGTTAAAATTGTGCAAAGCTGTGAATTCAGTTTGGACGATGAAGAACACACAAGAATATGAAAGCAACACCTGTCTGTGACTTATTCCAGCAATGAAATTTCTCCCACGCTTCTTCGGAACTGAACTTAAAATATAGCACAGTACTCACATCTTCATACCTTTGTGCACTTGGATATTCGCCAGACCACATTTTATGCATTCTGTTAAGTGAGTTTGTGTTACTTAGCACCTTGTGAACCCATGATTTTTCCTGTCCTTAACTTGGATCTTGTATCATTTGCACAATAACATAATACAAGCATGATCATTTTGAGACCATTATGTCTTATAATGGGTCCCATGCACAATTCACAAGTTGGGTACTTCTCTAAAAATCGTCATTAGCACTAAAATCAAACATAAGTTTTAAAGGAAATAAAAATATTTTCCAAGCTGATTATTCATGAACATAGCAGTATAACCTGCTGCAGAAGACATATTTGTACATCTATATGTATGATATACATGCACATCTTTTGAAGTTTACAGAGAAATTTATTTTAACTTAATTTCCCTTGACTTTTGAAGGTTCCTTTATTTATTTATTTATTTATTTATTTATTTATTTATTTTATTTGATTTGCCAATTGTTTACAAGATAATAAGTATAAGTGTATACATAGTTGTGAATACATGAAATGGGTACATATAAGAAAAATAAAAGAATAAGAGAAACAATAGGACAGGGACGGTAGGCACGATGGTGCGCTTTATGCACGCCCCTACAGACCTCTTAGGAAAGGGGTGAGGTCAATAGTAGACAGTCTAAGGTTAAAGTTTTTGGGGTTTGGGGAAGAGACTATAGAATCGGGTAGAGTATTCCAGACATTGACCACTCTATTGCTGAAGTCGTATTTCCTGCAATCAAGTTTGGTGCGGTTTACTTTGAGTTTGTATCTATTATGTGCTCTTGTGTTGTTATGGTTGAAGCTGAAGTATTCATTGACAGGTAGAACATTGCAATGTATGATTTTATATACCATGCTTAAGTCAGACCGAAGACGGCGTAATTCAAGGTTTTCTAGTTTTAGAATTTCAAGTCTGGTGGCATAAGGTATTCTACAACAGTAGAAGAGTGGAGAACTCTTCTTGTGAAATATTTCTGGACTTTCTCAATTGTGCTAATATCAGATACGTAATGAGGGTTCCAGACTGATGAACTGTATTCGAGTATTGGTCTAGCAAATGTTTTGTATGCTCTGGTTAGTAGTGTGATATTACCAGAGAAAAAACTTCGTAGGATTAGGTTAACAACTCTTAATGCCTTTTTGGCTATGTAGTTGCAGTGGGCTCTAGCACTTAGATCATTAGAGGTGAGTATTCCAAGGTCCTTTACAGAGCTTGGGTCATCAACAAGATCTTGACTATTCAGCTTGTATTTTATTTTCTGATTTTTTTTGCCAATATGTAAGACAGAGCATTTATTTGTTGAGATTTGAGATTTGTTTTGTTCTGCAGAATAGAAAACAGGGCATTGTTTCCAGGTGGTTCTTTCTTTTTTGTGTTCACAAAATTTTGTTACCTTGTGAAACGTAGGCATTAGGGTTTGTTGCATAACCAGCGAGATGTTTAAATTGAATTTGCCATTCTTATTCACTTGTTGAATCCTCCCCAAATACCTGGGATAGGCAGATATTGTTGTCTGAGGGTGTTAAAGGTATTGTTGCAGGATTCAGTGAAGCTACCTTTTGCAATTGACTAACGGTGGTTTTGTCAATGACGATGGTATTCAAATGCTGCTTTAGATTTTTGGGGATTTGCACCCAAGAACCCTATCACTATTGGTAGTATCTTTTCTTTATTTTTGCCATACTAATCGTTCTACTTCTATTTGGCAGGTCTTTAGAGTTTGTGATTCTTTCCAGTTCTTTCTCTTCTATTCTGCTGTCACCAGATTCTACAATGTGCATCATCTAGCCCAGGGCTGTCAAACTCAATTTCATTGAGGGCCGCATCAGGACTGTGTTTGACCTTGGGGGGGGCGACATGGCCAGGGTGGGTGTGGCTAGCTTGATATCACTCATGTCAGGGGCACCTGTGGTGGCCCAAGCACTCTGCCAGCAAAAACAGACTCCCAAATTCTGTTTCCAGCTGCGATGGCTTCCTGCAACCCTCTGCCAGTGAAAATGGCATTCGGGAGAGCTCCAGAACTCTGTTTTCACTGGAAGAGGCACTGTGGGCCAGTTCTTCACTGTTTTCAGAGCAGCCCTGCGGGCCAGATTTAAGCACTCCGCAAGCCAAATCCAGCGCATCGGCTTGAGTTTGACACCCAGGGTTGCCATCTGGCTGTTTTTCCGGCCAAATTCGAGAAATCTGGCCGTATTTCTATCTGCTTGGCCGTGAAAAAAATGATGTCTCCGGCCAAATTTATTTGACCAGAAATTTGGCCGTACGAAAGTTGCTTGGCCGTGAAATCAGCCAGATCTCTCCTTCCCTCGCGCATGCGCGTCACCATGAGCAAAAGGAGGACAAGCGCGTCCTCTCAGTTCTCCGACACGCCCGCTTCCTCTCAACTCCCATCACACACCCCTTTGGGACCTTGGCACCGGCCACGCCCCTTCCCGCCTGTGACCCGAGCAGGGCGGCTCCTCCTCCATCAACACCACACCCATTCCTATTATGGCTCGTTCCAACGCCACGCCCTCGGCTTCCCCCACCCATCCCGAGCTCTCCTTCCCTCACGCATGCGCGTCACCATGAGCAAAAAATAATTTGGCCGAATTTGGCCGTATTTTGACTTGAGTTTGGCCGCAGAGCCAAACTGCGATCTGGCAACCCTGTTGACACCCCTGATCTAGCCTTTTTGTCTTTCTTAATGACAATTGTTAAAATTGGGGTTTAATTATTAAATCTCAAGTATTATTATCTTATTATTTATAATTATTTTTGGATCTGCTCCCTGAAGAGGTTACCGACTCTAATTTGCAGGAATAACCGTTTTGAGAATGGAATCGTGGTCCTCTCTGATTTTTTTTCTTCCTTACTTGCTTTCTGATAGCCTTTTCTCCCCCTTTTTTTCTTTTTACCTTTTCTTGTTGGCTAAAAAAAAATCATTTTCTTTGGGGAATCGATTTTCTGTAACATCATCAACAATAGCTGATCAAGAGACACTGCCTTTGTTGCCACTTCCCCGCTGCTCCTATTGAGGCAAACCACATATACAGCTGTAGCATTAAAATGCACTAAAGCTGTTTTCCATCAAGCTTAACCAAATACCCCCAGGGATGAATGCAGTGGTCACAGACCTCATTCATACTGTCAGCCTAATGTGATTCCTTGGAAGTTCTCATTGAAAGGAAGAGAGCACTTTGCATTTTAAGCACCATTTATTTATTTTTTTTAAAAAAGCAAGCTCTATTCCAAAAGCAGCATCATTTTTATTCTGCAAGAAATATTTTGTAACATTTAAATATGACCACAAAAAAGAAAAAAAACCAGAAAGAGGATGGGGTCAATTTATTTTCCAAAGCACCAGAGACCAGGACAAGAAACAATGGACGGAAACTCATCAAGGAGAGAAGCAACTTGGAATTAAGGAGAAACTTCCTCACACGGAGGACAATCAACCAGGGGTGGGATTCAAAATTTTTAACAACCGGTTCTGTGGGCGTGGCTTAGTTGGTGGGCGTGGCTTGGTGGTCATGTGACTGGCTAGGCGTGGCCAACTCAACATCACTCACATCGAGGCATGCATCTCCTCGCCTGGCCTCTCATGACTGTGGGGATGCTGCAACAGTTGTGTGAAAAAAGGGTCATAAGTCACTTTTTTCAGTGCCATTGTAACTTGGAATGGTCACTCCACACAAGCAAAGTACCAGCAAAGGAGGGGAAAAAACTCCAGAGAAGTTCCAGAGACAGGAAGTCTAGTCCTGCCAAGAATGTAATAAAGGTTAACAGAAAGGCAGTTTCTGTAAGCAACACCAGAATGTTTCCTTCCTGCCTTCCTTACAAGATTAGGCCAGTAATTTCTTCTAACAACCAGTTCTCCGAACTGCTTAGAATGTTAACAACCGGTTCTAGCAGATAGGTGCAAATTGGTAGAATCCCACCCCTGCAATCAACCAATGGAACTGCTTGCCTTCAGATGTTGTGGGTGCTTCATCACTGGAGGTTTTCAAGAAGAGACTGGACAATCACTAGTCTGAAATGGTATAGGATCTCCTGCTTGAGTGGATTAGAAGAGCTCCGAGGTCCTTTCCAGCTCTATTCTGATCTTGATCTTAAAGATGCCATGTGAGGTGCAAATCCTATTCAGGATTGTCCATTGCTAATGTGGTAAATATTCAATATGTGAACCCTGCCTTTTGTTCATGAGGAACAAATGGTAGGCTTCAGTCCAAATATATGGAACCCAGAATAACAGTGGGAAGGAACCTTGGAAGTCTTCTACTCCAACCCCCTGCTCAAGCAGGAGAGCTTATATAATTCCCCACAAATGGCTACTACTATCTTCTTAAAAACCTCCAAGGATGAAGCACCCACAACTGCATGGAAGCCATTCCACTAATTGATTGTTCTAACTGTCAGGAAATTTCTTATTTCTAGGTTGCTTCTCTCCTTGATTACTTTCCATCCACTGCTTCTTGTTCTGTCTTCAAGTGCTTTGGAGAATAGTTGGGCCTCCTCTTCTTTGTGGCAACCCCTTAGATATTGGAACATTGCTATTATGTCACTCCTAATCCTTCTCTTCAGTAGCCAGTTCTCACCGTTGTTCATTGTACAATTAGTTCCAGTCCCCTAATCATCTTTGTGGTCTTCTCTGCACTCCTTCTAGAATCCCAATATCTGTTTTGTATCGTGGTGACCAAAATTGGATGCAATTTTCCAAACGTGGTCTTATCAAAACAGTATAAAGTGGTACTGACACTTTATGTGATCTTGATACTATCCTTCTATTGATAAAGCCTAGTAGAGTTGCATTGGCTTGGGTCACATTGCAGCCTAGGTCTATATATGCTCCTGATATATGCACTCTACTTGAGATAGAGCTTGTCATGCCCCTGGTGGAGACTGACTCTGAGGAAGAACAGCCGACAGGGAGTGGAAGTGTGGCTCTGGAGGTTGTAAGGAGGCTGGGGAAGGGCAGAGGCCAGTTGACCCAGGCCCATCCCCTATCCATCCTAGAGCACGCAGGGAGAGATGTGGTCACCTCAGGAGGAGAGGGCCTTGATTCTCTTCATGGGCTGCAGGTGTGACAACTGAATAAGAGTTTGGACCTGCGTACTGGCAAACGCTGGAAACAAATTGTGTAAATATCTCTAGTTTATAGTTCCTCTCTGAGTTTGGCATCCTTCCAGTGTGTGTTATCTATGGACATCCTCCAGCCCTTATCTTGCCTGGTTTGTGTTGCTTTTTTCCTTCTTCGTGTAACTGTGTGGGAGTTTTTTTTTGTCTTCCATCAAAGATATTTGGAGTTTGGAAGCAAATTGAAGGAATAAAAGGGGCTTCACTTGTTTACTGTGACTGTGTTTGTTTTGTACCCCACCCTGGGTCATCACAGAGCTACTGCCAATACTGAGAACAAGCCAAACCTATATAATAGCATCTAATTTATTTTTATTTATTTATTTGATTTGCCAATTGTTTACAAGATAGTAAGTATAAGTGTATACATAGTTGTGGATACATGAAATGGGTACATATAAGAAAAATAAAAGAATAAGAGAAACAATAGGACAGGGACGGTAGGCACGTTGGTGCGCTTATGCACGCCCCTACAGACCTCTTAGGAAAGGGGTGAGGTCAATAGTAGACAGTCTAAGGTTAAAGTTTTTGGGGTTTGGGGAAGAGATTACAGAGTCGGGTAGAGTATTCCAGACATTGACCACTCTATTGCTGAAGTCGTATTTCCTGCAATCAAGTTTGGTGCGGTTTACTTTGAGTTTGTATCTATTGTGTGCTCTTGTGTTGTTATGGTTGAAGCTGAAGTATTCATTGACGGGTAGGACATTGCAATGTATGATTTTATATACCATGCTTAAGTCAGACCGAAGACGGCGTAATTCAAGGTTTTCTAGTTCAAGAATTTCAAGTCTGGTGGTATAAGGTTATTCTATAACGAGTAGAAGAGTGGAGAACTCTTCTTGTGAAATATTTCTGGACTTTCTCAATTGTGCTAATATCAGATACGTAATGAGGGTTCCAGACTGATGAACTGTATTCGAGTATTGGTCTAGCAAATGTTTTGTATGCTCTGGTTAGTAGTGTGATATTACCAGAGAAAAAGCTACGTAGGATTAGGTTAACAACTCTTAATGCTTTTTGGCTATGTAGTTGCAGTGGGCTCTAGCACTTAGATCATTAGAGGTGAGTATTCCAAGGTCCTTTACAGAGCTTGAGTCATCAACAAGTTCTTGACTATTCAGCTTGTATTTTATTTTCTGATTTTTTTTTTGCCAATATGTAAGACAGAGCATTTATTTGTTGAGATTTGAAGTTGCCATTTGTTTGACCATTCAGATACATAGTCAAGATCTTTTTGTAGGGTAGCAGTATTGTCTGTGGTATTGAACAGCTTTACATCATCAGCGAAGAGGACGCAATTGCTCTTAATATGATCACAGAGGTCGTTTATGTAGAGTATGAAGAGAGTTGGTCCTAGAACATTAATGCTTCTATTAGGAAGATATCCTATGGTCCAGTTGCACCTTCTGGCAACTTTCAGATACTAACATCAATGGAATACTGCATTTCTCTATCAAATAATTGAAGCATGATGGTAACCTGTCAGATTCTGCCTTTGGATTGTACACAGCAAGTAAAGGCATCGAAGGAACAATAGAGTCTTGTAACAATTGCCTCCAAAGTGGTATTTTTCAAACCTAGCAACTTTTAGATACATGGATTTCAACTCCCAGAATTCCCTAGCCAGCATGAATGTTAAAGTTGCCAGTTTTCAAAAAGGACTTGATTGAAGTCCTCACTGTTCATTAGCCTGGCCCACTAGACCTTGAGCTGTATGTGTGTGTGGAGGGGAGGATGTTGCACGCACATGTGTGAAACTCTTGGGAGGCTGGTGAACACCCAGCTTGAAAATATATTATCAAGCTTCACAATTAGGCCCCTTGATATCTTGCATGCAGACTCTGCTATTTCAGTGAGACAGTAAGGGGATATTTTGCTGGCATGATACTACAGGAAATTGTATGCAAGATCAGCAATGATTTACATCTACCAATTTCTTGGACCGGGATAGCCAATTAGCTGGATTGCCAGCCAAGTACTAGGATGTAATTTCCATGTAGTACAACATAATTACAAGTATGTAGGTAGTAGGATGAACATGTAGCAAGAAGAGATCAGCAGGTTTTCTGATTCCATTACAAAGAGCAAACGAAGGATTCAATCCATGTTCCCGCCCATAATGATTCTGCTAAAATAATAAACAGTTGGCATAACAAGAAATAAAAGTGTGAGTTCTTTATGGTTCCAGGACACCAGTATAATTTCCTGGCTCAGTTAAAAAAAAAATTCTGAATACACATTTGCACCAGACTCCAGATGGTGGAGATCAATGTTTTAATGAGTCTTTGATTTTTAAGTCTGGGTAAGTAGCTGTAGTCTTTTTAGAAGGAGTTTTCTCATGATTTTTCTATAGTCAAGATTTGATTGTACAGTAAATGTACCATTATAAAGCAGGAGGGAGGGGGGAAATAATATTTAGACATCCATCACATCTTCACCTTTAAAACGAAGGGAAGTGCAAGCGAGATTCCCAATCTTGTGTTTCCCTTTAGAGAGGAAATGGGAAAGGGGGAAGATTTAGGAAAAATTGATGGGTGGGAAACGCTTAACTCTTTCCTACCTGCTCTTTACAGATACTCCTTGACTTACAATGTGCTTAGTGACTGTTCAAAGTTACAATGGCACTGAAAAAATATGACTGTTTTTCAACACATTGGACCCTTGCAGCATCCCTATCACATGATCAAAATTTGGAAGCTTGGCAACTGGTTCATATTTATGATGGTTGCTGTGTCCCAAGGTCACGTGATCGACTTTTGTGGCTTTCTGACAAACAAAGTCAATGGAGAAGCTAGATTCATGTAACAATTGTGTTACTAACTGAACAACTGTGGGAATTCACTTAGTTACAGTGCTTAAAAAAAGTCATAAAACAGGGCAAAACTCAACTGTCTTGCTTAGCAACCAACATTTTGGGCTCAATTGTGATTATAAGTTGAGGACTACCTATATCAGAGGTGTATTCAGAAGGTTCTGATCAGTTCAGGAGAACCAGTAGCGGACATTTTGAGTAGTTCGGAGAACCGGCAAATACCACGTCTGACTGGCCCCGCCCCCATCTATTCTCTGCTTCCCAAGTCCCAGCTGATTGGCTGGGTATTCTTTTGTTGCCCTGAACAGGAGAAGGGAACTGGAAAGCAGGTTAGTGGTGTGGGGAGGAAATGGGGATTTTGCAGTATCCTTCCCCTGCCATGCCCACCAAGACACACCACGCCCACCAAAACACACCCACAGAACCGGTAGTTAAAAAAAATGGAATCCCACCACTGACCTGTATTCTCTACAACTTTTCCTGACTGATTTTTTCCAAACCAACCCTAATTATTTCGGGAAATGGACAACATGGGAGTCATGCATGGGAGACACTTAATTAATTAATCTAACTCCATTTTTGTCTTCAAACTTGGAAGTTTGAACACTCGCTGGCAGAAGATTAAGATACCCCATGGGTGACAGGATTATGGCTAATATTGGAGCCAAGTACTAGCTACTGCTACTGTAAATAGTTGATTTCCTTGAAATCTAAGTGGTATCTGCCATAACTGAAATGGAAGCTTTCCAAGTTTCTTAGTTCTGCCAGAATGAATGGATTTACCTAGATGCTCATAATAGCCAGTGCAATTTCTTTATATACTGATATATATGCTTAAATGTAAGCTGTCTATATAAGCTTGCTTGGCCATATCTTGAAGTCTTGCCCAAATAAACATTGTCAGACATGTTCTCTGTGTGTTAACCAGGCTCTGCAGACTCTTAATAAAGCTACTTAAGTCTTCACACAAATTGATTGAGTTGAAGGGCAGGCTAAACTGATCTCACTTAGATGACTGAAAAGAGAAAAGAGTCTAAGAAAATTCTGGGTTTTTTCCCCCTCAAATAGAGAAAGACTCTTTCAGGGGTGTCAAACTGGTGGCTCGCAAGTCGGATGTGGCCACGCCTATCCCAGATCCACGCAGGGGGAAAATATCACAAAACGTCATGTGATGGCAACGTGACGCCATGAGTTTGACACCCATGCTTCAGATGAAGGCTACAATGGATCTGTCAAATCTCTCAGGCTGTCTAGTTTTCCATAAATTATTTTCTAAAGCTACCTCACTCCACCCCATCCCCAAACAGCTTCTGCTAGTTGATCACAGAATAAATCAGGAATAGATATGGAATTGAGCAACAATTCCTTATATTTTATCTTTATTTGTAATTCCTGACCTTTTGGAAATTGTCCTGCTCTTTTTGAGGCCATATATTCTAAGTCCTGATATATACCACGGTGGACAATATAGGTAAGCAGGCCTCCAATTTCAATGAAATGACATGTTTGCCTCCCTAATCCCATTAATTTCGGTGAGTGAAGGCTGTCTATAGTGTGGAATCAGATGACTCCAGCATAGGAACCAGAAAAACAAAACTAGCTTGCAGAAACTTGTATATCTCATTCTTCAGTGTTTGTTTGTTTTTTAAGTAGGAGCAAATTGTTCACATCTATACAGGGCATACTAGAATAATTACCAATGACAAATCTCAAAACAAAAGAAATAAAGTTCTTGTTAAGAAGATGAGTCATAGGTTCTAACTGGCAGAATAGAGAGACCTTTTGTTGCAATAAGGGCCCTTGTGCATTATAATCTGTAATTATCTTTCCGAAGGCATTCTGCAGTTTCTTAATCCAAATAAACCAAGATAAATAACTTTCACCCCCATGAAAAAATTACTCATCCTTTTCTACCATGACAATGGTGGACAAATCTAGGCCCACATCTGTGCCAGCACCAGAAAGATATCCCAAATTGGCAAAGAACACATCTTTTGCTTTATTTTTCTGGAGAGGGTAATTCTGGACAATTGGAGAAAAGCAGACACCTACATTCTTGTCAGAGACTTAAAACATCCATTTAGTTTCTTAAACATATCTGAGCTGCCCCATATTTCCTCTGGGAGAGGGTGTTTAAAGGGCTAAATAATGTCCCAAATTACTCCATTTGAGGGTGGAAAAAGAGACCAAAGATTAAAGTCTAATCCACCAACACTGATCAACTCTCTGCAGCTTTGGTTTAGAAATGTTGAAAGGTGTCAAAATGCCTTTCTTTTGAGGATTCGATTTTCCTGCTGGGAGAGCTCCGGCGCAAGGATATGGACAACTGCTTGAAAGCTGGACCTTTTTATTTTTCAGGAAGGCGGAGAACATTCGAGAAGTCTGCGTTCCTGGGCTAGCTAGCTTCTTATGGTAAGTCCCTGATTTTTTATATCCTTTTCTCCCTTTGTAAGTTGATTTTGTGTGAGTGTTTGTATTTGTGCCTAATGTTTCAAATCCTGTTTGAGTTTGTCTTTATTTCCACCGGAGGGCGAACTCCACGGGGTGCGGAAGGCAAATTCCGCGGGGTGGCCAGATTGTATTATTGGTTTTCTGTAATCTCTTTTAGCTTTAAAATAGTTTTTCATATTTGTTCTGTGGCAATCTCCTGTCTGTCCCTTTTGTAATTTATATTTTGTGTCTTTTGTCTGTTTGTTTTGCTTATTTGGTATGTCCTTTGTAAGGGTTTTCTAAATTATCTTTTGTTTCCTTTTCCTATTTGTCTAGTTTTCTTGGTTACTTAGGCTTTTGTCTATAGGGATTCTTTAATACTTTTTATTTGATTCCTTTTCCTATGTAAGTTTGTTTTCTGGCTGACCTGATGTTCCCCTTGGGCTTTTCCTGTTTTTTTGTGACACTACTGCCTTCGTGAAATTCCCTTTAAACAGAAATAAACACATATGGCTAATCTACTCTTGGGATTTTAATGGAAAATTAAGAACACATAGGGAAAAAAATTCCAGCCCTACCTTTGCTTCTTTCTATTCCAGAGCTACATCCTGGGCCAGACTTACACATAGTCCTTGACTTACAACCTTTCATTTAGTGACTGAAGTTATAACAGCACTGACAAAAGTGACTTATGACTATTTTTCACACTTACGACTGTAGCAGCATCCTTACAACTACATGATCAAAATTCAGGCAAAATGTAACCACTGTAATCACTTAGCGACATAAATTTTGGGCTCAGTTATGGCTGTAAATCAAGGACTGCCTGTACCTTCTTGAGCCAGGGGAATCTTTGCGAAACATGTTACCGTAACCTGGAAGTTCCCTTCCTTGAAAAATTAAAGCTTCCATATTTTGCCGGTGTTCCAGATGCTTGAAGTAATTGAGCCAAATCCTAGCACTTTCAAGGACATTGCAATGTCCAGACGTATCCTTACCACAGGCCCTTAGCTTACAAATATTAAGACAGAATCAAGATCCACATAAAGTGTTCATACCACTTCATAATGCCTTGGTAAGGTCACACTTGGAATACTTCTTTCAGCTTTAGTCGCCATAATGTAAAAAAGATTCTAGAAAGAGTGCAGAGAAAAGCAACAAAGATGATTATGGGACTGGAGGCTAAAACATATGAAGAATGGTGGCAGGAACTGGGGATGCCTAGTTTAATGAGAAGAAGGACTTGGGGTGACAGGGTAGCAGTGTCCCAATATCTCAGGGTCTGCCACAAAGAAGAGGGAGTCAAACTATTCTCCAAAGCACCTGAAGGTAGGACAAGAAGCAATGGATGGAAGCTAATCAAGGAGAGAAGCAACCTAAAATTAAGGAGAAATTTCCTGACAGTTAGAACAATCAATCAGTGGAACAACTTGCAACCAGAAGCTGTGAATGCTCCAACAATGGAAGTTTTTAAGATGAGATTGGATAACGATTTGTCTGGCATAGGGTTTCCTGCTTAAGCAGGGGGTTCGACTAGAAGACCTCCAAGGTCCCTTCCAACTCTGTTATTCTATTCAATTCTAGAATGAAAAGGGGTGGGGCATAGAAGGAAAGGGGATAAGTAAATGGCCTATGGACAGAGAAGCAGAGGGGATTCTGGACACTGGCAGTTAATTCCTGCAATGAAACACAGTTAAATTGAGGTGGAGACCAACTAATTTTACAGCTAAATATCTTATGATATAAGCAATTAATTTGAATGATTACTCCAATTAATATTGCTTGTACAGGCAGGCCTCACTTACTGATTGCCTTGTTCAGCAACTGTTCAGTTAGAACAGGGTTAAAAAAAGCTTTGCAATCAATCCTTGCATTTATGACCAACCCAAGCATCCTATGGTCACACAGGATTGCACTGTGGGTGCTTTGCAACTCACAGTAGTGCCACCATAATCCATTTGGAATTTTAAAAGAATATCTTGAACAGAATCCATATGCGAGAATGGCAAGTATCTGTAGCTCGGGTGGAGAATGAGAGTGGAGGTTCGCTCTCCAAGGTTGTGGGTTGGGTTGGTTCTGAACATTTTATTACCAGATGGTAACATCTTCAACAGAGTTCAGAGCAGTGGTGGAATTCAAAATATTTTACTACCAGTTCTATGCAGGGGTGGGATTCAATTTTTTTAACTACCGGTTCTGTGAATGTGGCTTAGTGGGCATGGTAGGGTAAGGATACTGCAAAATCCCCATTCCCTCCTCACCCCACTGACCTGCTTTCCAGCTCCATTCTCCTGTGCAGGGCAACCAAAGAAGACCCAGCCAATGAGCTGGGACTCGGGAGACAGTGAATAGATGGGGGCAGGGCCAGCCAGAGTGTCAGCATTCCAGAAAACCTCCATTCCAATCAGTAACTCCAAAACAAACATATCTCAAAAGTACCTTTATTAGAATAGCACCTGGCACACCTGTGTTATCCCGAATCTAAAAGAGGCAGAGAATAGATGGGGGCGGGGCCAGTCAGAGGTGGCATTTTCCAGTTCTCTGAACTACTCAATATTTCCGCTACCAGTTCTCCAGAACTGGTCAGAACCTGCTGAATACCACCCCTGGTTCTGTGGGCTTCATGCATGCATGGAACGTTCTAAAAAGGGGAATTTTAAGCACGAAAACTTACCTTCATCACTGGTGAGTAAAACAGCTGAGGCCCTGCAATCTGCTCTGCCGTGCCTTTCAGCTGAGCTACAAACAAAGGAAATATAGGACAGGAAAGGGTGGGGGGCGGATGGGCAGGGCCAACTGCTGACTGGTGCTACCAGTTCGCTAGAACCGGTGCGAACCGGAAACATATCACCTCTGGTTCAGAGGAATAAACTCAGCTCAAGTTGTTGACTAGTCTGGTAACGAAACGTTTGGAAACCAACCCACAAGCTTTATTCCAGCATTTTTCTCTCTCATCAAAAACCGAATCCTGAGTAGTGTTTTTCAACTTTGGCCACTTTAAGATGTGTGGATGGCTCCAATTTCCAATAAAATATGGTATATAAAATCATACATTGCAATGACTTACCTGTCAATGACTACTTCAGCTTCAACCGTAACAACACTAGAGCAAACAATAGATACAAACTCAAGGTTAACCGCACCAAACTTGATTGCAGGAAATACGACTTCACCAACAGAGTGGTCAGTGTCTGGAATACTCTACCTGACTCTGTGGTTTCTTCCCCAAACCCCAAAAACTTTAACCTGAGACTGTCTACTATTGACCTCACCCCTTTCCTAAGAGGTCTGTAGGGGACATGCATAGGCGCACCAACTTGCCTACCTTTCCTGTCCTATTGTTTCTTTTATTTTTCTTATATGTACCCATTTCATGTATTCATAACTATGTATATACTTATATCTATTATCTTGTAAGCGATTGACAAATCAGAATAAATAAATAAAAATAAATAAAATAAAAATTTAAGAATTCCCCATCCAGCATGCTTAAAAGTTGCCAAGGTTAAAAAAATATCAGGGATCTAGTGCATGTCATTGGTACAGACAGGAGTCCAAGACAGCGGAAGCATATGCGTTCATAATGATGCTGTGATGTGCATCCCAACAGGCACGTTGCGTAGCAGCCACAAAATAACCAATTCCTGGTGGGTACCAATATCCTCTAGTTAACCCCAGGAGTAGTAAATATACCAATGTATTCTTGCAAAGTTGCACAAGCCTTCCCTCTTAAGCATGACAAATCTTGCTCAGTGCAACAGAAACCAAGCATAAAATGTTACACTCAAGCAGAATAGGTTCATGACAGAGAATAGGTGCATGGCAGAATTGTGACTGAAGAACAATATTGTTTAATGTGCCTCCCCATGTAATTATTAACATGTTCAGTATTTGCCACAGTTCCACCATCCTGGAATGATGTGGTTGCCATTTGAGATCCTCCCAGCCGCGTCTGACAAGCAGGGAAGCTGGTGTTCTGACCCAGCCTTCACAATCCCCACTCAACAGCCTACTCATGAGGAGAAACCCCTTTTTATTTAGAAAGGCAGGAATTCACGGCATTCAGTGACAAAGCTCCAGGTCACACATCCGTAGGTGATAACAATCTCTTAGTTCCCTGCAGGGAGCCTCAATTAGCCCTTCATTTATTTTTTATTTATTTGATTTGTCAATCGCTTACAATAGGTATAAGGATAAACATAGTTATAAATACAAGAAATGAGTACATATAAGAAAAATAAAAGAAACAATAGGACAGGGATAAGCACGTTGGTGCGCTTATGCACGCCCCCTACAGACCTCTTAGGAAAGGGGTGAGGTCAATAAATAGTAGACAGTCTCAGGTTAAAGTTTTTGGGGTTTGGGGAAGAAACCACAGAGTCAGGTAGAGTATTCCAGACATTGACCACTCTGTTGCTGAAGTCGTATTTTCTGCAGTCAAGTTTGGTGCGGTTAACTTTGAGTTTGTATCTATTGTTTGCTCTTGTATTGTTATGGTTGAAACTGAAGTATTCATTGACAGGTAGGACATTGCAATGTATGATTTTATATACTATACTTAGATCGGACCGAAGGCAGCGTAGTTCTAAGTTTTCTAGGTCTAGAATTTCGAGTCTGGTAGCATAAGGTATTCTGCAACGAGTAGAGGAGTGGAGAACTCTTCTTGTGAAATATTTCTTCAATCCCAACACAAAGAGTTCTGACCAATCTTGTTAATGGCAAGGAAATCCTGGTAAGGAATCTGCCAGAAGGAACTCTTCTGGAGCATGAATGGATGTCTCCTCCGACAACCATGTCTCCCACACCCTTCCTCCTTATCCCAGCCAGGGAGGGGCTTGTTAACATCTCCTTCTTTTCCTGGACAGCTGGCCCTCAGTCCTGCGTTGCTCTCCCCTCCGTGCTTCTCTGTGGGCCCAGCTGTTCCTCCCCCTCGCTCAGCTCAGGCCCCGAAAAACGACTGTCTCTCCACCTAGGTGTGAGTAGATGGGTCCTGCTTTGCATCGGCCCAGGTGGTAACCCAGGCACCCCCTCCATCTCCTCTGACTCATCTGACTCGACTGCAGTCGGCAAACAACAGCTGGGTTTTGCTGAAGGACTGCATGTTTCACTTAAGCTTTGCTTAACAACCATGGGGGAAACGTTTATAAGAATCAGGCGCAAACTTAACAGCTTCATGAAAATGAGAGCACCAGCTACCATAGCCATTTCCAAACAACAAAGCCATTGAAGTGTGTAATGGTTTTAGCCCTTTTTTGTGTGAAAACAGTGAAGAGGAATACGTGCGATAAGGATTACTGTTCCAATGAATAGAATTGTTTGTGCGCTGCCAACCATCAAAGCATCTGTAGTGGCTAGATAATAGTATCATAAAGCTTCCCTCGCTTTATGCTAGGATTATATTCTCAGCCCTCTTTTCAGATCCTTTTAGCGTCCAGACAGAAACAGAGTGACTGCTCTCAACTGATCAAAATTCACCCAATCTTTGCCCAGTCCTAGCTTACAATGAAAATGAATGAGAATAATCCACAATAGTTTTCAGAATGATGTTGTCAGGGGTGCAAGTAATACACCCATGGCAAATTGAACTCTGAAGCAGGTAGATTCCTCAAAGAATAATTTATTTGAATATATCATATTGGCACAGACCGGTGAAAACTGACTCTAAAAGTTCCTGTGGTTTTCATGATTAAAAGTAAGCGTTTTTTCCCCTTCCCCACCAATCAGTCACATGGTCCAATCGACTCTGTCCAGTTGTTTGGTAACATCACTCCTTTCTTCAACCAGGTGCCGGGATGGCCTTGGTTCCCAGGGGAAAGTATTTTGTTTTAGCTACAAAACTCCCATCTATCTCTATTCCCCCTTATCTCTATCCCCCCCTCTATCCCTCATCTCCATTGTGGCAACACTGAAACCTCAAAATGGCCTCAGCCAGGCCATCTTCAGAGTTGACAGGTGTTTGATTTCAGGATTACACTGAAGGACCAACAGCAATTTAACCTCTCTAGAGGCTTGGTTCTGTCTTCATACCCAGAACAGCAGCAAAGAAATCTCCAAAAGTACAAATATTGCTTTAGGGACAAGTTCCATAAGTCAATAGCTGCTGGTTTTCATTACCTATTAGTTTACATTCCAAAATGATTATACCTAGAACTTTAGCTGTTTTATGTGCCCCTGCATTGCATATTTGGGAGACCCATACCTGTTGCAGTGCCAATGAAAAGTCTGGCCCAATTTAATTGGAATAGTGAATTTCTTTTGTGACTCTGATTCTACATTCCCGTTTGGAACAATGGCACATTTTTAGTAGCACAATTCAAATTGCTTAATGGACCCATCATGATGACTGGCACTATTCATTATAATGTATGACAGCAAGGGGCACCTCATACAAGAACACATGCTGTGCAAAGGTGGGCAATTAATTTTCCCAAGATGCCATATGAGAAACAGGGATTCTTGTGGAAGGCCAAACAAATACGGACCGTGAAGGTACGTAGGCACGCATGCTAAATTGAATAAAAATTGCACTCACCTTCAAAATAAAAGCAATGCAGTTGTATTTGCATGCATGGCCCATGCTTATATTTGATTTCTAATTTCCGACTGATCTCATGTAAACCCAACAGGGACAGCCAAAGGGCTGGATGTGGCCCAAGGGCCATAAAATGCCCAAGTGTGCTGTACAGTATCAAATAAGTAGTTCATTTCCTTTGTTAAAAATGTTTTCCGTTTCAGTAAGTTGATACATAATAGCAACCAAAATATAATCAAATGCACAAATGAAGATTTAAGTTACATGTTTCATGAACACAAAATATTGCTGCCTTGTTGGTTACGCTTTGTTTTCTTGTGTAAAGGGTATGGGATAGAATGTTGTGTCCAATCAGTTTGTCAGCTCATATAAATGTATTATCTATCTGAAGGATATTTCCAATGCCTTCAAAAAATATAATATAAAAAATTAAGCCAAAGGTTAGGAAAAAAAGAAGCAAAATATTTCAACAGAAATCAAAATAAAAACCACTAAATGTATACTTACCATTTATATGCAATTTCTTGAAACCAGAATGAAAATTCAATGTGAAACAAGGAATATATATGCAAGTATTGATGTAAAATTAATGTAGAGCTACCAAAAACAATTGTACTATTCCATGAACAACTCTTGAACATTCTGAAGACAAATGGATAATGAAAGGAATATTTAACTACCATGCTCGGCTGATTAATCATGGCTTACTGAACAAACCAAACCACAGTAGCTGGTTGCTACAATTCACTAAAGAGCCATGGTGGAGCAGTGGTTAGAATGCAGTATTGCAGACTAATTTCTGCCCAATGCCAACAGTTTGATTCTCACTGGCTCAAGGTTGACTCAGCCTTCCATCCTTCTGAGGTCAGTAAAATGAAGACCCAGATTGTTGGAGGCAAGAGGCTGACTCTGTAAAACTCTTAGACGGGGCTGTAAAACATTATGAAACAGTATATAAGTGTTATTGCTATGTATAAAGTAGCTTTGAAGAGATGTAGTGTTCTTTGGCTTCAAAGACCAAAAGATATCTCTGGCCAGGCAGGAGTCTCCATGTTATCTGTCTACAAGTGTTATTTCATCATCTGTTTTTCCCTAGATCGTGCAATGACAGCCCTCAGTTGTTTCCAAAATGCTAAATGTACAGCACTCGAGCTTAGTGCTTTGTGTGTCTCAGCCAATGTACATGGTTAGAGGCAAGAGGGGAAACCAAAGGATTTCCATTTTTATTTCAAGGCAATAACCTCTTTTTCACTATCTTTATAGAATTTTTATCTAGTTTCACCCAGAAAGTAAAAGTATATGCAGATGATAAGTTGTTTCACCCACTAGAAGGAATTATATGGAAGTTTAAGGTGGGGATTGGCATTATTTAGAATAAGTGGTTGTATTTTAAACATAATTTATAGAGGACTAGAATAGGTTTCAATGTTGTTTCTCTACATTTTTGTGTATGTTTAAAGCCAACCCAAATAATGTAACCCAACTTGTTTTCCTTTTTCGGGCTTGGTTCCTTCCTATATGAGCAATGGATTGCAGTGTTCCTCCGATGTAGTAATTTGTCAGTCATTTTAGCAGTGCAATTCTTGATGTTGGGAGTTGGGAACTGCATTTGCAAAATTTCTAGATAGCAGAACACAAGGCACCTGAATTTTTGTGATCAAACATGCTATTTAGGTCTTTCAGTATATATATTTCACTGGAAACATCAGATGAACAAATGGTCCTCTTTATTTAATGAAAACAAAATGCTTAGAATATACCCACCACATAATCAAGAAAACATAATGCTCTTTAGGAAGTTTCAATTCGTTTGAATACTGCACATTTAACTGCAAGCACAAGGCAAAATGAAAAGAAACCCTATTAAATGAAAAGTAAACAAGTTTATTTCTGTAAATTAAACTGCACAGACTAATCAGTCAATTTTAAACCACCTGATTACCATTCTCTCCCACTGACATTCACAGACAAGGATACAAATATCACTACTCCTGAATTGCTAAAGCAGAAAAACATGCAACAGTGGCAGGAATTTGTTTTACACTAAAATCAGCGGATTTGGGGGGAGACAGCCATATAAGTCAAGGCTTAATATTTTGCTTTATTTTTCTTCTAAACTCTCCTTTGCTCTCATCTTTGTCAATTACTTCCCTTCACACCACTCTTCTGTTCGGCATCATACCGGCCCAATTCTCTTCCGCATCCAACAGAAACTTTATCCCGTTTCCTAATGCCTTCTGATCAGGAATGGAGTTTGGCCTGATTAATATTATGCTTGTTTCTTGTTTAGAAAGACAAACAAGGTCGGACGTTCACGGGTCGAATGAGGAATAAAGCCCAATTTTCAGATATACTATGGCAAAACAAACATGCACACAAAACAATTCGGTGAGAATATTTGGTACTGGAAATCTGAGAATGAAGATGGCCAATACTTGCTGCTGAAGCAAGGTGCTTTAGACACTTTCCAAATTGGCTGCATTGCATGCTATCTACTATTGGTGATATCAACTTGTAGGGTTCACTTTGATCTAAGCTGCCACCTGGGTAATTTAGTGACACTCTCTGTCTAGAGTGGGGGGAAAACTCTGACCATAAAATGGGATCTGTACATTGGCCTCACCAAAATCTCTCTCCATCATTCCTTTCACAAGTCAACATTTGTTCTAACTGGCTTTGCTCCAGTCACCCGGGTACAAATTATGGCCAAAAGACAAACAAAAGCAAGAAAGTTACAGCATGGTATTTCCTAGGGCAGCTGTCACCTAACTACATTAAAGTCTGGAGTGGAAGATTTTGTGGGTATCCAGAGGCGATTTGTGCCATGCGTTTCCGAAGGCTAAGAAAAATACAAATCCAAAAGCTGTACACCGCATCAGACAGGTAATTAAAGGAACAATCCAGGTGAAGGAAACCAACAAAGAGGGAGATATGGTAAAGGTCAAACATTAGTGTTAACGTGAGATCGCATGTCAACAATTTACATTTTAAAAAAGGAAAAAAACCCTTATAAAAAAGATGTTACTAAGACACAGCCACAATAAGTTAAGTGCTTCTGTAAAATAGCATGCTGCTTCTTATTGTCTCTAAATTCCTATATACTTCGACAGCATAGTTGTATATCTGAGGTACATTAGTTTATATATGTATAGATAAACATTGTAAAAAGGTTATTTTTTTCCATCCAGTTTTTTGTCTTCTTCCTCTCCAAGGAAGAACAAGGGAAACATTCCTAAAAGGCAGCCAATGGTCACTCCAATAGCTTTACCCTAAAAAAAAAGAAAGAAAGAGGGGAAAAAACAAAGAGAATGGGATGTTGATTTAGGATCAAATCCAATACTGAACATCCAATTAACATCAAGTTATGTACAGGTGGTCCTCGACTTACGACTACAATTGAGCCCAAAATTTCTGTTGTTAAGTGAGACATTTGTTAAGTGAACTTTGCCCCATTTTACTACCTTTCTTGCCATCGTTGTTACGTGAATCACAGCAGCTGGTCAGTTAGTGACCTGTTTGTTAAGTGAACCTGGGCTCCCCGTTGATTTTGCTCGTTGGAAGGTCACAAAAGGGGGTCACGCGCGTCTGAATTTTGATCACATGACGATAGGGATGCTGCGAAGGTTGCAACTTTGAAAAGTGGTCATAAAGCCACACTTGTCAGTGCTGTTGTGATTTTGAATGGTCACTAAATTATAACTGTTGTAAGTCGAGGACCACCTGTGGTTCAGGATGAAGTTTTCAGGTTAAGAGCTTATCACTTTGCACAGGAAACGACGTGCAATTAAGTAGATCTGAAATCCTCTTGTTAGAATCAGTGGTGTTCAGATTATGGGGCCTAATAATCTACCCTAAAAGATTCTGTTTCTATTTTTACCCCCACAGGAATAACCGATAATAATGCATATGTAGTTGGTATCCAAAGTCTTGTGCTTAGGCAATATTGGAAGTTGCTGTTTTTCTCTGTCTTGGTTTCCCTTGTGCTGCCATCCATCAATACACATACTCACCAAGTGTGCACTAACACGTGTTTGCCACATATCCGCTTGTTTGGGGGTGAGATCAGGAATTGAAAGGCCTAATCTGGAGGCCACAGCTTCAACATAGCCTGCAAGACTTGGGAGAAAAAAAATACATATACAATTGAGCACAGGAATCTCTGAAACATACCAATTTTGCTTAATTTTGCTTAAAAAAATAGTGAGCAATTAAAGAGTCATGCTGTAGAATACTCTGCATTGAGAACCCAGCACCAATAAACACAATAGAAAAGGGACCATTTTAAATCTTGAATGTAATATTTTGCATGATTCATAATTTGCATAAACATTCTAATTTAGGTATAGCAAAAATATAAGCCCGCTCCTGTCCTCTTTGGTATTTTTTATCATTCTTGCCTTTTAAAAAAATACTTAATGTGAAATATTTTTGGTTCAAATCATTCAATTCTTGTATCATGCTAAATTTATTAAACCTCCTTAACTGCCCAATTTTCCCTGGAAAAGCAGAATATAAATTTAATAAAAACACAGCTCCCTGGAATCTTCCGGTTTGTCGGCTTCATGAGCGGCAGGGATTTGCGAAGCTGCGCGATCCCTGCCGCGCTAGCCGTTTTGGGGCTCCGACCCAGCCGGGACGGAGCTAGGCTGCCCTGCAGGGGCAGCTGAAGGTAGGGGGATCCGGAGAAGGGTTTGGGGTGCTGCAGACCCCTCCCTGACCGGCAGAACCCCCTTTCCCAGGACGGTGCAGCGCGGTCCGTAATGGCCGCCACAAAGAAGCTGGCAGCCGGGTAAGAATGCGCAGGAGGAAGTGGAGAAAGTGATTGAGAGGAGAAAGTTTTTCTTGGCTCCTAGGACTCTAAGACATATTTAATAAAATTCCTGAAAAGTATGACTTTCTGAATGATACCTGCCAGAAGAGGAAAAAGCGGCTGCTTGAAGGTGCTGAAAGGATAGCTTTCCTCTTTTCCTACGGAATAAATAACTGGATATTAAGAAACCTATTTTTTTAGGTGGAAATTGGTTTTAAGCGATGAGTGGGAAGAGAGAGGATTAAAAAGAAAATATTTGTATGCTAAGATTTGTTGGAGCAGATGCCTTAAGGATTTGAAGACTAGAATATATTGTAACAAGACTTTAAACAGATTTGGACTTTCTTTCTCTTTGATTGATATCACCCCAGAAGGAGAAAGTGAGAACTCTGCCTTGGTTTGGACTGATTGATAACTTTGGGACTGTTTTATCTTTTTTTATTTTCTTTTGAATATTCTGGTTGTTGTAAGAAGAAAGAAGGAGAAAAGAAAAGAAAAGATTTATAATGGCTCTTTCTGTTGAGGAACTAAGAAATGGTGTGGAAGAAGCTTTCCTTTTCTTAGAAATGGCGCTTACTAATTATCAACAAAAATTACAACAGATGAAGACAGCAGAGGAACAAGAAAGAAAGGAAGGAGCCATCTTTAATGAATCTCAGAATTTGATCCAGAAAAAAGGAAGAGAAGAAAGAAAAGAAAAGAAGAGAAAAGAAGAAAACTAAAGGATTTAAGGACTTAAGATCTAAAAAACATTTAAGAAAGGGAAAAATAAAGTGCAAAACCAATATGATGATTGTAAACAAAGGGGAAAAGAAATCGACAGAGAAGGGAAGCCGGTAAGGCAGAGGCTAGAAGAAGGGGGTAGAAAGGTTTGTTGGGAAAAGAAAGAAAGGGAAAAGGTGGAGAAAAGCTACAACGTTTTGAAATTAAATGGAAAAAAGGAATTTTTATGGATAATGGATAAAGTATAATTTAAAAAAAAAAAAAAAAGATTTTGCAAGGTACATAAGATGAGATGGTAGTATTGCAATGGTTTAAGAGTTGATAAGAGATTAAAATGTTAAAATGTTTAAAAATGATTGGTTTTAAAACTTAATAATAGGAGAGGTTTAGAATATTGTTTTAATTAAAGAGTTTAATAAAATTATGGTATTGATGTTATTATAAAATTTTTATTATAGTATTTCTTTTTAATATTTGGATTTATTCTCTAATTATGCACTTAATTGTGTTGGATGTATTAGTTAGATAGAATGTACCAAGCAAAATCTGATTGGGTATTAGATATTATTTTAAAGATTAATTTGATTAACTTAGGGGGAGATAGAAAGGCATCATACTCTGATTAATGATTTCAGGAGAAACTGATTTTCTTTTTTTTCATAAGGGATGAGACAAAGGGATGATAAAAATGGACAAAAGATACAAATATAATGATTTAAACTAAGATGATTAATTAAGGTAGAATTAAGAAGTGTGAAATATGTGGAGAAGTTAATATAGAAGGCTTAGAATGGTAAATAAAATAAGTAATGATATGTAAGATGAGCATGAATATAATTGAAGTCCATGAAGAGAGAGACACCTGGGTCCAAGTTACTTTCCAAAAGATATTTTTTTATGTTTTGTGTGTTGTGTGTATATGTCTTTTTGGGGAGAATTGGTAAAAACTTGTAGAAATATAGAATGAGAATAATGGTAACTAAGTCAGAAAGAAACAGATGAAATAATAATAATGATATTGAATAAGAGTAAAGAGAAGTAAAGAGAAATTGAATAAGAGGTTTTGGTATATTATATGGAAATGGTTTAAAACAGAATCATAATTTATCTGACTTGTTAAATTTACAAGGGAAAAAGGTTTAAACATGTAATGAATAATGATAATTTGTGTGTTTTAAAAATTAATAAAACTTGTTTTAAAAAAAAAAAAAAAAACACAGCTCCCTGCTAGATTATTCTTTGGGTCATACTACAATGTCAACTCCTGAAGTTCCCATTCTTCTTAACATAAATGCCGATTCTTACTTGATTTGAGAACTGGGTTAGAATTCAAAACAGAATGAGGAAATATGAACTTAAGTTAAGGCAGGTACTAATCTATGAAATTACACCTTTTGCCCCAACACCCTAACTTGAATTGTAGTTTCAAGCTTCATTACTCTGTACCAGCCTATCCTCAAATCCCAATAAATATATCAAATTTAAAAAACTGAAGGAACAAAAACATTTCCATGGTCAAATCAGATTGTTAATTACTCAAATTGTTATGGTGCTTTTCCAGGTACCATTCTGAGCTAAGGCATTTTGAGCTTCAAATGGTGGTGTTAACAGAAAAATACTGCAAGTTCATGAAAAAATATATAATTAAATTTACCCCAATCCAGCTAAGTCTGAGACAAGATTTCCCAAGGCAGCAGCTAGATAGATGGAAAATTATAGCATTATATAAATTAGTAACATTGCAGAAATACCCAGAAAATGTTTTATAACCATATTATCGCTTAAAACTAAAATTCTTCTGAAGACTATTATTGGATATATTTATATACCTCATAAAAGCTGCTTTTCAACATAGTATAAAAATATAACATCAATCAGCCATCATGATTTTTTTTTTTAAAGTATGAAGAACGTCACAAATTTAGCAGGGTAATTTACAAAATTGTTCAGTAATTGGCCATGGTTGATCCCTAGGACAGGAAGCACTTCTAGGTTATTGCTATTAAAAGTGAAGTAGCTCCCTCAGATTTTTTGGGGGTACTCAGAGAATCAGAAACACAGTCCTCAGAAGAGGAACTTGAGGGGGGAAAATTCTTTTAAATGGGCCTAAGAAGAGGTTTTAAATAAAAAAGGGACTTCGATTTGAGCCCAGGAACGAATTGAACCAAGGAAATTAATATAACAATACCAATTGTAAAATACTTTATGTCTCACAATGATTATACCTCCGTTCTCCACTCTTTAGTATAAGTATGTGTAGATGATTAGCTCCAACTAGAAATCAAGCATCATGAAAGCTACACGTTATTTTCTGCAGGTATCCCATTGGCCTCTATAGAAAGGGAATGCTGATATGACAGATCTTTTATCTGCTCCAATAATATACTGTTTATATTCTCTAGAGCAAGATCATGGCAAACTTTGATCTACAATAAACCAACATTCAAAACTCAATTTAAAACTAAGTACAGTAGTGTTTATTTTATTTGAAGAAAGCATATTCTATTTCTCAAAATTATACCAAACTTTCTAAAGTCAAACTACTAAATAATACGTAAAGGCTAAACCAAATTTCTTCAAAAGCTGGAAGCAAAACGAGGAGGCCAGTTCTTCATATGGAGAATCTGGGTGTATATATTGTATCACGCTAAACCACAGACTGTTAAACCGTAACAGCAGACTTAGCCAAAATCCAACATCACAAAATGGTCTAATGCCAAGTGACTCATCCTTTAATCTTTTTTAAGAAAAGCAATCAAAAAGCTGAGTCCAAACAGAAGGACGGGTCAATAGAAGCTCCTTTCCTCCAATAATACGTATTTTTCTTTTCCTCACTTTTTCCTCTCCTCCCCCCAAAAAGTGCAAGATCTGCTTCTTTTCTAATGAATTGACAGTTGATCTATTGGTTGCAACGAAATCGATCAACTGACTTGTCACCAGAGGCTGATATTGTAGGTTGGCTCAAAGTCTCCCAGCTATTTTTCATGCCTAAGACAAAACTAGAATTCACAGTCTCCTGGTTTCTAGATAGGTGCCTTAGCCACTAAACCAAACCATTGTTTCCTCCAAAGACAATAACAAATCATCCAATTATTGTTCAGACAGTATGTCATAATTGTTTCCCCTTTGCAAAAAAAAAAAAATCCATACTCTTTCAATTACTTCTACAAAATAAACTACCCCATATTTTTGTATCCATATAGGGAAATGGCTGTCAGATAAAGCTATTTTTAAAAAAGAATAGAAATGCTATCTTATTTAAAGATACAATTTCCCCAAAATTGTGTTGGAAGAAGTAGAAGAAAAATATCAGGAAACTTCAGACAAAGGTGTAAGTGTTCCTAATTTTATCTCGTGATAAAAGTTTCCACTGATGTTAAGCACACGCTTTCCTCAAACAGCAGCAAAGGGTTCTGTGATTTTCACTGTGCACAGACCCTTCAATGATAAACAAACAGCTATAAAAATCCACATAAACAGCAATGACCTTGATTACTTGCCTGCCATGGTAGAAATTCCAAGCACAATCCCTATTGATAACTCTATCTGTGTGCCCTAAAAATAACAGAGAATTTCATTATCACCCACTCATTATAGACAAAGCTTCAAGAATGCGAGTGTAAAAAGGGGGAACAGGGCACACCTGCTCACCAGTTCCTCTAGAACAGCGGTTGCCAACCGATGGGCCGTGAGAAAATTTTGGTGGGCTGCAGAGAAATCTCACCCCCAGAGCACCCCTCCAAAGCAATTAATCCAGGCTGCACAGAAACACAAGGCTGCTCCGCCCACATGGCCCGCGGGAACCCTCCCCGCCCACTCACTCCTTACCCGGCAAACTTGTCTGCTAAGTTGCTATTTTTCCTTTTTCCGACCATCATTTGTTCTGCTGTGCCTGGGAGATTTAGATTAGCTAGGAAGTAAGAAATAGTTGGATTTCTTGCTTTCTAGCTAAGCACAGCCAAACCTTCCTTAGGACTGAAGGTCTGCTTGCAAGCAAATTCAGTGCAGACTTACGGCAAGCAAATTTGAGAGACTGAGCTAGCCGATGGCAGATAGATAGATCACTGAATGATTCTGTGAGCAACTCAATCTGCCTGCTTTGCCTGATTTTGGATAAAAAGTTGCTTTTTTATAAAAAATTCAATATTTACATACATGGTGTGTTGTGAGTTAATTTTGTGAGTTTGCTTGCAAGCAAATTTTATGTGACAGACTGAGCTAGCCAATGGCAGATAGATAGATTTCTGAATGAATCTGTGATTCTGTGAGCAACTCAATCTGCCTGCCTGCTTTGCCTGATTTTGTGTAAAAGTTGCTCTTTTTTTATAAAAAATTCAATATTTATATATTTATATTTACATACAAGCAATGCCCAGCCAGTCACATGACCACCAAGCCACACCCACAAATTAGGTCATGCCCACAGAACCAGTTAATGGTCCCTGGGATCTAAAATTATGAATTTGGTGGTCCCCGAGGCCCAAAAGGTTGGTGACCCGTGCTCTAGAACAGGCGTGTCAAACTCAAGGCCCGTGGGATGCTTAGAACTGGCCCACGGTGCCTCTGCCAGTGAAAACGGAGCTTGGGAGGGTCGCGCCCCCCCCCCGAGCTCTGTTTCCACTGGCAGGGGGTTGAAGGAGGCGGTCGCAGCTGAAAATGGGGCCCGGGGGGGGGGCATGTGCAGCCCTCCCTGGCTCAGTTTTTGCTGGCAGAGGGCTAGCAAAACAAACTAAAAACAAACCAAATGGAGAAATATTTCCCCTTTTGTAATTCATGCAAGAAGGGACAGGAAAGGAGAAAGGGAAAGAGGAAAGACTGCAAGGAAGGAAAAATAAAGAGGAGTAGGAAGAAGGAAGGAAGGAAGGAAGGAAGATTATGAGAGTGAGGGAGGGTCTGACAGAAGTCCTGTCTTAGTACCTAGTCACCACAGGTGACATCAAGCTGGCCACATCCACCCTGAACACACCTCCCCCCCTCGAGGTCAAACACAACCCGGATGCGGCCCTCAATGAAATCCAGTTTGACACCCCTGTTCTAGAAGACCCCAAAGCAATATGCATGTTACTGCATTGATATAATGGTGTGTTAAAGCAGAACTGAAACTAGCAATGCTTCATTGCTGCAATACTACAAATATTTCAGTATATATAAAGATTGGTATCAAGATGACTTACCGCAGCAATCATAATGGCATTATCAAAAAATCCAAAGCCTACAAAAGGTATTGCATTGTGGAAGAACACTAGAACAAAAGAGAGATGTATAATGCTTTAAGTACTTTAAATTGCCGTTTGCAAAATTATATTAAATAATATGACAATGTTTGTTATTTATCCAAATAAGGGTCGAAATGTGGTTAAATTCCCAGGCACGACACTGTTTCTATAAATAACCCAAACCAGGAGGGGCTTTTCCTAGTCTCTTGAATACAACTAACCACCAGCAACCTGCATGCAGCGATCGCCAACCCCAAAGTGACTATCTCTGAAAAGCCAGATCCATTCTGAGTACTTTCTAGATAATTCCATCTGCAGTAGGGTGATGCAGTGGAAAAAGCAGCACATACATCGAGGAATCAGTGACAGTCACTGATGGAATTGCTCTGGACACAGCTAAAAAAGTGATTTTAGCCAATCTGTAAAAAAGATAGATGAGGAAGAATTCAAAGAGATCCTCATCAGAGAAGAGACCTCTGCTATAGACCCTGAACTGGCATGGCTAATACTGTCCCCCCAAATTCTAAGAGTGGCCACACTGCAGTTCTTGGAGGCTTTCAATCCCTTAACCCACGGAAATATCTGACAAACAAACAAATAAACAAACAAACAAATAAATAACACAAAACAGACACTAGCATTTACCATGTTTCAGTTGTCCAGTGGATGGTGGTGCAACTTCCAGCTTCTCTAAATTTAAAAAAAAGGAATTTATAAGCATAGAAGTATTTGGCGAGTTATTTTGTACACAGCAGTGTTTAAATGTGAACACATAAAATAATAATTCTGATGAAAAAATATAGGTAAGGTAGATTCTCCACAAGCTTCATTGGAATTAAAAAAAAAAACACCCATCTCTTCTGTTACCAAATATGACACATTTTTACTGAACTTTGTTATCACTATAACTTTGTTGTCACTTTGTCCCACAATTTAAAATGGCTTTTTGTATTCAAGGAACAGGTAAGATGCTTTGAAAAGCACCTTCCCCATTTGAAGAAAAAAAATCATATATATATATATATATATATATATATATATATATATATATATATATATTTATTGGGGGGGCAGAAATCATTTATATTTTCATTATCTAGATAAAACCCATCCTTAGCCAGGAAAGGCAGAACTACTTTTACATCTGAATTAGCACTATAAAAAAATATTAAACTGCCCAGAATAATTTTGTAATGTTTGTTTATGGCTGTCAAATAGTTCCATGTCAGAAATCTTTATCAATTTCTACTGACTTCAAGGATTATTCAGGAAATAAAAATTATTTTAATTAACAATGAAAGAAATTGCTTAAGCAGTAGATCACCAAAAATTGGCAGCGTAACTAATATTTACCAGCCATAGAGAATTAAGGATGTCATGAGGAGGTATCTGGCAACCGTATGGTAAAATTTATCGTAATTTTATGAAGTTTAAGGTTTGGGGTTATTAAATAAAGATTTTAATTTCTGTTTGCAATGTGTAGTATATTTCTATTTAAGCTGCTTGGATTCACTTGACTGAAAATATACAGACCTGCACCCTGAATCTGTTTTTGTGAAAAGCAACCTATGGGTAGTTGATTATTTATTTATTTATTTATTTATTTGATTTGTCAATTGTTTACAAGATAATAAGTACAAGTGTATACATAGTTGTGAATATATGAAATGGGTACATATAAGAAAAATAAAAGAATAAGAGAAACAATAGGACAGGGACGGTAGGCACACTGGTGCGCTTATGCACGCCCCTACAGACCTCTTAGGAAAGGGTGAGGTCAATAGTAGACAGTCTAAGGTTAAAGTTTTTGGGGTTTGGGAAGAGACTACAGAGTCGGGTAGAGTATTCCAGACATTGACCACTCTATTGCTGAAGTCGTATTTCCTGCAATCAAGTTTGGTGCGGTTTACTTTGAGTTTGTATCTGTTGTGTGCTCTTGTGTTGTTATGGTTAAAGCTGAAGTATTCATTGACAGGTAGGACATTGCAATGTATGATTTTATATACCATGCTTAAGTCGGACCGAGACGAGGCGTAGTCGAGGTTTTCTAGTTTTAGAATTTCGAGTCTGGTGGCATAAGGTATTCTACAACGGGTAGAAGAGTGGAGAACTCTTCTTGTGAAATACTTCTGGACTTTCTCAATTGTGTTAATATCACATACGTAATAAGGATTCCAGACTGATGAACTGTATTCGAGTATTGGTCTAGCAAATGTTTTGTATGCTCTGGTTAGTAGTGAGATATTACCAGAGAAAAAGCAACGTAGGATTAGGTTAACAACTCTTAATGCCTTTTTGGCTATGTAGTTGCAGTGGGCTCTAGCACTTAGATCATTAGAGGTGAGTATTCCCAGGTCCTTTACAGAGCTTGGGTCATCAACAAGATCTTGACTATTCAGCTTGTATTTTATTTTCTGATTTTTTTTACCAATATGTAAGACAGAGCATTTATTTGTTGAGATTTGAAGTTGCCATATGTTAGACCATTCAGATTATGATTTAACAAAAGTACTGATCATGGTTGGCAAAGAATTACAGCAAATGGATATCATTTAATCATGTTTCAAACAAGTCAGGTGTCATGAGTAATATTAAGTTATGACTCCTGGTTTGCAAATCACAGCGGCTGCATTCACAAATCACATTCAACAACACCCACAGTCCATTGCAATTTTGAGTAATGGGCACACACAATTATATATTGCATCAAAGTTAGCTCTTACTGGTGACTATTTAGCACAATCTAACCTGTTTCTCCATGCAAAGCTCCTGGAGTAAGAGGAGGAAATAGAAACAATACAATGCAAAATAAATACTGTATATGCCAGTTCAGAGCCTCTGAGAGAATGATGACCTGACATAAAGAAATCTACATAGACAGAATGAAGGATTTTGTCTTCCCTGAATTTACCTTCTGTGCCTCAAATCTGATACTATTTCAGAGTATATAATATGTATTCCCTCTGCAATCTGTTTGTTAAGAAAGCTGCTTGATGGTGAGAATCTTAAATGCCTTAGAAAAAGGCATTTTTTTCTCCTCTTTTTACAAAGATTTTATTCAAGAATCCTTTAAAAATGGCACAGTACAATAAAAGATGTTTGCACTGCTGGATAAGAGGCACAGGAATCAAATCAATATTTTAACCTTATTTTAATAAGTGGAATATTCTCTCAGAAACAGATTATGAGAACTAAGGCTTCAAATGAATGTTTCATTTGCAGGTTTTACATGAATATGCAGATATTTATCAAAACATACTTTTATCAGTAACTTCCTGCCTTTGGCCTCATTAACACAAAAAAGTAGTTATCAAACATGGATAAAAAATCCCAGGAGCTTGGATATGTACTTTCCTGTGGTAATATTAAATATTAAAACTAACCCACATTCAAAACGTATAAATAAATGTAACATCTTCTATAATGTTTTCAACCTTTCTTACAAATAGTCCTAGACTTATGACCACAATTGGAATCGGAACTTCCAAAGCTATATGATGCAGCCCTTAAGTGAGTCATGCTTGATGTTGTGACCTTTTTTGCTGCAGTCGTTAAGCGAACCCGGCTTCTCCCATTGATTTTGCCTGTTGGAAATTGCAATACCACTTAGACTTATACACTGCTTCACAATATTTTTATAGCACTCTATTAAGTGGTTCTAAACAGAGTCAGCACATTGCTTCCAAACAATCTGGATCCTCATTTTACCCATCTTGAAAGGATGGGAGACTGAGTCAATCTTGAGCCAGTGAGAATTGAACTGCTGGCAATGGGCAGAGTTAGCCTGCAATGCTGCATTTTAACCACTGCACCACCATGGCTCTATAAACCCTCCAGAAAGGTTGCAAATGGCAGTCATATGATCCCAGGACTCTGCAACCATTGTAAATACATGCCATTTGCCAAGTGTCCAAATTCTGATCACCTGAAAGTACGGATGCTGCAATGGTCGTAAGTGTGAGGACTGGTCATAAGTCATTTGTTTTCAGCACCATCACAATTTCGAACCGTTGTTAAATGAATGATGGTTAAGTCAAAGACTACCTCTATTTTCTCTTCTGTTCTGTGCTACAATCACATCAACTCTTGGTAACACTTTGGTATCACACCAGAACCTAAGAAGTATAGCATGAGTGCCAAGTTTGCTGTGTCACATTGCCATCATGTGACATTTCGCGACAGTTTTCCCATTCGTGGAGCTGAGGGCGTGGACTGCGTGTGATGCATCCGGCCCATGGGCCACCAGTTTGACATCCCTGAACTATATAACTTGCATTTGTGTTGGATCCCTAAATGGAGGGGGATGAGTAAGGACATGCTTGTGTTATCAAGTTGTAAACCAGTCACCCACATTTGAATCATACTTTGTCTGGAACACATGCTGGAAAATGTAAGAAAATTATCAGGTGGGCAGGAATACCTTGACTGGGGGGGAAAGGATAAATGATGTAAGACTTTCCATTCATAAAAAAAATACATCAGAAATGAATGAAATTTCAGCCAGTGCAGAAAAAGCAGTTGTTTTCATTATTACAGTAATAATTGGAAGGCCAGCAGTAACTTTTCTCATATGAAGTGAATCACATATGTAATTAATTAGTTACAATTGCAACAACCATTTGTTTCAAATGCAAAAGAGCACAGTAAGCGACTGGGGGTGAATTTCTAAATCTCATGCAAATAAACGCTGTAGCTTAACGTTAGATGTGTTCCAAAGCCAAATGCCTCTTCAAAAATATCTTTTAGAGTAACAATATTAATAAAATAAAGACAATCTTGCAAGCAAGCAAACAGCAGAAAAACACGGCTGTTCTCAAGGTTCAACTACAAGCAGGGCGTGGTCATAAAATGACAGATCATTTCGTCTGACTGGGGAGAATTCTTCAAATCATGGTTTGCTATTACATCCAGACAAGACAAAGATGTCAAAATGTCCAAAATTAAACTGAATATAACCCATAGTAAAATATATGTTAGAGGCCTTATCAGAATGTATAAGCTTTTCAGATATTGCCATTCTCACTTGATCTAAACTAAACTGCAAGCAAATTCTGATTAAGAATTTGGCTAATGATTCTTTTAGAGCAGTTTGGCAGTTAATTGGGATAACTGTTATTTTAGAAGCAAAAATCCTTATCTTCTTACTGTTACTCTGAAAGAAATCAAATGCTGATACAGAAGAAATAACCGAAAGCATTTATATCAGGACATGCGAGATCATTTGATGGGGAAACATGTATGGTTATGTGACCAGCACCATTTTCTCACATCATGCCTTGTTTTATCAACAAATAGCAAAATTTACTGTACCCAAAGCCCTAGGTATTTCTGCTGATGCTACCTGTTTCACTGACATCTTAAATGGTACCAGCGGTTTAGGAAATCTGGATGCTAAAAAGTTTTCATACAAAAGAAACATCACGTTATTTTACTTTCAGCTGAACATTTAAAATTTTCATTATTCAAATCTAGAATCCCAAGTTTATTTGTTTAGAAGTAACAGTCACTGACTTTAATGGATATAAACTTCCTTATAAACACTGTTTATCTTGCATCTCTCACTGTGTCACTAATAGGATGGAACATTAAACTGAAAATGAACCTTCACTTCACCTTCACCAAATTAAATATGTAACCATATTCTCATTTAGTCTGGTCCACTGCACTTCATAAAAAACACTTGTACAAACATATGAATTCTCATGCAAAAAAAAATATGAAATATTTGTGATTTGCAACAGGAAATAGCTTAACTGATAGTGAAGATTTTCTGACTTGAATTGTAAGGCAGTATTAGTTCATTACGAAAATAAAGCACAATCCATGGCAGTACAGTCTGTTTTTTCATGCTTCCAACCCATCTTGTTGTATTGACCAGGTGATGTTAGGGACATTTTCACACACCATTTTCAGTCCCACCAACTCATCACAGACTGATTCCCAATATCCTGTGGTTTTCCTTACCAATGCCATTCTTGCAAAGTTATAAACAACTCGTGCAACAATCAGTCCACCATTCAACTGAGCAACACTGTAGGAAAAAAACTGCTACCCAATAAAATCTACACTCCCAGGGTACCTTAGAGCTGCATGCTCTCACCACATCTGTTTTACATGTACATGAGGCCATACTGTTGATACACATTTATGTATCTTGTCCTTTGACTGGACAAGCCATGCTGTTGCAATCACGTCCCAATGCTTAGACCCTGTGAAACTTTGAACATGAAAGAACAAGCTCAACTCAACCAGGCAAAATTGAGTAGCGGTGGGTGTCTGGGCCGCTTGGTGCTGGGAATCCTTCAGCTTTGTTCCTGAATGGAGCTAGATTGCCTTGTTTAGGTCTTGTGTGCAATCTACACAGGCTCCACAGCTGCAGCTTGAAAAACAGATGGTAGCTGTGGCCAGGAGAACCTTCCCATGGAATATCTGGCACTAGCTGCACCCTTTTCTGAGTCAGAAGGCACTTCTTACAATCATTTATTTGGTCGCTTTCAGGTGCATCTTTGCAATGTGCCCTTGAAAAGCATTTGGAAGATACAGAATATAGCAACACAAGGAATAATGAAGACTGCATCGTGCCCATGTTATTGGTTGACTTCCAGGTGCAATTTAAGCCAGTGGCTGACATCTTTAAAGCCCTACATGACTTAGGTCATTTGGGAGACTACCTGTTTCCTTTTTTTTTTTTTTTTTGCCCATCTCATAAATCTGACAGTTGGCTCATTCTTTGTTCCATCAATTCAACAATGTCCCCTAGCAGGACTCAGGTAGTAGACCTTTTGTCCCCACCTTATCAATTTTAAAAGAGCCTTATAAAAACATGCCTCTTTTCCCCAGCCCTTGAATTAGGCTGACTGGAGGACTTCTTCGTCTGGGAAAAACCTTGTAGCAGTAATTTGTCAACAAGTCCACAAGGCAAACAGGTGTTTTAGCTCCCTGCCAGCAGGCCGGCAACAACCATCAATTTTACAATCAAACATTTGGTTCTTAAAAAGCCCAGACTACGAACTAGAGAACTCTCCTCAAATATTGTCGCATCATAGTCTTTAGAGAACAGAACTTCAATTTCCAGATGGAATATGAATTCATAAGAATTTCATGTAAATAGAGCAAGGATTATTTTTGCAAGTACTGGAAAAATGAAGATATACCGCAAGATGAAGAAATAGTCAAGAAAATACTAGATTGTGCAGAAATGGATAGATTGACATTGAAAATTAAACAGAAAGAGGATGGAGAACATTATCAAACATGGAATTTATTTTACCAATGGTTGGAAAAAAAGGGGTGGAGATTCAGAATGTGATTTGTATTGTTAAGCAAATTAACAGACAACACGATGTTTATTAAGCACTAAGAAATGTATTTAATAGAAAACCAATAAAATAAAATAAAAATTAAATATAGAATTCCATATAAATACACACTGCATTTTATAAACTCTTAGTGCAAAGCTGTACTCAATGTTTCTATTTCTGGTCTTATATTAAGTAAAATAATAGCCCCAGTCTCCCTACAATGCTTATGATGTGATGGGAAGTTTCCAGAAAGATTTTGGACAATAATTAGTTGCAAGATCTGTGATATGCATGTATCCTAAATGCAAAAGTAATCACATAAATCAATAGTGTCCAACCTTGGCAAGTTTAAGACTGTGGATTTCAACTCACAGAATTCCCCAGACAACCATCCCAGGGAATTCTGGGAATTGAAGTCCACAAGTCTTAAAGTTGCCAAAGTTGGACACTTCTGAAGTAAGTTTTTGCAAGTTGGAATAGTAAAGCTCTGTAGTTTTCTACATTATTCCTTGTAATTGTTTTGTAATATTTGTAATATTATGGTATGATTCACATGTGGATTTGTGTAGCATTTAATCATGTTAATCTAGCATGATTGATATCACATTATTATAACAATTAACATAAAAAGAATTATGTCTGATTATGCTTTGAATAGGTTTTTTTTAACCAAAGTAAGGGACACTTGTATCTGCAATCAAAATTTTTATTTCTGAGTTGCTACCATGTCCTCCCATATAACACCTTTTTCAGGAAAGCTGTTCAACTGTTCCTATTTTTATACTTTATGTTATATAAGCAATTTATTTGTTAATCCAATTTAAGTCTTCATTTCATCTATTTTAATAATTTCTGCTCTTCTTTGGGCGTTATGAGAGAAAATTATGGAAACTGTTTTACATGTCCTGGTTGAAAAATGTGTGACCTACTTTGATTCCTCCATGTAAATGTACCAAAGGAATAATCGTGGTACAACATTAAAGCACAGATCACTGAATCAAATCTAGTTATAGAAAGAAATTTTTCAGCCACTACTACTCTGTTTCCAGGAACATTACTGGATTATAGTGATATTTCGGAATAATGGAAGCATAAAAGCAAATGCTTTTGTTTTCTACTATACAAAATTCTATCCAAAATCAGAACTGTATGATATTTGATTGATCATAAAAGTAAGAGTTAGCATGTTTTTTGTTTCAATTATATTCAGACTGAAATTAAATAAGGAATTTAAAAAAAAAATCCTTTCCAGTAGACTTGTGTGTCATGTGCTATTCATTATCATCTCACCCCTTTGAATGGTCTGTGGCTTTCTCAATCTCAGGTCCTTTACCAGATGCGGATTATGCGCAATGCCTTATATATTCCCAACATTGGAACAGCTGGACAGAGAGCTCCAATATTGTTCCAGTGTTCTGCTGGAGCCACTTTCCCAGCTTAGGAGTCACAAGGTGGCATGGTCCTACCACCCTGGGGACAATTTTGACCTTTACTTTTCCACTTCCTCTCTAATTCCTCTTTCAGGCCCTAGCATTTCTCCAGGTTTTTCATACTCCTCCTTCCCGATGTTGCTGTTTCTTGGCATTACTACATCCATCAACACTGCTGTCTTCTAGTCTTACAGATATCTGGTTCATTGGCCAGTACCTGGCCTGTTTGGATCCAGAAGACTCACATAGTCTTAACTCTCTTAATTCTTCACAACCTTCTGTTGAATCTCCCACCTGGAGTTGGGAAGATTTAGACCAGGGGTGTCAAACTCACATCGTTACAGCGGCGTCACGTGACATATCGAGACTTTTTCCCCCTTCAGTAAGCCGGGCATGGGCGTGGCCAGCACATGACCCACCCAGCTCGCGGCCCAGGAGTTTGACAGCATTGATCTAGACAAGGTGTCTCCAACCATAGCAACTTTAAGACTTGTGGACTTCAACTTCAGAATTCCTCAGCCAGCTTTGCTTAAAGTCTTAAAGCTGCTACGTTTGGAGACCCGATAGACCGTACATTGTGCAAATGTTTTTGTACACAATGCCAGAGCTTTCATTGTGCCATTCAAGTGTATGCTATGCCTGTCTGCATTTTACACCCAGCCAATATGTGTTGAGACTGTCTCTGTGGCCTCTTAGCCTAGTCTGCACACCGGATCCTGTCCACTGTGGTAGACTGGTCTTGTGTTGCTGTGAGCAGTGCTGTCTTTTAGTCCAATCCCTGGTAGGATTTCCTATCTGCCACCTCAGCTGTCTGTTGATGCAAAGGCTTTCTGGTCTTGCCATGGCGCTTCCTCTGCGTGATCTCCCTTCCATGTCTGCTGCTGTCTCAGGCATTCTCTCAGCAGCTCATCTTTGGCTGCCATCTTACTCATGTACTCCTGGGATGCTTTGGGCTTCATCCAGGACAGTGGCTTTGGCATTCACCAAACCCACCAGCTCTCTTTCTCCTATCTATTCCAGAACAAAGAAGGAATACACTTATAAGGTTTTTTTTAAATTTCACCTTTGTTATTTTTAATTAACTCAATGCTGTGAAGTGAATTCACAATTCTGTTGTTCTTATTCCTCTGTGAAAAAAAACAATACCCTCTTTAATACCATATATAAGACTGAGGGCTTACTTCAGTTTCAAATTCTGACAGGCTGAAAATCCAAAACAACATTTCTAAATCACTGCAAATGAAAAATATCCATTAAAAAAATAATAAATGCGGACTTTCCACCACAGGGAAGGTACAGGATTGAGGCAAAATCAGACACATTTTTTTCAGCAAAACTGATTTCTGAATACCCTAGAAGAGAGCTAGCAGTAAGAGTCTTCTTATTCCAGCACCTTTGTTGCATATTTTTTCACTAAGGAAAGTGTGAGTAAACATATAACAGAAGTGCTGAAATGAAAGCCCTCTCTGAACAAGAAATAGCAATTATAAATCACAACAACCCATTAAAAAATAGCAACATGCACATGGTAGTGCATCACAGAAATTATGCACTTGCTGCCTGGTATCTGATACAAGTTTCAATATTTGTGTCCATTGTCCCACAATCCACAAACACCAATTTAAATAGGCTTCAGACTTGCAGCATATTAGCAAAACTGGCAGGTGGGATTTTAAACTCCAGGAAAATTACTTACCGTTCTATTTAAAATAGCCTGTAATTAAGAAAATAAGAACACATAAACATACACGAAAGGAGATGGAAAGTATTTGTTCTAGACTTAATAATTATACCCCAGTCTCTTATCCCCCAGGCTAGGATCAGTCCAAGCATTCAGTTCCTTCAAGGACACCATTATATGGATCCAGGTCAAATGCTAGCAACTTCCTAAATACATAAAATACAAAACTTCGGCATAATAGTTTGCAGTTAATAGTCTGTAACAGATGAAAATAAAAAAAGCAAAGCAAGCAGTTTTGATATTTTTCCATTTGAAAGGTTGACATAGCTGAAGAATTGCTAAAGAGTGAAAAATCAATGTGAAAATAATAGACTCATAGTTACTTTAGACTTCAGCACAATCACACGTATGCAGACTGAAACTCATAATTAGCTGTCTTTTTTTTGGAAAAAGCTGAGTAGGCATTATTTGTACTATGATGCAACTCACATATGTAACTGGCAATTTAATGCAATTGCTCATCGTTAAGATTAATTCACACACCATGCTATGCCAGCCAGTATTCGCTTTAATTGACATTTGTTGATTAAGGCAGGACCCTATTTTATTGATAATCCTAACCTATAAATCACAATGATTTGATATCAATATCAGGCTCTTTCAAAGTGAACCAAACTACATTAAGCAAGATTTAGCATAAAGTGTGAACACAACTTAAGCACTTTGACGCTGGAAATATCTAGTCATATTCTGCAAAAACAAATTTGTTCATTTTAAGATGTTATTAGACTATCTTTGCTACGTTACACTAACACAGCTTAGAGGTATGAATTAATGTATCTTAATTAATTACATCTGTGTCAGATTTCTTCTTTTTAACCAGTATCTGTTAATACTAATTGCACTTTTCTTCCCTTTTTGTTTCTTCTGATGTGAATAATATAGATTGCAAGCAGTTAGAGATGTATATTCTATTTCTTTGTGAAATGTTATTCATAGAGGCTGAATTTATATAATATAATGTTTCAATTCAGGCAACACTGTAAGCCAAAACAAAAACTACATTATGATGTAACATATGTGAAGCCAATCTCTGCTATAAAATTTAAATAAAGCTGCCCCAAATTGCTCCAATTAAAGTCTCAAAATAAGATCAATCTTCAATGAGGTATATTTATATTCTATTCCTTTAAAACTTAAGTGGTTGCTCTATATTCATAAGCTCTCATCCATTTTAATAGTCAAGACATTTACAAATACAGGTAGTCCTTGACATATGACATTTGAACCCAAAATTTATGTTGCTAAGCAAAACATTTGTTAAGTGAGTTTTGCCCCATTTTATAACCTTTCTTGACCCAGTTGTTCAGTGAATCTGGCTTCCCCATTGATTCTGCTTGTCAGGTGGTTTCAAAAGGTGATCACATGACCCCAGGACATGGCAACTGTCATAAATACATGCCAAGTTAAGAAGGATCCAAATTTCAATCACATGACCATGGGGATGCTGCGATGGTTGTATATATGAAAAACAGTCGTAAGTCACTTTTTTCAGAGCTGCTGTAACTTTGAACAGTCACTAAACAAGTGGTTGCAAATGGCAATGACATGGCTGGTTGTAAGTTGAGGACTAGCTATAAAGGGCACAATCCAATGGCAGTGTTTTACTGATATAATTGTTCTCAGCAAAACTAAAGGAATTACAGATAGTCCTTGGCTTATTCATTTAGGGATCAAAGTTACAACAACATTGAAAAAACTGACTTATGACTGATCCCGACACATATAACCATCACAGCAATCCCACAGCACACGATCAAAATTTGGGTGCTTATATTTTTGTAAGCCGCCTTGAGTCACCACGTGTGAATAGGCAGCAATATAAACCTCCTAAATAAATAAATAAAACAGCATTTATTTATGATGGTCGCAGCATCACAGAGTCATGTGATTGCCATCTGCAACCTTCCCAGCCGGCTTCTGACAAGTAAAGATAATGGGAGAAGCTAGATTTGCTTAATGACCATGTGATTCACTTAATAACTGCAATGATTTGCTTGTCAACCATGGCAAATAGGTCATAAAATACAGTGCAACTCGCTGAAAAACTACCTGGCTTAGCAATGGAAATTTTGGGCCCAACTGTGGTTGTAAATCAAGGAGTACCTCCACATCACGTAATTTTTACTTGAAGGATATGCAATCTTCCAGAACATCATATATGTCATATAAATGTGTAGCGTGGCAGTTCTCTTCAAGTTCCACTGAGACATGTGCATCTGTTAGCTGCTAATTACAAACTGCTAATTAGCACCTCCCCCCCAAAAAAAGCTAGGAGTAACTGACTGTATCATCACAATGCAATGCAACATGGTTATTTAGTACCACTCTACAGAAGTATGCCTCCTTTCCAGTTTTGTTTATCGGGGCTAAAAGTTATTGAAGAAACTTGTAGTCTACGTAGACTTTCAGAAACAAATAGTAAATAGTTCAATTGATTACATTTGAAGGAGAACCATAATCAACACTGACAATGAACATGAACACTCAGATGTTTTGAACATACACATTATATTTCTTTTTGGGGTAGGCAACATTATGCAGAGTGCAGAAAAAAAATAAGCCAAAGAAATTGAAGGTACACAAATCTTGGGTCAAAATACTACTTTCCCCTATATTTTTGTGCATATTTTACTAACACTTGACACAATATTCTTCAATGTCCTAGCTCACATTTTTAAAAAATATCTCGTTTGCTTTGGCTTTGATTCCTGACTGAAATTAAGCCAACTCTGTGAATGCTCTAGATGGTACCTGTTTAAGTTCCACTGCTTAAAACATCAACAAACCAATGGAGGCTCCATCAAAACATTGTTCTAGTCCCTGTATGCAAGCTGCAGTTGGACACTAACAGGCAGGGAGGATAAAAATTGATTTAAAAATAAAAAAAATCATTTTTTATTTTTATCAAATTTATTTTAATAAAATGCTTTTGGAGTAAAAATCTATCTAGTTTTCTATTTAAGATACATTAATAATTATTCAGCATGAAATGGAGCTTAGTTATGTAGCACGAGGCTATATATTCTGCAATATTCGCCAGAAGGTACTACCTTGTTCTGCCAGCGGGCCTGGGGAACCCAGAGCGCATGGAGTCCATTAAATAGCTTGTATGATCTCTTGTCATTGGGGCAGGAAATGGGGGATGATTTTGTTATATTGTACTTTATTTATTTGATTCTTTGTTAGTTTTTATTGTTTTAAATGTGGTTTTATATTCTGTAAGCCGCCTCGAGTCGCCATGGGCGAATAGGCGGCAATATAAATTCAATAAATAAATAAATATTGGGACTGTCGGTGAGTCAACAGAAGGTCAAAGAAGGAGCCACTGTGGGAGAGATGACAGTTGCTCTTTAAAAATTATGATATATATCGAGTTGATTTAAATCAAGCCTTTTTACTAGTGATTTAAATAGACTTGATTTAAATCAAATCCACTCTGCTATCAGGCACACCAATGAACCATAAGACAGAACCAGAACAGAGGGAGGGATATGCGCACGTGCTGAAACACCAGAAAAAAACTTTAAAAATGGATGGAAACTAATCAAGGAGAGAACCAGCCCAGAACTAAGGAGAAATTTCCTGACAGAACAATTAATCAGTGGAACAACTTCCCTGCAGAAGAAGAGATTGGACAATCCTTTTTTCTGAAACTATGCAAGATTTTCTCTGCTTGGTGGGGAGGTTGGATTAGAAGACCACCAAGGTCACTTCCAACTCTGTCACTCTATTTAAAAAAAAAACATTCAGATTACAGATAATCAGAGTTGGAAGGGACCTTGTAGGTCATCTAGTCCAACCCCCCCTCAAAGCTGGAGACCCTACACCATTTCTGACAAATGGGAGTCCAATCTTTTCTTGAAAGTCTCAAGTGATGAGACGCAAGTTGTCTCAAGTGATGTAGACATTCTACAGTATTGAAAACACTCTACTCCTCTAGAAACCATTGTTTTTGTTCTTTTTAATAAAAGAGACCTGCCCAAAGAGGCAATCAAAGTTGCACACACAGTCTCTTCTTGCACCATAGTCTGAAACAGCTAAAGGAAAATATGAGAAGAGGCCCATTCAGATATCATTTAGGGCACAGCAGCCGGTATGGTAACACTCATCTGGCACGGGATTCAGCTGGAAAAGCAAGTAGCAAGCAAAAAAAAAAAAAAACCTCACAACTGCACGTGCACAGCCATCAGCTGCCACCACAGAGGATCCTCAGGGAGGAGAATATTTTCCTACAGCAAAATGCAGGCATGCACACACCTGCTCAGGATTTGGGAGCTTTGCTTGTTTCAATTGCAATTAATAAGCGGAATGACAGGCTCCCAAAGTCGGAATGGGACAACTTACCACGCCCAACTCGCTGCGAGACAATTTAACAATTCTAATTGTTTAAAGTAAATAATGTTAAGATTTGCATTTCATTCGTGGAATAACAGAGTTGGAAGGGACCTTGGAGGTCATCTAGTCTAACCCCCTGCTCCAGCAGGGAGAGCCTATTCCAAGTATTAGCCTGTACCTATTCTGTCCCTCCTTTTTGCATCCTTTTTTCCCCCCAATGATTCCATTCCACCCCTGTATTTCTTTGATAATAGTCACTTTCGTCCTGCAGCGAGTTGTCCAGCAGCAAGTTGGCTGTGGGAAGTTGTCATACACACACAGAGAGATACATGCCCCGGACCCAGTTTGGTTAATTTGGATTTGTCCTAGGGAGAATCGCCAAAGCAACCCTCAAGAGCCGATGCATACATTCCCAAACCAGTCTCTCTCTCTCTCTCTCTCTTTTTGGTCTCCATCTCTGGCACCGACTGCGCGCGTACACGTGTTTTACTCGACTTCCCAAGAAAGCAAGCCTTGCACTCCCGCCCGCCCCTCAAAGCGCGCTTCACACACACCCCTTTCCAAGAGATGCGTGTTCGCAAGGACCCCCCTCCCCACCCAGCCAAGCGGAGCCACAGCCAAAAGCGCGGCGCCCGGGGTCGGTTCACACGTGCGCGGGGGTCATTCCCGGGTTTCTCCCCTCCCTCCCGTGGCGGTGGTTGTGGGGTGGGGGTGGGGTGGCCCTCCTCACCTTGCGCGATGGCGATGGACTCGAAGCGGTGCAGCTCCCTCAGCAAGCAGCTCCGCTCCGTCGAGTGGAGGCTGTAGATGAAGTCGCGGGCTCCCTGCGGCGTGTTGAGCGCCTCAATGGGCTCCTTCTTGGGGTGCGTGCCCAGCGGCCGCGGGGAACCCAAGCAGGAGGCCGCGGGCGGCAGCCACAGTCCGTCTACGGGCCTGGGGGCGCGGCGGAGGGCGCTCAGGCGCCGGCGGAGGAGCAGGAGGCAGCGGCACTCGCCGAGGCGAGAAGAGCCCAAGCGCAGCGCCAACCGGCAGCTCAGCCACGTCGGCGACGACATGCCGCCCGCCCGTCCGCCCGCCCGCCGGCTCGGCTACCGGCGCTGGGAAGGAGAAGGGCGGCAACGCCCAGCCGCGGGGAAGGCGGTGCTCATGAGTCTGTCCCGAGCCTTTTCTTGGCCGCCCCCTGCCTGGCGGTCCCGGCGACTCAGAGCCCGAGGACGGCTCCGGCCAGCCGCCACATCTCCCCTCAGACAGCAACCGCAGGGGCGACGAAGACCAACCAGCTCCTCCCGCCTCGCCTGTCAGGCGGGACTGAAAGGAGGGAGGTGGCCGCCCGGCGTCACGCAGGCGCACTGGCTTCACCTTGCCAATGGCCGCGGCCCCGCCCCCGCCACGCCTTCCAACCAATGGGGAGAGAGAGAAGCCTTCTCTTGTCGTCTCCACCCTCTTCCCGCTGCTCCTAATTAGATGCGGGGAAGGATGAGACTCCAGCCACGCCCACCTTCCTGCAGATCACCGCCCCCCCCTTTTTGCTTCCTTTGATTATTGTAGTTGGCTGCAAAAATCCGGGTAGCCGTTGAGTGGCAGCCCAAAGCCTCCATTTGGGGGCGATCCGGATCTTTGCAACTCAAATCAGACAACCTTCCCATCGCCAGTGCGCGCTGTCTCTTGAATGCTCTCTCTTGGGTGTGGTGGTGAATTCACCTTCGCTCCTGCTGACTTCATGGAAACATCTATATTATTTTGTCGGGAGTGGCCCAGACGTTCTGCTAAAAATACAAAGGCAAAGTCTGCACATAGGGCCATGTATGTACTGTATACATGTACATGACTATAGGGGGCAGTGCTCAGCTCCGTTTGCAGGGCATGGAGCCAGCACTGTCATTTCGGGCATGTGGCCAGCATCACAGAGCCCTGTTATCCTCCCACCTAAGTGGTACCTATTTATCTACTCACATTTGCATGCTTTCAAACTGCTAGGTTGATAGGAGCTGCGGCAAGGATGGAGCTCATCCCATCAAGTGGCGCTGGGGTCTCAAACCTGAACAGCTGGCAGACAAGCCCAGTGCCTTAACAGCTGAGCCAACACACTGCCCATATGTAGGAAAGTGGTTTGTAATTTTTTTTCTTTCAGAAAATTTTAATCTGGGAATGTACTAAAAAAAAAGGTCTGTCTTTTTTCCTATCTCCTTAAAGTTTTTTTTTAAATATCAGTATAAATTAGTGTCTTCTTTATACTATTACATAGGGATCGTTTTTTCTCTCTGTTGCAACCCGAGTTTAGAACATGCTTTCTCCAATGAAGTATAGCTAAGCTATGCATCTCAGCCAAGCATTTTAATTGATACATTTCCATCTGCTTCTGTATTAAAAATCGTTAGCCTCTATCATTAGGGCTCTTGGATAATAGTTTTAAAAGTCTGGGTTTTTAAAGTAATTGATTGTGTATGTAAGAGCCCACCCTGGTGTCCAATATGAGGAAAAGCAGAATAGAAGTATTTTGTAAGTATATAAGGCATCACTCATGTATTATAGAATCATAGAATCATAAGGCAGGCAGGGACCTTGGAGGTCTTCTAGTCCAACCCCCTGCTCAAGGCAGGACACTTTATTCCATCCCAAACAAGTGGCTGTCCAATCGTTTTTGAAGACGACCTTTAATGGAGCATCCACAATTCTGCTTTCTTGATAGTAAAATATGGAAGTGTGACTTGTATCCAGGGGTGGGATACAACAGGGTTAACTACTGGTTTGGGATTTACGAGCTTCCCTGCAGGCTGCGAACCGCGCGCCTGTAAATCGTCATCAGCAGCTGCTTGCAGAGAAGCAGCCTTTGAAGCAGCCCTCTTTTCTTGTTTTTTTAACTGCAGCTGTGCCTTGTTCAGCAGCTGAAGTTGAAAAATCAGGAAATAAAGATCAGGTAAAAGCCTGGGTGGGTGGGTGGGCGAAAACATCAGCAGACATTGAACCGGTTCTATGTCTGCTGCTTTTCAGAGCTACCGGTTCTACAGAGGTGGACAGAACCGGTAGAAACCCACCCCTGCTTTTATCTTCAAAATGACACCACTACGTTCTTCTTCTCTCCATTATTTCAGGGGTCCCCCACCCAGACCATGGGAGAAATGGGCAAGCTCACATTTTTTGTGAATGGAGGGCTCTTACGCTTGTGTGCAAAGCTCTGCTCGTGTGTGCAAACCTCCATTTCTGTGCGAGCACAAATGCAGCTGTGCACGCACACGTGCGCCTGCCACTCACATGACCCCACCATGCTAGGCTAAGCTGGAAATATTGGGGACCCCTGAATTATTTCATTGGTCCTCCTTATCCTGTCTTCTTCCCTACCCGCTATTTCCTGTGCAATGATAATTCCAGGGGTGGGATTCCGCTGGTATAACAACCGGTTCGGTGATCACACGCTTTGCGCACGCGTTCCACGTTAAAAAAAAAAGCTCTCACACTTATCTTCTACAACAGTCCCTGTGAATAAAACAGCTGCGGTGCGGCAAACTGCTCTGCCGTACGTATCAGCTGTGCGCTAACAAAAGGAAATAAAGCACAGGAAAGAGCAGGGGCTGGCGGGGAGGCCCACATGATCGGCGCAGCGAACCAGTTCACTGCCAACTGATGTTCAGAGCAAAGGATTCACCCGAACTGGTCTGAATCTGTAGAATCCCATCCCTAGATAATTCACAATTGTGTAAACAGAATTTAAAATAATTTGAGAAATGCTCCAGGAAGCAATTAACCATATTGTACAGAAATCATTCATTTTTAAAGAATTGATACATTTTAGATTGTAAGAAGACAACATGTTAATCTATGGTGGCAAAAAAAAACAGATGGAGCCTGGTAGCCCCTTTTCTGACCAACAATTTATTTGTTTGTTTGTTTGTTTGTTTGGTTGGTTGGTTCCTTCCTTCCTTCCTTCCTTCCTTCCTTCCTTCCTTCCTTCCTTCCTTCCTTCCTTCCTTCCTTCCTTTGATTTATATGGCCATCCAACTCAGGTATATGACTCTGGGCAGGTAACAATATTAAAAAACATTCCATTCTATTCTGTAATATATATATATATATAAAAAACAGCAGCTGGGGAAAAAAACTTGAAACCTTCACTTTCAAGACAGACAGGAGATGGGTTCCATCCCACACCCGAGGTTTAAGCACAGAGGCGCATTTCAAGGCTTTGTGGAAGGCCAAAAGTGATGGGGCCAATCCAGTGGTGGAATTCAATTTTTTTTACTACTGGTTCTGTGGGTGTGGCTGGGTGGGCATGGTGTGGCCACCCCACTAACCTGTTTTCCAGCTCCCTTATTAAAGGGCGTCAGCTTTTCTAAGCTGCAGCTCACTTCATTGGACCCATTAATTGGAAGAATCATTATTGCTTCTGATGAACTGAGTTGCAGCTTGTGAAAGCAGAAGCTTTTTAATTAAATGTCTTAGCTGGAAAAGAGGTTATCAGACTCCTCCTGATTTCATGAGCAAATGTTTCAGACAGTAAGAGGAGACTAATTCCATACTACTGTTGATTGTTATGCTTGAATCCATCCAAAACAATCAACTGGGCCCTGCCTATCATTTTCTCTCTTAAAGCCATGCATAACCTAAAAGGTACTGGCAAAGCAAAACTACGGAATTGCAAGCAATTTAGGAAGATGAACAAGGTTAACAGAGATTCCAAAAATGCTTAGGACCCTGTTGGTTTCCTTACTCTCATGAAGCAGTTTTGTGATGACTGAGCATATTCAATAATTAAACATAGTCCTTGACTTACAATCATTTGTCTAGTGTCAGAGGTGGTATTCAGCAGGTTCTGACCAGTTCTGGAGAACTGGTAGCAGAAATTTTGAGTAGTTCGTGGAAGTAGCAAATGCCACCTCTGACTGGCCCTGCCCCCATCTATTCTCTGCCTCCCAAGTCTCAGCTAATTGGCTGGGTCTTCTTTGATTGCCCTGCACAGGAGAACGGAGATGGAAAGCAGGTTAGTGGGGTGGGAAGAGAATGGAGATTTTGCAGTAACCTTCCCCTGCCACGCCCACCAAGCTTCGTCCACCAAACCACGCTCACCAAGCCAAGACACGCTACGCCGACCAAGAAACAGAACCGGTAGTAAAAAAAATGTGAATCCCACCACTGATATGGATGGAATGTCACCCATGGAACTCCAAACAGAAAATTCTTTCCATGTGCTGACGTTTTGTTGCTAGTCCTGTTTATACAATAATATTTTATATGCAATATCATCTCACTGGATGTACAGTTAATCCTCGCATAATGAGCAGTTGCTTAGCAACTGATCAAAATTATGATGGACCGCAAAAGTACTTACGATTCGTATTTGAACTTCCAAGAGCAGTCCTTCCTCCCACAGCCAGTTGTTGGAAGAAATATCCTTCTGGTCTGTTCCAAGTGGGGGAAAAGACACTGGAAACATGGTTTAATGGTAGACAGGACCACATGGCTTGGAGCTCCAAAGAAGGATGATCACATGCTCCAAGGTGAAGGAAAAGAGAAGGAAGGGCTGAGATGCTGAGAGTGCCTGTTTTTATACCCTCTATTGAGATTTGAATTTGAGCTTGTATTCTGATTGGTTGTCAAACTCCCATGCAGCCATGCAGGGACAACTCTGTAGGCTGTCCTGAGTTCTAGGCTTGGTTGAGCCTTGCTGGATGATGATGTAATGAAAAAGGCTTTGGGGACTTCCGGGTTAAGCCCTCCTCAGCGACAGACAGGGGACCACAACTGTCCGGGGCTTCTGTCCGTGCTTTTGTTGGAGAGCCCCAATCATCGTGACTGAAGCTGTCTCAGAGGGGCAGTGGAGTAAGGGGAAGCACCAGCCAGGTCAAGGGGAGCCTCATCTCCCCCCCCCCCAGGCTTGGCAATTTTTCCCCCGAAGACGACCAAGCAGTGGTCTCAAATGGCCACCCTGAAGAGGAGGACTTAGCTGGATTAAGATTTGTGCAGGAGTGAAGAAAGAGGTGGACAACCATAAGAATCGGGACAATTTGGCACAACAATTAAATAAAAGGTATCCCGGGATTGATGTTATAAGAATCTTTAAGAAAGAAAAAGAAAGTGGTGGAATTATAAAGGGAAGGAAAAGAAAAAAGAAAAAATAACTTTGACAGCTGAATGAGGCTTCGAACCGAGAAAGGAAGAAGCCGGAAGAAGAAACTTAAATAAATTGAATTAAAATATATTGGCAACAAACAGGCATAAATTAAAGCTGGACTTAAGAGCTATTAAAAAGAGGGGGGAATATACAAATTGGAGATTTGATTGTTTTGGAATATTGAGGCTTGGAAAACCCTGAACAATAAAATAGAGGGGGGGGGAAGGTGAGGACTTTGTATAATGGAGAGTGCCATCTGTGGACAAAAAATTAAACTGAAAAATAAAAAGAAAGTTCCTGTTTCTCTATGAATCTGACTTGATACAATGAAAAGGAAATATTGAAACAATCACACAAGTAGCCCAGAAAGTTGAACTAGAATAAAAGAAAAAGTAAGAAAAGACAGATTATTGGACTAATTGGGGACTTTGGTATAAAGCCAGCATTGGAATAATTGTGAATCTAGAAAGCCTGAAGAATAAAAAAGAAAAAGAGAAGTTGATTTGTGGATTTTAAAGACTATAAGATATAAGAGTGTGTAATGATGATATCTCTGCAGGAACTAAAAATGGAACTTAAAATTATGAAAGAACTACTACATGCAAGAGGTGAATCTCTTGGCTCTGTGTTAAAAGATATGGAAATGGCGATTGAAGAACATGAAGAAGAAACCTCAGAGAAAGAGGAGTTAATTCAAGAAGAAGCCATCTTCACAATCAACACAAAGAACACCACAAAGAAGAGAGAAAAGAAGGGGGTTCCAAAAGAAGGAGATTCCAAAAAGTGACTAAAAAGGGGAATACCTGTAAAAATAGGAAGGACAGAAAGAAACAGCAGAAAAGTAAAAGGGGGAAGGAAGATACAAAGAGGGAGAGGGACACAAATTAGAAGGAGAAAAGATTTGGAAAAATAAAAGGGAAGAGAGGTAATGAGGAACAGAAACAGGAAAGAAAGAAATATGGGAATTGTAAAATAATGGAAAAATTGTTTATTTAGAATACATAAGGATAATGGTTAATGAATTAAGAAAGGGGATTCCACACTGATATGAGAGGTAATAAGAATGTAGTTGCAATTACAAATTATCTAGAAAATAGGGGAATATAGACCATTGAGAGGAGGGAGGGGCACTGATATTGCTTAGTAGATGAATGATTGTTCTTATTTTTATTGCTACAAGAAAGGTTTGTTATATACAGTATATTGAAATAATTGAAATGAATTGTGAGGATGTTTAAAAATGAGATTAATATCAGTGACCAGGACTAGCTAAATGGATTAATTGTTTCTTTTTCTTCTATTTTTTTTTTTGTATTATAAATAAAACTCCGTGGAAGTAAAGAGGGAAAATGCACTGCGGAATCTGACTGAAAAGTACAATGTTATATAGTTCTTTTTTAGGAATGATTATTACTATAACTAATTAAAATAAATGTTTATTGGGAATTAAGATGAGGGAATTAAGGTATATCTAAACCACTGAAGTGACACTCCCAAATTAGTAAAAGGAGGGGAAATTTATGTTCTATTTTATGTATAAAAGCTTGTATTAATCTAGAATCTATGGAAAGAACATGCGATGGAATTGCAAATCTGACAGATAAAAGAATTAAAAGGTAATAAGTATGAAGATATGGGAATTATTAGTGATTTAAATGAGAAAAGAGTATCATGGAAAAGGTCATGCTTAAAAGAAACGTTAATGCTTAAGAAATATATTTGAAATAAATTGAAATGAATTGAGAAGATGTTTACAATAAAAGTAATATCAGTGAACAGGATTAATTTGTTCCTTTTCTTATGTATGGAGAGGTAATAAGATAGGAAGTTGAATGTAGAAAATGAATATATAATTATTGTCATATTTGCATGTAAAAGTGGTGACCCGGAATTATATTGTACACTGAAAAGAGCTTTTTTTCCCTTTGTTTTGGAAAAATTGAATAAAACTTGTTTGAAGAAAAAGAACAGGAAATAAAAGCAGGCCTTTGGGCACTTTCTCTCTCGCACATTGCCACTTTATCTGTGGATTCAGACTTTCGTTATGTAAAATAGTTACGTGGGAGACCCCACCGGATCCCTTAATGGCCCACCATATAGCCCACGAAGGTGGGGTAAAGCTTCTACTTGGACGGGATGAGTTTCTGCTTCTCAGTTTCTACTTTTTTTAAGGGAAATATTCTGCGTTTTTAATATTTCCTAGGATATTTCAATTTTCTAGGAGAGGGATGGGTGCTGACTTCCTACACATGTGACCGTATTTGGGGTGGTTCCGCAACTGGCCCTAATTTATGGCCATTTGCAGTTTCCCGTGAGCAATTTAGAACATTTTTGTCCGAAACTAGTGTTTACTTCCGATTTCTGGAAAACAATAGGTTTGTTATGTTTGTGTTGTGACTGTTTCTTTAAAGTTTTGCATTCATTTTATTATGCAATTTATTTATTCTGTCTCCGTGCCCTATATGAGTAAGAGTTTTATATATATATATATATATATGGATTTTTTTTTCTAAGTAGACAAGTGTATGATTACACTTTCAGTTTTTCGGAAACTCTCTGAAGCATTTAAAATGAGCAAGTGAATAATATATAAGACATTACTCCTTGTTAGCCTCTGGGAATTTTTTTTAAAAGCATGTAATCAAATTATTAAAGCAACTGAAGATAGAAATTCTATCAGAAATCTCAGCAAGTACTAGAGAACACATCAATAGCAGGATTGCCTTGTTTAAAAGATGGTTTTTATTTGGTTCAGCGGGACCTGAAATATGTGCAAATTCGCACATTTTCTCTTGGCAATATATTTCATTATATATTCAATAATGAAACAATTAAAAAATATTAAAATTATATATTCAATACCATAACAAAAATACTCTGGTTTAGTTGATTTCTAGATTAATGTACACTAATTCATTTAGTGACCATTCATTGTTACAACAGCATTGGAAAAAGTGACTTATGACCGTTTTTCACACTTACGACCATTGCAACATCCCTGGATTGCCTGATCAAAATTGAAATGCCTGGCAGCTGGTTCATACTTATGACCGTTGCTGTGTCCCAAGATAATGTGACCCTCTTTTGCGTCCTCCTGGCAAACAAAGTCAATGGGGAAGCCAGATTCACTTAACAACCAGGTTACTAACTTAACCACTGCAGTGATTCACTGAACAACTGAGGCAAGCAAGGTCATAAAATGCGGCAAAATTCACTTAACAGATGTCTCACTGAACAACAGCCATTTTGGGGTCAATTATGGTCGTAAGTCAAGGATTGCTTGTACTTAATAATACTTTTTGTTCTAAAATGGAGGAGGCAGACTCAGATATTCACAGAAGTTAACTTCCCTTTTTTTTTTTTTTTTTGCTAGTAATACATGCTTGGAACGCTTCACAGAAGTGGCCTCTCTTACAGGTAGTCCTTGATTTACGGCCACAATTGAGCCCAGAATTTCGGTTGTTAAGTGAGTTTGGCCCTGTTTTATGACCTTTCTTGCCACTGTTGTTAAGTGAATCACTGCGGTTGGTAAGTTGATTAACTTATGGTTGCTCAGTGAACCTGGCTTCCCCATTGACTTTGCTTGTGAGACACTGTAACCATCATAAATATGAACCAGCTGCCAGGCATCTCAATTTTGATCAGGCGATCCAGGGACGTTGCAATGGTCATAAGTGTGAAAAATGGTCACAAGTCACTTTTTCCAATGCCGTTGTAACAATGAATGGTCACTAAATGAATTAGTGAACATTAGTCTAGAAATCAATTAAACCAGAGTATTTTTGTTATGGTATTGAATATAAAATTTTAACATATTTCATTGTTTAATTTTTGCATATATAATAAAATATATTGCCAAGAGAAACCGTGAAATCTGAAATTTGATCACTTGACCCATGGGGATGCTCCAAAGGTCGTAAGTGTGAAAAAGGTCATAAGTGACTTCTTTCAATGCTGATGTAACTTCATTCAAAAGGTCACTTATCAAATGATTGTAAATCAAGGACTATGTTTAATTGTTGAATGTGCTCAGTCATCACTAAACTGCTTCACGAGAGCAAGGAAACCAACAGGATCCTAAACATTTATTTGAATCTCTGTAGACCATGTTCATCTTCCTAGCTTGCTTGCAGTTTCATAGTTTTGGTTTGTCAGTGCTATATAGGTTTCGCAACGGCCTTAAAAGTGGAAATGATAGGCAGGGCCCAGTTGATTGTTTAGGACAGATTCAAGCATACCAAATCAACAGTAGTATGGAATTAGTCTCCTCTTACTGTCTGAAACATTTGCTCATGAAATCAGAAAGAGTCTGGTATTGTCTTTTCCAGTTAAGACATTCAATTAAAAAGCTTCTGCTTTCACATTGGCAGCCTTCCTGATTTCCCAGATAATGATAATCCATGCAGGTGATCCTTGACCTATAACTACTTGTGTAGTGACAATTCAAAGTCATAACACTGGGGAAAAAAATTACGGCCACTCTGTTAAAGTATTGTAATTTAAGAGCTGACCAGATGTGGCTAATGCAATATAAGGATGATGCAATATAAGGATGATGAAATAAGGATGAATCAGCATAGCATGGGTATTGCTCTTTTAAGATGAAGAATAAGTCCACAGAAGTTTATATAAGGCAGCCATTAGAGGGCATGTTTTCTCTCCTTGTGTCCAGTATTAATTGCAGAGTTCTCCACATAGAGTTAAGAAGATTGATTGCTTGTAAGGAATTTTGCCTACCACGTATATTTCTGTATATAACTTGTTCTATATTAACATACTCCAAACGTTGAAATCTGATTGGTCCACACGGACCGCTTCCCGATTGGTCCACTGAACGGCCGTGATTGGCTTTCTAAGAATCAACCGCGATTGGCCGAGCCGATCGTGGGAGATTCAAAGCCCTGTCATTGGCCGGCAAGCCACGAGCATTCCCTATATGAAGGGCTGCCACGGCTCCAAGATCTTGTACAGGTCTTAGCCTTTAATAAAGAGCTTGAAGTTCACCGGTCTCACGTCTCGTCAGTACCCGATCTAACATAACTGTTGTATATAAACCACTGTTAAATGTCTAAGTCTCTGTGTGCTGTGTTTTGCTCCTGGGTTGTCTCATAATAATAGTCATGCTGCAAACACTTTTGACACATTCCTCCCACTTAACAACTGTTGCAGCATCTCCACGGTCACATGATCAGAATTTGGGCAGGTGGCAACCGGTGTGTATTCATGACAGTTGTGGTGTCCTGGTTGTCATGAGATCATGATTTGCCACCTTCCCAGCTGGCTTCTGCAAGCAAAGTCAAATTGGGGCAAGTTTGGTTTTCTTAATGACTGCATGATTCACTTAACAACTGCAGTGATTCATTTAACAACCATGTCAAAAAAAAGTTGTAAAGTTGGAAGTCACTCATTTAACATTCACCTTGTTTAGCAGTGGAAAATCTGGTTCTAAATGGGGTTATAAGTTGAGTGCTACATGTAGAATTATTCTAACAGATTTAACAAGCTATATGTAAATGAAGACTCAATCATCCAGGCCAAAAGCACCTAAAAAGGTTAAATCATGGCAACCAGACCAAAGTTTATTAAACCGAGACGTTTCGTTACACATCCAAGTAACTTTTTCAATCAAAATGAAAAATTTAAGCTAGAAAATTGGTATGGCAAGAGTTAGTACATTCCAATGACTCTCTGATTCTCTGCCTAACTTATATTTTTCATGTTGACTTAAGGAATTAAATGAAAAATTTAAGTTAGGCAGAGATTCAGAGAGTCATTGGAATGTACTAACTCTTGCCCTACCGACTTCCTAGCTTAAATTTGTCATTTTGACTGAAGAAGTTACTTGGATGAGTAACGAAACGTCTCGGTTTAATAAACGTTGGTGCAGTTGCCATAATTTAGCCTTTTTAGATATTAACAGGCTATGGGAATATTAGATTTTAGATCCAGAATAGGGATTCTTAATCCAGATTCATGCAATTTTGGTTCTTGTCAGCCCTTTGAGGAAGACTAGGTCAGGAAATAGGCAGCAAGAGATCCATGGGAATTAGTGAGACTCTTAACAACTGGACAGCATTTTTATGTTTTTCCCTCCTCTATCCAAGTCACTTGAGGTGGGACAATCTTTAGTTTTTTTGTCACCGGCTCCTGTCTCTCTGAGCTAAACGGGTGTTTTTGTGATGGTGCTGTAAACTTTCTTCAAAGTCATCTCCGTACCTTTCTACAGTTGCTGCTGTAATACGTAATTTCTTTGTTGATTCCTATTGCTATAGATTTACTTCTTTTTATTTGTTTCAAATTTTAAATGTAATTAATTAGTTTAAAAATGTAATCATTAAAAACAAGTTCAAGTACAAAGAGCACAGGGAGAATCTGGAAAGCCGTTAATAAAGAATTGGACATGCAAACATTATTTCCTTTCTAGCTTTTCTGCATGGACCATGTAGGACAGAATTATTCAATAACTTTTTCTTAGAGCTTATTGGTTTTTCAGGGATTTCACCCAATAAAACAGAATAGCAGATTTGGAAGGAACCTTGTCCTTGGAGGTCTTTTAGCCCCTGTTCAAATAGGAAAATATGGCTGTCTAATCTCTTCTTAAAAGCCTCCAGTACCCACAAGTTCTGAAGGCAAGCCGTTCTTCTGGTTAATTGTTTTCACTGTTTGGAAATTTCCCCTTAGTTCTAGGTTGCTTCTCTCCCTGATTAGTTTCCATCAATTTCTTCTTGTCCTGCCTTTATAAATTTCACTGTAATAGGGAACCATATTTATTTATGTGAATTAAATCTGCCATCTAGTGGCAAGCAAAGAAGAAAAAAGCAAGGGCACTTGAATTATGTACTTATGGAAAATCTCAGAGCTCATTATTTGCTTTTGTTCGCTTGCTTGTTTCTTACACAATTGTTCTATACACAAGTCCTAAGTCTACATAGTTTACAGCCTTTAATAACAAGATAAAAACACATAAAATAAAGTAAAATAGAACAATTAATCATGGGAATGACTTACCTCCAGAAGTTGTGGGTGTTCCAACACTGAAGATTTTTAGGAAGACTTTGGACAACCAATTGTCTGAAATGGTACAGGGTTTCCTGCCTGAGCAGGGGGTTGGACTAGAAGACCTCCAAGGTCCCTTCCACCTCTGTTATTCTGTTAAAATAAATACTCCAAGTGGGAGCTGATTCCTGAAAACAAGAATGTGAAACACTAAGATACAGGTGAAACTCAAAAAATTAGAAAATCGTGCAAAAGTTCATTTAATGCAACTTAAAAGGTGAACCTAATATATGAGATAGACTCATGCAAAGCAAGATAGTTCAAGCCGTGATTTGTCATAATTGAGATGATTATGGCTTACAGCTCATGAAAACCCCAAATCCACAATCTAAGAAAATTAGAATATTACATGCAATCAATAAAACAAGGATTGTACATAGAACAATATCGGACCTCTGAAAAGTATAAGCATGCATATGTACTCAGTACTCAGTTTGGGCCCTTTTTGCAGCAATTACTGCCTCAATGCGGCGTGGCATGGAAGCTCTCAGCCTGTGGCATTGCTGAGGTATTATGGAAGACCAGGATGCTTCAATAGCAGCCTTCAGTTCTTCTGCATTGTCTCATGTCTCTCATCTTTCTCTTGGCAATGCCCTATAGATTCTCTGTGGGGTTCAGGTCAGGCGAGTTTTCTGGCCAATCGAGCACAGTAATCCCACGGTCATTGAACCAGGTTTTGGTGCTTTTGGCAGTATGGGCAGGTGCCAAGTCCTGCTGGAAAATGAAGTCAGCATCCCCATAAAGCTTGTCTGCAGAAGGAAGCATGAAATGCTCCAAAATCTCCAGGTAGACGGCTGTGTTAACCCTGGACGTATAAGAGAAAGAAAGGAAGACCTGCTGACGAGCACCCACATTTTGATCAAGGGACCAATGGGGCCCCTGCAATGGTCATACATGTGAAACACGGTCCTAAATCACATTTTCTCTGCCATTGTAACTTTGAATGGTCACTAAATGAATAGTTGTAAGTTGAGGATTACTTTTACATGATTTTGCTGATGCAAGATGGATAGAACTGCCCAATCGTCGACTTTTGTTTATTTTGGCAATTGAGTAGATATTCAGGTAAGTGTCCAAGAGATCCCATTCCCAAATCAACCCCAGTATTATTGATCTACACTGAAATGACTCCAGTATGTACTGTACTTTCACGTGTATTGGTATGTATCCAAGGTGATAGAACACTTTTTCTGTTCACAAATCTTTCCCAAACTTCATTTGGATTGTTTATCCTTACCAAATATGAATGCATTTCTTAAGATAATACTCTTCGTTATTAATGTCACCATGAGTCAGCAGCTTTGACTGAACAGAACAATGATTCCTATAATTATAGTTTATTTCCAGACAGCTAGACGTCCTGATTCATAGTAGTTTGTGTCCTTAAACTAGATATGCTCATTATACAAGATTCACAAAGCTGAGAAGAAACAAAATCCTGTCTTTAAATTAGAGAAATCCAGAGTGTTTCCAGACGGTTGAGATATGTTCTTGTTGCTAAACCTAAAACAAAAGCCATGAATAAAACTGGATATATGCACAGACGGGTACAAGATACTTTGAAGGGGATTTGAATGTTCCGTGTATCATAGCTAGAAAAAGAGAAGGTGATGGAAGATAGCTAATTAGTAGGTTTACCGAAACTGTTCTGAAAGCCAAGTGATGTTTGGGCAGTCCCAGATCACAGCAAATATAGCCTGCTAATGCATTTTCTTGGCTCACAATGATAACTTTCTAAGTGATGAGAACATTGTCCAATAAGGCCAAAGGACTGAAGGTCTTGGAGATGCAGAAGCTGGGAGATGGAAAACCTTCCTGGAAGAGAATGGTGTGGTGGCAGGCGGTGCTCTTTGGGAATTTTTGCTGCTCTCAGACTTCCTGGTGCTTCTTCTTCTCAGGTGGCTCCTGAGTCTTAAAAGATAACAGATAATCAGAGTTGGAAGGGACCTTGTAGGTCATCTAGTCCAACCCCCTGCCCAAGCGGGAGACCCCACACCATTTCTGACAATGGCAGTCCAATCTCTTCTTGAAAGTCTCAAGTGATGGCGCTCCCACAACTTCAGAGGGCAACTTCTGTTCCATTGGTTTGATTGTTCTCACTGTCAGAAAGTTTCTCCCTATTTCCAGGTTGAATCTCTCCTTGTTCAGTTTCCATCCAGTATTCCTTGTCTGGCCTACAGGAGCTTTAGAAAATAGCTTGACCCCTTCCTCCCTGTGGCAGCCCCTCAAACATTGGAAGACCGCTATCATGTCTCCCCTGGTCCTTCTCTTTACTAGACTAACCAAGCCCAGTTCCTGCAACCGTTCATTGTATGTTTTAGCCTCCAGTCCCCTAATCATCCTGGTTGCCTGGTCTTGGGACGGGGCAGCAGAGAAGTGAGCTTTGGCTAGGGACGGTAGGCTGGGAGTCTTGTACTGCCTTTGGAAGGCAAGGAAGAGGAGCTAGTGTGGCTTCCCCACCATGAAAGTTTCTGCCTTTTAAATCAAATTTCTTAGTTGGAAACAGGTGAATTCCTTTTTTGAAATGTTCAGGGAAGACTGAGAGAGATGGTGAGCAAGTAAGGAATAAGGAAGATCTCTGTGCAGGAGGGAGGGAGGGGAAAGAAGAGAAGGGAGGGAACAAGAAAGGAAGGAAGAGGGAGGGAGGGAGGAAGAAGATAAGGAAGAAGGAGGAAGGGAGGAAGGGAAAAAAGGGAGGGAGGGAGGAAGAAAAGAAGGAAGGAAGGAAGGAAGGAAAAAGAAAGGGAGGGAGGAAAGAAGAAAAGGGAGGGAATGAGAAAGAGGGAGGAAGGGAGGAAGGAGATGAAGGAGAAAGAAAGGGAGGAAGAAAGAGAAGGGAGGGGGAAAAGGGAGGGAGGGAGGAAGGAAGGAAAGATTCAGCCAACAAAAAGAGAAGAGATGCAAAAACAAAGCAGAAAAAGAGGGGAAGAGAGATTGGTGAGGAAAGTGGAAAAAGGTATAATTTAGATGGAAGTTCCAGACTATATCATCCTACATATGATCTTGAAAAAAATTATAGAACACTCCAGTGATGTAAGTGTTCTGGTTAATAAAAAATATTGCCAGCCTAGCGACCAAAGTAACATACTACTTTCACTACTCTGCCTGGGAATAAAGTTTTGAAATTATAATTTGTTTAATGACTTATCATGATACTCTTCATTTTCGATCCACTAGAATTTTTTTTATTAAGATGCTTCAATGTTGTGGCTGCTGTACTGATGAACTGGAATCTCGTGGGAGATTTGTGACAATTTAAGCACCTTAGGTGCTCGTTTTTCTATTCCTTTGGTGGCCTACAAATTCTTTATTTTAATCTTGATCTTGATTTTTTTTTTAAAAAAAAATCCTTTTAATTAGAAAAAGAATATGGGAAGTGGGCATGCTAAAAAGCAAAGAACAAATGTTAAGCATAATTGTTATCCATAAAAGTGCTTCTGGGCCAACAGACATTCCTGAAAAACAAATGTTGGTTGGCTACAAACCATATTTTGTTTGGAAATGTGCCTGCCTGTCAGAAAAAGTAAGAAATTGAAGTTGGAATATCATCAAGAGCTAGAAAGTGTGGCAGAGTAACGTAACCATTTGCTTTCTGAACTGGCCACTGCTATCATAGCAACCATTTCTGAATAGGCACTCCTGCCCAATGGCAGCTATTTTGTGAATACTCTCAAAATTTCAGATTTATTCACTGGTATCATAACGGATGTTTACCTAGTCAAAACATTTGACATTCTATTTCTTATAAGAAGTCATAACATTTAACTTATAAGAAGTATTTTATTACAAAAATAGATATATAGCGTTTACAAGATGCAATGTTAGACTCTGTTGGTTTTCTAACTCCACTGGAATAACCTGTATTTCTAGGAACCAGGAAGCTTAGTTAACTGTTCAGATATTTGATTCTTGGATGAGATTGAGAGAACCTGACAAATCTCTACTATACAGGTAGTCCTTGACTTACAACAGTTCATTTTAGTGACTGTTCAAAGTTACCATGGCACTGAAAAAATTACTTATTACTGGTTTTTATATGACCGTTGCAGCATCCCCATGGTCGTGTGATCAAAATTCAAATGCTTGGCCACTGGTTCATCTTTATGACGGTTACACTGTCACCCTGGGGGGTTCACATAATCAGCTTTTGCGACCTTCTGACAAGCAAAGTCAATGGGGAAGCACGGTTCACTTAACAACCATATTACTAATATAACAACTGCAGTGACTTCCTTAGCAACTGTGGCAAGAAAGATCATAAAATGGGGCAAAACTCACTTAACAAATAAACTCCCTTAGCAACATAAATTTTGGGCATGGTTGTGGTCATAAGTCAAGGACTACCTGTTTCACTTCATTAAGTAAGACTTCACAGCTTTATCATGGAGAAACTATCTGGGGTGACTAGGCGTTGAAAATGGCATGATGGCATTTAATCAATCAGTCAACCATTCACAGTACTTTAACCCTGATGGCTAAAGCAGCAGGTGAAAAGGCCAGATTGTTTTGTAGGAAGAAAAATCTGGTCTGGTTCCAAGCTGGGAGAAAGGTGCTGGAAATAAAATGGAGGCTGATTGGAAAGAAGGGTTCTATTTATTGGAATCAGAATCACAACATGCAGTTTTGGGACAGCTGACAAATTAGCTTGATAAGTACAAGGATTTTTATGCTGTTTCTGAAATGCTGCAGGGAGTTATGGAATGTAGTGAGCCTGGTGGGTTTTTTGTTTTGCTATTCTAATGGTGGTGGGTTAATCCTATCATGTACTAAAGGTTTGTTATGTCCTGTTGTTAGGATTTGGGTAGTGGGATGTAGTTTTTAATCCCAACGTTTGGAGCTGAAGGTGTTTTCTTTGTGAATAGATTCTTAAAGGGCACAAAATATCCATCTCTAAAGACTTGAGGCTTCTTGCTGGGGGTTATTAAGAAAGACTGGGGTTGCTTTCTGCCTTTAAGAGCATGTTTTCTCTATTTCTCCTTTGGGGAAATATAATATTTTCCCTCTTTTAATGTTCCCCAAAATATTTCAGTCACTACGACAGAGGAGGGAGGTGCGTGATTACTTCTTACAGTTTGAAGAAATGCCTACCTTCCCAGTTTCTGCTCATCCAGTAAGTTAAAAATGACTTTATGGTACATAATCAATCAATCAATCAATCAATCAATCAATCAGTTGCAGTACTTTAACCTGATTGCTGGAGGAGAAAAGTCTTGGAATATTTTATTCCTTACTGAATTCATTTTTTAGCTGAAATTAAGAAAACAAGCAATTACATGAATTCTTACCTAAGAGCAAGGATAGCAAGGTGTGAATTGAACATCTGCAAATAACTCTTCATCCAATGCATGTTAAATACACTAGAATTGGCCCCTCCTTTACAACACCACTAAGTGTGAAAATCTGTTGTAAGTCACTGTTTTCTGTGCCACTGTAACTTTGAATGGTCACTAAATGAATGGTTATAATTCGAGCATTACCTGCCCCAAGTGCATATCTAAGTAAAGGGAAATATGTACAGAGTTGGTTTTATGTTAATTTTTTTTTAATACTTAGCACTCCTTGTCAGCTTAAGAATGGGACACCTAAATTCATCTAGTCATAATGTTCAACTGGCCAGTCATTATTTCTCAGCTTAACCAATATCAGAATAAAATGAGATGGTACAGACAAAACATACATGCTATATCATAATCCTTGAAGGAAAAATGGAAGAAAAATAGAACAATAAACAGGTTCTATTGGCACTTTTATATTTCACCTGTACATCCACCCTAAAAATCCCTTCTTTTAATATATAGCATACAAATTTTAACACACAACATATCACTTCTCACTTTATACAGAGTTGGGGAAACTGGGCTGAGGGACTCCAGATCCTGGAGAAGTACAATTCCCAGGAGAGACACAATGACAATGACAATGGCTAGTGCTGAGGGATGATGGGAAGTGTAGTTCAACAATAGCTGGAAACTGGATGCTCCCAAACTTTGGGTTAGATCTCAAGTAGTTAATAGGTGCTTTGTAGTGCTTTTGCCATAGCTGGTTTTTTAAAAGGCATTTTAATTAAAATCAAGTTGGAAACTAAAGGCTTCTGTGCAAAGTAAGAGTTCTAGCATTTTTTATTACAGTACTTTTTATTTATTAAAGAAATGTATATGGTCGCCCAACTCACTCATGATGACTCTGGATGGCTTAAAGGAATAAAACCCTATATAGAAAACCTAAAACAATCCCATCCCCTTGGTGACAATATTCAAACAAACCATTTGATGGCTCCATATCAGCCTAGGACAGCCATGTCCACTTGCAAAACCATGTCTTCAGAGCCTTTCAGAAGAATTTCAAGGTTGGGACCAGTCTTATCTCTGTGGGTTTGTTGTTCCACAGGGAGGGAGCCATCATTGTTGTGATCACTCTGAGCCATCGTTCTGCAGACACAATTTTATTTTCCTGAATGCCCCTGGATTCCACAAAGACGCCAAAACATTATCAGAAGATGAAAACAGTGAACATTTGCCAGTCTTTAGTTAGAAGACATAATGGTTCATGAGAAAGACCTTCGGAGACTGGGTGAAGAGACTCTGCCAAGGGAACACTCAGAGACAGCACAGCCTTCAATTAGATAAAAGGTTCCCTCTTCCCTACTTTCTTGGGCTATAAAGGAGATGGGTGAGGGGAGAATTACACTATCATACTTGCAAGACTGTCAGTGTAGCCTTACAATACTGTAAGACAGTGGTAGGATTCAGCCGGTTCGCACTGGTTCAATAGAACTGGTAACTAATTTTTTGGGGGGTTTGGCGAACCGGCTAAATAATGTCCGTTTCAATCCTTCTGGCCTGTGGTGCTTTGGCCTGGCACACAGGGCCTGTGCATAAGGCAGCCAAGTGCGCCAGAAGGTCGGGGAGGGTGCTGAAGCTAGTGGGCATTCTACCTGTAGCACCCATGCCAGCTGCCCCTTCCTGGCCAGAGCTGGAATGCCACCACCTTTAAGTGCCAGTAGATGCCAGCCTTACTTCCAGTGGGCCTGGCCAACTGCTGGAGAGGAACAGGCCTGTTTCAGTGCCTGATGTCTAGATGCCCTCATTTCCCCCAAGCATTTCTTTGCCTACCTGAGTTCCAGCGTTTTTCGCCGTCTTGTGCAGGGAAACAAATGTTTTTGGGACTAAAAAATAGTTCAATCAATCAATTCCAACTTCTCATGGAAAAAAAAGATCTTGTGAAGTTGCAATCAATTGACCTGACCCTGGGCGAACCAGTTGTTAAATTATTCGAATCTCACCATTGCTGTAAGATGGAAATAGCCTATCTGGTTATGGTCCATGTCTAATATACCCTGTGAGGCCAACAAGAGTATTTTTCTGGATATGGAATTGATTTAGAGAAATGGCAAAAATTGTGGTCTCAAAATTATAAAATGACAATGTAAACAGCAGATAAAGAAAATTTGTATAAGATGTTTTACAAGTGGCATCTACCCCCAACAAGAATAGCAAGAATGTTCAAGAACAAATCTGAAAAATGTTGGAAATGTCATCAGATACCTGGCTCATATTACCATGTGTGGTGGACGTGTGCGGATGCTAAAAGATATTGGACTAAAATCCACACGTGGTTGGAAAAAATGACAAAAAAAAACCACATACACTTGAAACCAGATATATTTTTATTGGGAATTCTACCCGAAATATACAGTAAGGAATTGAAATATTTGATTGTAAATGTATTAACAGTGGCTAGGATTATATTTGCTAAAAACTGGAAAAATGAGAAAATACCAACGCAGGAGGAAGTTATTAAGAAAATAATGGAATGTGTTGAAATGAGTAGATTGACATTTGAAATCAGAGCACTAGAAGATAAACAATTTTATAAGATTTAGGATTTATTTTATCAATGGTTAGACAATAAAACTTGGTAATGAAATATGTAGATTTTTAGAATATAAATAATATATAAAGATGTATTATGGTTATCATAATCATAATATAAATATGGTATAGATTTGGGATGATAATATGAATTGTCACAAAATAAATCAATTAAAGTATGGATTATCTTGCAAAACATGAATGAATAATAGTATAGTCAAATGATTGATTAATGATATCAATGTATTTAGGAATAGTTAATAGATAATATGAGAACATATACAAGTAATAGTAAGTGATGACTATGAAGTGGATGCACAAAACAATTTGTAAACCAACCGACACACTGTATGTACATATTTGGAAGATGGCTTGATGTTTTACGTTGTGTTTGTCTATGTTTGTTTAAAAAAACAATAAAACTTTTTTTTTTTTTAAAAAAGAGTATTTTTCTGTCCAGCTGTGATAGGACAGACCTCTTGTGGGGTGGAGAAAGGTAGCAGGAAGAGCTCTGGCTGATTAAACATCTGATAAATCATACCATTATAGGGCTGAAAAGGATCTTAGAGGTCTTCCAGTCCAACCCCTGTCCAAGGCAAGTATAAATGGACCTAAGTGGTTATACAACATTTTCCCATATGCAAGAACTTTTCAATTTGCTTTATAGAAAATAAACATACAGATGTCTGTACTGATTTCTGAGAAAACAGGAGCACCAGGATGGTGTACAAAATTCCAGTTATGTTGTGATTCACATGATGGACAGTGATCACTACATGCTGAGTTCTGAGGGACTTTGCTAAGACCGGGCTGACTAGATGCGGTGGAAAATGAACCAGAACTCCTGTTCCTTTTTATTGTGGTGCACCAAATCACAACACAACTTGCGCTCCTGTGCCAAAATCCCAGGGTAATTTCTAAACAGGCTGTGTCTTCTAGACTTGGTTTTGGAACCATGGCAACTTTAATATGTGTGAACATCAACTCCTGGAATTCCCCAGCCAGTGGGAATTTCCAAATATGCTGCCCAGCTTCAAAGATGAGAAGGTTGTTGTTGTTTTTTGAATGTATGCATTTGCTTGTAATTTTACCAGTTTGTTACTTACATGCACTCTCATGTGAATTGGGCAATAAGAGTTGCACTCTTGTTTACCACAAACAAGATTTCCTCTGTATTATCTATAATTGGAAATGACAAGACTTCTAAATTAGAAGACTATCTTTGCCCATCACTACACTAGATGCTGACTAAGAGTTCTGGTTGGATAACAGCAGGTTGAAGCTGTGTTTAACTATACGCTATGCCATTGTGTGCTTGATGTTGATCCAACCACACTGCACATTAAGGCACAACAATATTGAACACTCTGGTTATATTGATTATGTAATGTTCAATTATTGCCAGCTGCCATTCTATGTTTTAAGTTATTTTTAATTACTTGTGTTTTACTTTGGTCCTATTTGTTTTAACTAGAGTCATGCAGATGAGATGGGCAATATGAACTAATAAAGAAAATTAAACTGACCAATCCAACTGATTTGAGATAATATGTATGTGTACAAGTAGTCTTCGACTTACCACAGTTCATTTAGTGACCATACAAAGTTACAACCACACTGAAAAAAAGTGACTTATGACCATTTTTCACTTATGACGATTGCAACATCCACATGGTCACATAATTTACATGGTTACATGTTTGACAAGTGGTTCCTACTTAGGAAGATTCCAGTGTCCCAGGATCATGTGATAATATTTTGTGATCTTCTGGCAAATGGGGAAGCCAGATTCACTTAACAACCATGTTACTAATTTAACAACTGCAATGATTCACTTAACAAATGTGGCAAGAAAAGTCGTAAAATGGGGCAAAATTCACTTAACAACATAAATATAATCAAGGAGAGAAGCAACTTAGAACTAAGGAGAAATTTCCTGACAGTTAGAACAAGTAATCAGTGGAACAACTTGCCTCCAGAAGTTGTAAACGTTCCAACACTGGAAGTTTTTAAAAAGAGATTGGACAACCATTTGTCTGAAGTGGTGTAGAGTTACCTGCCTAAGCAGAGGGTTGGACTAGAAGACCTCCAAGGACCTTCCAACTCTGTTATTCTAATTCTGGGTTCAGTTATGGTTGAAAGTCGAAGACAGCACATATATGTATATGTAAGCACATATATGTATATGTAATGGGGCAGTCCCATTAGGCTTCTTTCCAGGTGCCTTAGAGATTCACAAACAACAGAGGGAGACCTATCACTCCAGCGCCCATTGTTATCCTGCAAATGGGAAGGGGAAGCGTCAGCGCCCCCACCCGAGAGTAACCCTAAGGTCCCCTGAATAAGTGAGGAAAGTCTTCAAGGTGGGTTCAAGCGGAGCCCGCGCAGCCGGCACGAAAAGGGGGAAAACCCCAACCAAACAGAATAATAATCTGTTATTCTGAAAAGTCAGCTTGGTAAACCCACCCTCCTCTCCCTCCTCCCTCCTCCTCTTGGGAAAGGGCGTGGCCTATGTTTGTGACGGAGGACGTCGAGGCCCCTCGCCCCGCAGGGCGTCTCTCGGACGCCGCCGGCGACGTCACTCGTGCCGCTGCCGCAGGTGGCGCGCACTGGCTGGTCGGCGGCGAGAGGCGGGGGCGGAGGAGGAGGAGGAGGAGGAGGAAGGAGAGGAGCCCGGCGCAATGGCGGCGCCGGCCACCCCACGCGCAATGGCGACCACGCGGGTGGGATCCCACGCGGCTGACGGGGAAACGGAAGCCAGCAGCGGCCGCTAAAAGCAGCGCAGCCGCCGCCCCGTCGCTGCCGTCATCTCCTTTCTCTACCTCTTCCCCGCCAGCCGCCCAGAGACGGACAGGAGGCGGCGGGGACTCGGGGATGGCGGCCCCGGGCCCCCTTCAGCCGCCGCCAGAACTGCTGGGCCCGCGGCTCCGGGTCGCCGCGGAGGTGATGCTGCGGGTGCCCACCCTCTTCCTCATCGACACCATCCTCAACTCGCCTCCGGTGTTCCCCTGGGACTCCCTCTGGGCCGCCTTCCTGGGAGGGCTCCTGCGGATGCTGGGTGAGCTCCTCTCCGGCCCGGCTTCCTGGAAGTGGGGGGCGGGGGAAGCGAGGAGAATCATGTCATCCTGAATGCCCCCCCACCTGTCCTCCCCCCCCTCAAGTTCCACCGTCCCGTGTGAACGTGGGCACCCTTGCTGGCCCTTCTCCCCTTTTCCCTGGGGCAGAGGAGGGGGGGCGAGACCCCCTTGCAGGCTTTCAGAAAGACCCCACTTCACTTCCCGACCCACTTCAACCCCCCCCCCCTCAAGTTCCACCGTCCCGTGTGAACGTGGGCACCCTTGCTGGCCCTGCTCCCCTTTTCCCTGGGGCAGAGGGGGCGAGACCCCTTGCAGGCTTTCAGAAAGACCCACTTCACTTCCGACCCACTTCAAACCCCCTCAAGTTCCACCGTCCCGTGTGAACGTGGGCACCCTTGCTGGCCCTTCTCCCCTTTCCCTGGGGCAGAGGAGGGGGCGAGACCGCTTGCAGGCTTTCAGAAAGACCCCCTCTCTACTTCCCGACCTCCTCCCCACTTCAACACCCCCGGCAGCTTCGGCCTGGCTGGCATCAGCACCCTCCTCTCCCTTTGCATTTCCCCATTCCCAGCGTCCCTATAAATAGGTGTTGAAACGGCAGTGGACAAACAAGCCTGCCAAGGGTTCAGAGCCTTTTGTGATTGTGAATGTCAAGGACGCTCGGGAGATGACAACCTCAGGGGAGCCTCCTCTTGGACACGTCCGGGGTGGGGCGTTGGGGGGAATGTTGTTTGCATTTAACCACCTTTTCCTAAGCAACCCGCCTTCAGGTCTCCCTATCGTCGCTTCTTGGGACTCTCCCGTGTTTTTTGTTTGCCTACTAAAGAGTCATGGGGTTGGCAAAGGGCGGTTGAAGCCTGAAACTCTTTAACATTAGATGTGTTATTTTTTCCTGAAGGAGGATTATACAGTCATAGGGCAAACTCTTTTAACATATAGAGGTGTTGTATCTCGGTTATGGTTTTTATTAGCTGGGGAGGAAGTGGTGGAATAATAAATCTTATCCATTATATGTCATTTGTACCATTAGGAAGCTTTGTCACAAGAGCGTCCAAATGAATTGTGGAGTAAATGAAATTTGCTTGGTCCCTTACTGGATAACCTTTGTGTTAGGAGCATGGTGGTTAAATGGTTAGTTCCCCTTGTGAACTATGGGCAGATAGTTGTTTTCTTGAAAGGATTAGGAGAGAAGTAGAGTTTATCTGTAAAGCCTTTCTAAGAGAGGGTGAGTAAGGAAAAATGGATGCAGCTTCTGTTGATAATTCAATTTAATAGGCTTCATGTAAGAGAAGAGAAGTTTCAACAGTAAATACAAAAAGCTCATTTACTCCTCTTTTTTTCCTATTTAATTTGAATTATCTGAGATTGAGTTTTTAAGAACTGGTACTTGTTTTTTTTTAGAAGGCAAAGACTGTGGATGGTTACATAAGGAAATAGAAAGGCATAATTGTTTACTCCACAAAATATTCTTACCCTGACTTTGCTTGAGTTAGGGGATTGACTTATTCTCCAAAGCCCCAGAGGGGAGGATCAAAAGTAATGGGTGGAAGCTTCTTATATCAAACTTAGAATTAAGAAAACATTTTCTGACAGTGAGAACAATTAATCATCGGAATAGTTTGCCTCTTGGAGTTGTGGGTGTTCCATCAATGGAGGTTTTCAAAAATAGACTGGACAACCATTTGACCCTCATGTATAAAGTCCCCTGCCTTGTGTAGGGACTTGGGTCAACCTCCAAGATCCCTTTCAGCTCTACAATGTTCTAAATATGCCTTGTAGTACAAACTATCCGTGTCTGTTCAGAAGTAACATCAGTTGGAATTGTCATGTAGGTAATGTGTAGAGTAGGTTGCAGCTGCGTTTGAATATAAACTATGTGTCAATAAGAGGCCTCATTGCAAAACCTCAGCATGTTTTGCTAGCTCTGAAATGAGGGGGGGTAGGACTGAAGCATGACTAGCTTTCTCTGAATTTAGATCATGATCTGTAAACTAACTTTAGCAAGTTTTGTTGCTGAAACTTCAACTTGTGGAAACGAAAGCCAGACTGCATTAGGTATTGCAGTTATGTAGTCTTCATTTGACCATTTGTTCAGTGTCTGTTTGAAGGTGTGGTGGGGCTGAATAAATGGTACTAAGGGGTCAGTCCCTAAACTTACAGCCATCGTAGTGCCTGCAAGATCACATGATCAAAATTTGGGCACTTGGAAGCCCATCCACACTTAACAATCATTGGGGTATTTCAATCCCCCCCCCATCTGACCTCCAATACTTCTGACCGCCCTGCTGTCCCCAGCTGACCTTCACTATCCTCTGCTGCTGATGTGTACCTGGCTTGGCTTGGACCTTCACGAGGAAGCTGGTGGCTGCTCAAGGTTCTTGAGACCGACATCCATAGCCTTCTCCAGGTCTCGCTAGGAAGATACCGGCAACCTCACAAGAAGGATGTATGTGACTAGGAGAGGACATGCGAGACTTGGAGAAGGCTTCACGCTTCATCAGGAAGAAAGGGCCAGGCTGGGCGCACTGCAGCAGCAGCAACAGCAGGAAGAAGATGGAAGATGGCCAGAGTTAGCTGGGGAGTGCAGGGCAGTGGAGGTGGCTGGCAACTGTACAGGCTGGAACTACCGGTGGTGTTCGTGGTGGCGGGGCTGAAGTAGAGGGTCAGTGATGGTGGCAGGTAAGACTGTTGGACTTTTACTTGAACCCCAGCATTGCAGGCACCACCATCCCTGCGAGGAACACCAAAAGGGCAGAGATGGCCGTACTGAGGCTCGAGGCTTGGACAGTCCAAGCTGGGAATAGGTTGGATCGGATTGGGTCTTCACCTCATGGCTGGATGGGATTCCCTGAACCACAGCAATGGGGGCTGCCGTGATTTCAGTCCTGGCAGTCCCCGTTGCGGTGGTTGTGTAATTGTGTAATGATGTGCTGCATGACAGCATTGCTTAGCAATGGATATTCCAGTCCCAATTATTAATTGAGGGCTACTGTATCTAAGTATGGATGTTTCACCAGCTTTGATTTGGAAGGGTTATCCCTAGACTTCGTTAATCAGTTGTAAAAGGCACTATTGAATTAAATTGGAAGGTTTGGGTTCCAGGAATCTTTGACTTACAGCCATTCAAAGTTACAATGGACCCCACCCCACCAAAAATATATTTACAACCTGGTTCTGAAGTTCCGACGGCCACCCCTCCTCAGCGATCATTTGACTGCATTTTGGGTGCTTGGTATCCGGCTCACATTTGCAGCATCCAGTGGTCACGTGCCACAATTTATAACATTTTTGTCAAAACCTGGCATTTATTCCTGACTTCTGGCTAAAAAATGCCCCTAGCAGACAATGGGTTTGCTTAACAACCATTGCAAAAAAGTTTGTAAAATCAAGTTGGTCGCACAATGATCCATTTTACAACCATTACGACTTAATTGCCAGCCTCCATTATGGTTGTAAGTTGAAGACTACCTGGGCACCACCCTCTTCTGGGAATTAATAAAATGTTCTGAAACTGTGACTCATGATACAAACCTGGATAAATTCCATGTACATTTTGTTCGGTCCATAATAGGTATTTGAGATTATTTCAATTGGCATTCAGAAGGCAGAAATATGGCGGAATGTAACAACACAGTACTTGGTAGTATCAGTTCACCCTTTTACCAGGAAATCAAAATTGTACCACTTTCTATACTGTATTGTTCAAACTCTTTCTCAGGTGTCTTTTTAAGAACATCAGACGTGTTCTTGTAGTTTCGATAGATACATGGAAGGCCAGTTTAAGGCAAAAATCATGTTGCTCTGTGAATGCTTCCTTCTGAAGCAAGATCCAGATTTTCATCTGCGTGTGTTGGGAAATCATGTTCTCTTCAAGGCTTATAGGAAATCTGAGTATGTTGCCAAGCCTTGCCCTGTTACAGCATGGTGCGTTGCAAAACGTGTAGAAATATATTCTTCCTGCTTCGGTCCTGAACAGTATAGGTTTATAATTGCCATGTTTTTCTTTCTCTTTTAGTTCTTTTTTTAGATTTGTCTTTTATGTAAAATCCTCAGTAACCATAAATAAATAAAATAAATAATAAATAAGTTAGAAGAGGCGCTAGCTTTTTATTTTCCAATTCTGATATTCTATGTTCTGTTGTAGTTTTTATTATTGTTTAGAAATACAGAGATAAAAGATTAATTAAAACTAAGAAGTGGAAAGAGACAGAAAAAGAAACGTAAGAAAAATGTGTCTAAAAGATTAGTGCCACTATCCCTCCCTCTAGACAAGTATAAACAATTTCAGTAACTTAACACCTTCTCTAATATTTTTTAAAAAATCTCCTTTCCATATCTCATCCCTTTTCAATGATCAAATTGTAAAAATTCACATAGTCCATAAAAGTCCAGCTACCAGAAATAGTAACATATATATTTTAATCTTAAATAAATCTATGTTACAATCTAATTGATCACTTTCTCCAAGAAATTGTTGGAAGAATAAAAGTCCCTATCTCACACACACTCACACACACACACACACACACACACACCCTTTTAACCAGGTCACCCAATCATCCCAACTGCCTCTGAACTATCTGCAACTTTAAATAAAGAGATGAAGAAATCTTTTTACTAGTATTGTTAGTTGGGTTGCAACGGATTAAGCCTGGTCTCTCCAGGAAATCAGCAAGAACCAGCAAGGGAACATGAAAGGGGTCCCCTCAAGATAAGGGGAATCTTTTATCACAATGCTGCAGCCTGATACCAGATCCCTCATAAAATTCCAAATCAAAGAAGTAATCCGGGATCACATACCCCACAAGGCAAGAAACAACCCCCGCAATCTCGCTACTTCACACATCCCCAGGGCAGGAATTCCTCAATTTACACATCTAACATACTTCATATCAAAGTGTATTATTTCATGATCAAAATTCATTCCTGCTATAAGGACCACCACTCTCCATGTTCTACTTTGGTAGCCCACTTTTCATCAGCTGAATTGTGCGTTTTGTGTTTCTGCTGTCAAAATAAATGCCACCTCCATTTCAAGCTGGCATCCTTGGCTCATTTACCCATCTATGGAATGGACCAGGTTTTTCTTCTAACAAAATAAAACAGAAGACATCTCCCTCCCCCACCCCCAATTATAAAAAGATCTTTAAAGCTGTGAGGTCCTTAATCCTCTATGATCTTGGTTGTTTTCTTGCAGACATTTCATTATCAACTTGATAATATCACTGGTGATGTTACCTAGTTTGGTAATGAAATGTCAGCAAACAGACAACCAAACTCAGAGTGTGCCAAGGATTCCATAATCCTGAACTACGAATATTCTGTTCTGCTGATCTTTACAGCGTCGTTGTTTCAGTCCTGCTCAAAAACAAATTCCATTAATAACTACTAGAAAACGCAGCATATATATTTTAACCCTGGTCAAATAATTTCACAGTATAATCATTCTCTTTACTTTTAAAAAGCTTGATCTTTAATCCCATCAAATTCCAGAAATGGTTTTCTTATCATTTTCTCTTCTTTCAGGAACAGCTTCAATAGTTTAACATGTCTCTTTTGTAAATCCAAGATAAGAAAGCTTTCCAAACCATTTATTATTTTTATCTTCTTTTGATTACAGTATACAGACATCAGCTGGCTTCATTTGTAAATCCCTTGTGTCATCCTTTTCCATGTCACTCTTATATTCTGGCATTTTAAAATCCATTTTTAGATCCGCAGCATCTTTTTCCATGTCACTTTTGCAATCTGGCATGTTTTTAAAAGTCTAAATCCACATACAAATCAGCTTAGTCTCTGCTTATCTAATAAAATCTTCTATATCCTCTGTTGTATGTATGTATATACGTATGTATCAGACAATCATGTAAATAGTTTCTGAGTACATTGTTCCCAAACATCTTTGATTTCTTCTACAATCAAGTAATATTGCTTCGTTGAATTAATGGGTTACTTTTCCTTCAATTATACTTAATTCTCTCTGGTTCCTTCTAGTCAATCTTCAGAGTCCCCTCTTATAATCCGTTTATTTTCCAACCAGGAAAAGAAATACAGGAGTATTTCTTACAGTTAATTTCAAAAGACTTCATACAGTTTTTTTTAAAAAAATTAAATACCCTTAAGAAAATATTCATTCAAATCCACCTAGTCCCTTAACTTTCCACATTCTAGTCCTCCTTTTCTGTTTTACAAAAATTAAAGCTGCTCTTTTTAATCTTACAGACTTGCCAAGAGCTTCGTTTATCCTGAGTAAAAGGAGATTCCCCCAACACAATAAAACTTGTCCTTCGGAACATAGAATAAATAGGATTGGAAACCTTGGAGGTCTTCTGGTCCAGCCCCCTGCCCCATGGCAGGAGATCCTATACTGGGCATGGCTAGTCCAGTGAAGAGAAGGACCAGGGAGACATGATAGCGGTCTTCCAATGTATGAGGGGATGCCACAGAGGGGAAGGAATCAAGCTGTTTTCTAAAGCGCCTGTAGGCCAGACAAGGAATAATGGATGGAAACTGAACAAGGAGAGATTCAACCTGGAAATAAGGAGAAATTTTCTGATAGTGAGAACAATCAACCAATGGAACAGAAGTTGCCCTTGGAAGTTGTGGGAGCGCCATCACTTGAGACCTTCAAGAAGAGATTGGACTGCCATTTGTCAGAAATGGTACAGGGTCTCCCGCTTGAGTGGAGGGTTGGACTAGATGACCTATAAGGTCTCTTCGAACTTTGATTATCTGTTATCTGTTATCTATACCATTCTGGACAAATGGCTGACCAGTTTGTTCTTGAAAACCTCCAGCAATGGAGCTCCCACAACTTCTGGAGGCACTGATAAATAGTTGTCATCGTCAGGTGATTTCTTAGTTCTAGATTAGATCTCTCTTTGATAAGCTTCCACCCATTACTTTTTGTTCTGGCCTCAGGTGTTTGGAGAGTAAGTTGACCACACCTTTCTCTGTGACAATCTCTCCAATCCTTCTCCTTGTTAGACAAAACATATCTAGTTCCCTCAATTGTTCATCATATAGTTTATCATATGGAAAGTTCTTAACCTAGTAAATCAGTAACAAACAATGTCCTAAATTAGTTAAGGAAGGAAGTAGGTGAATCCAGTATCTGAAGGTGCTGAACTGTGGCCTAGGCAAGATGTTTCCCTCCCCTGCTCCCAGAACCAGAGATAGCTATTTTACAATCACTCTGCAAGGAAATTCTGCATGGAGCAAAATTTTGGCTGATCTCTTTGATTTGGAGAGTAGTTCTAAGGTGGTTATAAGATGAAATGCTTTAGTAATTTGGCATACCCGATGGCCTACTGAATTGCACGTAAAGTCAGTTATATACGTAATTTATAGACATAATCAAGCTTGGAAGCAAATATTCATATATCTTCCCCACAAAAAATATATAGAATCCATTAAGTGTAGCAGGCAATTAACAGGATGTGATGTGAATCACAGTATAATTACTGCCTTGCACGATTCGTTCCAGTTTTCCATTTACCTTTCTGTAGAATCATGAAAGTGTCCTGTGTTTTGTATAATGCATATTATAGCAGCCTGTCATTGACTGTACAAGATTTGTCATGGTTTTGGTTTTTTTTAGATCTGTTTAATATAGGCATCATCCAACTCCCAATTCACTCTGGATGGCTTAGTTTGGCCCAAGAGATGTCCCAGATTCAAACTCCTGAATTGTTTTCTTCTCATTTTTACTACAGCATTGGACTTGTTAGATAGGTGTATCACAGTGGAATAGATGTAATTACTGTACTTAAAAGCTGCCATCCATTTGTTGTTCAGTCAGTATCATTGCATGCTTTTCAGTTGTTTGGAGGAAGCACATACATAATTTAAAATTCTGGTCTGTTGGGATTTGCTTCCCTGTTTGTTCAAAGTGAACTAAGTGTTCACTAACTGTATAATTACTGTTGAAAAAAGCGCACGTAAGTTTAACTACTACTTTCCTTTTTTTTCCCCCTGTAGGAATCTTGGTATCCAGCGTTGTCCTGATTCTGTCACAACGATCGCTTTTCAAGTTTTATATGATCAGCTGTGCTTTCCTGCTAGCTGCAACATCAGTGTTGGTGAACTATTACGCTTTTTTGCACATAAACTTCCACAGTGCCTATTACACAACACCTTTTGGAGTTCAGCTCCTTCCTCATAAAGGACCTTCCTTATGGATGGCACTCTCTGTCCTTCAGCTTGCCTTTGGGATTGGTTATGTGGCTCTCTTAAATATCGACTCCATATATTCTCAGCTCATCATCTTGGATTTATTGCTTCCCATTGTGGGCTTGATCTTCGACTTACCTTTACACTTCAGGCAGATTTTAGTCTTAGCATCAGGTTCCATTTTGACGTTACACAGCTTGGTTATTTTATTTACTAAAATGAAATGGGTCTACTACTCTGCAAGGTACGTCTACCTTCTCATAAGGCACATGTATCGCATTTACGGATTACAGTTGTTGCTAGAAGACACGTGGAAGAGGATTCGCTTTCCAGACGTGCTGCGGATTTTTTGGCTATCGAGACTGGCAATTCAAGCTGCCGTGCTGCTGTATGTTATTAAAGCAACCGAAACGGACCCAAGCATGAAATTCTACGCGATTTCTTGGGACAATTTCTGGGAATTACTTTGCAGCCTTATCATCAGTGGATGCGATTCCACGTTAACCGTATTAGGCATGAGTGCTGTAATTTCATCCGTGGCTCATTATCTGGGGCTGGGTATTTTGGCCTTTATTGGGTCCACAGATGAAGACGATAGGAGGCTCGGTTTTGTGGCACCGGTCTTGTTTTTTATTTTAGCCCTCCAGACTGGCTTAAGTGGGCTAAAGCCAGAGGAGAGACTGGTCCGCTTAAGTCGAAACATGTGCCTTTTGCTGACAGCAGTCCTGCATTTTATCCACGGGATGACTGACCCTGTGCTCATGTCTCTGAGTGCCTCCCACGTCTCCTCGCTTCGCCGACACTTCCCTGTGCTTTTTGTCTCCGCTTGCCTCTTCCTCCTTCCAATTTTGCTTAGCTACGTCCTCTGGCATCACTATGCACTAAATACGTGGCTGTTTGCCGTGACAGCCTTCTGTGTGGAACTCTGCCTCAAGGTCATTGTCTCTATCACTGTGTATGTACTGTTCATGATCGATGGCTACTATAATGTTTTATGGGAAAAGCTGGACGATTATGTCTACTACGTTAGATCATCAGGCAATATCATTGAATTTATATTTGGAGTAATAATGTTCGGCAATGGTGCTTACACCATGGTCTTTGAATCAGGAAGCAAAATCCGGGCTTGCATGATGTGCCTGCATGCCTATTTCAACATTTACCTGCAAGCAAAGAACGGCTGGAAAACATTCATAAATCGTAGAACGGCTGTGAAGAAAATCAACTCACTTCCTGAGGTCAAAGGGGAGCGATTGCGGGACATAGACGACGTGTGCGCCATCTGCTATCATGAGTTTACCACGTCCGCCCGCATTACTCCGTGTAACCATTACTTCCATGCGCTTTGCCTTCGGAAATGGCTCTACATCCAGGAGACGTGTCCAATGTGCCATCAAAAAGTTGACATTGATGAGAAGGAGAACCCCAATCTCTCCAATAACAACGCCTTCGTGGTCCCCGATGAAAATGACCCTGATGAAAATCCCGCCTGGGGAGGAGGAGAAGGAGCAGCTGCTGCTGAAGACGAACTCAACGACGAGAATACGGAGAGCGAAGAAGAGACAGAGAGTTCGACTCAGTCAAATGCCACAGTACCCGAACAGCCCTCTGAACACCAGTCGTGACCCTGTGCTCGAGTTAAAATGGCGGATACCCGAACCCTGCGGGTGTTTGTGGAGTTCAGCATTGGAATAAAAGCTTCACTTCGTCAACTAAGCACAAGAACGCAATGTCCCAAAATCTGTGAATGAGTTGTCATTTTACTGTGATGTGCTACTGTAAATATGGCTGGTATTAATGCTGGTCTCTTTTGTGACCACTTTAAAACTTTATGTACATTATTGTACATGGAATAAAATGTTTTCACCTATTTTTTTAAGAAGTCGAACAAAACACTCCTTAATTAACATAAAATTACGGTGTGTACATTATATCCAAAGCCTCTCACGTTTTGATAGTTTAAAAGCCAGGGGCTTTTAAGATAAGAATTGAATGCCATATAAAGAGGGATGTTTAAATCCCTCTTCATTTCAATCCTGGACAAAAGTTAAAAATGTTCTGTTAACAACACATCATCATTTCTAGGCTTGACAGCTAAAAATGAAAGCTTAGGTTTCCTTAAAAGATACCATTCCTTCTAGTATTTATAGAAGAAAACGTAACATTGGGAAATAAAAGAAATACATTTATTTATGGAACTCTGTTATAATTTTTTTGAGCAGAAGTCTGGTTATTGTGCGGTTGCACAATTACCTGATTATCTGATTACCGGGAAGGAAAAACATTTCTAAAATGTCAGAAAATTCACAATAAAGGCGAGGATTTCCACACACATATTTTTAACTATGCCATCCTGTATGGCAAACATACTTTTAAATAATGATTTCAGAATTAGGGAGTAGACTTAGATTGTTTTATTTTATGAACAGAATTAACTGGATTTACATATCTGGAAAGAAAGTTTTAATAGTGTTGTTATACAAAATATTGGCCAGTTCTAATGGCTCCTCTTCACGAACTGTTGCTAGTATTTCCAGTATCTGGCTACAAGGAAACAAACAGAAATGTTACAGAAAAAAGAATAATTTATAGGAGTTCATGATAACTTTTGATAAAATTGCATGAAAGATATGTAAGCCATATTTGTGATTTTTAAAGAAAAGCAGTTTTGGAGTTGCATTCACTAAATGCCACACTAAATGATGATCTAACGAAACAGCAACGAATCTACCCTAATTTGTATTCTTGGTCTTCTCCTTATGATTGGGAAAGGGCTGGAAGTTTGGTTATGACTGACCAGTTTTTATCATGGAAGCCTGGAATGGTGGGTAATAGTGGTTAATTTAAAAGCATGTTTTATCAAGCCGTTTGAAGCAATTAAGGTTAGCCCGAATTTGTGGGATTGATACAATAGCAGATTAATACTTCTCAGTGCCATCTTGTTCGCTGCTGTTAAACTGCAAAAATAGATGGTATCTAGATATCAACAAAATAAATCTCATGTTGCACTGAAGAGGTGGAAGTTCAGAAATATGTTTTATAAAGTATTATATTCTTTTGCTGCGACCTAGATAGACTTAGATGCCATCATGTCACATTTAAAGCTTTGTAATTTGAGCCTGTCATGCCTAACTCATTAGATCAGCTTCAAGGGGACTTAATCATGACTAATCTCTGCTGGACTGAATCTCTGACAGGAACAACAAACAGTACTTACATTATATGGCAAAGTTCATTTCTGTCCTTTAGGCAGTGTCCCACTTCCCATTTCTTTTTGGTTGGAAATGTGGTTTTTACAAATTTTGAGCCTGCGTGGGTGTTTTTCACTCCACACCAGGGAGCATCTAATCGGAGAATAATTTAAAAAAACAAACTAGTAGTTTTATAACTAATTTCAGAAACATGAACACTTGTGTCTTACATTCCCTGCTTGTCTCATTTCCTCCATATACATAACAGTATATACTTTCACATGGCACTTTGTAAATAAATCAAAAATTCTCATTTTGATTTTTTAAAAATTGTTACAGGTGGTAAATACAGGTAGTCCTGGATTTACGACCACAATTGAGCCTAATATTTCTGTTGATAAGCAAGACATTTGTTAAGTGAGTTTTGCTCCATTTTACAACTTTTCCTGTTAATTGAAACACTGCAGTTGTTACTAACACGGTTAAGTGGGCGTGGCCACTTTGCTTGTCAGGCCACAAAAGGTGATCATGTAACCCCAGGACACTGCATCCATTTGAATGGTTCATTAAATGAATTGTTAGTTGTAAGTTGAGGATTACCTGTATACAAGTGGCTTTTACTAGTAGCTGCAAGGACAGACTGAATATAAAACAGCAACATCAATACAATTATTCCAAAGACACTGCACTCCTCCACTTAATGAACCATTTGGGGGATGGGGAAGGATATAAATTCTCAACTTGGTGACATCCGAATGAAAATGTGCTATTTTATCTGAAGCTCATTAAACTTAAGCTTTTGCTATATCTGATTTTGGTAACTGATACTGAAGAGATTGGTTGAAATATTTCGTTAACAAGCTTCCACTGAAACTTGTCTTACTACCCAGCCCTTTTGGAACAGTCTTTAGAATTTGCTGTCAGTACAACAAAAAGTAAATAATAAGGCACTCTATTTGGTTAAGCTTGCTCCATCAACATATTCATTTAAAATGTATTACATAAATAGTCTCTGAGATTATCGAGCACAAAGTTTGATGTATTTTTCTGCTCTTACCCAGCTTACAGTCATATGTAAGAAGGGCTGCGCATTGCAAGTTGATTGATGGAAAGAATTACATCCCACCAGATCATTATGAAGCCAATAAACCTTTTGTTTCATCTACTTTGAGGAAAGAATGAGTGGCATATAAGGGTGACCACGTCTTATGCTCTTCCTCAAAAGCAGCCTTCATAGATTGCTGTCAAAACAAGAATGGTGATGTCATGGGGCAAACTCTGCCCTCACATATTTACATCACAAAACGGATACAAGAACTTATTCTTGCAGGATGAGACAGGTTTTGCCACCAAGATGGTACTTTCCAGAAACCTTGGCAATGCAATCCTCAACTTCAGCCTTATTTAGGATTATGAAAGTTATGGGCCTAATACCCCCAAAGGGTATCAGCCTGGATTTTGCTGATAATAGAGAGAAAGGTATAATCCAATATTTGACAAGGATCTGGCAAAATGCAGGCTTGGGAGCACAACAGTTAGGAGTTCCTTCTCTGCATCATGCTATTTTTGAGGCTGGTTCAACAGTTTTCTGGAAGTGTTGTCTGGGGCACATCTTTATTCACCAGACTTACTTCCAGAAACCCACTGAACTGTCCCCAGAATGGCATGATCAGAACAGGAATGGAAAATTCCAGGTTTCTTTGGAATATTTTATTCCTGAATCTATGTTTTGTACATGGCTAAATATGACCAAAGGACTGACATTTTTAAAGGGCATTTTCCCTTTTTTATAAAAGAATTAGCTCTCTGGATAATCATGGTAAGCTAACCCAAAGGTGCTTTTCCAAAAGGCAACTGGACTTTTTGGTGTTGTTTTTTTTAAAGTTTTGCTTCTTATCCAAGAAGCTTCTCCCATTCTTACCCAAGAAGCTTCTTGGATGAGAGGTGAAATGTTTTCAAAGAAAAAACCCAAGAGAGTCCAGTTGCCTTTTGGAAAAATATCCTTGGGACCAGTGGTGAGATTCAAAAATTTTTTACTACTGGTTCTGTGGGCGTGGCTTGGTGGGTGTCTCAAGGGAAGGACACTGTAAAATCTCCAATCAGAGGTGGTATTTGACGGTTCTCCGAACTATTCAAAATTTCTGCTACCGGTTCTCTAGAACTGGTCAGAACCTGCCGAATACCACCTCTGCTTAGGACAACCATGACCTGGATGATTGAGCATCTCTATATACATACTAAAGCTAACCTTGCAACTGGCCTGTGATTTGGATGCACACTCTCAAGATTACAACCCAAATATATCTCAGATCTAAAAGTTTTTAAAATGACAAATTAATGAAAGCAAAGTGGCTTACCTGTTTCTATCATTAACCTTTCACTGGGAATTGACTTCACCGTTTCTAGGTTGGCTTCAGTTTTCAGAGAACTGGAAATAATTGTAGAAGTTTGTTAGATGAAGTTGTCTATCACTTCCTATTGTTGGGGAGCTCATAAAAAAGAAATTTCTCCCAAAATTCAACAAATAGTTTTTGGTTTTTGAACAAAAATATTGGAATGCTCCAATATTGTGCTTCTAACCCATTGACATTAGACTGATTTTTTTTTCCAATTAAAAACTGGGAGAGCTTTACATTTCAATGCCTGAAATTTAAATTTAAATTTAATTCAAGTTGAATTCTATTGCATCTCTGGATACACAGAAGCTCTAGGGCTTCTAAAGCTAAATGTGGCATAGTTTTATATCCTGTTCACTCTTCATTTTCTGTATTTTGTAAGGTAGGGTTGAGATAAAGGTGGGTAACTTTGTATTCAAAATTATTTCTGAACCTTTGGGGAATAGGAGGACTTCCCAAGCTGTTGAACTGGATAACTTATCTGAGAATTGCAGATAAAGGATTATTCTGAGTTAAGACTAGTAGTATAACTGACTGAGATTTAGATTGTTGTATATTACTGACTTAATTATTTTTATTCTTAGTTATGAGTGTAACATAATTGCAGTGGTTTCGGAAGTTAATGTGGCCCATCAACACAGAACTGATTGCCTAAGAGCATCTTTTGTTGATGTTTCCTGTTTCAAGCTTCAAAAAATAAGGAGCTTATATTTTTCATGTCTCTGGCAAGACAAACTACTTCCGGGTGAGCAACTCTGGCAACTTTACGACCTGTGGACTTCAACTCCCAGAATTCCTGAGCCAAATGGCTCAGGAATTCTGGGAGTTGAAGTCCACAGGTAAAGTTGCCCATCTCTTCACGACGTGGTTAATGATCTTTTTATTTTTTTAAAAGTCACAATACCTACCAAACTAAAAATGAATGCTTGAGGGAAGAGTTAATCTTTAAAATAACTTACCAACCATTAATCCCTATATAAAGATCCAGATCTATTAGAGCTGCCGCTTCTTCTTTGGTGCCATCAAAAGAGTGAACCTATAAAAATAATTAGAAGCGTATGTATGTATGTATGTATGTATGTATATATATATGGTTATTCGGGTTTTCTCCCGCGTAAAATTGGAAGTATCTTGGCAACGTTTCAACAAAATCTCATTCGTCATCTTCAGGCTTGTGTCTTCGGCTTTGTGCTTCTTGGAGTAATGTGAGCTTGCAGCTGCTTCTTCCTTTTAACTGCTAGTGGGAGTGTGACTTGATTGGGTGGGGGCTTGGCTGTGTTTTAATTGGCTGGGGGTGTGTTCTCATTGGTTGGGGGTTTGGCTGTGTTCTGATTAGTTGGGGGGTTGGCTGTGTTCTGATTGGCTGGGGGTGTGTTCTGTTCAGGTGGGGGCTTGGTTGTGCTCAGGTTAGTTTTAGTTGCCGGGGGATTTGAGCTGGTGAGCTGTGATCCTGTTGTTTGGTTTCGCGTTCGTGGTTGTGCCACATCTTCATGGTGGGCGTCCGTTCGCTTCATGTATGGGTCGGAGGGGTTTGAAGCGGGTAGTGATGCAGCTGCGGTATGGCTGCGGTACGACAACTAAGACTAACCTGAGCAACCCCCCAACCAATCAGAACACAGCCAAACCCCCAACCAATGAGAAGCTCACATTACTCCGAGAAGCACAAAGCCGAAGACACAAGCCTGAAGATGACGAATGAGATTTTGTCAAAACGTTGCCAAGATATTTCCAATTTTATGCAGGAGAAAACCCGAATAACCAAAGATCCACATACAAATACCTGTGAAAACTTCAGAATATATATATATATATATCATAAGACAAAAGGTAAATGTTTGTTAACACGGACAATCCTCAATAAAGGACCATGATGGAAGTCTGCCAATCACAATCGTAAAGCGAGTTGCCCCTGTAACCTGATCAGATTTTAATGACTTAGTTTGTGGTAGGAGTTAAGTAAACCAATTGTTTGCTACGGGCTGATTTTGCTGAAACCTGGAAATGCTGATCACATGACTAGGTTGCTGAGCATCTGAAATGCAGTCATGTGACTACGGGGAGGAGGGATGGCCATTAAAACTTCAGAATGTAAGTATCCCTGAGGAAGTGTGTCATAACTTTGAATGTCACTAAAGGAGCGGTCATAAGCTGAGGATTACCTGTACTCAGTCATACAATTCCCTCTAATTATTTCTGTTGATTTTTCTGGATGCCATCTGGCAGCTGTGCATGCATGAAAAATGTGAGGAAAAATTTAGCAATTCCACCTAGGAAGATGATGTGGCTGTTCCCTTTTTCACAGCTGTGTCATTCTTTGTGCTACCCTACCAGATTCAGGTACCCCAGTCTATCCAAGTTCAACTTCTAAACACGGCTAGCAAGGCCTAAGGTTGACCAGGTCATGGAAGGACAGTTGCCAAATTTAAAATAAAAAGATTCAGATCACAGAAATCCCAATTCAAAAAGAATTACAAAATACCAATAACTGAAAGAAAAACTTGGCTTGATGCTAGATCCGAAATACTATTCCTTCCTCTAGTGTTTTACAAGGGAAGGTTTGGTCGAAGAATGCAAACAGAGAGAAATGTCTAACCTATTTGTGATGGAAATATAGCAATAGACTTTAAATCACAAAAAAAGTGTTGATGAAAAACATAGCTGCATTGCACCTACCACTCCTCCTGTACACCTCTCTCTATTTCGCCTCATTATATCTGTGGAAAAAAAGAATTTGATTTTAGAATCTTAAGAATTTTTGTTCCCTCAAAAGTACACATTCGTTCTTTTAGTTTTCTAACAAAACTCACCTAGGAATTCTGGGTGCGAATTCCTGCAGTGCAAAAACATTGGCAATTTGGTTTGCTCAGATAGATCAAACTGTTTTTCAAAATACCTGAAAGAAAATAATAATTGTATTGATCAATCATTGAATCCATAGTATTTACAGCTTCTCAATTCTAACAATATGATTCTGGATGACAAGCAATGCAACACTGAAAAACAAATCCCTATAGAACAGTATAACAGAAGTTTGAAAGACAGGATGGCCAGTAAAACATATCTGAAACAATAAGTACATTGCTTACTTGAGTTGAATCTCTTTGGGGCAGAATTCTAATCTGTCGAAGTCTGGAAAGGGGAAAAACAGACAGTGAAGAGGCCTTCAAAAAACTGCCATGAAAAAAAAATGCACTTATGCCAAGGAGTTAATACGTACCCAAGCCACACTCCCCAATTGCGACAACCTTCCCTTTGTTCTTCTCAGCTAAATCTTGTAACTCCTCTAAGTACCGGTCAGGATTACCCTGACTGAATTCCCCACAGCGAGTGGGATGGCAGCCAACAGTACTGTAAAACATTTCTGAAATCAGACCACAGGAAAGTGTTGATATAACTGAGGCAGACTCTATTAAAACAAGAGAGTCCTGTACTTATGATCATAATTTCTGTTGCTAAGAGAGACATTCATTTTGCCCCATTTTACAACTTTTCTTGCCACAGTGAAGTGAAACACTGCAGTTGTTAGGTTAATAACATGGTTGTGAGGTGACACTGGCTTTCCCACTGACTTCTCAGAAGTTTGCAAGATGTGATCACGTGACTCTGGGATACTACAAATGTCATAAATATGAACCCGCGAATGTAAATCACGTGACCGTGGGGATGCTGCAATGGAGCAAAAGATGTGAGTGTAAGTGTGAAAAATGCTCATGTCACTTTTTTCAGTGCTGTCATTAACTTTGAATGGTGACTAAACGAACTATTGTTAACTCAAGGACTACCTGCATTCTCTTGGATCGTGAATGTTGATTACGTTTTTTGCTAGTGATTGTATTTGTAAAAGAAGCTACTATTCCCTGCCTGCAAGGATTTGTAAACAAAAGCATAAGAATTGCAACAGATTCATTCTTGTTTTAAAGCCAGTTAGATAATCTTTTTCTCTGTAGCTAGTGCCTGAGGTAACAATTGTCAGCTGCCTCTCAAACATTTCCTGGAGAAACTCCCCACATACAAGCATGCAACACAAATACATACATGTACAGGTAGTCCTTGACATATGACCAAAATTAAGCCCAGAATTTTTGCTGCTAAGTGAGAAATTTGTTAAGTGAGTTTTGCCCCATTGTATGACTTTTCTTGCCACACTTGTTAAGTGAATCACTGCAGTTGTTAAATTGGTAACACAGTCATTAAGTGAATCTGGCATCCCCATTAATTTTGCTTGTCAGAAGGTCACATGACCCTGGGACACTGCAACCGTCATAAGTATGTGCCAGTTACCAAGCGTCCAAATTTTGATCATGGGAATGCTGTATTGATTGTTAAGTGTGAAAACCAGTCATAGATCATTTTTTTCAGCGTCGTTTTAACTTTGAACGGTCACTAAACAAATGGTTGTAAGTCAAGGACTACCTGTACTTGCCATCTCCCGATTTCTCTCCTCCCGTGTCAAACTCTTGCTTTCATCATGTGACCACTGGATCCTCCACATATTCTTTTCTCAGTGAGCGTAAGATAAACAACTTTCCTAATTTGCAGGTGGAGGAAAAGTTTCGCTTTCCTTTTAAGTAAATACAAGTGTGGGATAATTCAAGCATTCCACTTAAGGGTGACACAGGATGAAAGAAAATACCATTGGTTTGGGCCAGCTGCAAGGCATCTTTGCTGTCTTGTAGATTACCACCTGTGATGATGAGCTGAAATAAAGAAAAAAAAACCCATGTAAATGCTAATTTCCCAACACCAAGTTTAATATGCTTCGGGAGGGACATAAATTGAAAGTCAACAGCAAGGAAAAATGGGCAGTTCAGACAATAAGAAGGAACACATCTAAAAACATTTAATTCCAAAGTTACCTTTTGAACTCCAATTTTGATTGCTCTGTCTATTACATCCAAGAAATCATCTGAAAATATATATACACACACATATATAAATATGTTAAAGTTAAAACCCATATTTTTCAAATGCAGCGATGCTCAAACTTACATTCACAATTTCTATTTGCTGGGGGAGGTATTGTTGTTCAAAGCTTCGTAACAATAAACATTGCAATCATCTTATGCCATCTTAATTAAATTGTAAACCTGAATCTAGCATTCCTCTTTTCAACTTTTTGACAAGAATAATATTGCTGTGTACAAATGCAATATATGTGGAGCACTGATATATTTTCCAACAGAATTTCAAAGGAATAGTCTTCTCCAAAATGATGGGATCACAGCTAGCAATGACTGATGAGGATTTGGGACAGTATTTGAAATAACGAGCAACCCCAGCTTCCTCCATTGACTTTCCTTATTGGGAACCCCTTGGGAAAACCACAAATTGTGATCACATGATCCTGGGGTGTTGCAATTGTTGTAAATACAGATATCATAGCCCTGAACTTACAACAGTTAAGTTTAGTGACCGTTCAAAGTTACAAAGCACTGAAAAAAGTGACTTGTGACCATTTTTCACACTTATGACCATTGTAGCATACCCAGGGTCATGTGATTTACATTCAGATGCTTGACAACTGCCTCACATTTATGGCAGTTGCAGAGTCCCAGAGTCATGTGACAAGCAAAGCCAATGGGGAAGCCAGATTTAGTTAACAACCGTGTTACTGATTTATCAACTTCAGTGATTCGCTTAACAAATGTGGCAAGCAAAGTCAGAAAATGGGGCAAAACTCACTTACATTTCTCACTTAACATAAATTTTGGGCTCAATTGTGGTTGTAAGTTGAGGACTACCTGTACATGCTCGTTGCCAAGCATCAGATTTTGATAATGTGACTATGGGGATACTGCATTGGTTTTAAATGTGATAACTGGTCATAAGGCTTTTTTTTCAATGCCATCATAACTTCAAACAATTGTTAAATAAACGGTAGTAAATTAAGAATTGTCTGTATTAACAGAATTTATCTTCCCATGCTCAAAAATTCAGAACAATGTTGACCTTAGACATGAAATAGATATTCTTGTTACTTGAGAGAAGGTAGACCAAAACAGAGAGAAATTACACTGACAATAAAGGTATATTTTAATCAAAGCTGTGCTTTCCCCAGCTGAGTTACATAGCTGTAACACCAGGATCACAAGGAATGCTGAACAAAGAAAAATGGATGCCCCTGAATTGTGGTATATGCCACAAAAATAGTTATGAATACTTAGAAATTCATGATTTAGTTCAGGAGTGTCCAATCTTCAATCATTTAGTTCAGATGTGTCCAAGCTTGACATCTTTAAGACCTGTGGACTTCAACCCTCCACATGTTGGCTGGGGAATTCTGTGACTTGAAGTCCACAAGTCCTAAAGTTCCCAGGTTTGGACAGCCTGATTGAATTCATGAAATAAAACAACACTATTCTCTGGAGACACTAATTCAAAAGCTAACACTTAAACATTTTAGACATATAATCACTCAATGGAGAAGACCATGAAGCTTGGAAAAATGGAAAGCAGTTGAAAAAGCAGTTGTACAGAAAGTGGTTTCTCTTAAGTGATCAAGTGAACGAACATCAAACAAAATACACGGAGGCCTCCATTTTAGGTTTCTTTCCTCTTCAGGGTCCAGAGAAAATACAGCATGAAAAGGTCTACTTATAGTTATTATTATGCATCTATATACCCCAACATCTGGTGTTGGGAATAAACCAATAAAAAACTTTACCTTTATGTTTTTGGGTGCCCCTGTATATACCTCTGAACATAGGATCGGTTAAGTTAACACCAATATCTAGTTAGAAGAAAAAGCAATAATTAGCTACTAATCAGGTTAAGCACAGGTATATAATTTTGCTCCCTGCAGCAAATATAATCTTTGTTTTCAGCATCTTCTCAAAGCATCCCTCACTGCAGCTCCACGTTGACAGAAGAGACACTTCATTAAAATCCTATTAGCTCAATTCCTATGATGCCCTTCAACAGGTTCAGAAAAAAAAGAGTCAGAAGGTCCAACCTCCCACCCCACCTGTCAAGCAGGAGAGACCCCATACCATTTCTGGCAGATGGCAGTCCAGTCTCTTTTTGAAAGCTTCCAGGTAATGAAGCTCCCATGACAAGCTCACCTTGATTAATGCTAATTTGTGTGTGTGTGTGTGTGTGTGTGTGTGTGTGTACGCACGCACACATACGCAAACCATTTCGTTTGCAGGCTGATGTGGTTCAAGGAGTTGTGCCAACCCAGAACTAACATGCATTCCCTAAACCAAAACCAGCAGGTTGTATGAAGGCAGCCCCCAAAATCCAAGCTGGGACCCAAAGTTGCTTTTTTCAGGAGGCAACTGGACTTTCTGGTTTTTCTTTGAAGACATTTCGCTTCTCATCCAAAAAGCTGCTTCAGCTCTGACTGGATGGTGGGGAATGGAAAGATTTATTTTCCTTGCAGACAGCTGGTCATTTGCATCCTTTTTAAAGTGTAGTTGAGGCCACTTGGAGGTTTATGTGTGTCCTGAGGAGTGCTCCTGGTTCCTGTAGTCTGCAAAGAAAAACTAGAAAATCAAGTAGCCTCCCGAAAAAGCACCTTTGGGACAACCATGACCTGGATGACTGAGAAGCTCTACAGATGTTTAGAATTAGAATTGTTTATTGACCAAGTATGATTAGACACACCAGGAATTTGTCTTTGGTGCATATTATGCTACATAAAAGGAAAAAAAAATACATTCATCCAGAATCATAAGATACAACACTGGGTGATAGTCATAGGTTACTAATAAGCAATCAAATCATACTAGGAAACAATATAAATCGTAAGGATACAAGTAACATGGTTGTTATGACTCCCCTTCAAAATTCAAGCGAGCAAAACAGAAAGCAGCCGTTTCAAAAGTAAATCAAACAGAAAGAAGTCTCACAAGATAACGGCTGTCATAAATCACAATCCACAGCAACAATCTTTGCTCTGTTTGGCAAACCAGTCCTGGCAAAAAATCTCAAGCCTCAGAGCTTCTGCTGTAACGTCTTCACGCAATAAGTCACTTTGTTCCTGGCAAATTTTACCAGCCCAGCTGTGTCCTTTTATACTCATTGAGGCAACGTGCTAATTTCCTTAATTATTGACTCGCCCTCCTCCTTCGTTCTAACTGGGTTTGCCTCCTTAATCGTCTTCTGTTCCTTACATTTAACCACAAGTTTTCCAAGTTCTCATCTCCACTAGAAGACTCTCTCAAAACTTCCCTGTCAGCCATTCCCGGCTGTTGATCAGATAAGGAACCAGAGGAGGTCAAAGGTCCTGACAATTCTAATACATCAGGTCTGTCTTCCTTTGTCACATCCATCTCCTCATCCTGGTTACTATTCCCATCACTGAGCCCTGCCGGCTCATATTTTTCTGCCATGTCCTCCTCACTTGAACTCATATCAGCCACAGGAGCTGAATCCAAGCCCGGAGCCACAACACATGGTTATATCATAAGTGGGAGGAGATAGGTAATAGGAAGGATGAGAAGAAGAATAGTGATATAGCCTTAGTTCAATTCAATTCAAACCTTTATTGTCAGAGTAGAACATGTGCACAATGAGCTTGGCTGAGTCTCCCTTTGTGCACTCCCCCTGCAACACAATACAACTCAGTGAAAGACAGAAAATCCCTAACCCATTGAATCCTACTAACACACACACAATCCTATTGCACCATGTGAACTTATTGCACGTTGTGCCGTCCTTGTAAATAGTAAACAGTTTGAGCATGTTGTGGGAATTAGTTGTTTGGCAGAGTGATGGCATTTGGGGGGGAAACTGCCCCTGTGTCTAGTTGTTCTGGTGTGCAGAGCCCTATACCATCATTTTGAGGGTAGAAGTTGAAACAATTTATGTCCAGGATGTGAGGGGTCTGTAGGTATTTTCACAGCCTTCTTTTTGACTCGTGCAGTATACAGGTCTACGGGTTTAGCTATACAATTCGGGATTAACTCCCTTTGAATGGTGTGGGAGTAGGAATGGATTTCCAGAGGGGGAAAAGAAATTGCAGACTACAGGAACCAGAAGCATTACTCAGGTGACCCTGAGGACACAGATAAACCTCCAAGTGCTTCAAGGACCCTCTAAAACAGAGCTCTCCAAACTTGGCCACTTTAAGACTTGTGGACTTCAACTTCCAGAATTCCTCAGCCAGCTTTACACTGCTTTGCTGGCTGAGGAATTCTGGGAGTTGAAGTCCACAAGTCTTAAAGTGGCCAAGGTTGGAGACCCCTGCTCTAAAACAGAGGTCTCCAAACTTGGCAACTTTTAAGTCCACAAGTCTTAAAGTGGCCAAGTTTGGGGGGGCCCTGCTCTAAAAGGATGCAGATGACCAACTGTCTGCAAGGAATATAAATCCTTCCAATTCCCCACCATCCAGTCAGAGCTGAAGAAGCTTCTTGGATGAGAAGCGAAACGTCTTCAAAAGAAAAAAAAACCAGAAAGTCCAGTTGCCTCCATGACCAGGATGACTGAGAATCTCCATAGACCAAGCTGGGACCATCAAGAGGGAAGCGAGCTCCAAGGGCTTCCCTCAGGGACTCATTCCCACAGACACCCAACCCCGTATTCTGCCCCAGGACTGCCCCTGGACACTGCGCCGTCCCCGCGTTGCCAGGGCAACCGCTCTCACCAATGAACTTGAAGCGACTCATGACGACAACGGCAGAACCCGCGCGCACCTTTCACGCTCGCTCCAAAGAGGCAGAGGAAGAGCCGTTAAAGCACCGCCCCTCACTTCCGGTTGCCTCGGGATCGCGCGGCTGTCTCACCATCCAATCCCCCTCGCTCCCCTGAAGGAAACAAAACGTCCGGAAACGAAACGTTCCAGGGAAGGAAGTGCCCGCCTTCTGGTGCTCGGCGGCGTTCTTGCCGCCGGGATTCCAACGAGTTGGTTTTGCACAGCGCACCAAGCCTCAATGCAAAAGCAAAATAAATAAATAAAAAGAAATAGCTATCGGTGTCAAGTTAGTCTCGTTTCATAACAGCAGACTCCCAGCACCCTCTTTTCCTCCTGGCCTTCTGCATGGGCCGCTCCGTTTGTATTGGCCCATGTGTGTGCGTGTACAATCCTATCTTAATATTATATTTATCAGAATAGAATAGAATAGAATGCAATGCAATGCAATGCAATGCAATGCAATGCGATGCAATGCAATGCAATAATGCAATGCAATGCAATGCAATGCAATGCAATGCAATGCAATGCAATTCTTTATTGGCCAAATGTGATTGGACATACAAGGAATACGTATTATATTTATATATATATAATTCTGATCTTGCAGACACACCTCAAGCCCACACCTCACGGCACACAAAATGCGTTCACAAAAAGGTGAAGCAAAATTACATTACATTACAATTCAATTCACTCTACTGTATTGTACTATACAGAAAGGGTCTGCCACCTTGGCTTTGAGGCTTGTGGACTTCGACTCCCGGAATTCCTCAGCCGGCAAAAACGAAGTTGGCTGAGGAATTCCGGGAGTTGAAGTCCACAAATCTTAAAGTTGCTAAGATTGGAGACCCTTGGTGCACTTAGAGTAGACTAGGCTAGACCAGGGGTCTGCAACCTTGGCAACTTTAAGCCTGGTGGACTTCAACTCCCAGAATTCCTCAGCCACGTTCGTTTTTGCCGGCTGAGGAATTCAGGGAGTCGAAGTCCAGAAGCCTCAAACAGTTGCCAAGGTTGCAGGCCCTTGCTGTACAGTACAGTATAGTACAGTAGCTTTGCTGGCTGGGGAATTCTGGGAGTTGAAGTCCTCCAGCCTTAACGTTGCCAAGGTTGCAGACCCCCGGAGCTAGACTACACACTACACACTACTATACTATATTATGCACTACTATACTACACACTACTATACTATACACTATTATATTACTGTACTGTACTGTACTGCACTATACTATACGCAATGCTATGCTACACTACCGGTAGATTTAAATATATTATAATATTAATCTTCCATAACTTAAATATTCTACTCCCGCTGGACTCTCTACATGCCGGCAGAGAGGTCCCTCTAATTATTATCTCTATGAGTCCATATCTAGCAGATAACGTCATATCCTTCCCAGGAGGAGGAGGAGGAGGAGGAGAGGATTACTCGTAGAGATAGGAAATTGAGAATTATACTTTGCAGAAAAACCATTATAGATTCCCGAGGGTTATAAAGAGGCGCCCTTCCTGAGACCTTCTCTCCCCAGCCTTCGATCGGGCTCTTCCGGTATCGACGCGCAGGTCGCAGGAACCCGTGACGGATGCATCGATGGCGGCGCATCACTCTTGACTTCTTTCTCTCTCTAGAGGCCGTGAGCTTCCCGTCAGCCCCTGCGGCGCAAGCTGTCTCGCTCACCCCCCCCCCTTCCCCGGCCTGAAAGTCGACCGGGGCGCAGTCAAGATGGCGGGCTACCTGTCGCATCGGCAGAAGGTGCTGCGGCTCTACAAGCGAGCCATGCGGCACCTCGAGTCCTGGTGTATCTATCGGTGAGTCCCTGGCCCCTCCGGCCCCTCCCGCAGCCCCTTAACGAGCCTCCGCTCCCTCCTGGTTTGCGGGCGGATCCCCAACCCTCGGTGTGTCTGAGCGCTTGTAGTCTGTTTAACCTGGCGGACGATTTCCAAGGTCCGAAGAGCGTTTCTCCCTCGGTTTACCGGCGCCTCTGCGCGTTTCCCTCCGTTGCGCGTTTGTTGCGCGGATCCTACGCCGAGTCAATCCTCGAGTCGGTGGCCTCTGTTGGCAGGGCAGCTCGGGGGGCTCGGTCAGAAAGGTTGGGTGAGGGCTGGGACCGGGCATCCCGCAGGCGAAGCCATGGCTGGGATAGAGCCTTGCTTCTTTGCTGGATAAGGCAGATTGCCAGGGCAGAGGAGGTAGGGATGGACGTGGCAGTGGGGATTCATTCAGGAAATACAGCTTGGCAAGAGTAAGGATAGGAATAGAATATAGAATAGAATATAATATAGAATAAAATATAGAATATAGAATAGAATATAGAATAGATTAGAATATAGAATAGAGTAAAATATAGAATAGAATATAGAATAAAATAAAATATAGAATAAAATATAGAAAAGAAAAGAATATAGAATAGAATAAAATATAGAATAGAATAAAGATATAGAATAAAATATAGAATAGAAAAGAATATAGAATAGAATATAGAATAGAATAGAATATAGAAAGAAAAGAAAATATAGAAAATAGAATAGAATAAGAATAGAATATAGATTAGATTAGAATAGAATATTGAATAGAATAGAAAATAGAATAGAGTAGAATAGAAACTTTATTGTCACTTTGAATGTACCCTAATTGGCATACATTAAAATGAAATTTCGTTGCGTACTGCTCTCAGAGGGTCACTACCTCCAATATACACTACATAAACATGACAAAATAAATACAAAATTATGCATATACCCACATCTGTGACACAACACAGTATAGTCTGGATGTATTCATGTACATGGTGAGAAGAATGAATCTTGAGAGTTTACCAGACGGATGGCATAGGGAAAAAAGCTGTTGCAGAATTGGGTAGTCCTGCTAGAAATACTTTGAAATGTGGCAGTTAAAAATAATAATAAAGGCCTGTTATCCTAATTGGGATATTGGTAAAAATACTGTCAGATGAGCCACATTTGTTTGTTAAGTGTTAAATGGCCAGCCACACTTGCATATTATGTCTGGTTCTTGTTGTTGGGCTCAACATATTAATATGCAAATATACATATTGGAATGGGCAAATTAGGGTGATGGGGTGAGGTTTTTCTATGAAGAAAAACAAGAATTTAGCTTCAGAAATAAGTACTGTACCATAGTCATTTCAGCCCTGCATAAAATTTATTAAATTTATATGCTGCCCATCTCATCAAAAGTGACTCTGATCCCCAGCTACAAAGTTCCAGGGGGAAAAAAATCCTATGATTGGATATATAATCTATTTAAAATGGAATGTAATTAATGGATTGATTACAGCTGGGTAGAAATCATGTAACTTGATTCACTATAGTGCAATATTTGACTATTAGGGCCCTCTAGTGGCCATTCAACACAATTTTTCCACTTGACAAGTTTTTAAGGAGTGTCTGCACTGCTATTACTGTTAATCTTCTCATCATTCCTTATCACCCATCCCCTCCCACTTGTGATTGTATGACTGTAACTTTGTCGCTTGTATCCTTATGATTTACATGGACTGTTTCCTAATATGATTTGATTGCTTATTATATATTAAGTTTTGTACCTAATGATTTTTGACTCTCAACGAATGTATCTTTTATGTATAGAAAGAGCATTTGCACTAAGACAAATTTCTTGTGTGCCCAGTCACACTTGGCCAATAAAAGAATTCTATTCTATCAATTCTATTCTATTCTTGCTATATTTTTATCCCACTTTTAGTTATTCCCCGCAAGAACAACCCTTTGAAATGTGTTGGGCTTGAGTGACTCGCCCAAAGTTAGCCAGCCAGCTTTGAAGAAATCCGTGGCAAGCCTCTTCCATACCCTTGACATGATAGCAGTCTTCCCATATTTGAAGGGCTGTCAGAGGGAAGTGGGGGGTCAATTTATTCTCCAAAACGTCAGGGGACAGGACAAGAAGCCATGGGTGGAAGCTTGTCAGAGGGAGAGCCAACCTTGAAACCAGAACGCAGCGAGAACTCTTAGTAGTGGAACCGTTCAGTAGTGCCTTTTGGGAGTTGTGGAGGTTTTTAAGAAAAGATTGGACGGCCATTTGTCTGAAATGGCATAAGGACTCCTGCCTTGGGCAGATGATTGGACTAGAAGACCTCCAAGGTCCCTTCCAGCTCTTTAATTCTTATCAAGAAAACTGTCAACACCAGAAGCAGAAACAAGGAATAAAATCCCCCACTCGTTAAGGAAAATATGAAGTATTTGTCAGTTCTAAAGATAACTATGGTTTTCCATTCTTGGAATAAATACTATCTTTAATATTCTCAGGGATAATTATAGATACCATGCCTGTCTGCTGAGAGCAAGATTTGATGAGCATAAGGATGAAAAAGACATGATTAAAGCAACTAAGCTGTTGATGGCTGCTGAAGAAGAATTTTGGGAAAAGCAACACCCTCAGCCGTACATCTTTCCTGACTCTCCAGGTGGCACAAGCTATGAGAGATACGAGTGCTTTAAGGTCAGGAGGTGACGTGGCCGGCGTTACAAATAATCAGTTCCTTGATAGGTTGCAGAATATTGGCCTTCTGAACGCCAAGAGGTTTCAGGAACTTTTCATTAGTGAGTAGAAGGAGATTCCCCATAAGATGCAGCATTATCGTCTAGTTCTGAGGAAGAATCCATGAATGAAGGCCGCAGGGAAGCTGTCCAGGTCTCACATTAATGAGTGACCAGCATCAGTGACCAGCCTCTATCTGCCTTGGCAAGACCTTAAAGACACAGGAGAAAGCTCGGGGGCAGGGCACGCTTTGCTTGGAGGAGCCCTTCCGCTTGACCTCCAGTTTGAAGAGAGACCTAATAGCAGGGGATGTGAGGGAACAGAAGGTTCTAGAACAAGGGTGTCAAACTTGACTTCATTGAGGGCTGCATCAGAGTTGTGTTTGACTGGGGGGGGGCGGGCAGGGGGATGTGGCCAGGGTGGGCATGGCTAGCTCGACGTCTCTTGTGTTGGGATGCCTGTGGTGGCCCAAGTGCTCTGCCCGCTAAAACGGGCTCCTGAGTGCCGTTTTTGGCTGCAACAGCCTCCTGTAACCCTCTCCCAGCGAAAACAGAGCTCCGTGGGCCTTTGCTGTTTCCAAGGCAGCCCCGCGGACCAGATCTAAGCACCCTGCAGGTCTGATCCGGCCCGCGGGCCTTGAGTTTGACACCCCTCCTCTGGAAAGTTGTTGCCAAACTGCAGTCCTTGGAGAAGTTCACAGGACAGTTTGTGTATTCAGCAATATCTCTCATGTTTGTAACTAGTGCTTGAGACATCCAGAGGCAGCAGTTTGAGCCACACATAGTGATCTGAAGATAGCACACTCTCCACATGGCTGGATGGTGTTCTATGCACTGAATAGTTGCTAGGGAAGGATCTAATTATTTGAGGCATTCGGTTTCTGAGGCTTGCTAATCATCCCACCATTAAAATATGCCTTCTACCATTCCTTGATCCCATCCACACTTTTTGGGAGGGTAAAAGAGCCACTACATTGCTGTAGCAGCACCCAACTTTTTGAAACAGCAACCTTCCTGTGAGATCAGGCTGGATCAACCCCCATGGTTGGTTTCTCAGGAAATTTTGAAGATAAAACTGTTCTGAGACTCCTCATTGGTTGTTTCTACCTTATCTTTATTTTTGGTGGTTTTACTATTGCATTATTATATTGCCATTGTTTTTTTTTTCCAAATCATAGATATGCCTGTGTGAGCCTCCAATTTTTTTGTTTGACACACACATCACTCTTTATATATATCAAATGCCCTGATTCTGCCTTACCAAGATAATCCAGTAATTTTCTAGAATTAAGTCTTCTAATGCAGGAAATAGTATCTTTGGAATCTCATCATTTTGATTTTAAACAGTGTTTCTCAACGTCAGTAACTTTAAGATGTATGGACTTCAATTCCCAGAATTCCTCAGCCAGCATATTGGCCGAAAAGTTCTGGGAGTTGAAGTCCATACATTTTAAAAGTTGCTGAGGTTGAGAAACATTGGTTTAAACAGATCAACAACCACAATCTAACTATTATTAGATGGAGAAGATACAAAATAAATTACATGAAAGAGCAAGAAGAAGACTGTTATCCCTTTGAAGATGCAGTGAATAAACCTTCTGTTTATGCTTCCACCCTGTAGTCACCTGAATGGATCCTAGAAATGTGGCACCCATCAGAGAAAGCCATGTACCCAGATTACTTCGCTAAGAGAGAACAATGGAAGAAGCTGCGCCTGGAAAGTTGGGACAAGGAGGTTGGTTATCAGACAGACTATATTTTACAATTGCTTTTCCATGAAATAATTTTGAAGCAAGTCACAAATCTGTGGGGTGATACTCTGGGATATGGGTCTTAAAATGTGGCTTCATGGCTTGTCACCTTCTGTTTAGCCCCGCTTCTTGAGCTTGTGAGGGAGCCAGAAGTCTTGACTCTTTTTCAGAGTGGACAGCTGAGGAGTAAAATGGGTACCTGAGAGGAGAAAAAGCAAAGCACTTTTTGCCTCTTAAAAGCCTCACCAAAATGGTTGTTTCCCAAAGGAGCTTAATATTTGGCATGCTATCAACTTTTCTTTTTCTTTCTTTCTTTCTTTCTTTCTTTCTTTCTTTCTTTCTTTCTTTCTTTCTTTCTTTCTTTCTTTCTTTCTTCCTTCCTTCCTTCCTTCCTTCCTTCCTTCCTTCCTTTCCTTTCCTTTCCTTTCCTTTTCTTTTCTCTTTCCTTTTTCTTTCTTTCTCTTTCTTTCTTTTTCTTTCTCTCTCTCCCTTCCTTCCTTCCTTCCTTCCTTCCTTCCTTCCTTTCCTTTCCTTCCTTCCTTTCCTTTCCTTTCCTTTCCTTTCTCTTCCTTCCTTCCTTCGTTCCTTCCTCCCTCCCTCCCTCCCTCCCTCCCTCCCTCCCGTTTGTTTGTCTCTTTCTCCTCAAGAGAACCAGGCTTTTCTGGGGCTCATATAGCCACACAAGCTCAGGAAAATAATGTGCTTGTATGATGATAATCATACAATAACATAGTTTGATTTCTTAACTGAAGCACAATTTTTTGCTGGGATCACGTGGCTGCTTTGGAAGTTTAGAACACGATGTGGCCTTTTTGAGAAAGTGCCAACATGTTTTAATGCTCATTATCTATTCTGAGGGAAGTTTTTGCCCATAGCACTGAAGCACGTGAGATCCCTAAAATCCCAAAGATACTTGATCAGTTGAGCTGGTTTAGCATTAGATGCATTCATTCCGCCTCTGTCCATTTAGAGCCATTTCTCCCAACTTAGAACAGCTCTTATTCTTTTCTGTTCATCCCTGAATCTCCAAAGAGGCTTTTAAATGGATGGAGTGTTGGGGGGACACTTTTTATAGAAAATATCACTGTATTTTTTTCTAGATCTGTTGCTGGCTGGAATTGGAAATGAACTTTTAATCAGAACACTCAAAATGTCTTAAAACAGCCCATTTCCAGATTATAGGGACACTTACTGTTGATGGTTTTTAAAAACTGGATTCAGGGTGCATTAAGTTTATGAATTGCCATAAAGGGCAGTATTAAGGCTTTTCATGTTTGAAAGGGATGGTTGACATTAAAAATGCTTCCGTTGAAGTCTCTTCTCCCCCCCCCCCACTCTTGCAACTGCCTTACAAAACCACACACACACACACACACACCAAACAAATGAGAAAATCCTGTAGATGTGCTGCTGGAAGCTTCTTTTTATTACAGATAGTCCTCAATTTACAATCACAGTTGAGTCCCAAATTTTCTGCTGCTAAGCAAAACAATTGTCAAATGAGTTTTGCCCCATTTTATGACCTTTGTCATCGTTGTTAAGTGAATCCCTCACTGCAGTTGTTAAGTTAGTAACGCTTGGGTAGTTAATAACACTGGTTGTTCAGTGAATCTGGTTGATTTTTTTTTGCTGGTCAGGTTGCAAAAAAGGGAATCGTGATCTTGGGACATTGCAACCGTCATAAAGCATAAGTCAGTTGCCAATTGTCTGAATTTTGATCATGTGACCATGGAGATGCTGCATCGGTCGTGGGTGTGAAAAATGGTCATGTCATTTTTTTTTACATGACGTTGTAACTTTGGACGGTCACTAGATGAACTGTGTGGTTGTAAGTTGAGGACTACCTGTAATGTGGAAATGCTGCTTAAGACGTGTCCTAAATCAGGGGTTGCCAACCTTTTGGACTTCAGGGACCACCAAAGTCATAATTTTAAATCCCGCGGACCAGAGACCCTGGGAAAATCCCCCCAAAAGTCTGCAGGAAAATCCCCCACCCCGTTTTCCTACCGATCGATCGTTCTTTATTTGGGATCACAGGATACCGTCTCCAGCTCCGTTCTCAGGGGGAGAGAGAGACTTTTGGCTTCATGCAAGGAAAGCAGCAGAAGCAGAAGTCTTTCTTTCTCTCCCCCAATCTCTGCCAGAAATGAGTCTTTGTGAGACTTGTCGCACAGGCAGGAGGCCTTGCAGGGTCCCAAAGACTCGTTTGTGGCGGAGTTTGGGGGAGAGAAAGAGAGACTTTTGCTGCTTTCCTTGCATGCAGCCAAAAGCAGCAGAAAGAAGTGGAAAGAAGCAGCCCGGTGGCCAGGCCAGGCTTGTGGAGTGAGTGGGCAAGTTCCCCCCCTCTGCCCTTTCCCCCCTTCCCTCATTACCTCGTGTTGTTCGCAATGCAAGTGACGCAAGCCTTGTGTTCCTGCGGCCCATGTGGGCAGTGCAGCCTTGTGTCCTCGCACAGCCTGGATTAATTGCTTTGGGGGGTGATTTGGAATGACATTTCTCTGCGGACCACCAAAATTTTCTCACGGACCACCAGTTGTCCCTGACCCACTGGTTGGCGACCACTATCCTAAATTAAGCATATCCCCCTCGAGCGTGTGAAATGCTGCAAGTTCTGGGTTGTGGGTTAACCCTGTTTCTCATTGACAGGTCCAGCAACTTCAGGAAGAAACCCCACCCGGAGGTCCCACTACGGAAGACTTACCTCCAGCTCGTAAAGAGGGACACCTGCCTCCGCTCTGGTGGCATTTCGTAACTAAGCCTCGCAGATACCCGTTGTAAGAACCTCCACTCTAAAAGGTCTGTCTTAACCCCAGAGGTCTCCAAACTTGGCAATTTTTAAGACTTGTGGACTTCAACTCCCAGAATTTCTCAGCCAGTTATGCAATCCACAAGTCGTAAAAGTTATCAAGTTTGGGGACCCCTGATCTAACCCCACGAAATGGTCTGTGAGCTTCCTGCAGCCGGTCTCTTTGTGTACTAGCAAACCCAATAAAAGCCTGATACAAACCGCCATGAACCTGCCTGCCTGGCCATTACTGTATAGCAATCTCACTCGGACCAGCAAGACATGCGGTGCCTCTGAAAAAAAAATCAAAGGATACTCCCACAATGTTGGTATAGAGCAGGGGTCGGCAACCTGCAGCTCTGGAGCCGCATGTGGCTCTTTCATTCCTTTGCTGCAGCTCCGTCGCTCAAAATGTGCGTCACACCCGCCAATGGGTGGCACCCACTGGCACGATTCATTGAGCTTTTCGACCCCTCGATAGGCCAACCAAGGGTAAATCCAAGAAAAGAAAAGTTTCAGAAGAAAACGTTTAATTCAACGACAGATGCTAGTTTTGTGGCCACTCGGGAAATAAGTCCCGGGGAAAACTGCAATCTCATCATAAATATGAACCACTTGCCAAGCGTTTTCAATGTCGATCACGTGACCATGGGGATGCTACAGCAGGTTAAGCGTGAAAAACGGCCGCAAGTCACTTTTTTTTCAGTGTCGCTGCAATGTTGATACAAAGTGTTGTAAGTTGAGGAGTACCTCTGATCTGGCTATGAAAGCAAAGCCACTCATAGTTGGTATTGTTAGCTCAAAACTACAAGAGCCACTAAAACAAGGGTGTCAAACTCGAGGCCCACGGAGTGCTTAGATCTGGCTCGCAGGGCCACCCTGGAAACAGCGAAGGATTGGCACGCGGTGCCTCTGCCAGCAAAAACGGAGCTCAGGAGGCCCTCCATTTTTGCTGGCAGGGTGGCAGGAGGCCATCCATTCTGGCCGAAAACAGAGTTCATGAGCCCCTTTTTGCTGGCAGAGCGCTCCGGCCACCACAGGTGCCCCCAAAACAAGTGACTTCAAATACGCCACCGCCACCCCGAGGTCAAACACAATTCTGATGCGGCCCTTGATATCGAGTTTAACACTCCTGCACTAAAACCCCTTGAGATAGTAATTTTTTAAAAAGCGGGGGGACGGGGGGGACTGAGGCAACTTTCATTTGTTTCCTCAATCACTTTAATCAGGAAAACTAGCAAGCTGAGGGATTGGAAATGAGATTCAGAAAGACGCCCGTTGCTACTTAAAAACGTCGTGGAATAAGCAAGGTTGGCTTGGTAGGTCTGGGTTACAAATTTAACTTCTATCCATTGCAGCCCATTCCCCTAAATTTATAGGGTGACAACTTCCCAAATCTGCAGACCATTTTGAAGCCACAACACGGGAGAAGATTACCTGGAACATTGATACTTAAACAAAGGCACCAACCAGGTGCCACACAAATCCTTTCTTGGCTTACAAAGGACGCAGCCCAAAGCAGATTTTATCAGCAGGTCTTTTATTTGTAATATAGGCTTGAAGCATTCATTACAAGGTAGAAGGGAAGCACAGTTAACAGCTATTTTTTTTTATTTTTAGCAGTTCGGAAAGAAAACACTTCAATGGGGAAAAGAGAGCTCAACTCTCGGTACAAACTAGCAAACTAAACCACGAGAACTTACCATTAGAAACATTTTACATTGTGACGCTGCTGTTACAATAGGCAAAGAACACCAAAACAAAACAAAAAAGATAAAAAGGAAAAGAAACCTCAAAAAACAAACCAACAGAACTATCCAAAGTGGTTTTTGCCACATGTTAATATCGAATTTTGGCAATATCGTTATTATTTTTAACTGAGGTTTAATTCTGGTGTTGAAAAGGAGGAGGCTACACTCTCAAATACAGCTTCATCCAAAATGTTTTCTTAAAACGTGCTTTTTCGAAAAATATCCCGCGTGAGCTTCACTGAAAGCAACGGGGCTGGGCATGCCTGAGCCCTTAACAGAAACAGCTTTAAAAAAATAAAAAGAGGAAAAAAAGCTTAAAAAGATCAGCTTGTCAGCCTGCACCCTTTGTTTGTTTGTTTGTTTGTTCGTTTGTCCATTTTTCTTCTCTATTTCAAGTGGTTAAGAAAAACAAAATCTTGGGAGCATCATTTGCAGAGAGCATCTGCTCCTTGTCAGGACAAGTGGGCTAGTTTGACAGCACTGCTTTTATTTTTATTTGTTTCCGAAGGAAGAAAAAAGCTTATTATTTTTTGGATCATGCCTTTTTTTTTTTTTTTGAACTTTTCGCTTCCAACGCCATAATGAAAAAGTGTTAAGCAACCACAGCTGTGTAAATGTATATAGAACACAGTGACTATAAACAGGTTTACGATACATCTCACATCCAATGCAGTTATGTAATTAAAGCATAAGAAGTAGTAGTTTACGTAGGCAAGATGGCAGCCAATACGAATCTCCCGAGTGTCCATGGCGGAGGAGACTGTGGGCGTGCACGCACTCACAACCCAGCTCCTTCCACGATGAGTGGGGCGCATCGCTGCGACTGCAAACACACCCCTCTGAAGTCAAGAATTCTGCTAGCATCGCCCATGTAGAAATAAGGCAGACGGTATCCAGTTAGACTGCAGAATGCTTTTTAAAAAAAAACAAAAACAAAAAACCACGAAACTGAAAAAGACCAGGAGGGAGGAGTGGTGCCTGAGTTATGCACATTTCTACTGACCCCATGAAACAGAAAATACCACGGCAATGCTCATGTTAAGAAAAGAATACCTTATTTATAAATGTATCAACAATGCTCCCCCTTCCCCAATAATTGTGGGGAGGGGGAGAATAAAAAGGAAAGTAGTTGCGAATATCCCTCCCGCTATAATAAATAAAACCTAAGAGCATTCCCGTCCCTTCCCAGTCCCCAAATTTTGTACCCAAACTGCCCCTTTGGATAAACAATCGCCCCCCCTCCCTTAAAAGTAACATTTGCAGTTTTACTGGAGTTCCCAGTTAGTTGCCCATCCGTCTATGAGTTGTTTTGTCAAAAGTCCTGGGGAAGGTTTTTCCATTTATTTGCCTACCCAGCCTGCTGGGCGCAGCCACTAAAAGGTATAAAGTTATAATTAAGAGCTCCCTGGTTTTCTTTTAAATTTTTTGCTCTTTATTATTATTATTATTATTATTTTAACAACGTAGACACCCTTTCTGCCTTCACAGTGCCTTGCTTTATGTCGTGTTCTGTTTACTTCTTTCAAGGAACAACAAGGTGAAGAGAGGAATGCAAAGTTTAAGCCTGTTGCCAAGATGGTACAAAACTGATAACGAGGGTTTTACGATGACCGGAAATGAAAGCATACAGAGGCAAGAAATCTTTTTAACACAGTCCTTTTCAACAGGGCCAACATAGGAAAAAATACCTAGCAGGCAGTACCCAAACATCTTTGAAACACCTTACTTAAAATGAACACTGTGATTCATTATGGCTTATTTGGACGCATTTACAATGAAACTATCCCCCTAGGCTACATTTTTTGTGCAAGAAATTAAGCCCCTCCCTTCCTAATCCCTAAAAATTAACCAAATACAGCCGTTCTCTCTTTTCTGTCTTCCCATTATATATTGCTTTTAATCAGCTTCCGTTCCCTGCTTTTGGGGCAGGAGAAAACGGCTCAGCTGTATTTCAGTGAAGGAGTTGTGTTCTTGCTAGGAACTTTGTACAGGGAAACGAACACCGATCTGAGACTCCCACTATGACAGACAAGGTGCTCAATAAAACCATCCAAGAAGGAGAACTGCGTTATCACCGGACTCCTCCTCCCAGCCCTTGCTAAAATTTTAACTACTTAAACATTTCTTATAACTGTCCTTTTTGTGAATGAATACACTTTACAAAGAGTTATTAAAAGGTTAAATGGGATTTTGGCACCTTTGGGGGGTGGGGGAGGGGGGAAAAAGGAGGAACTGAGAATTTGAAAATGTGCAGAGGAAAATATAATCAGCCAGCTTTAGGAAGAAAATCATCATCATCATCAAATAGTCAAGGAAGATGTTCCTTTTAAGAATTTCACTTGGCCAATTCTAACCTCCCCTCCCCGTTTTAGAGACCGCTGCCAGCTGTCTCTACTAGAAAAAAAAATCTTGATTGTACAATAATGGACCAAGACACAAAAGATGATATCATCAGGTAGGTCGGTCTCTCTTTTTCAACTCAACTTGAGCAGTGATTCAGCATCTAGGAAATACGGGGTGCCGAGCGATCGTTCGTGGTGGTCTTCCTCAGCTTAACGCCCCTGCGGATGGCATTCAGCATGTCTTCGCCCTGCGGGGCCTCCGCTGGGTTCTGCCCACCTGTATGGAGCACAGTGGGCTGGCACGGAGGAGCAGTGATGCCGACGTCTTCTCTTTCGTTCTCCTCTCTCTCGTTTTCAGCCGCCGCCGGCCTCTGATCCTCTGTGCTGCTCGGCTTCTGACTGACGACGGGGGGAAGGCTGGCGGGTGCTTGCCCACTCCACGAGGAGGTACACATAGTGGGGGTGCTGCCCCCTCCAGCCTCGGGACTTTGCTCGGAGCTTTCTTCTGCCCCGCTCGGGAAACCAGGAAGCCCCACCGGCACGTCTGGCACAGACGGAGTCTTAACGGGAATCACGGGGGTCTTAATGGGAATCGGTCCCGCGCCAATAGTCCCGCGCCTTACCGCTGGTTTGGTGGAAGGCGTCCGTCGGATGGTGGCCACACCCGGTGTGACGATCACAGGGCCAAGGGTGGTTGGGAGGCCCGCAGTGGAAGCCGGACGCTTGGCATGGAACATGCGACGGAAGGACTGGCTGATGTCGCTGTTCCTCGGAATAGTTGAAGACTTGTCGAATTCTTGCTGCTCGGTGTCTTGATCACCACTCACAGAAAAGTAGTCGTAATCTGAAACTAGGAAGTCAAAAAAGGGGGAGTCAGAACAGCAAATCTTCAGGAGTAACTTGGCAATCTCCAGTGAATGTTTTAAATCTACGCTTCCCTTTTTTTCTTGGATACGATGTTTTACTAAAACTTTTTAAAAGGAAGATTAAAAACTGATATACAGTAAGAAGGATCAAAGGAAAAGAAATCAAAGAGAAAGATTAAAAGTGCAAGAAAGGAATAAAGGAAAACATAATGAAGTAGATAAGAACTTCTGATTTTCTCTACAGTAGTTGGAATTATACATTTATCTCTTAAAGTTACAGGGGGATTCTTCTTCTTTCTATAATCTATTCTGTCCATTCCACAAAACCCTAAATTTATTTTTTCCTGTTTTACACACACACAAAAATCCATATAGGGATCTTATGGGTTTCTAGTCAGCAATAAATATAGATATTGTCTTTTCTCTAATCAAAGAGGTCAATTTGGCTATCTCAACAAGTTCCATCATCATCAACCATTCTTCCATTGTGGATAATGCTGGATCTTTCCATCATCTACAGTGATCATTTATAAAAACAAAGTTCCATTACATTTTCCCCCCAACACATTTGTCTATCAAACCCAAACAAAAAACAACAACTCTAGCCTCAATGATATATTAATCGTTAAAGGCCTCTGAATCCGTGTGTATGCATTTGAATGCAAAATTTTCTAGCTTGTACATATCCACCAACTAAAATGAAACGTTCCTTCAATCTCCAGACAGTCCTCAATATGACCTTCCTTTCAGCAGTCAGCTTTTTCACTCACTCCTGAAAGACAGGAAGGAGCCAAAATCCAAGCAGAGAGGCAGCATAATAGGGAATGTGGGCTGCTTCGAATGGGCGGGGAAGAGAAAGCATGGACTGGCTCTCTTGCTCAGGCTAAAAATCCTGCTGGGAATCCCAGCAGGGAGAATTTTCAGCTCTTAAGCAGGGGTGGGATTCTACCGGTTCTGTCCACCTCTGCAGAACCGGTTGCTCTGAAAAGCAACAAACAGAGAGCATCCATAGAACCGGTTCTATGCCTGCTGCTGTTTTGGCCCACCCACCTGCCCGGGCTCTTACCTGACCTTTATTTTCTGCTTTTTCAACTGCAGCTGCTTTGCGCGACACAGCTGTGGTTGAAAAAGCAGGAAAAAAGGGCTTTTCCAACTGCTGTGCACGCAGCACTGCTCAGCTGTCTGGGCAGCTCAGGAGGTCATAAATTGCACTCGCGTGACACAGAGCAACAGAACCGGTAGTTATACCAGTTGGATCCCATCCCTGCTCTTAAGTGGTTGCCTCTTCCACCCCTGAGGGTCCCTGCATTCTTTACCTGGCACTCTCTTTGCCTAACCATCGGTGAGACTGTGCCAGGATCGCAGTCGTTGAGGCAAGCAGTCGTGTGCATGCTTTGCTTGACAATTGTTTTTGCTCAAATACAAACCAAGCAAGATCATCGATCTCCACTAAATACAGGCAGTCCTCGACTTACAACAGTTCATTTAACCACCATTCAAAGTTACAGGAGCTCTGAAAAGAGGGACTTGCGACCATTTTTCGCAGTTATAAACTTTGCAGCATCTCCATGGCCACGTGAGCAAAATTCAGACGCTTGGCAACTGGTTCATATTTATGACAATCAGTGTCCTAGGGCTGTGATGGTGAACCTATGGCACGCAGAACCATTTCTGCCAGCATGTGCCCTGTCGCCCAGAACAGATCCACTGGGCATGCGCGCGCCCCCGCCAGCCGGCTGATTGATGGTTATCTGCCACACATTTGTGGGGGGAGATGCCCTCGCAGGAGATGCATGCACATGCGGCGGGACACGGGGGTCATACGCGCATGCGCAGAGGTGCGCAGTGCGGGGGAGTCATGCACACATGCGCAGGGGGTGGGCGGGGTCACGCACACAGGTGGGGGGTTGCGCGCACATGCGCAGAGCACTGAGAGGTCACACGTGCCATGTGCAGTGGGTGAGGGAGGGTCCCGCACACATTGCATTATGGATGCAGGCACGCGCATGTACTTCTGGCACACGATGACTAAAAGGTGAGCCGTCACTGTCCTAGGGTGACGTGATTCCCCCTTTAAGACTTTCTTACAGGCAAAAGTCAATGGGGAAGCAGGATTCACTTAACCACCAAGTGACTCACTTAACAGTTGTGACAAGGAAGATTGTAAAATGGGGCAAAACTCATTTAAACAAATATTTCACTTAGCAAGAGAAATTTTGGGCTCAATTTTTGAGGACTACCTGTATACGGGAAGCAAGCCCTCAATCTGCCACCAGAATTGAGTCCAAAATTTATGTTTGCTAAGTGATAAATTTGTTGAGTTTTGCCCCATTTTATGATGGTTCTTGCCACATTTGTTAAGTGAATCACTGCAGCAGTCAAATTAGTCACAACGTTTGTTAAGGGAACCTGGTTTTCCCCATTGACTTCGCTTGTCAGAAGGTCGCAAGAGGTGATCACATGACCCCAGGGACACTGTAGCCGTCATACATTGTGAATCAGTTGTCAAGCATCCGAATGTAAATCACGTGGCTGTGGGGATACTGCAATGGTCGTAAGTGTGAAACGCGGTCATACATCAACTTTTTTCAGTGCCATTGTAACTTTGTTCTAAGTTGAGGACTACCTGCAGTTCTGCTCTTCTTGTGGTTTGCCCTCAAAGGACTGACACAAGTGGTTCTTGATTGTTAGGTATTTTTTGTGGATGGCCAACACTTCACTTTTCCCCTTTCCAGGAACCACTTTGCATAATTGAGGAAGGGTGTAGCAATCTACAGGCACCTTGACGGGTGAGGGACCTGGGTTTAGGGAAAACCAAGCAGCATATGGCAAAACCAAAACCCGAGATGGAAAGGCTCCTGGCTCCTTACCTTGTGAGGGAATTGTGTCTTCAGAACAGCAAGGTGTGGTTGTCTGAGTGCTGTAGCCGCTGGAACACTGCAAGGAATCCCTGCTGCTCCTCTGAATGTCCAGCTGCAGCCCTCGGGTAAGAGCGAGAGCCAGCTCCTCACAGGCTTCCATCTCCTCTCCTGGCTAGCAACACAAGGAAGGTCCCTCATTAGATTAGGCCAGGGGTCTCCAAACTTGGCAACTTTAAAGACTTGTGGACTTCAGCTCCCAGCATTCCCCAGACAGCCATGGAAGCTTCAGCACCAGGGGTGGGATGCAAATATTTTTACTACCAATTCTGTGAGTGGGGCTAGGTGGGAGTGGCGAGGTGGGAGTGGCTTCTTCTGTCTTTTTTTTTTGTGCAGCAAACACCCCACACACACACACACACACTCGTTTTTTTTGCCTCCCGGGAGGGGGGTGTTTTTGCTCCCAGGAGGGAGCACCACCAACCCGCGCACCCCTTTTTGCCTCCTGGGCCTCAGGGAAGCCTCCTGGGTGAAGCAGTAAGACAGCGAGGGGAATCCCGGAACAGCTGATCGTTGGAACAACTGATCGTCAGGAGGACAAAAAATATAAATACCGGTTCCGCTGAGGCCTAGGCAAAAAAACCTGCAGTGCGTGTGTGTGTGGAGGGGGGGGCACAAAAAAAGAGAGAAGTTACACCCACCTAGTATAGCAAAGTCTGGTTGTCTCTTTTCAGCTGGACTTTGATTCACAATACGAATAGGTTGGATTTAAGCACACCCCATAACTCGACACCAGCCCCCTCCATCTGTCTTGGGAATATACTTTCTGTCATCCCAAGCTGTTTCAGCTAATCTGGCTTGTCGCAAAAGCATCCTGTCATTATGCTTGAAGGATACCTGGTTAAGGAAGGCCCCACAATTGGGTTGATATAATGGGCTAAAGCCATGGTTGTTGTTTTTTACTTCGGTTATAGAGCAAAGCAGTGTCCTGATTTGCAGAAAACAACAAGCCAGAACACAAGTATAAAATTTGTAGCGGCCAAGTCCACATCTTTCACCGAGTCAAACAATCACAACAAACCACATTACGGTTTAAAAGGATATATGAATTGAGCTCAATGGGGAAAGATGTGAATAACTGAAGACCTATCAATTCAGTAGGTCCATACTAACTATTAATGATCCGACTGTAATTTGATAAATTATGCATTGGTATCTTTTGCGGATTGGGTCATCCAATTTTACATAAAATCCAATACGGCACAGGGTGATCTTAACAAATGAATGTAGAAGCGAGAGATCAATAAGCATAAAGCTACCATATCTCGGTAGCAAAAAATCAGGGCACCTGCAAGAACTTCTCGATTGGCAATTTAAAGATGTATGTTTAACTCCCAGAATTCTCTGGCTATCACGGCTGGCTGAGGAAATCTGGGAGTTGAAGTCCACACATTTTCAAGTTGCAATGTTGACAATCGCAGAGCTAGAGGACTGCAAAGAGTTTTGCCGCCATTCAAAAGTTTACTCAGATTTTTACAGTCCAAATAAGTCCCTTTGATTGCCATTCTTCCATTATGGTCCAAAGTACTACATGTTATTTCCATGTAACTCGATCTGCTTTTGAAATGACTTGTTTTGCTTATCAGCAGAACTGGTATGTGAGAAAGCCTGTAAATTGCATAAAAAATCTTCCACGAATGGATTAGGGTGATTTAGGCTAGCATGCTGTACAATCGTATTTGAACAATTGTATTTGTTTGATGGCACAGTGGTTAAGAGTGCTGTACTGCAGGCCACTTCTGCTGACTCCCGGCTGCCTGCAATTTGGCAGTTCAAATCCCACCAGGTTCAAGGTTGACTCAGCCTTCCATCCTTTTGAGGTGGGTAAAATGAGGACCCAGATTGTTGGGGGCAAGATGCTGACTCTGTAAAACCGCTTGGAGAGGGCTATAAAACACTATAAAGCGATATATAAGTCTACGTGCTTATTGTTTATTCCCTAAAGCAGGGATATCCAACCGTGGCAACTTTTAAGACTTGTGGACTTTAACTCCCAGAATTCCCCAATCAATATGGACACCCCTGCAAGTTAAACAGACTTAGCATCATGTGTGAACTAAACTTCTATTTTCTCACTTTAAAAACAAGCAAACACATCCAGGATTGTCTGTATCTATGTAACCAGACAATCAACCAACTCTTGGCCTCTCAAACTGTTGGATTTTGAAAGATTGCAGGCCAAAAGCCAAACAAAGCCACATCATGCCTTAGCCGGGATGTGAACCTAGATGGCCCCACACACTGTGCTGAGCTGTGATGATTTTAACCATGGTTTGCTTGCCCTGGCTGGCAGATCCCATCAAGCTAAAAGCCAAGGCCAGGGGAGGTTTTAGTAGCAAGGGGCGTGCCTTGAACCTTTTTAATAGGAATACATCAGCTCATATGAGTTATGCAGAGTTTCACACCTTTGGGGCAGCTGATACAGTCATGTTCCGGGCCCTCTGGGGGTCTTCTGTGGGCAGAGAAGGACCACTCTGAGCCCCGCCGGGAGAGTCTACTTCTCGTTTTTCCTTGCGACGTTGCAAAGTGTTTACCATGGGCTGGTCGTAAGGACCAGGCTTAGCCCAATCCTAGGGAAGAAAACCTCTTATTAGTCAAAGCTTATACAGGCTTCTGTCTCTTTCCCCTGTGTAAGATGCAAGCGGCAGACCCCACAACAACCCTCTCACAAAAGAACATCCAATACAATTCAGGTAAGGGAGCCCCTTTCCCGAGACCCAGTGACCAGTTTTAAATGCGGGCGAGATAGAATTACATTTGCAAAATTCTCAAGGGTTAGGCTTAGGTATTTCACCTGTACGGGTAGTCCTCGACTTACGCCCCCAGTTCAGCTCAGCGTTTCTGTCGCTAAGCGAGATCGTTTTGCCCCGTTTTCATGGCTTTTCTTGACACGGTCCTTATTTTTTTTATTTATTTTTTAGTTAGTAACGATTGTTAAAGGAATCTGGCTCCCCCACTGACTTTTGCTTGTCAGGAAGTCCACAAAAAGGTGATCATGTGACTCCCCCTGGACGCTGCAACCGTCGTTAATATGAACTGCTTGCCAAACATCTGAATTTTAATCCTGCGGTTACAGGGACGTTGCAACAGTCATACGTGTGAAAAATGGTCGTAAGTCCCCCTTCCCCTTCCCCCAAAGCTCTTGTAACTCTGAATGGTCACTAAATGAACTGTTGTAAGTCGAGGACTATCCATACTATAGAAACAGCAGTGGAAGGGAAATGGGCCTGTTACGATGATCCCAATGACATCACCCTCCATCACCACTGGCCATGCAAGATTGGGCGAATGTGCGAGAGTCTTCCATAACATGTCGCCTGAAATACGTTTAGGAGACTAAAAACTAATCTCAAGACAAGTAGACCTTGTCTTAGTTTGCTCTATTCCCTTATTCTTCAGGTCTGGATTCTGAGGTGTTTCAAATAGAAACTGATATGTCCGTGATGGTGAACCTATGGCATGTGTGCCACAAGTGGCATGCATGTGTGCCATTTGTGCCGGGACGCGAGCCGCAGGCACATGTACCTCACTGCGCATGTGTGTGCCTCACAGCTGATTTTCGGCTGGTTTGAGGCCTTTCTCGGCCTCCCAGAGGTTTGAAAAAAGCCTCACCAGGCCAAATAGGCCCGTTTCGTCACTTCCTGTAACACCGGAAGTGACAAAACGGGTCTATTCGTCCTGCAGAGGCTTTTTTCAAACCTCTGGGAGGCCGAGAAAGGCCTCAAACCAGCTGTGAGATGCAGTGCAGGTAAGGGGAGGCAGTATGGGGGGAGGGGCATGGGGGATTGCGTGCGCATGTGCAGGGGGCATGGTGGGTGCACATTGCCTTCTGGGTGTTGGCACGTGAGCGTGCTAGCGCGCGCACAAGTTTTAACCCAAAAAGGTTAGCCACCACTGTGCTATGTAATATAACAGAGAATTTACTCTAATCCCACTCCCCTTCTAGCACTGATGATGTTATCTAGTTGGGTAATGAAACGTCTGCAAGAAAACAACCAAGCTCAGAGAGCACTAAGGACCCCTTATGTCAACCCTGAGCTATAAATATTCTCTTCCATTAGAATAATGTCTTTATCAGGCAGTGTTACGAGTAAAATATTTTGGACCACTAAAACATGGAATGTGTTGGGGGATCTCTGCTAAATAGCTATCTCTGACCTATTAATACAAGTTTGCCATTGACAAGTATCTGGTTAATATGCTAAGGGGAAAGCAAGGGAAGAAAATGCTGACAAGAAATTACTCATTCCTGGGGCAAATATCTCCTTTGGTTTGGCCATCAATTAGCAAAAATCAGAGTCCCTGAACCAAACCTACAACTACCTTGAAACCTGCAAACATCCAAGACAAATTAAACTGCGTATAAATAACTGGTGTATAGCAGGGGTGTCAGACTTGTGGCCCACGGTCCAGATGCATCACGCACTGGCCCCGCCCACCCTCGTTTTAGCGAAGGGGGGGAAGTCGCTATAAATCACGTGACCATGTGACAGTGCGAGTTTGACACCCTCTGGGGTGTAGGAAGCTTTTTAAAACCTTATTGTCAGTGAATATTTACACTATAGGTTGGTGGAGGGATTTTAAAATTCAAAGTGCGACGAGTTTCACGTTGTGAATCTCTGATGGCCACTCCCAGGGCAGGTTTGAACCTGGAGGCAAATGTCCACATTTAAAACTTTGCCTTTTTTGAGAGGAGTGCCTTGATGTAAAAACTGCTTTCCTCTTTAAAATAAACAGAATAATGGAAGAGTCAAGACAGGATCGTGGAGGATTTCTAATCCAACCCTTTGCTGAAATACCATTTCAGACAAATGGCTGTCCAATCTCTTCTTAGAAAACTTCCAGTGTTGGAGCATTCACAACTTCTGGAGGCAAGTTGTTCCACTGGTTAATTGTTCCCATTGTCAGGAAATGTCTCCTTAGTTCTAGGTTGCTTCTCTCCTTAATTAATATGCAACCATTGCTTCTTGTCTTGCCTTCAGGTGCTCTGGAGCAGTGGTCTCCAACCTTGGCAACTTTTAAAACTTGTGGACTTCAACCCTCAGAATTCTGGGAGTTGAAGTCCACAAGTCTTAAAAGTTGCCAAGATTGGAGACCCCTGCTCTGGAGTGTACGTTGTCCCCCTCTTCTTTGTGGGAGCCCTTCAAATATTGTAACATTGCTATCATGTCACCCATAAGCCTTCTTTTCATTAAACTAGTAACATACCCATTTCCTGCAACCATTGGTTTCTAGCTCTCTGTTTCTTCACATTTCAGAGAAAGGGAAACATCTATGCATGCATCTATTGTTAACTATCACAACAACTGCTTTGGGATCACAACCGGTTCCAGACTCCTGGGCCAGGTGGAGAAGGATATTATACCCAAAGCATAGGTTCTTTATGCAGCTGTCTTTCCAAACTTCAGTTTTCTCCAGATGTGTCCAAATGCGTGAAATGTTAGGTCGAAAGTGTCTCAGCCTGGAATTATCTCATTTTGACCTTATCAAGTTATGTGACTTCAAAAGAAGTTACTCCAATAGATTTTGGAGTCAGGCAAGTCCATTCCAGACTCAGAAGGTTTTGACCTCAAAAGGAATTTGCGATCTTTTAGTGGGGACTACATTTCCCAGAATTCCTAAGCAACCTGGAAGCTAGAGTCCCAATATTCCCAGAAAATGTTGCTCCAGGGTCTCCCTGGCAGTTCCCTCTGTATTTCCTACGCCCAAGAATCATGTTGGTTTTCCTCATGATTTCTCAAAACTTTAAAGCAGAGGTCCCCAAACTTGGCCACTTTAAGTCTTGTGGACTTCAACTCCCTTCAGTGCTGGGAGTTGAAGTCCACAAGTCCTAAAGTGGCCAAGTTTGGGGACCTCTGCTTATGTCCAGATACCAACTCTATTGCAAAAGTAACTAAAATGGCCGGTTTCTCGTGATATCTGAGACCAGCAAGAAGATGTTCTGAATGTGATCCCATGAAGAGTGAGATTTGTCAATAAAAAACTCTGCACCCACAGTAATAATCTAAAAGTCTCCAGGAATGAAATCATGAACAAGTTTTCAGCAGGCCTTATAAAGGATTTTACTAGTGGGATCACTGCTGAAAGTAAAGAACACAGATTGTGCTTTATACTATCCGTAACCCACATAGGCAGTTAAGGCACCAGGCCAGAAACTAGTCCTGCCTTAGACATGAAAGCCAGTTGGGTGACCATGGGCCAGTCATTCTTTCTCAGCCCAATCTACCTCAGGATTGTTGTTGTGGGGAACTCTTGAGTTGTTTGTAAAATTAATAAAGGTAGGATACAAAATAAATACACGAGGAATTAAATTATATATATTTCCCATCTGCAAATACCAATTGCTACTTCATACACAATCTAAAAAGTCAAAGAGTTGCATAGATTACAAAGCTGGGAGTATGTTCATCCAAACCAGGGGCCTCCAAACTTGGTAACATTAAGACTTTGAACTTCAATTCCCAGAATTCTCCAATCCTATGCCGGCTGGGGAATTCTGGGAGTTGAAGTCCACAAGCCTTAATGTTGTCAAGTGGAAACCCCTGATCCCCCCCACCCAAACACACACACACACACACACATATATATATATATATATTTAAAAAATTGATTATTGGTAAAGCAGGATAGAGGAGAAGAATTCCACCACCAGATCAAGAACTCAGAAAGGGAGCTGAAGGGAGAGGAAAAGGCCCGCCAAGAATTAAGTTAAGAGTTGAGAAGCAATTTCTTGCAAGGGGTGAGGGATGACAAGGAGAGACTCTAACGAAAAGAAACACAAACCTTCCAACTAGGAATCTGAGGTGATGGTAACATGCCTGGCCCAATGGTGTAATAATGAACGTAGTCTGGAAGGAGGGTGGAGGAGGTGGCCCGGGTCCATGCGTGAGAGACAGACGGAACATGAGGGAAAGAACCCACACCAACTGGGGCTAAAGATGAGCCACTGGGTAAACTACAGTGATAATACCCGTTAGACAACTGGAAACAAACAAAAAGAACAATAAATAAAAAGGGATAAAAAGGAGAGAAATTAATATAAATAGGTCCAAATATGGGGGAAGTACAAAGTGAAAACAGGCATGCATCGCTGGGAGAAAGGAAGGGGAATGCTCCCAATGGGTTCTAGTTCCCTTTGGCTGGTCTACACCCCTAGCCCAATGCTTGCTCATGCTTTGTTAATGACACTCAACTAGGCAGCCATGTTCTGGAAAAGAAAACCGGAACAAGAACAAACAAAAATCAATTTTCGGGAGCTGAATCGTTGGACAAAGCTATGCCCCAGAGGCACAAGTGCTTCTTCATAGGTTGGTCGCGAGGAGACACTTCGCAGCAAAAGGCTGAGAGAACCTCCTCAAGAGCTTCATTCCACAAGAAGTTGAAAGAACTTCTGTGGTCAAATTCTTCCTGGGCCTGATAGCTCAGGATATTCACATATATCATTTCTTGCGGTAGCTCAGCTTCAGAAAATGACTCGTTTGCAGACAAAACAAAACAAGAAACAAAGAAACGACGATGGGAGGAATGGAAGAGGAAATTGCTCATTGGAATGGATCCCACCAGTCCCTCCCTCCCTCTGACCTCTAGGATGCTGGGCAGATATATGTACACCTGCCAAAAGGATCTGGCTTTTCCAGGGGAATTTGGAAAAATGGACAATGGAATTTATATTCGGAGATGGAGAAAGTCTATTCTCTGGTCTCTCTCTTTAGAAAAGATAGACTTTTCTTACTGTTTTATTTCTCAAAGGTGGATTTGCGGGACAGAAAGCTGCTCACAACAACAGCCCTAACAGATGTCTTTTCAAGTGCCCTGGAAAAATGTCTCCCCAGCCTTAACTGTGTTCGCTTCAGGACATGGCTGGCACTACCGGTAGTCCTCAACGTATGACCACAATGAGCCCAAAATTTATATGTTGTGAAGCCAGAAATTTGTTCAGTGAGTTTTGTCCCATTTTGTGATTTTTCTTGCCACATTCGTTAAAGTGAATCACTGCGGCTGTTAAATTAGTAACATGGTTGTTAAGTGAATCTCGGCTTGTCAGAAGGTCGTGAAAGGGGATCATCACATGATGCAGGGGCATGGCAACCGTCATAAATGTGAGTCGGTTGTCAAGCATATGAATGTATATCATGTGACTCTGGGGATGCTACAATGGACATAAGTGTGGAAAATGGTCGGCAGTCACTTTATTTCAGTGCTGTTGTAACTTTGGTCACTAAGTGGACTGTAATAAGTCAAGGACTACCTGTACTGGAGGCATCTGCGGAGCTCCTTAACTATGTCTGAACTGGGGGCAACTTCTCTGGCAAAGCTTAATTAATTTTGTTAGGAATCTGTCCACCAATTAGTTGGGTTGGCAATATATAAACCAACAATGTATGTTTGTAGCTTTAAGACAAAATCACTGTATTGATTTATACTATATTCCGATTGGTTGATTATATTACAAATCACCATAAGAGGGAGCTAGAGATCATAGCTTGCTCTCTCTGACATTCTGTCTCTCTGACATTCTGTTGCTATCTAAGGTTCTCTGTTGTATTTATGCTGTACTTATACTTCGATATTTTGGTTTACTGTAAATGACAAAGGCAACCAGTAAGAAGACTTTGTAATTGGATATTCTTTGGACTGTTAAACATATATGACCTGGACCGTTTATTGGACTGTGCTATTTCTTAAACTTTAACTCAATTTAGTGTATCTGTGTGTGGCTGGATAATTATTCATAACTACTCTCATAAATGTTTCCATGTGCATATCCTTGTTACTCAAGGGTTATTCTGTACATATCATAACAGCTTTCCTCATAGCTTCACTCATGAGTCCCCTCACTTCAACTCTGTAGCTTTTTATTGTTTGCAGTTGTATATATATATGTACAGTATATTTCTCCTGAATATTTCAGAGCCTGGAAAAACCGAATCACGAGTCTTCGAGATTTAAGTCTTTTTCACCTTTTCTGTGGAGGCCCAAGCCGCCATGGTTGAGCCTGAACTGACAGAGGTCGGGGAGCTGCACTCACTCACTGATTGGCAGGTTTCAGAAGCTTCAGAAGAGGCCGAGCTGGACGAATTCTGCTTGGGGGGTTCAAAAAAAAAAAAAAAAAAAAGCCAAAAAGGCACCACGAAGAAGAAGGGAAGAAAGACAAGCCAATGAAACAAAAAACAAAGAAAGCAAAGGACAATTACATACAGAAGAAGAAGAAAAGCAGCGTGTTAGGCGTTAAACGGCAGGGGGAAAATATACAAGCATTAAACATGATTATAAGTTTTTGAAGAGTGCAGAGGGACCAAAGCAATGGGTTCTACATGGTAGGTTCTTCGCAGCAGAGCCGATCAACTTAATGACCTCCCAAAAAGCATGGTGGACAAGTTAAGTGCCCTGGCTGCAGATTTGGGACTCGCCATCTTGTTGCAATTGGAAGGGCATCAACGTTGGGGAAAGTGCCAAATAATGTCATGAAATCATAAACAAAACAAGATAGGAGTATCTCAACCCTGCCTTCCTGCTGAAGGACTAAGAAGGATGCTTCCTTCCTTCCACGGACCAATCTTTTACTGGTGAGACTCCCTGTTTTTGAACCTTCAACAGCACACCTTTTTCTAGCCCACAGCATGGCTCCTGTCACCACGGAAGTGAGCAAGGAAGAGGCCCAAGCCAGATACACCCATGGAACAAGGTTCAAGCAACTCTTTGGCACTAAGATGGCATAATTGCAGAGTGTGTATCTGCTGCTCCAGATACCAGGTGGGCATCATTTATTCCAAGGATACCATTTAGGATAGTCTGGCCTGGCAGGGGCTGAGCATGTACAGCTGGTAAACACAGCTCTGACCAGGCTGAAGGTTGCCTTTAGCTTTGAATGTCTATGCTGGGCAGAATCATAACAAGGAAGCAGGACAAGTCAAGACTAACCCTACATCAATTTACCTGATAATGGCTATTCTTGAAAGAGACTGAGGGGCGAAGAAGTACCAGGGTAGTATAAGAGAAACCTATTCAATCAACATTTCTATTTCTGTAAAATCTTACTCTTCACTCAGAGCACTTCTTAAAGTCTGACCAGGAGTACACCAGATTACTCTACAAATGACACTTTGAAGGATGCACCCAACACATGATCAAGCCATCTCTCAATAAAATTTTCTTCACGTTTTCAGTTCAATTCCTATTGGTCACATGCAACTTCCATATTGGTTTTTTTTTTTTTTTTTGTAATTATATAGAAGGAGGTTGCAAATTGTCTTGGATTTTTTTTTCTTTTTCTTTTGAAACTTACTAATCTAGCCTTCAACATTTGGACTTCCTAACGGCTTCCCATTCCTGTCAGGGTTAGGGAAGGTACCTTATATATTCCTTCCCATTTTGAAACATGAGCAGATGAACCTGAGAATTCTAGGATATAAAAAACCTGTAGCTAAAGTCCTGGCAAGTAGCTACAGCTCAGCTCATGGACTGTCTTGTTTATTACAGACAGAACAAATCATGGAATCCTACTTATGCTTATTTATTTCTATTTCTAGGAGGGAGGGAGGGAGGGAAGAGGAAGGAAGGAAGGAAGGAAGGAAGGAAGGAAGGAAGGAAGGAAGGAAGGAAGGAAGGAAGGAAGGAAGAAAGGAAGAAAGGAAGGAGATAAAAGATAGTACTACTCACCTATATAGATTATGGAAGGACAGAGGGAGAAAATCTCACCTGGCCTTCTCCCATACAACTGTTTGCATTTTACAGAAATACACTAACTGTCGGAAATCTTTATTTCTCTTTGAGTCAACCACCCCTTCTCTCACAGTCTAAACAACACGCAAAAGTGTTCAATAATGTGGCATAATTTTGAAATGTAACATGAAAAAAAACCCTTCTTCTTCCACTCTTTGGAAGAGCTGCGAGACCTGTTGAATGCATTCTTTTGTCCCTCAGCAACAGAGAACAAGACATTAAAAATACATAAAAAGCATCCTAAAAGGGAGGTGGATGGGAGGCGGTTTTCACCACAGTGTTTCTGTTAAAGACAATATTTTGCTTTCAAATATAACATATGGCATTGTACGACTATTTCTTTTGTCACACTCAGCCCTTAATACACAAACTGCAAAGTTACTGCTTGTCAGTTGGTTATAACACAAATTGCGCACAATGAACAGCTTTCGGGGAAATCTGTCAACCAAGTTAGTTGGCACTGTCTACCTAGCAGGACTTCAAACACAATTGCTGTACCAAAGGAGGAAAAATATACTTCTGTTGCATGCTTAGATTATGCTGTCAATCTCTATAATAGGTGGGTTTTTTTTAACTTGTATGGACTGTTTATCAATTAAAATACGACATGTAACTGCCAGAACCAGGTAGGCCTTAGTTTTTATATAATTTTGCATCTAAGTGAAGTTAGACTCAATAAACCATTTACTACAATTACTCGCTGTTAGTAATTTTCCTATTCTAATTTCCTAATTTTAAAATTTCTCTTTGGTGGCCATTTTTTAAGGACCAAGAGTTTAAAAAGATTTTCAAGGCTGAAATTTCAGATATTACACGTAGCATTAAAGGCAAACTTGGCCCATAAGAAGCAGGGCAGGGGTCTCCAACCTTCACAACTTTAAGACCTGTGGACTTCAACTCCCAGAATTGTTTCTAGATTGTCTGGTTACATAGATACAGACAATTCTGGATGTTTTTTTTTTGAAAGTGAGAAAATAGAAGTTTAGTTTACACATTATGCTAAGTCTGTTTTAACTTGCAGGGGTGTCCATGTTGATTGGGGAATTCTGGGAGTTGAAGTCCACAGGTCTTAAAGTTGCCAAGGTTGGAGACCTTGCAGGGGGCTGAAGGAGGAAAACAGGGACCTCCCTGCAATGACCCCAAACCCTTGCCTTTGGATATATGCATCATGATGTCACTCACACGCACGCCCCAAAGAGTGTTGGTGTCAAACGCAGCTTTTTTCAACCTCTTGCAAATGGCTCATATGGCTTCAGCTCACACATTTCTGAAAACGGATATTTCTCAGTATCCGCTATCAGAGATGGATAAGGCACTACAGGCAGTCATCGACTTGCGACCACACCTGAGCCCAAGGTTTTGTGTTGCTAAGTGAGACGGCTGTCAAGTGACCTTTTCTCCACTTTCTTGCCACAGTGATTTAAGTGAATCTCTGAAGCTGTTAAGTGAGTTAACACGGTTGTTAAGCGAATCCGGGACTTCCCCAATTAACTTTGCTCCTCAGAAGGTCACAAAAAGAGGATTGTGTGACCCTGGAACGCTACAACCATCATTAAATAGGAGTCAGTTGCCAAGCGTCCGAATTTTGATCACGTGACCATGGGGGTGATGCAAGGGTCATGTGAAAAATGGTCACAAGTCCCTTTTTTCAGTCGCATTGTAACTTTGGTCCCTAAATAGACCAACTATTTTTTGGGGGGGGAGTCGGTTTTTTATTTTTTGTTTTGTTTTTTTGTTTTCCCAAAGTTTGTTCTATTGTACTTTACTAATTTATTTGATTCTTTTTGTTAGTTTTTATTTTTTTTGTTTTAAATATGGTTTTACATTGTGTAAGCCGCCTCGAGTTGCCATGGGCAAATAGGCAGCAATATAAATTAAATAAATAAATAAAAATAAATAAATGAACTGTTGTAAGTCGAGGATTCCCTGATAAACTCAGACTGAGCTAGAAATCCATTTCCCTTTTGTCTATGGTGGCTAGGACGGCTGAGATCTATATTTCATTCACAGGCCACAGGTTGTTCACTCCTGCCTGTAGACATTAAGTTGGCCTCAGACACAGCCAACATATTAACATAATGCTTGTTCTTGAAATCAGGGATCTTGGATTAAGACAAGTTATAAGAATGATCTGGATATGATACGAAATCTAAGCTTGTGTTTTGCCCCAAGAATGACGGAAATCTTGACTAGCAGCTACTATTCGTGCTGAATCTTCTTCTTCTACTTGCTTGCAAATCCAATTTTGCTACCTCAATCTTCCAGGTATTACAAAATATGATATGTTATAAGACATAAAAGGGCTCTCTATTTTTAAGAGGCGTGGTGGCGCAGTGGTTAGAACGCAGTACTGCAGGCTACTTCTGCTGACTGCTGACTGCCTGCAATTTGTCAGTTTGAATCTCATCAGGCTCAAGGTTGACTCAGCCTTCCATCCTTCCAAGGTGGGTAAAATGAGGACCCAGATCATTGGGGGCAATAGCCTGACTCTGTAAACTGCTTAGAGAGGGCTGTAAAGCACTCTGTGAAGTGATATGTAAGTCTAATAGCTATTGCTATTGGATGAGACAGATTTCCTATGGGTCACAAGCCATCTTCTGGTCTTCTCTTTATCAACGACAAACTAATTTCAGCTACGCCTCCCAAACTGTTGGGAGGGTAAAGGCTATTCAGGACTTTTCTACACCTAACTTAAGATACAATTCAACAAGAATGCAGAATGCAGCAGACAGATAACCAACTAACTTTGGCTGGAATACCTGGAAACCTCCTGGGGTCACCAAAGCTAGGGTCAACTCTGAAGCTGGCCTGACTGAGGCCATCTTTGAGGCTTCAGTGTTGCCACAATGGAGATGAGGGTTAGGGAGGAGGGAACAGAGATAGCTGGGGGTTTGTAGCCAAAACAAAATACTTTCTCCTGGGAACCAAGGACATTCTCTTCAGGTGGCTGAAGAGAGGAGGAGTGATGTTACCAAGCAACTGGACAGCACCCTGATTGGACGATGTGACTGTTTGTTTGGGGAAAGGGAAAAACATTCACTTCTAATTAGGTGAAAACCACGGGAACCTTCAGAGTCGGTTTTCACCAGTCTGTGCCAATATGATATATCCAATAAAGCTGTTCTTTGAGGAATCTATCTGCTTTGGAATATCTGTAGTGCTTTGGGTGTATTATTTGGAACCCTCACACTAGGCCTTCCTTTCTCCCACAGCATTACCAGATAAGACATCATTGTCATACCGCGCGAGTTCAAGACATACCTGGTTGGGGGCTTCGGGTGGCATCGGGGACGGTGACTTGGATTGAAAAGCGTCCTGGGACATGAATCCGGAGTCATGCGAGGAGACACTGGAGAGCCTCATGGGTGCCTGCTGAGGCAGATTGGAGCTGCGGTAGCGATAGTGTGAACTGGGTGAGTGAGAATGCGAGCCACTTGACCGGGAGTCACTACTGTTTACACTGTTCAGACTGCTGTGAGATACAAAGGAAGAGAATGGGGGGGGAAGGGGGAAGGGGTGGGGGGAAGAGGAAAGGGAACGAAACAGAACAAAAAAGAAAGGGGTAGGTAGGGAGAAACCGGCACAATACAATTAACGTCCCATGGATTCCCCGGCTAGGCATGCGTGCAAATCATAAAATGGTGAAACCAGAAGAAGTAGTTCTGAGGCATAGGTTTGCTGCAGTATCCTTAGTAACCAGACAGAAAATGGCACATCAAGGGAGGGATGCTCAAATTCTAATCTACAACTGGACGTAAAAAGTAATCCAGTTGCCTGGGGTGTCTCAGAATTTCTTCCAGGAGAATACCCATTTTAACCCAAAAATAAGACCCTGTCTTATATTTTTTGGCCACCAAAAAGGCACCAGGCCTTATTTTGGGGGGGGCGGGAGTGGAATGTCATTCACTGACTCACCTCACTTATGCGTGTTGCCTCCAGCCTCTTTTTCGCTATCAGAGGCCTTTAAAAACTTTGTCCAGCAAGGTTTTCCTGAAGGGCTCTCTAGCCCATAACAGAATTCTGGATCGATCCAGAGCTCTGTTATCGGCTACAGAGGCCTTGCCGACTGCAGAAAAAATGGGCCAAGGTGTGCGAGGCCTGGCTGCAACTATCCAAAGGTAAGTAGTAAGGCAGCTCCATCCCCACATCCCCACCTGAGGTTAATTTTTACCTGTGCACCCTGGAGTGGGCAGGGTCTTATTTAGGGCTTATTCGGGGGGTAGGGTTTATATTGGGCGCACATGTAAAAAATCAAGCTAGGACTTACTTTCTGGGTAGGTCATATTTTCAGGGGAACAAGGTAGCTAGTGGGTAAAAGGGAAGAACTTTATTTCTGGCTCGTGGCATTCAGCATCACTTTTCAACTGCACACGCTGAGACCCACACAGCTTATAAAGGTGCTAAAGTTGAACAAATACTGCAGTACAGGTAGTCCTCGAATTATGACCACAACTGAGCCAAAAAATTTCCATCGCTAAGCAAGGCACTTGTGAAGGGAGTTTTGCCCCCATTTTACAATCTTTCTTGCCACAGTGGCTAAGTGAATCGCCGCAGTTAAGAGAGTAGCACAGTTGGTTAAATGAATCTGGCTTCCCCATTGACTTTGCTTGTCAGAAGGTCACAAAAGGTGATCACCCTGGGACACTGCTACCATCATCAGTACGAGCCAGTTGCTGAGCAGCCAAATTTTGATCACGTGATCATGGGGATGCTGTGATGGTCATAACTATAAAACAGTTGTAAGTTTTGCTTCATTTTGAATGGTCACTAAATGAACGGTTGTAAATTGAGGACGATCTGCATAGCGTGGCTATTTGGTTCTTCTTCAAATTATTTTACAGGCAGGTGGAACATTCAATTGGCAGCCCTTCCAGTAAACATCTGTGTCCGGAACAATCAAGAGGATAATTCTCCTATGCAAGTCCCAGTAAAATCAGCGTGAACAATGGTTATACCACAAACTGCTGCTTTCTGTGGGATTTGTATAGGTGATCAAAGGTTTTTTTATTCTCATCCTCTTGCTCATAATCCTTCACTGTCTTCCTGAACTCCTTCATTTCAATTACTGGCCACCCAGTTCAAACAAGGAAGGCCTAGTGTGCCACTGATGATGCTCTAAAACAGGGATGTCCAACTCAAGGGCTGAGGGCCAAATCCGCCCCATGGGGTGCTTAGATCTGGCCTGCAGGGTGCATAGATCTGTCCCACGGGGCTGCCCTAGAAACCACAAAGGACCGGCCTGTGGTGCCCCCTGAGCTCCATTTTCGCTGGCAGAGGGCTACAAGGAGGCAGTCGTGGCCGAAAACAGAGCCTCAACAAGTGATGTCGAGCTGGCCATGCACCCATCCCAGCTACACCCACCCCCCTGAGGTAAAACACAATCTTGATGAGCCCCTCAATGGAATCAAGTTTGACACCCCTGCTCTAAAAGATTTTGGTGCCCCCGGGATTCTCTCAATGAATTGGCCCAACAATTTGACAACGTTCTTAACTCCTTGACAAATCTTCGGGGATGTCTGCAAATTTCCAGAGGCCATTCTCAAAACCTTGAAGGATCACTCCTGCTTTAATCTTGTTGGTTCCAATACTCAGGTAACAGAAGTGAACAGCAGCGAAGTGGAAATCGTTATGGATTTGTTTTAAGGTGTAATAGCGGGCCTCTTGGAGGACACGTGAAGGAGCAATGTGGCTTATTTGGTCATCGCCAAGACCACATATCTCCTTGCAACACCGTCTTGTGCCTATTTTGGCCCTAAGACTTCCAGTAAATGTACAGCCTGCCATTTTCCTTTTACGTTTCAGGATACTGCATTTTCAAAAGCCCGTGTTTCCCGCCATCAACATAAATATCTATAGCTCTCTTGGATATAGATACTGTACAAAGGCATGCATAGACGGCTAGCTTTGCAAGGAAATGCAAATGAACTGCTCTCTCTCATGCCGCGGATGCTGTACAACACCTCTCCAATCTGTGTGATTTAGAAAGGCAAACATTTTAAAATAAAGTGATAACAATGCGAGAGCATCGGGGGCTAGGAAGAAATGAAAGGACAGAAAGACACACAGCAGGAAGTATTTCCTTTTGCTGGAGAAAAGGAGAAAAGTAAGGTTTCAATACACCTGGGAAGAAGCAAGGAATTAGGTGTGCATGCGGTCAACTGTTTTAGCCATGAGAAAAACAGTTTCTTGGAGGAGGTTGAAAAGGCATCTCAAGAGTTCCAAGACACACAAATAAGGCTAACATATTAAAACAGTGCTGAACAGTTCACAGCTATTGCATCTAACAACAAACAACTTTATCCCAACCATTTGAGAGACGTTTGGTGCACTCAGACAATTTTAATCTGCTACGCGACTAAAGTTCCTTCATCATTAGTTCTGGTTTTTTTTAATTTCACCTTAAATTTTCAAGGCCAGGAAAGCAGCACAGAGAAGAGCAGGCTCTGAATCAGCAGTCAAACAGGCAAGCCGACTCAATTAAAAGATACCTTTTTAATTTTCTCAAGCCGCTTTTGGTAAAATTCTTTAAGCACTGGAATCCTCAACCACACGCGTTCTGAATCACTCCAATGTTGTTGGGAGCAAATCAACGGAATTTTAACGAAGGTATTAATCAGATCTGGAGACACGTCTGGATTCTAAAATGTTAAGAGGTAGGGTGACATGGCCCCTTGGGAATCCTGGTTTGGAGGGGGAGTTGGAACCGGGACCATCCGACAGGGACGGGACATCTCCCTTGGAATGTCTGGAGAGTCCAGGGCTGAGGACAATGCTGTCCCAGGCCCTTCCAGCCTTGGGGGAATTGGTCAACCGGCCTACCTTGACCAACGCAGTGGGATGAGAGGCAACAGATCCCCTCTGACAAGGAACAGCTGCCTCCCCCACCACCCGATCCGAGGGCCTGGGGAATGGAGCGGTGGGAAGCTCAGAGGAGGTCTGTGAGGCTGCTCAGGAGGAGGCCGCCCCACCCCTCCTCATAAGGAACACTAGGCTTGGGCTGATTTAACCAGAGGCTGGGAGAGGGGGTCTTCGTCAGGAACTATTGTCTCAGCACTCACTCCCCTGACTTTGGGAAACAACCTTGACTTCTGGACTCCCAAGTCATGTTTCGACCTCTGGATTTGCCTATCTTGCTTTGTGGACTCTGACTCTGGATGGTGACTTACGGATTTTGTTTTTGCAACCTCTGGGGTTTGTGGACTTCATCTTTCTTCCTGTTTGGGGGCTTGTTTCTGGCGACTATTGGACTCAGAGGGTGAGACTGTGTTATATTGACTGTGGGTGGGTGGTGGGTTTTTTTTTTGGGGGGAATGGAATCGGGGATTAATAATATCCCTGAAGGGCCGTCTGTTGTGATTTAGCAGTGCAATAAAGGACTTTACTGGTGTCTGCATCTACCTACACAACCCGAGACAGGACATAAGGATTGCAACTAAATTCAACGCCACAAATGAATAATGGGAAAGTTGACAAAACTCAGCAGAAGTGATGCTTCGATCAGTTCCAAAATGATTACTTCAGACTTGCTGAATGTTCTAAGCTCAAATCCAAATACACTAAAAAGTTTAAACAACAGTTTCTCCTTTAAGAAACAGGATTATTTCATTTTATTTACTGCATATTATCCTGTTTTTCCATCGCCCTCTGGTTGCTGAAAGAGATGTACATGGGATTTACTCTTGATTAAATTCCCATACAGTTGAAATTTATTTTTTATTCATTCATCCAATGTATATGTTGTCTATCTTCTCGATAAGCAAAGCTGAGATGCTGACAGACAATGAGTTCCCTTAAGAACAAATGCAATGTTGGGTTTTCCTGGCCCAAATTCAAAATCTTTAAACACAGTCTACCACACTTACCTGCACACGCTGGATTTTCTGGACATGGTGGTACTGGGAGAAGAAGGTGGAGTCTGATAGGACCAGCCATAATCGGAACCTTTCAAATCGAGAATCACCTGGAAAAAAAGCAAGAATCACTATGAAAGATCAAAGTTGACTTTAAAAGGCTGGTTTGGGGTCTTCTAACTCAGAGATCCCCAGCCCCCTGATCTGTGAACCGGCACTGGTCTGCGACATGTCAGAAACTGGTCCTTGCAAACAAGCGAAGCCCCATCTGCAGGATGCAGGCAGCATGCGAAACCATGCTCCCACTCTGGTCCATGGAAAAACCTCTCTCCATGGAATCAGCCCCTGGTGCCCAAAAGATTGGGGGCAGCTGTTTTAAATTGGATCCAAAAATTATCCTAGTGTCTCAAAGGCATTCTTAAAAGCTAAAAGTCATATTATAGAATAGAATAAGAGTTGGAAGGGACCTTTGAGGTCTTCTAGTCCAACCCCCGGCAGGAAACCCTACACCACTTTGGACAAATGGTTATCCAATATCGTTTAAAAAACTTCCAGTGTTGGAGCATTTACAACTTCTGGAGGCAAGTTGTTCCACTGGTTAATTGTTCTAACTGTCAGGAAATTCCTCCTCAGTTCTAAGTTGCTTCTCTCCTTGATGAGTTTCCACCCATTGCTTCCTGTCCTGCCCTTAGAAGCAATTACTATGACATTAAGCACTTTTAATCTGAAGTGGTGACTGTGATTTTCTCAACCTTGGCAGTTTGAAGATGTGTGGATTTCGTATCCCAAATCCAAGGCTGACTAGGGAATTCTGGGAGTTGAAATCCACATCTTCAAGTTGCCAAGGTTGAGAAACACTGCTCTTTACTAATAATAATGCTCTGCTCTTCAGATAGCAATGCAATGTAACCCATAAACCAAAAGATACTATCACTGTGTCTTGGGTGATTCCGAGAACTGTTTAATTATAAAAATAAGTCAGGGTCAGATTTTCAGGGATGCAAAATCAAGCAAACATTCTGAAAAACCTCAGAGACAATATAGCATTAAGCATATCATGGAACACTGATAATTGAGTGAACAGAATAAAAGATGCCACAACTGGCTTATAGATTATCCAGTGCAACCTTCAATTGTGCGTCCCTCAATATATATTTTAAAGTCTTCGATAAATACACCCTTATGTTTAGATGAAATAAAAACCAAGTCAAATTTGTTACCCGCCAGAATAACTTCCAAATTATGTGTTCACTTGTTCCAATGAAAACAATGGACTATGGGCTGAAATAAAATCTTTTTTCTTATGATGCAATTTTTGTATGACTTCTTGAATTAGTTTTGATTTGTGGTGATTTGCCTGCAGTCACCCTAATCCCTGCAGTTTTCTTGGCAAGATTTTGGTTTTGGAGGTGTGCTATTGCCTCCTTCCTAGGGCTGAGTGTGTGTGACTGGCCCAAAGTCACCCAGTTGGTTTTGTGCCGAAGGTGGGACAAGAACTCATCTTCTCTTGGTTTCTAGCCTGATGCCTTAACCATTGCATCAAACTGGCTTTCTTGCATGTTATATGAATCCTATAACGCAATTCTATTTTCAAAATCAACTTATTGTATTAAAAAATATGCTCTAATATTCCAGTTCTTGCAAAAATCAAAGGGATATTGACTGAGATTTTTGTTTCTGCCTAATTCCCTAAATGAATGAAAAGAAGCACAGGTTATCCTCGACTTACAACTACAATTGAGCCCAAAATTCCTGTTGCTAAGCAAGACAGTTAACTTACAGCTTAGCTTGCCACAGTTAAGTGAATTATTGCAGATGTAAGTTAATAACACAGGGATTAAGAGAATCTGGCTTCCTCATTGACTTTGCTTGTCAGAAGATCACAAAAGGTGATTGGTTGGTTGGTTGTCTCCGGGATACTGCAACTGTCATAAGTACATGCCAGTTGCCAAGCGTCTGGTTTTGGATCATGTGACCATGGGGATACTGCGACAGTTGTTATGTTTGGAAACCGATCATAAGTCACTTTTTTCAATGCCACTGAAACTTTTCAAGGTCACTAAATGAATGGTTGTAAGCCGAGGACTGCCTTAGTATTTCTGAGTCAGGAGTCCCAATAAACAAGTATACCTGTTCACTTGATGATGGCAGCTTGTGTGGGTCCATGGTGAGGCTTTTCAGATCTTCCGATATGGTCTGCAGGTGAGTTATTTCTCCCAGCATTGATATTTCTTCTTCCTGGAAGATTTTTTTTTAAATAAAAAACAGAGAATCTGCTATGAGTACTCAGTTTTATTGTGTATTCAGTTCTGTGAAGAGAGGACAATCTTAGCACAACATGGAAATACAGTACGGCAGATCTATTGTCAGGGCTCCAACAAATCCACCCTCATCCAAATCAAAAGTCTCTAGCCGCATCTCAGAAAAAGTACATCGGTTTATTAGAAGTTGCCATGTTGGCGCATGGCTGGGTGCAGCCAATACTAAATCACATCACACATTTCCCCCTTGACCCTGGTCTTTCCCCCACCCGCTGGATGTGACTTCTCCAATGGGACACACATCCATCTCCTAGAGTCATCCATCATGCTCTCCAGTAACCTTCTGATGTTCCGACAACTTTGGGCTGCTGAGGTGATTATCTAGGCATTTCAAGAATGCCTTGCTTTCCCCCACTCCCCTTTTCTGGCAGCTAAAAAGACCAAAGGAGTATCTTTTTTAGTTGACATCTATATTTCTTCAATAGTTTATTCTCATGACTCTCATTAAAACAAGCTAACAGGAGTTGTAAAACCTCATTATCTACCTCTAAGTATGAATTTGGGGAGGGATATTTCTTAAATTCATGGTTCGGGGAAAGAGGAAGGAAACAAGAGATAACTTCATTTACATATGAAGGTAAGTGTTGCCCCTGTCCAGTCGTGCCTGACTCTAGAAGACGGTACTCATTTCCCAGCTGAAGAAGCCAGCATTATCCAAAGATACTTCCGTGATCATGAAGCCAACGTGAGTACACTTCCCACTGAAGTGGTACCTATTTATCTACTTGCATTTGCATGCTTTTGAACTGCTAGTTTGGCAGGAACTGGGCAAGGACAGGAATTCACTCCATCACATGGCACTAGGATCTCAAACCTGGGCTGTCATCTTTCCAGGTTACAAGCTCAGCATCTTTAACCGCTGAGCCATTGCACCCCTCTTTTTATTTATATATACTAACTTATACAGACTTATCACAAAGCAATCTGGAAGTTCTAAATGGGAAGGTGATCTCAGATTTTTCTATAGCCATGGAATAGCAGCACATAGCTAGTTACATCTCTTCCTTCTGCATATACATCCAGTATTGAGATCCAGTTTACAAAGAGCCTTTGACAGAATGGATTCATTCACAGAGGAGCTAGCTAAGCAAAGAGAAGAACTAAGTGGCAGTTTTCTCATTTCCGCCATGCTCAATAGCAATTCCATTTTCCTACTCCTAATTTCCCAGGACAGCTACGCACATGGCCTCTGTCATTTTCAGCAGATATTACTTCTTGAGAATTCAATTCCAGAAGTTTTCACTGTCACCCAATCTGCAGTTATCAGAGCCAGGCAACTAATTTAAAAAATTTCCCAGCTTTCAAAGTCTCGTGATGATCTGCAATTCTTAACTAGCTACTTTAATACTTTTTGTATATTTGTTACCTTGCCTGAGAATGTTTAGAATGAAAAGTTGCATAGAAAATATTGAATAAATAAATCTAAGGGTGCGCAGGGAATTGCAAGGATCAGGTAAATAAAACTAAAACTAAATGAATGAATAGAAAGGTCTTTTAAGTGTCAAACCTTCACCGCATGTCCTTAAATCAATCTGTAAATGTAGGCCATTATCACCCTCATACTACACTGTGCAAGAATTGCACACACCACAATTTTGTATCTTGTTCTTTTATTGTGTACATCTATAAATTGTACTGAAGTTCCACTGAATTCAAGAAGGCCGTATTCATTACTGTGCAACTGTCAGGGAAAAAATAAGGCATTTTTGAACATTGTGAGCCATTGCTTCCCAACCTTGCAAATGGTCATGTTCATTGCATCTTAATCACCAAATTCAGCCATATAATTCTTCAGAAGATCTCTGAAATGCCCCATAATATTCTTCAGACGATCTCCTTTCATGGTATGCACAGAAGAGAGGATTTACACAATTGTGATTCTTCAGAATATGGATCACAAAGCCCTTTTAAATATTTTATAATTGAAATAATCCATGAAAGCCTTCCATTCTAGGTGCTGGCGTTTATATCCAAAGCAACATTTACAATATGTTGCCTATTGTTTTATGCATACCGTCTATCTCATCTTGTCACAGACCTTTTGCGCATAAGTACGCATGTGAGGAAAGGAGCATTTAGGAAGTTATGGATATTTAAACATACATAGGAATCAGAAATGCAATATGCTACTATAGAAATACTTCACTCTCCTTCAAAGACATGGGAACAATAAAAGCATTGGGAATGGGACTCACAATTACAGGACGCAGCATAGAAACAAATGAACAGAATCGGCCACGTTCTTCAATCAATGCTTTTCTAACAGCCTGTTTCTCCGTTTCTTCAAGAAGAAGGTATTTATCGTTCACATCCTGCAGGGCACTGTCCAGCTGAGGCTGGATGTCTCCTCTCCCTGTTCACAACAGAGAAAAAACAAAAGTTGTTCCAAGCCCAAACAATTCTCAATGAAGGCCGTGAATATTTGGACCATTGTCTTCCATGCAGTCAAACTTCACAACCATAGCAGTGGGTGTACATATCAAAGAGTTGGCGGTCACATCAAAGTCAACCAACGTAACCTTGTCTAAAGCAACAACAATATATTTCACCTTTAACTTAAAGCAGAATTCTATTGCAACTGTTACACAAAGCATTCTTGTGTTTTTATTCCAAGGATGATATAGAGATTTTTTTTCAAGATTTAAAATTTGACTTTCAGACAAATAAATTACAATATTTATTTATAGCACTTTTATAACTGTCCATCTTGGATGGCTCCCAATCAAACGATAAACATTTTTTTTTCCTATTTTGACTTCAATGGTAGTCAGGGGAGAAGTGGTGGACTAGTTGTTTAAGGTTTTCTTAAATGAAAAAAAGTAGCGGACAAGTTTTTTGGGGACACAATAAAATGGTCAAAGACGATACAATCTTCATTAGCCAATTTTGCTTACTTTAAAATAGAATTGAAAGACGAGGAATGAGGCCCTATGACCCTCAACACTACTGAATGGAAAACAATCCCAGCAGCTGATGCTTATGGAAAATCTCCCAAGCAGACACCGAAACTTTAGGATGCTGGATGAGACAGGTTTTCTGGACAGACTTTTGGTTTAATTCAGAAAAATCAGATTTTTAGGTTCTTACGAAGATTGACAATAGGAATTGTCTTCTGCCATTCACAGCCACGAAAGTTTAAACTGCAACATTTCAAAGCATTGCAAATATTTGTATCTTTAATGTATGAAGAGTGTTTACCTCCTACAAAATAACATTTCAGCAATATTATAAATGTATGGTAAGAACATATGATATTCTTCTAGTATGCTAATAGCATCTTATGAAGTTTATATTTAATTTCTAGATTTTTTTTGGAAATATGGTATCTAAATCCTAGCTAAACAATACTCTTGGAAGGCAGAGGCATGAATTCAATCAAATATGTCATGAGAAGTGGAGGACACTGCAGAAGAGAAACTGAAATTGTGAGGTGGTTCAGAAGGCTTAGTGTGAGGTTGGCTCTTGGATTAAAAAGCACGTTTTTACATGTGGCTAAACAAAAAATGTTCCATGAGATTTCAGCTGTAGAATAATATGGATTAAAAAAAAATACAGTTGCAAGAAATGAAGGATTACAGGGATTCTGAAGCCCACATACCCGGTGTCTATATTTACAAATGTTTAACCAGGTCAAGTAAACCACTCAGTAATTATATTTGCACAACAAGCTAAGTTGGTGTTAAATTTAGTTATGACTTTTAGAGGTTTAATATGTAAACTCACTCATTTAAACAGTACCTACAGAATGCTAAGTTACCCCAGATACCTAAAGAGATTGAAACAATGTTAGAAAGCAATATAACGATGATGGAGTTAACTGAAGCACTCAAGAAGCAAAATAATGGAAAGGCACCAGGCCCAGATGGACTTCCGGCAGAATTTTACAAAAAATTACAAGAATCGTTGAATCTTCCATTGCTAGAAGTTATGAATGAAGTTATGTTAAAGAAGAGGATACCTAAATCATGGTCAGAAGCTTATATTACACTTGTTCCAAAAGAGGAGGCCGATCCATTACAAATCAAGAACTATAGACCTATTTCCCTACTTAAACGCAGATTATAAAATTTTTGCTTCAATATTGGCAGAAAGATTTAAAAAATACTTAAATAATTTTATCCATCCTGATCAAAATGGATTTCTGCCAAAGAGACAAATTAAAGACAATATGAGAGTAATCTTGGACACCTTGGAATACTACGAGGCACATCCTGAAAAACAAATGGCTCTGATATTTCTAGATGCACAGAAGGCATTTGATAATGTGAATTGGCGATTCATGTTGTTACTGCTGGAACAGATGGGCTTTGCTAGAAAATTTATTCAAGCAATAGAAGCTATATATCATAAGCAAACGGCAAAGGTAATGATAGAGGGAGAACTGACAGACTCTATCGATATAAGAAAAGGAACAAGACAAGGGTGCCCACTATCACCTCTGTTGTCTGTGTTAATTTTGGAAGTGCTAAATAGAAATATTAGAGATGAAAAGAATATAAAAGGGAGGAAAATTAAAAAGGAAGAATTTAAGTTGCAAGCATTTGCAGATGATCTGGTTTTTATCTTAGAAGACCCACTAGAAACAGCATCAAAATTGATAGAAAAGACAGAGACATATGGAAAGGTGGCTGGTTTGAAAATAAATAAAGATAAGACAAAAGATCTTGACAAAGAATATGCTATCAAGACAAAAGGAAGAACTGGCAGACCTACTGAAAATTCAGGTCACGAATAAGATCAAGTACTTGGGGATATACTTGACAGCAAGATGCAGTACACTAAAAGAGAATAATTATATCAAACTTAAACAGCAGATAGCACTAGATTTGGCGAAATGGGAAAATTTACAACTGTCGTTAATAGGGAGAATATCAACAATCAAGATGAATATATTACCCAGAATTTTATGTTTGTTTCAAACAATTCCAATTAGGCTTGGAAAAGACTATTTGAAGATTTAAATAAAATTGTGTTGAAATATATATGGCAAGGTAAGAAAGTGAGAATAAAGTTAAAACTTTTGCAAGATGCTAGAATAAGAGGAGGATTTGGTTTGCCTAATTGGGAGTTGTATTACCAAGCTACAAATTTGATGTGGGTTAAGGAATGGATAACATTAAGAAATACTAGATTGTTGACATTAGAGGGACATGATCTGTTGTTGGGGTGGCATGCTTTTCTATGGTATAAAGGAACTAAAACACAGGGGTACTTTAGAAGACATTATATCCACGGGAGTCTCTGTGGTTAAACTGGGCGAAGATTAAAAGACAATGTTATTTGAAAATTCCAGTCTGGCTGTCAACTATTGAAGCATTTTCTTATCCTATAATATACAAAAGGGAACAAACAGTTAGATATGGTGAAATATTGAATGAAAAGGGTGAACTTAAATCTATACAAAAACTAGAGGAACAAGGTATAAAGATGAATTGGTTTTCATATGCGCAAATACATTCAAGGTATGATAAAGATTCTAAAACAGAAGGTTTCTATGATAAATTGACTGATTTAGATAAGATTTTGACAGGAACTGATGAAAAGGTGATTAAAAAATTGTATGGATATTTATTAGAAATTAAACTAGAAGAAGAACAAGTTAAAGAAACTATGATTGCTTGGGGGAAAAATTTTGGATATGGGACTGATCTAGAGAAATGGCAAAAATTGTGGTCTCACAATTATAAAATGACAATGTCAACAGCATATAAAGAAAATTTGTATAAGATGTTTTACAGGTGGCACTTTCCCCCGACAAGAATAGCAAAGATGTTCAAGAATAAATCCGAAAATTTTTGGAAATGTCATCAGATACCTGGCTCATATTACCATATGTGGTGGACTTGTGCGGATGCTAAAAAATACTGGACTAAAATCCACACGTGGTTGGAAAAAAATGACAAAAAAGCATATAGATTTGAAACCAGAGATATTTTTATTGGGAATTTTACCTGAAATATATAGTAAAGATTTGAAATACCTGATTGTAAATGTATTAACAGCGGCTAGGATTGTATTTGCTAAAAACTGGAAAAATGAAAAAACACCATCACAGGAGGAAATCATTAAGAAAATATTGGAATGTGCTGAAATGAGTAGATTGACATTTGAAATTAGAGAACAAGATAATAAACAATTTTATAAAATTTGGGATCTATTCTATCAATGGTTAAACAATAAAATATAGTAATGAAATATTTAGACTTTTAGAAAATACTGAATATATAAAGATGTATTCTTTTCTTATTATATCTACAAAATGATTCTAGGATAGATTTGGGATGATAATATGAACTGTCATAAAACAAATTAAGTAAAATACGATTATTTCGTAAAGCATGAATGAATAAAAGTATAGTCAAATGATTGATTAATAATGATATTAATGTATTTAATATTTGATTGAAAATACGAGATTATATACAATGGAATTGTAATTGAAGACTACGAAATGGAAGCACAAAACAATTTGTAAACCAACCGGCACACTGTATGTATATATATGGAAGATGGCTTGATGTTTTTATGTTTTGTTTGTTTATGTTCGTTTTAAAAACCAATAAAAATTAAAAAAAAATGTAAACTCACTCAAGAAATTTGGTTAAAATAAGTTTCAGCACATTGTACAAATCTTGAAAATTAATTTATTCCATAAATACTGTGTTTAATAGGAATACAATCTCTGAAACTTCATGTGTAAATTTCACTTCCTTTATCCTAACAATTCTTTTCTCCGTTCCAACTCTTCCAAGTATTACTGTTTTTTTATCTTAAACCATCACACTCTTACAACTTTATCAAGAAGCATAATATAAGAAGCTGAAGGGGCAAGTAGCAATTGTTAAAGCCTCAGTTTCTACCATGGAAGCCACCAACCAAGAACCAGCTTGATTTCACCTTCAAATAAGAGGCCTTTTGATAGGCTGAATCAATCACCAATAATGTCTCAGTTCCCCGTCAAGGAATGGTTTTCATAGGTCATGGGGCTCAAAGTCACTCAGCTATCACTAACCTTCAGAACAAAAGTTGGAACCACAATTGTTCAGAGTATCACTGAGGATAGGAATGCTGTTTTCTGCAGATTTATTCAATCTCTATTGAAGGTTACTTGCAATTTTTAAGACCCACCAAAGATATATCAATTGTTAGTTGAATTTCAAAGAAAAGAACTACTAAAATGAGTTTGGACTGGAGCTATCTGGCTAGTCAAGTGCAACTGTGCATGTCGGCATATATACCTAAAAATCAGAGCTAAAGCCTTAAATTTCGTGTTAAGTACTGAGAGATGCCATATGAATGTAACTAGGAGCTTAGATGTACAGGAGTTTCAAACTGATTATGGTTCAATCAGGTTTTTTTTACTAGCAGGATAGAATTTAAGAAGACATTCACTTCAGATTCTTACTTAATATTATTGTCAACTAGCTTAAAGATGAAGGTGATTTGCAGTAGTTCTTGGAAGCAAAATCCTAGCTCACAGTATCTAAGCGTTTGCTCGAAGTTCTCTTTATCAAATTTCACAATTAAGTTCTTCTTCTTTTTCATTATGCAGCATATCATTTGCATTTAATGGATCTCCTTGCATAGGTTAAGTTTAGGGCACAGCGTATACATACATCACTTACTTTGTTTCACCAGCACATATACCCAATCACTCATACCTATCCATTACTTCTCCATGACCTCAGAGAAGCCATTCAGAATGCCAACAGAAGGAAGAGGAGAGATAGGTCAGATCAATTCAGGGGCAGCAGATAAGAATACCTGGATCATAATCTAATTTGATATGCATTTTCCAGAAGAAATGGATAAACTGTCTGTGGGATCCATATGCTCACAAACACACTGCATGTAATCCTCGACTTACAACTTCGATTAAATTCAGAATTTCTGTTGTTCAGCAGTGAGTTACACCCACACCCAATTTTTTTTTAACCACAGTTGTTAGGCAAATGTTAAGCAAAAGTTGCTTGTTTTGTAATAAAATCAATATAATGTAGCATGTTTTACTCCTCTCAGGTTTATGAGATTATTCCATGAATTAATGTTTAAGTTTCAAGACTGGAGAAGCATCAAAGCTACCAAGAAGTAGCAGGAGGAAAAAAAATCCCAAACTGATTCAGTAGGAGCTTTTTGTGGTCTATAAAAATAACTGATTAAGGAATAGGAAAATAATTCCTTAAATATTTCATCCACTAAAAAAAGCACTCCATCTAGCTACCTTGATAGAAGCATTTTAAAATTCACAACATAAGGTATTTGGTCTAATGGTGAAGTCACTGGCCTAGAAACCAGAAGACTATGAGTTCTAATCCCACCTTAAGCATGAAAGCTAAGCTGGGTGACTTTGGGCCAATCACTGGGAGATTTTGAGTTCTATCTTATCTTTAGAGAATGAAACTTCTTCAGTTCTGCTGAAATGGATGCAAGAATTTTGGAGTTACTCTCCTTTAAATTCTGGATAAATGTTTGGTGCAGTGGTTAAGGTGTCAGGCTAGAAAGCAAGAGACCATGAGTTCAAGTCCTGCCTTCACCATGAAAACCAGATGGGTATAACCTTAGGCTAGTCACTGTATCTCAGCTCAATTCACTTGTTATTGTGGGGAAAATAGGAGGAGGACGACTTATTAGGTATGTTCTCTGCACTGATTTATTTATTAAAATAATAAAAATGTTATATAAATATAGAATGATGTATTTTACTTTTTCAGCCCCATCATCATCATCTTTATCATCGTCATCGAGATGAATTATTTATACCCATTTCTAATAGAGTTCTTTTAATAACCGTGATATAACATGCAAGTGATTTAAGACAGAAAAGATTTTTTTTTAAGATCAAGGGATTAGAAAAATTAATGATTTTAGGTTCTACAGACATTAAAAGGTGTCTCTTTTTCTAAACAGACTGCTTTAAAGATCTTCAGAAATTTCTGAGTCTCCCACTGCTCCGGGTTGTCTGATACAATCTTAACTACGCAAACTAAAGCCTGCTGATTCGATCTATTATATGATCATTTTGGTTACCAAAATGGGTTGCAATCTTAGTAGCAAAAAATCTGTATCTATTGCTAGCCACAAGTAGAAACTTAGCCCAGAAACTTGAATAATCGTATATTATGTATCTTACAATTAATGATGGTAACTATGATTTATGATCTATGACCTATCACTTTGTTGTTTGTATGTTCACTGAGAGCTTATGCACCGGAGACAAATTGCTTGTGTGTCCAACCATTCTTGGCCAATAAAGAATTCTGTTCTGTCCTATCCTCCTTTAACATCTGATGACAGAATAAATATTTTCATGCATTACAAAATGCGCTACTGCTTTTATTTACTTCTAGACAAAGAAGATGTAGACCTTAGCATCTCCTTGCTCTTAAAGATGGCAGGTCCAACATTAGCTGTAATTGAAAACCTGCAAAGCTAGTAGATACTAGAACAGTGATGGCAAACCAATGACATGTGCATCCAAGGTGACACACCATGATGTTTTGGATGACACCCCAACATTCACATGACAGCTATTCTCAAAAGCACATCCCGTTCTCATGTGATATTTTGTGGGGAGGCTGCAGACTCACAGAGGTTGCTTGAGAATAAAGTATGCTCTTGCACAATCTCTAGACCTGCTGGAAGTTGCTTGAGAGAGATGTGGTCTCTGGAGCCTCCAAAAACTGTGTGACAACCAGGCAGGCTTCAGTTTTTAGAGGCTGCAGAAAAGCATTTTCTGAAGCTACTTTTAAGGGCGAAGGACTTGTGCAACCTCAGGTATGCCATAGGGACTTGTGCCAGAGGTGATATTCAACAGGTTCTGACCAGTTCTGGAGAACTGGTAGTGGAAATTTTGAGTAGTTTGGAGAACCGGCAAATACCACTTCTTACTGGCCCCGCCCCCATCTATTCTCTGCCTCCCAAGTCCCAGCTGATTGGCTGGGTCTTCCTTTGTTGTCCTGCACAGGAGAACGGAGCTGGAAAGCAGGTTAGTGGGGTGGGGAGGGAATGGGGATTTTATAGTATCCTTCCCCCAGGAGTGAGGTGGGAATGGGGATTTTATAGTATCCTTCCCCCAGGAGTGGGGTGAGAATGGGGATTTTATAGTATCCTTCCCCCAGGAGTGGGGTATCCTTCCCCCAGGAGTGGGGTGAGAATGGAGATTTTATAGTATCCTTCCCCCAGGAGTGAGGTGGGAATGGGGATTTTATAGTATCCTTCCCCCAGGAGTGGGGTATCCTTCCCCCAGGAGTGGGGTGAGAATGGAGATTTTATAATATCCTTCCCCCAGGAGTGAGGTGGGAATGGGGATTTTATAGTATCCTTCCCCAGGAGTGAGAATGGGGGTATCCTTCCCCCAGGAGTGGGGTGAGAATGGGAGATTTTATAGTATCCTTCCCCAGGAGTGGGGTATCCTTCCCCCAGGAGTGGGGTGAGAATGGGGATTTTATAGTATCCTTCCCCCAGGAGTGGGGTATCCTTCCCCAGGAGTCCCCAGGGGGGGGGGTGAGAATGGGGATTTTATAGTATCCTTCCCCCAGGAGTGGGTATCCTTCCCCCAGGTGGGGTGAGAATGGGGATTTTATAGTATCCTTCCCCAGGATCTTCCCAGGAGTGGGTGAGAATGGGGATTTTAGAATGGAGATTTTATAGTATCCTTCCCCCAGGAGTGGGGTATCCTTCCCCCAGGAGTGGGGTGAGAATGGGGATTTTATAGTATCCTTCCCCCAGGAGTGGGGTGAGAATGGAGAATCCCCAGGAGTGGGGGATTTTATAGTATCCTTCCCCAGGAGTGGGGTGAGAATGGAGATTTTATAGTATCCTTCCCCAGGAGTGGGGTATCCTTCCCCAGAGTGGGGTATCCTTCCCCAGGAGTGGGGGAATGGAGATTTTAAGTATCCTTCCCCAGGTGGGGTATCCTTCCCAGGAGTGGGTATCCTTCCCCCAGGAGTGGGGAATGGAGATAGTTCCCCCAGGAGTGGGGTATCCTTCCCCAGGTGGGGTATCCTTCCCAGAGTGGGGTGAGAATGGAAATTTTATAGTATCCTTCCCCCAGGAGCGAGGTGAGAATGGGGATTTTATAGTATCCTTCCCCTGCCACGCCCACCAAGCCATGCCCACAGAACCAGTAGTAAAAATGTCTGAATCCCACCACTGGACCTATCAAGAGAAAGAGAACAATGCCTGAAGGTACACAGCGTGCAGGAAATCCTGGAGAATACTGTGAAGCAGAACAGCAGTGGTGGCTCCACTTCTGGACAAGTCTTGGTATTGCCAAGGGTCACTGTTCAGTCTGGCCAGGATGGGAAAGGGGGGGGGGGGAGGAAGAGAACTGTTTCTCATTTGTTCAGAGGGTAGGTGGGTGTGATAGGCCAGAAGAGTCAAAACTTAGGCATTTTCCAAACTTCTGACCCACAAAAGTTTGCCATCACTGTACTAGTACCGTAAAGTGACCACCGCCAGAGTGACCCCCAACCAGCCACCAGGGGGGGAAGTGCAAGGTGAAACTTACCGAGTGCCTCTGCTGTCAAGAAGATGAGCATGATGGGAAATAGCAGGATGCAAAAATTGACACACACAAAAAAAAGGAAAATAAAAGAAGTCAAAACCAGCACTCCAAGGGTTCAAGCATCATTCTAAGCCTGAAGAGAAACACACTGAATCCCAGCTCCATTTTTTTTTCCAACAAAACCTTTTGCGTAAGTCTTTTCCAACGCAACATGATTCATATCTTGACAAATTGGAACAGGAACCATCTAAAAAAGATCTCAGAAGAATCGTATTCTGATCCTTCAAATCATGACTCAGAAGATCCTTTTTTGTTTACCTCCTTCCACCCCCACCCCCAAATCCTTTGGCCAAAGCGAGCCATAAAATACCAGCAAAGCAAAGTCCAAAGAGACCCAATGCCCTAAGCTAGAATTTGAAAAATGATCCCATGAAATGGATTCGCAAACGATGGGTCACAAATCGAACATTTTACCGCTTGGCACAAAGCGGTTCCTGGTTCAAAAAATTTTAGTTAAGAGGAATAGAAGTGGAGACTGGAAAGGCGACAGAGAAGGGGGGTGGGGAAACAAAGGCGTATATTAAACCTTCAGTTAAGTGGCTCCTGTTGAAAAGAGCCTTCAAAGGGGGCTTTTCAAACCTCTATCCTCTAGGAAAATTGGATTATAAATACTATTATTCAGTAAGCTTCAGTAGTTTGCCTGTGTTTTATCCCTGCTGTGTCCTGCATGGGCTCCCCACTTTTATCCAGCTGCAATTCAATACTACATTAATAACCAGCTTACCTGTGCAGACATCACTCCCTAAAGAGGATCTAGCCATCCCATTAGATTAGATATAGGGTGGGTTCAACTCCAGGTCCCCTCTATTAAATCTGATCTTTAGGCAGAAGCAGTGCTTTTTGTAGCTCTACCTACAAAATGGAACAACCTCTCCCTGATGTTGGGTTAAGAGTTTGAATCTTTCCTTTTTATGATTTATGCATTTTTGCTGGCCATCTAGGGTTCATGTATATAATAAGCAACCACACTTTTTTAAAAAATAAATAAGCGACAATGGCCCACAAAAGGCAACAGAGATGTACCGTGTAACAATTGCACCCCAACACAATTACAAAACATTAGCTATGCTTGCTGCTGTGGTTATCATTTGCTTTCTGGGCTCAATATTGCTTTCTGGGCTCAATATAAAGCAATTTTGTTCAACCTCATATATTAACAATTCATCGGCGGCAAACCAATAAAACTGGAGTTGGCCAAATACTTATCTCCGTATTGTGTAGGGTTTTTAAAAAAAATTTATTTTATCCCACGTGTTTTGTATTCTTTGAACAGTTGGAATAGTTTCTGAAGCTTATAACAAACTTGCCATAACTATATTTTAATAGATCTAGGAGAAAAAAAAAATCCAAGAGAATTTACAGTCCTGATCTGATTTTACAACCGTTTACAGCATCCCCCTGTCACATGACTGCAGCTTAACAAAATTGTTCCCGAAAACCAGCATTTTATTTCTGGTTTAGAAGTCGTGATGATTACAAAGTAGGTCATCCCATAACTGACCTTTTTTTTTTTTGGACAGCATTCGTTAAAGGAGCACTCCGGCTATTAAATGAAACTGGTTCCCTTTGGGGCATTTTGCCAAAAACTGAAAGTACAGGAAATCCTCTATTCACAACAGTGACCATTCAAAATTATAACAGCACTGGGGGGAAAAAATGTGACTTATGGCCGTTTTTTTCCCCACACTTACAACCGTTGCAGCATTCCCAACTGTCATGTGATCAAAATTCAGCCGCTTGGCAACTGGTTCATATTTATGACGGTGGCAAGTGATCAGCTTTTGCGACCTTCTGACATTTGCAAACTCAATGGGGAATGCAGATTCACTTAACAACTGGGACAAAAAAAGTCGTAAAATGGGACAAACTCGCTTAGCAACATAAATTTTGGGCTCGATTGTGGTCATTAACTCGAGGACTTCCTATAAATGTTGGGTTTCGGCAAACATGCTTTAAATTGCGGCCGTGTGAATGTGGGACACTGTGAAGAGCCATAAATGGGAGTCAGCTGCCCAGCAGCCAAAATATCACATGACCAGGAAGGCAGCTGTCAGAACTTCATAACTGAGTCTTAAGTGTTTTTAGGGGTGTCCATCATAACTTTGATGGTGGCTAAGCAACTGATTATAAGCTGAGGACTACCTATATTGTACTTCACTGTCTTTTAAGACAGGGGTCCCCAACCACCGGGCCCCGGACCCGTACCGGTCCGTGGAACATTTTCTACCGGGCCGCCGGTTTGCTGGGCGCCGCCATCTTGTTTTGATGAGAAAGTGCTTCCGGTGAGCTTTTCTGGTTGGAAAGCAGCATTTGGGTCCTGAAGAAATCCTCGCACCTTAGTTTCATCGAAGGGGGGGCGGCTTCGAACAAAACTAAGGCGCGAGGATTCTTTCAGCACCCAAGGAGAGCCGAGCGACCGTCCCGAAGCCATCCCAAAGCCCATCGACAAAGGTACAAAGGAGGAGTTGAAGGTGGCGGGGAGAAGTGGGGGACGGCTGGCTGGCTGGTCGCTCGGCTCGCCTTGCCATGCGTGCTGATGCCGGTACCGGGCCGTGGATCATTTTGTGATGCCGGTACCGGGCCGTGGCACAAAAAAGGTTGGGGGCCACTGTTTTAAGAGATTTTTCCCTTGCTCTTTTCTTTACTGAAGCTTGCGAAGAATTGGGAAAGCCACATTCAGCCTTCAAATCTTCCCTGGGATGAATTTTAACTAATTATTTCCAACTTCTTCAGAAACACACATATGTCTGCTGTTGTCCTTTTTGTTCACGCTTTTAAAACACAGTACTCCTTTTCCAGGGAGTGTCACAAAATGTAGTAAAAATAATCAACACGATGGCCACAAGAGTACAATTAAAGCTTTGACTGTTTTGTTTTGGTTTTTTCCTTAATTTACACATTGCACATGTGAGGCATACAGCCAGTTTGGTGGGTTAAGGCACCAAATTAGAAAACAAGAGACTGTGTATTCTAGTCCTGCTTAAGCATGAAGCCAGCTGGGTGACTTTAAGCCGGTCAATGACTCTCGGCCCAAGGAAGGAGGCAATGATAACCCATTTCTGAAATCTTGCCAAGAAAACTGCAGGGACCTGTCCAGGCAATTGCCAGGGGTCAATACTCTCTCAAAGGCCTGTGCATGCATGAGCACGCACACACACACACACGTGTGATACACAGTAAAAACAGGTGGAGCTTCCATCACAATGCTGCAGCTATCTGTAGCTTATGGCCACAGCTAACTTTGCACCTTTTTTTTTGATTCATAGTACGATATTCAACAACTGCTTTTTAAAACTGTGATAGATGCTATACCGCAACATTCACTGCAGTGACTTACAGTAGATTCCTCCCCCTTCTTCCTTCCTTTCTCCCCCAAATTAATTTCTTCTTAAATGGGTTTTAAAAGGATTGCTCATTTTTAGCTACAAATACTTCCAGATGTTGCTTCTGAATTGCTACCAAGAAAAAGAACTCTTGCCACGGACAATATACTTTTCCAGTGAGATACTTTCTGTTGGAAGACTTTTGGAAATGCTTTGCCAGAAAGTAAAATAACTCCCGCTTATAACCTCTTTGCATCTGTCAGCGGCAACCAAAATGGTTACTCTCTTCTTTGAAAGGAGGGGATACCATAATTGCCCATCGTTAAAAAGTCTAGTTCAGCAGCTGACCTAAAAAATAATTGGGCTGGGAAAAAAATGCATAAGAGAAAAAAGAAAGGTACAACTAATCCTTTGGAAATTCTTCTCAAAATATGCTTTAAGATCTAAAGTGTTGCATACACCGGTTTTTGTGCTAGTTTCAATATATTACAGGTTACATTACTCAATTTACAAGCATTTGTTTAGTAACCATCAAGTAAAAATGGCACTTGAAGAAGTGACTTAGTCCAGTGGTGCGTTTCAAATGTTTTTACCACCGGCTTGGTGCAGGGGAGGGATTCAAAATTTTTAACAACCGGTTCTGTGAGCGTGGCTTAGTTAGTGGGCATGGCTTGGTGGTCATGTTATTGGCTGGGTGTGGCCAACTCAATATCACTCACTTCGAGGAACGCATCTCCTCGCCTGGCCTCTCATGACTGCGGGGATGCTGCAACAGTCGTAAGTATGAAAAATGGTCATAAGTCACTTTTTTCAGTGCCATTGAATGGTCACTCCACACAAGCAAAGTACCAGCAGAGGGGAAAAAAACTCCAGAGAAGTTCCTGAGACAGGAAGTCTAGTCCTGCCAAGAAGGGTTAATGGAGAGGCAGTTTCTGTAAGCAACACCAGAATGTTTCCTTCCTGCCTTCCTTACAGGATTAGTCCAGTAATTTCTTCTAACAACTGTTTCTCCAAACTGCTTAGAATGTTAACAACCGGTTCTAGCGAATAGGTGCGAACTGGTAGAATCCCACCCCTGGTTTGGTGGGTGTGGCTTGGTGGGGGCACTTTGCTCGCGCGCACATGCCAAATGCGCACTTTGCCCAAGAGCAGGGGCTTTCTGACTCACCTCCTGCAAGCCTGCATTCTCCCGGTCGCTTCAGCAGCTGCCGTGCAACAATCTGCTTGCCGCGCAAAGCAGCTGCGGTTCAAAAGCAGGACATAAAGGTTAGTATGGGAGGCCGGGCAGGCGGGTGTGGGTGGGCCCAACAACAGAGCATTGGAGAGAATCCGTTCGGTCTCCGCTGCTTATCAGCACTACCGGTTCAGGAGAACCGGGCCGAACTGGTAGAATACCACCACTGACTTAGTCCCTCTTAAAACGGTCGCATCCCCACTGTCACAGTGATCAAAATTTGGGCTCCTGGCAACTAAGATTTACTTAAAATGGTTGCAGCACCCTCAGGTCATGTGATCACCAGCCAGCTTCCAATGGGAGACACCGCATTGGCTTAACGATCCCATGATTCACTTAACAAGTGCAGTGATTCATTTAACAACAAAAAAGGCCATGAAATCAGATGCAACTCACTTAACCACTACCTTGCTTAGCAACAGAAACTCGGTTCCCCATTGTGGTTGTAGGCTGAGGACTATCAGGTTTGTATTGTCTGTTCAAACAAGATTTTAGAGCAGTGGTTTTTTTCAAACTTGGCAACTTTAAGACGTGTGGACTTCAATTCCTAGAATTCCCCAGCTAGTGAGTCTGCCTAGAGAATTCTGGGAATTGAAATCCACTCATCAAATTTGTCAAGTTTGAAAGACAATGCTCTAGGACTAATCCTACATCAGGACCCAAACAATACTGATTTTTTTTTAAAAAAAAACATAGCTTTGAACTTCACAAAATTCAACAGGGCAGTCATGTATTCACACTTTTTTGTCTTCTTAATTTCAAGCAAAAGCAAACGGGAAGAGTTAAGGATCTACTAATAAACCTTTACAGATATAACTTACTTAAAAGTTAAAGATATAACTGAAACACTTCGATAGCCGCTACCAGAGGCTATTCAGTCCCGTTATTCTTTTAAAATGTAAATTATCTCAAATTTAAGCTAAAACCAAATCTAATGAATAGAGGATCCCTTTGTAATGTGAGGTTTTAAAGTTTAGGTCAAGAAAAGGGAACCTGGGTTGCAAAGGCAGAACAGTTGCAATATTTAATTTTCACTGAACAGCTGAGCTTGTTAATCTCAAGGGGTCTACAAAAGGGCCAAGCAGATTAGCAGATTAGTCTTTACAAGCAAGATCAGCAGAAAATTCTAGTACTGTAGATCAGAAGGCAGCAATAACAAAATAATTCTGTCCTGTTGCAATAGTGATATATTTATCCAGTCACCAAAGGTCAAGCTTGGCCCAAAAGCTTTTTTACCTCATACTTAGACCTCAGCCTAACGGAGGCTTATCTGGAAAATCTACAAGATAATTCAGCTCCAAAAAGTCCTGCCCCACTCTCAGAAGGCTGGGTCAGGTAGTCCTCAACTTATAACAGTTCATTCAGTGACCCTTCAAAGCTGCAACGGCACTGGAAAATGTGACTTATGACCATTTTTCACACAAACATTCCATCATCTCCACAGTCGCGCGATCAAAAATTTTGTTTGTCAAAAGGTCGCAAAAGGTGATCGCATGACTCCAGGTCACTGCAATGGTCATAAGTATGAAGCCGCTGCCATGCATCTGAATTTTGATCACACGATCATGGGGATGCTACAAAGGTTGTAAATGTGAAACAGGGCTGTTGTAACTTTGAACGGTCACTAAATGTTGAAAGTCAAGGATTTACCTATATATTAACAGGTTCCCAGCATACTATGTGGCAGTCAGCGTGATTGTTGCATTTCAGTAATCTTCCAACACAGTGATTTTCAATAGATTGATAATTTTGCAAAAAGAAGCTGTTATTTGTTTCGATATTATTACACACCCTCTTCACAGGAAGATTCTCAGCAGTTACATCAGTACACTAAAAGCCCGTTGATCTAGTCTTCAAAGCACCTGAGGGTAGGACACGAAGCAACAGAATGGAAACTAATCAAGGAGAGATTTCCTATCAGTGAGAGTAATTGATCAGTAGAACAGCTTGTCTCCAGAAATGGTGGGTGCTCAATCACTGGAGGCTTTTAAGAAGGTTAGACAGGAATAGCAAGAGCAAGAACACTTATATATCGCTTTACAATGCTTTACCAGCCCTCTCTAAGCAGTTTACAGAGTCATCCTACAACAATCTGGGTCCTCATTTTACCCACCTCAGAAGGATGGAAGGCTGAGTCAACCTTGAGCCTGGTGAGATTCGAACTGCCAAATAGCTGGCAGCCGGCAGTCAGCAGAAGTAGCTGCAGTATTGCATTCTAACCTCTGCGCCACCTCAGCTCAGTATAGGATGGTATAGGGCCGTGGTGGCGAACCTATGGCACACATGCCAAAGCCATTTCTGCCGACAGGTGAGCCGTGCCCGGAACAAATCCACTGCGCATGCATGCGTGCCTCCCACCAGCCAGCTGATTGTTGGGTATCTGCCACGTGGGGAGCGGGAGGCACGCACAGGGGGTGTTGCGTGTGCATGCGCAGGGGGATGGGGAGGTGTCACACGCGCATTGCATTATGGGTGCAGGCACGCGACGGCAAAAAGGTTAGCCATCACTGGTATAGGGTCTTCTGATTGAGATGGGGATGGGATTAGAAGACCTCCAAGGTCCCTTCCAACCCTTGATATTCTGTAACTTCAGTTAAAACTTGCATGCCAACCATTTTTGGGCTCCAAGTGGGAGCGTTTAAATACTAAAACGTGTGTGTTACTTGAAGAATAGAGATCTTTCCTTTTCTTGTGAGTAAAATGTTGTGGCCCTGTTTCCCCAATATTTCCCCAATTTCTTGAAATAAAAGGCAAGGATTCTCTAACCGAAGTGATTCGCTTGGAGAAGGGGGACATTTCCCCATAATTTTCTAACTGATTATTTCTCAGTAGCACGTCTGTTCTAATTAAGAAAATATAATGTACAAACGCAGCTTTCAATTCTGAATTTAAAAAAAACATGCCTTTGACAATGCAAGAAACACTCCTATACCAGGCATGATATTCCCCTCTGAAAAAAAAATCGGGCCCGGCCAAGAGACCCCCCACCACGCGCCAAGAAATCTCTGCCCAGCTCCCTTTTCCTGCCGCTCAGCGGCCTCCGCTCGCACCGCCCGCCCGGGCTCCGCCGCACCGCCCGCCCACACCCGCCCGCCCGGGCTCCGCCGCACCGCCCGCCCGCCCACCCACCCGCCCGGCTCCGCTCAGGTATCCGGCTGGGGCTGTCAGGAGTTGCTACCACCGGGCGCTCGCGGCATCCCAGTCCCGTTGCCTCGGGAAGGAAAGGCAAAACCAGGAGCCACTGCTGCCGTTGCAAGCGCCGCGGCTCTTCCTTTTGCCTTTCCCTTCCTGAGGCAACGCGGGACTGGAGCCACGCAGAGCCGCGCCAGCGGTAGCAACTCCTGACTCGGGCCTCCGAGGGGAGGGGAAGGAGGAGAAGAAGGGGGAAAGGGGGGCGATTCCCAAAAAAATCGGAATTCCGATTTTAATCGGAAGAATATCATGTCTGTATACCACAGAATTGCAGGTGAAAATTAAATTGGTATGAATAAATATTTACGTGCTCTTTTTTTGGCCTCCAACAGTCCTAGACCTTCAATGTCTCTGGAGCAGAAAACTTTAATTTTATTTGTGTTGTTTATTTTCATTTCTGAGAAGACATGCACATCTGTAATCTAATTCCATTAAATCACAAATGTACCAAGAGGCTCTTGTGGGCTTTGGAATTAAGTGAAATCTGCTTTTTGTCCAATGTTGCATTCCACTCAGAAGCAATAGTTTGCTCTAGCAAGTTCAACAAAGGATGTCTCTCAGGGTTTCCACAGAGGAGGAACTGAAAGCCAGCTAAACAGCAGTATGTAGTGATACGTTTGCAATTTTTCATTTTTGGATAAAAGTGGAACCTTCTGATCAGGTCTCTATCAAGAAAGGAAAGAAAAATGAGAGAACCGTACCTTTCTTTGCTTTCTTCTGAAGCTTCAGGGTGTCTGAAGATTTCTTCTTTATTTCCTGGCGCGCTTTTTTGTATTCTACCAAGAGAGTGAGAAAGAGATCGTATATAAACATATTTGATAGGCAGTGGGGCTAGAAGCTCAAGTTAGACAAGCAATGTTGGAGATGAATTTTAATAGTAGTATTGAGTAAGCGAAGGCTCTGCTGAAATTCAGTGGGGCTTATATGCCAAGGTAAGCTTATATGAGATTGAAGCTTAAGCACTTTTCATTTTAATGGCTTGGTGCATTTAACATTTTGCACAAACGAAGGTCAAGAAAGACTAGGAAAACATAATCAACGGAAGTTGTAAGGGTCATAAGTAATAACAGAAGGGATTCTTAGCAATTGCAACAGATTGCCATGGCTTCCTTTTTTTTTACATAGAATAAGGTCACCAGACAAATCAATTTATGATCTGGAACAAGCAGGATCATTTTTGACCAGCAGTTTGAATGACATACATATCCTCCCGTAGCCAAAGCCAAAATATAGGACAAACCAAGCAATATTTTTGTGTCACCTTTAGACACCGACAAATTTATCACAACGTGGACTTAAGACCTCATTCATATCAGCAGATGCTTAAAAATCTATCTCTGTGTGCGCGTGTGTGTGTACAGCATGTGCATAAATGCAACATATGGAAGAGAAGCTAAATTGTAAACTGTGGGATCAGAGCAAAACCTGGAGAAAAAAAGGCCATCACATTATCAATAGAAGCTATTGTGCATTATCATACTGTTGAAAATGTAAGACCATGGAGCATAACTCACTGCTCAGTGCAGGAATCCCGGTTAAAGCACCTTCAACATCTATCCAATTTTTAAATGAAGACATCCAGCAATGGAAAACTTACCATTTCCCTGCTCAGAAATGGATATCTTCTGATGGCTGACCCTTTGTGTCTTGTATCATCCATCCATCCATCCATCCATCCATCCATCCATCCATCCCCCTACTTACCTCCCTACCCACCCATCCATCCTATATCATCTAATTATTTATTTATTTAATTTATAGACTGCTTATCTTACCTCAAGGCAACCCTGGGCGGCTTACAATCGTAGTCTTAAGCTACGATATCTGGGCTAAAGAGAGAGATGGTGGACTAACTATTGTGATCATAAAGGCCACAATGTGGGTGAGTTATGTGAGTGGGATGTATTTTTAGGGAAATTCTGAAAGGTTTATTTAAAATATGGTAGGCTTACAGGATATATTTTATTTACAACTACAATGTAATTTTTTTACATTGCTTCCCATCTTAAATGTCACCCAAAATGTACCTTTGATTTCCTACTACAAAAAGAAGATCTGTGGGCAAATATCAGGGATTTAAGTTCTCCTGCCCAGCAGCAACCAGGCAACTGGCTGGATTGTTGAATAGTTTCCGTTGTTAGGAAATTTTTCTTAATATCTGCAGCAATGTGCCTTCTTGTATATAAAGACTATTGTTTCGCGTCCTGAGACAACTGGAGTCTTGCATCAGCAATAATTGTTTGGGGAATGTTACTGTTAATATTGTAAGAGCCATTGTCTGAAAGGAAGGAACCCGTCAGCAGGCAGATTTTTAACAACCTGTCGGGGAAACAGCGAGTGGCCTTGAAGGACACAGGAAGAAGAGCTGTTTCCCAAGGCATGGGGCAGATCCACGAGGCTAGAGCCCAGGCCAAGAAAATAACTTGAGAAAATGTATTAAACGAGCCCCTCCCTCGTTCTCCAGAAGAAGAGAAGGACATTTAGACTTGCAAAATTCTGTTTTCATAGCCGTTGTAAGTAGCTGTTCTGACATCTATCTACAAGTGGTCCTCAACTTACAACCATTCGTTTTAGTGGCCGTTCAGCAATGGTGCTGAAAAAAGTGACTTATGACTTGTTTTTCACGTTTAATGACAGTTGCAGCACCTGTGTGGTCCTGTAATCAAAATTCAGACGCTTGGCAACTGGTTCATATTTATGGGAGTTGTAGTGTCTGGTGATCATGGGATGAGTTTTTGCAACCTTCTGACAAGGGCAAGCCAGATTCACTTATGTTTTGTTTAGCCGGCAGCAGGTGCGGACGGCTGAGGAGAGCGAGGACTCAGATGAGGGGCCAGGACCATTAGGGAGTGGATTGCTGCCTTCAGAGATTGTGGGGGCTGGCAGCAGTGATGAGGAGGTTCCCAAGGAGCCTGTGCCAAGCGCGCAGGATTGCTCAGAGGAAAGAGCAGGTACAACAGCACGGGCAACTCGGGAGTAAGGCTGCAAGGTAATGGCCCCTCCTTCAAGAAGATAAAAGCCAGCTGTGAATCGGACGTTCTTTTTGCAGAAGGCAAAGTCATTTTGAAACCACAGCCTCGTGGACATTCTAGTATCCCGAGTTTGTATTTGAAAATTTTTGTCTTGCAAATTTCTTGTCTGTTGTCTTTTGGCAAGCCTCGCAGAGTTTGGCAAGGTTTATGCTTATCACATCTAATTATTTTGTAAAAGCATTACAAGCATTTTTGTTCCTTTTGGATTGTGTTTGATTTGTCAGAAAAGGGCGTGGGTCAGAACAACTTAACAACCATGTTACTAATTTTACAACAGTGATTCACTTAACAACTGTGGCAAGGAAAGCTGTAAAGAGAGGCAAAACTCACTTAACAACTATCTGGCTTAGCAGCATAAATTTTGGGCTCAGTTATGGTTACAGGTCAAGGACTACTTTTGTCTATCTGTCTGTCTAGCTATCCAGATACCTAGCTACCTATCTTAAATGTCGACAAAGGAGACTCTAGGAGGCTTATAGACATTGAATAAAATACAGAATAAAACAATAAAGACCTTAAATTTTAAAATTAAATTTAAAAAAAACTAAGCAGGATGGAGACAGAGGGAGTAAAGCGTGCACTGAGAGGAGGAGATGGGGGTATTCACTATTCAATGAGCCACCTCCAAGGTACCACACCCCCATTGGGGTCCCAGGTGAGTTGGCGCAACCATGTTTTCAGGCCTTTCAGAAAGCCAGTAGGATGGGAACAGATCTGACCTCAAGGGGCAGAATGTTTCCAAGGGAGCCATGGTAGAAAAAGGTCTTCTTTTGGACTCTGCCCGCCTAAATTCCTTGGCTGATGGTTACCGCAGCATGCCCCTTATGAGCGGGTGGGCTAATCCCATCTGGTGAACCGGTTTCTCAGAGAGATTATGCTGTTGGTTTCTAATCTGGTCTATTTCATTGGGCTGACATCAATTCTCCTTCTGTTCTTTTAAGGCTCTTCTCTATTGTCTCCACCCATATTATTCTATCATTTCTGCTGTGTGCCCCACACACCAACCCAGCCCCCTGCAGTCCCACTGCCATGTAACTACCTTTTGCATGGTCTTTGTCCAGCTGATTGGCCACTTTCTTCCATTCTTCCATCTGTTCTTGAAGTGGGTTTATCAGACAGTCAATTAAAGCACTAGTTTTGTTGAGAAAACACAAAGAGGAATCAAATCCTGCAGGAAAAGGACCAATCTGAATCCACCTCTAAACCTTTTAAAGGCACACTTTTCCCACACAGGAACCAAAATCCAGAACTTAGAAAGTCCGATTCAATGACAGGCACCATAAATTGGGTTTAGCAATCCTGTAAGAAAGGATTCATGTATTGCCTCAAGGCTGCCTTACAGAGTAAACAGCAGGCTGTTTGAGATTGAGAGGCTGGGGAATTCTGGGAGTTGAAGTCCCAGCGTCTTAAAGTTGCCACGGTTGAGAAATACTGGTTTAGCCCAAGGCCACTCAATGCAAGAGTGGCAAGAAAGGGCCACACTTAATCCTTCAGTGGTGGGTTTGCAAACCCACCACTGGAATGGAATGCTCAGGACAAAGAAATTACCAGGACAAATCACATGCTAAATCTGATTTAATTACACAGGCATGTAATCTAAGTTCAATTACTTACAGTTAATGTGATGATTTGCCATTATCTGATAATTTCCCCCATCTGCTACGTTAAGAAAAAAAATGACAGTTTTGTGGCATCTCTGCAAAAAGGCTACAAGCCAAATCCAAAACTCTAGGGAGGCTCAATATGTGCATCCTTGCTTTTGTGACTACGAAGCACAATTTAGATTTGCAGCAACACTTCCTTAATTTCTGTCTCAATCTCTTAATCATTACGCAAGAACAACTCCCCAATTTGTTCAAGAGTTACCAGAAATAGGCCCGCAAGGGAAAAACTGTTTTTTGCAACACTAATCAATGTTCTCAAAAAATTGGAAATCACGCGTTTTGCCATTCTTCACCCACTGCTGAGTTACAGCAATGTCTGAAACAGGAATTCCTATTTTGAAAATACAGAGTCAGAATGTGACTTCTCACATTGAGTTTTCCCCTTTGCAAAGCCCAATTTGTAGAGTGGGAGAAAAATGAAAGGATGTTCCCAGCAACAAAAAGTGGAGGTTAGCTGGAACTCAGCCCCAGTAAACAGCTTAATATGGTCCTGAATGAAAAAACCTGAGTACCAATTAAATTCTGAATGCCATCCAATATCTAATGAAACTCTGTTCCCAGGCTGTCAGCTGGCAACATGCATAACTCACCTTGAAAACTGTCTCAGCTTGGACTCAATGCTTCGATGTCGCATGCACATTCTGGTTAAAGCAGAGCCAATTTCTCTGGTAGCACCTGAAAAGGAAGAAAAAATAGAAATGGACTTAACATATCAAAGCTGGCACCACAAGTTCATGCTGGCAAAGAAAATAAGCATGTAAAATCCAGATTAGACTGAGGGTACGAAGCATTGGGGTTCAAGAACCTGATCAAACCTTATGAGGGGCTCCTACAGAAATCCATAACATTATTATACAAATTTTTGGATCCTGCTGAGACTGATAACTGGGTAACACATTTCCATATAGATTTTGATGTATATGGAATTTGAAATAAAGTATAAAACTTTTGAGAGCCAATTTGGTGTAGTAGTGGTTAAAGATCAGGCTAGAAATTGAGTGACTGTGAGTTTTACTCATGCCTTAGGCCCAAAGCCAGTTGGGTGACTTGGGGCCAGTCACTTTCTCTCAACCCTAGGAAGGAGGCAATGGCAAATCACTTCTGGAAAAACCTTGCCAGAAAAAATACAGGCATTCTTAGAGAATCAGACATGACTGAATGGTAGAAGGAAAAAACAAACAAAACAGATTTGGAATGAGATTGTATTTTTGAAAGTTATCCCTCCAAATTATTTGAGTGTGATGCAATAAGCGTGGAAATATTTTTTAAAAAATAATAATAATGAAATAGCTTACAAATAAAATTTTATCCAGCACTTGAGTGTTACTAGAGCAAGGAAGTCAGCTGATTTCAATGGTCAGACTTCCTCAAACTAATGCTTCTCATATGGCTGGATTTCATTTGCCATAATGATCATTTAGCTTGCTCTTGCAAGCTGGGAACTGTAAGAACTGAAGCCCAGAACATTTGGAAGATAATGCTAACCCTAGCCTATCTTTGTAACCCACATCAAAAAAAATGAAGCATGCTAAGAATTCTAAAGTTGTCAAGTATCAGGAACATAAAAGAGAAATAGGAAATGAGACAAATTAAGATTGGATTTTATAGAGCTGCAATGTATCTAATTATTTAGTTGCTCCTTGCTTGTGAGATGGATGCAAAGTGTGATCCCCTTCTCATTCAGAAACCAATTCACAAGAATCCTACACAGCCAAAAAACTGTATATTTGATTGCACATAACAGACATGAACAATAGATGGTGCTGTTTCTAAAGGACATGAGAACTTAGCTAAAACTGTCTTGCTGAATCAGTGGGAAAAGATAGACTTCCTTGAGGAAGATCATAGCATAACCAAGACAATCCAACCTTTGTTTATTATAAGCACCAGTCAAGAAATATGACTATGAGTGAATATAGATCTCATCCAGTCACTGATATGTTTTTTTCCCTGAATCTGTTTTATAGCATTCCATTTTTACTCTACCTCTCCTTGCCTTCATGTTAACTATGAAAGATTGCAAAGCCATTAAAGTTAATGCAGTGCCATTAAAGAATGCCACAGAGATATCATAAATTCTTTCCCACCTAGGCAGGTAGGGTCCTTCTTCTGAGAATTTCTAGAAATTTTATAGGCTTATTCTTTTCACTCTCACAGACCTATTCTCATTTTTCACCAATGGGTGATTTCAAACTCTAGGACGGGTCGCCAACCTTTTGGACCTCAGGGACCACCAAACTCATAATATTAAATCCCACGGACCACTAATATGAATTTTGACTGATGGCGGCTTGCTGACGTGGGTGGGACAATCGGTTCCATATTCCAGAGCTGCAATAGCCACAGGACTGGCCCTTTGGTCATCCTGGAGCAGCTGCTTCTCCATCCGGGTACATCGGCCTGCCATGGACTGGAGGAGCAGCTCCAGATGACCAAAGGGCCAGTCCTGCAACTACTGCAGCTCTGGAATATGGGACTGACTTTCCCACCAATGTTAGCAAGCCACCCCGGGGCGGATTTCCCTCCCCCGCTGTTGGTCTTTCCTTCCAGTTCGAGCTCGCGTGGCTCTACTTAAGGTAAGGCTTGTGCTCGGCCGAAGAGTGGGGCCAGCGGATGAGCGGGCCATGTGGGCGGCACATGCTTGTGTTCCCGCGCAGCTTGGATTAATTGCTTTGGAGGGAGTGCTTTAGGGGGGACATTTCTCTGCAGACCACCAAAATTTTCTCACGGACCACCAGTGGTCCCCGGCCCACTGGTTGGCGACCATTGCGCCAGGAGACTGAGGAATCATTGCTGTTTTCTCTAAACAGTTTGGGTTTTCAATGAACCTGAATCCAGTCTATGGGTTGAAAAGGCAGGATTCTACAGCAAACTGAAAATAGCATTCACAATTCAGTTAATTTAAAATGGATAATGGAAGATCAGAAGGAAGAATGATGACATTGGTGAGTTAGCAAAATTCAGAAGCTTTGGGCATTAAGGGGCTGCCAAAAAAAAAAGAGCGGGTCAACCCATTCTCCAAAGCATCTGAAGGCAGGAAAAGAAGCAATGGACGGAAATTAATCGGAGAAAGAAACAACCCAGAACTAGGGAGAAAATTCCTGACAGAACAATTAATCAGTAGAACAACTTCCCTCCAGAATGTTTATTTTGGATTGGGACAATATAAGCACAGCTTCTCATTCAAAATATAGTTTTCAAAAGGGGACAGAATAAATGTATATTTACACATCTATCAGCTGAATCTCTGATCACTTTATTGCATTGTCAAACTAACCACATATGATTTAAGACAAGCAACAAACCCAAATGATTTCAGAGGGTAGAAGTTTGAACGTGACAAGATGGATGGATGGATGGATGGATGGATGGATGGATGGATGGAAGGAAGGAAGGAAGGAAGGAAGGAAGGAAGGAAGGAAGGAAGGAAGGAAGGAAGGAAGGAAGGAAGGAAGGAAGGAAGGAAGGAAGGAAGGAAGGAAGGAAGGAAGGAAGGAATAGGACTGCTGCAAAACAAGCCATTTGGTTCTAGCATCACATTTTAATAGAGGAATGTCCCTGAGGACCTCAATGGATGGTAGGAGTACCTCTTGAGGCAAGGAAAAGATTAGTCCACCAGACTAACAAATGCCTTCTGATTGGTTACATTCACCCCGGCACCCATTTTATGAATTTGCAGTTTTTCTAAAGCATTGCAAATGTCTTCATTAACCATCTACCCTCACCCTTCTACTTATGTTCAAAAGCCCAAATATTTAGATACTCCCGTGATGCAGTTTGATGCATTTTCACCTAGGGGAACTGGTAATTGATGAGAAATTGTTGTTGTTTACTGAAATGAGCAGCTATGGAAATCGGATGGACAGACAGATAAAATACTTCTAGTGTAAAAGCATCCTGCAAAATTGCCGTCATTCCTGGCTAATCATCAAACATTCTTTAACCTGCCCTAATGACCACACTAAAAGAGTAGTTCTACGTCGTCGATGTGCTTAAAGAACAACCCCAGTGAGTTCAAAAGAGTCGTATTTTCAGGATATGTGCATACAAGAATGTAGGCCGAGTCAACTGCATTTTCAAACAAAGTATGGTATTCTTTCACTTTGCTGTTTTAGTTATTTACAGCTTAACACCAGAAGCTTCAAATAGTTAAGCAATAAAAGTAAAATAAAGGATTTCGATCTGCCTCTCCATCCTTTACCATTCATTCTCTTTCTCTTCCTCTTCCCGCCCTCTCTTTCTCTCCCCCCCATCTGCTCAGGAGGTTAAGTGCAGTCAAAAAATTCAGAGAATAAGAAGAGAAACAGAATGCAAACACAAAATAAATACCCTCCGAAAACATGCAGACTCAACAGGGGAAAAAAAGATTGCAGTGAATACCAACTTTCCTTCCTTCTCTCCCACTTACATTATTACTGGATCCCTAAACATTTTTCCAACGCTTGACATTTCTACCGGTGAGTGTGTTTCAAACACAAGCACTTTGTTTAACCAGGCATGCCCCAGCGTACACTAACTCTTCCTTATAAATATTGCATCGAGATAAAAGACAATGTTAAAACAGCTTAAATTCTCTGTATCTCTGGCTGGACAGCTTTGCTATGAAATGGATTTCCTCCCATTAAAATTAAAGTTAAAAACAGAATTTGGGGAAGCCCAAGTCTATGAAAGGGATAAGAGATCCAGCAGGAAGGGAGAGTTTCCCACCCCACTTTTCAAGTTTCAGTGCCTTTTTTTTTAAAAAATGTTTAAAATAGTTGCAAAGGCCAAGAGAGAATAGCTGCAGACATTATACGGTGACAGGGAATGTACCGGATTACCAACCTCCAGATGAAGAATCAACTTTGTCAGATAACAGATAATCAGAGTTGGAAGGGACCTTGTAGGTCATCTAGTCCACCCACCCACCCCTGCCCAAGTGGAAGACCCTACACCATTTCTGACATTGTCTGCTTGTAGGATGTTCAATGGGAAGAAAGTCAACCAAGATTCCTTTCTTTGGTGCCCTGGATGCTCTCTGAGCTTGGCAGTTTACTTGCAGAGGTTTCACTACCAAACTAGGTACCATCATCGGTGCTAGAAACCATGGTACTCTCTGAGCTGGGTGGTTTTCTTGCGGACATTTCATTAACAAAGTAGTAAGCTATCATTGATGATGTTACCTGGTTTGGTAATGAAACATCTGCAAGAAAACTACCAAGCTCAGAAAGCCACCAAGGACCCCATGGAATCCTGAGCTACAAATCTCACTATTCTTCGTAGGGAAAATCAGGATCGTATCATCTCAATATTTAATGATGGATGACTTTCTTTTTCTCTGTGCATATTAAAGCCAGCTAGTTGTAATTTGGGAACATTCTATGTCAAGATGACCTAAAATTTGCTCCAGCCAATTAATGATTCAGGAAACAAATTCATCACAAGAAAAAAAAGGGGGGGGAAGCTAAGCTTCTATCTTTTGGCACATGCTTAACAGACCTCCTAAACCATTTTCTGGGAGATTTATACAATGGCTTGTTACCTCTTGCCAATAAACTGTCCATTACCGTAATAAAAGGAACTTCCAACCAACAGTTAAGGGGATTTTGATCTTGGCACTAAGAGAAGGGTACTCAAAATTCAGACTGCAGAACTGAAGGAAATGAATTTGAAGGATGCACCTGCTGTTTAGAATTAGCTAACTATTATTATGGAGAACTCTTTGCTTTGGCACTAACCCTCAATCTGGTCCAGTGCATCTTTAAATTTCTATTCTTGCTTAAGATCTACTTCACGTAGAATCACCACCATTTATTTCTTAATTTATTAAAGATGTGGAATCAAATAAAACACAAATTGTCCTTGACTTAGATGATAATTAGGACCAGAATTTCCGCTGCTAAGCAAGGCAGTTAAAGTGAGTCCTGCTTGATTTCATAACCTTTTTTTAATCACGATTATTAAGCAAATCACAGTTGTTTTTGCTGTGATTTGTTGTTAAGTGAATCATGCAATCATTAAGTGAATCTGGCTTCCCCTCACTGATTTTGCTTGTCAAAAGCCAGCTGGGAAGGTCACAAAGGTTGATGACCTTGTCCCTACCATCATAAATACATGCCAGTTGCCATGTCACTTTCTCCAGTGCCACTGTAACTCCAAGCAATCGCAAAATAGATGGTTGTTAAGTCCAGGTCTACCTGTAATACAGTTCCAATGGTCCTACTTGGGGGAGAAAAAGAGCACCTGCAGGCATGAAATGCATTTATCTCAATGAAATGCAACATCCTCGTGCTAAAAATTAAGGAAGGTTTTTTAAAAAAAGCTTTCAAAGAACTAATTGGGGATATGCAAAATGTTTGGGGTTTTTTTTTAAGTTTGGAAAATTCTGACTGTTCCAAGCTAAGAACCTAGAAACCAACCCAAGTTGCAACATTCCAAATCTTCACAAAAGCACAACTGGCTTTTTAAAAAATTCCTGGCTGGCCTATGCGTTGTGCCTTTTTCAAGGCATTCTCTGCCACTTAGCCAACAAAAGAGTAAACGCTGGATTCATCCCTGCTGCTTCTGGCCGGGGACAAGCAAAATGAGATGGGGAAAGTGGCAGTTATAAAACCACACGTTCGGACTACGAGGCACCATTTTGGATTCTACTGCTGTGAAGGACAGACCCAGACATGACATCAGCGATATACGCCTGCTGGGTGCATCACATAAAATCACTAATCAGACTCTTTTTCAGGTTCCATTCCATAAAAAAAAAATGCAAAAATCCAAGCTGCTTTGTCGGTTGAGCGTCACAGAGTATACACTCTTTGCATCTCCGCCTGGTTATGATAAATGCAGGGGTGGGATCCTACCGGTTTGGTCCGGTTTTATAGAACCGGTAGCTCCGAAGGGCAGCTGACAACGAACTGGTTCACTGGGACGAGGTTTTGGTCTGCTGTTTGGCCCGCCCGCCCGGGCTCGAGGCTGTCCTTTAGCGGCTGCGTTTTCCTCCTCAGCTGCTTTGCGTGGCACATCTGAGTGCCACTCGTCAGCTGGAGAAGGTAAATGCTTGCTGGAGCCAGTAGGGCGCATGTGCATGCAGTGTGCATTTGATATGTGTGCAGCATGCATTTGACACCCATGCGCACGGTCGCCAAACCGGTTGTTATGCCGGTCGGATCCCACCCCTGGATAAATGCAATAAAAACTAGGTTGCCTCACTTTATTGAGGCTTCCTGTCTAAATGATGGCTACTTGCAGCACGCTTCTTCGTTAGGAAGTGGACAAACCAGTTCACAACCAAAAGGGGTTATTTCTTCATGGACTGCGTTGTATGAACCGATGCTGTGCAGGCAGTCCTCAGTTTACAGCCATTCATTTGGTGGCCGTTCAGAGTGTTGCGGTGGCCTAAAGGCAAAGCTCTCGCCTCACAATCCGGAGGCTGTGAGTGAGATCCTAGGTAGAGGCAGATATTTCTCTCTCTGGGCACAGTGAGAATTCATCTGCTGAATAAAACTCAGCACTGGCGACAGGAAGGGCATCCGGCCAGTAAATACTCTGCTCCATTCAGTTGCCCAGACTACACTCCACAAGGGATTATGGAGTCATTCAAAGGAGATGATGATTTAGTGACCGTTCAAACAGCACATTTGGTGCTCACATCTGCAACCATCGCAGCATTCCCCACAGTCATGTGATCAAAATTCAGGCATTTGGCAACTGGCATGTATCTATGACAGTTGCAGTGTCCCGGATGACATGTGATCACCATTTGCGACCTTCTGATAAGCCAAATCGATGGAGGAAGCTGGATTTGCTAAACAACCACATGATTTATTTAACAACTGTAGTGATTCACTTACCAACCAGGGCAAAAAAGATCATAAAATCAGGTGTGACTCACTGCCTTGCTTAGCAATGTTAATTCTGGTTGTAAGGCGAGGTAGCAATAGCAATAGCACTTAAGACTTATATATCGCTTTACAGTACTTTACAATCCTAAAGTGGTTTATAGAGTCAGCCTATTGCCCCCAACAATCTGGCTCCTCATTTTACTGACCTCGGAAGGATGGAAGGCTGAGTCAACCTTGAGCCTGGTGAGATTTGAATTGCTAAATTGCAGGCAACCGGCAGTCAGCAGAAGTAGCCTGCAGGACTGCGCTCTAACCACTGCGCCAACGTGACTCATATCCTACCTGTACTAGGACCTAAAGATTTCGTTGTAATAATACTGTTCATTATTTATACCTATCCAAAGTGTGTATATAGGAGCTCATTCAAAACTAGTGAAAGGATCCACCAAAGTACATCATGCAACATGATCAAAATGTCCCTGCAACAATCTTTCCCATTTTTTGAGACAGCCTAGCTTACAGGTGATGGCTCTGCAGGCTGGGAATGAAAAGAGCAAGCTACTGGATTGGTTGGCTTAGATTTTGCCTTGGCATAATTTTTATACATCATCCGGCAGCACACTTTGCCTACAAGAATCTGAAGGGCAATTGCCCCATAAAAGCTTTCTCTAGCGAGAAGAAGGTGCACCACGCTCAACCCATTCTCCCTCGAGCCGCTCGGAGCATCCAGAGAGTGGGATGTGCTTCTGAGTCCTCTTCTTGCAGGCTGAGCTTTAGATGAGGAAACGCTCCGCCCCTCACGTGACACGCGCAGCGTCTCCCAGTCTTTTGCTCAGCCTCGAAGAGTCAGGCTGCTGTTAGAAAGAGCTCCTTGGCTGATTCAAACATTGGTTATTCTGCCTAATTTATTCCTCTCAGGTTTGGCATTTTTCTTCCTTCTTCCTCCTGCGCAAAGGGCTGGGACTTAGGGGAAGTTTCCCCTCGCCCCTAGGGGCCAAGCGGGCGGGTTCGCAGCGTTTCGCGCGACCCCCCATTGGTATATCGCGTCTCTGCCTCCCGCGCTGCCTTGTCGCGCGCACGCAATTTCGCTGGATTCCCCCACCCAAAAGCGCCGACCGGGAAGGGCTAGCCGCTCCTTAGGGACACCAGGCGCTGAGCTAACCGGGCAAGCCCTCCCTACCGTCCGAAGGCGGCCGACATAGCTCAGCTCGCGGCCGCCATCTTGGCGCCCGCATCGTGGTCGGGAGCCATTTTTATTTCTGACTGTTGCGGCTGCGGTGGATGTAAACGTCTCAGACCTCTGGTCAAGAGCTTAACTTCCTCTAGCGATCTTCCTGGCTCGCTCTCATTTATTGTTGGCCTCCCGCAGCCTTCATCGGGGTGAAGTTGCAGCCCACCCCCCTCCGGTTTGTTGCCTGGAGGCAGGCTGCCAGAGGCCTCTCTCTCGCTAGGCCTCAGGCGTTATTTGGTCAATCTAGCCAGTACCGTGATTCATTCCTAGTTCATTTACTGTTATTGTTTATATATACAAAATAAAAATTAAAAAATTAAAAAATTTAAAAAGTATTCAAAGAATCAAAGTTTATATATAAAATTGTATATATTATATCTATATACATAGATAACCTTACAAAAAAAAAAGTTTATATACCTGTACATATTATTTTATATATATATATTCCTGGCTACCTGTTATCACTGTACATATTAAATTCCAAAAGGGGGAGCGGGCCAGCTCAAGCCTCACCCGGCCTACTCCCAGGCCAATTTCTAGGCGAGCCAACCGCCTTTTGCTATTACTACTGCTTTTACTACTGCTATTATTATTATTATTATTATTATTATTATTATTATTATTATTATTATTATTATTATTATTATTATTATTATCCTTACCAAAATGGCAGACAACAATCTCTCTAAACAACCTTCCTTGAAGGCTAAGGCAAAGTCCCATTACTTGCTCAGGCAGGCCAAGGAACCTTCCAAGGCCTCCCAACGTGACGCCTTAAGGCGCCATAAAGCGTTGGAAAGAGAGTTTGACAGGCGATCAAGGGAGTCCCGCCCGGGGCCTTCAGCCCTTCCTTCTCCCACCCCTATCACTACTCAACCTCTTCCCCCCAGACCCTTCTTCCCTACCTAGGCGCAGTCCACTTCAGGGTCTTTTGACCCCTGGACCTCCGATTAGACGGACCCCTGAAGCCACCTTTACACCACGGCTGCTGGCCTGCGCCAGGAAGAACCCTCTACCTCCGAGATACCAGCCCACATCAGGGCTTGGATGGAATCGCCATCCGCCAGGGCATTGCAGAGGGCCTACAGCACATGACCAGATCTGGTTACTCTCCACGAGCTTCCGAGCACGACTCTTTATCCGTCAGATCCCTTCCACAGCCGGTCCTTCCGGTTGATCAGGTACTCTCTCAGAGGGGCAGCCCTCCTCCGGTTGAGGCCCAGGAGGAGGAGGAAGGGGACTTTGGGGATTTCAGGGAAGAGGAAGAGGACTCCCGGATGGGATCCTCCCGTTACAGTGAACCCCTCTTAGAGGCGGACATCATGGAGGGGAGATGTCGGAGGACGCGAGGGGACCTCTCCTGACCAACCCGCATTTGGGGGCTGTTCAAGCCTCACATGTTTAAATCCCTCCTCCTTAAGGCCAAGAACGTCTCTGGCCTTCTTCCCCAGTCTCCTACTGACCTCCCCCCCGCCCCAGAGGGCCCAGAGGACTCCATTTTCACTCAACCAGTGGTGGAGGCTGAGGTCATCCCGTCCCCACCCATCTTCGTAGACCTAGTAGCGAAACAACTTACTTCCACAGGGACCCCTCCTACACCCTCTAGCCAAGACAAGAGATTCTTTAATCTTGATTCGGCAATGTCTAGCCTTCTGAACATACCGGAGGTTGATGATCCCATTGTGGGCCTTGCTTCCTCCTCTACCCCCAGTGAGGCCTTAGAGGCCTTGAAACCTGAGGACAAGCGGATGGAACTGGCGTTGCGCAGGGCCCATCTATCCGGCGCCTGGGCCATTAAATCGGCTACGGCGCGTCATTCTTCACAAGGTCCTCCATCCATTGGCTATGTCAGCTCAGGGAACACGTCCCCGCGTCCAATGTGAGAGCACACCAGGACATAGCGGCTGGTGGCTGCAGCCAGTTCTCGGCTGACGCCACTTACCAATCGGTAAAGTTCTCTTCCAGGGCCATCACATCGCATGTCACGGCTCGCCGCCTGCTGTGGCTCAAACACTGGCAGGCGGATGTAAAGAACAAGGTCAAGCTGGCCACTGCTCCCATCAAGGGAGATAAACTGTTTGGCCCGGCCTTGGAACCCTGCTGGTCGAGGGCCGCAGCAAGAGGAAGTATCTGCCCTCCCTTTTTCGACGGTCAGAGACAAGGGGCCCACAGCCCTTTCGGAGGGGCTTCCCCCGCCCCTTCTACCAACCCCTTCCCACCCAGATACACCAGGCCCCCTTCCTTCCGATCCCAGGATCGTTCGGACTCTGGAGACAGAAGCAGACGCGGCGGCAACTATAAGAGGCCTTTTCGGGGATCGGGAGGAAGGCCCTACCAGCCGAACCAGATAGAGCCTCTCCCTCCTCCCCATTGGCGGCCGCCTCAGTCACTTCGCCGCCCAATGGGACAAATCCACATCCGATGCATGGGTTAGGGACACCGTCAGGTTTGGTCTCACCCTTGAGTTTAGGTCCACCCCCTCTGATTGTTTCATCCCATCCCCACATCAAGGGATCCCGCCAAGCGTGCACTAATGGATGCAGCCATCCATCATCTGCTTGACATCCAGGCCATTCAACCCGTCCCACCGGCTCAGAGAGGAAGGGGATTCTATTCCCATCTCTTTGTGGTGCCCAAACACTCTGGGGCTGGAGAGCCATACTAGACTTGAAACGGCTCAACCGTCACCTTATCCAGCGCAAATTCAAAATGCACACCTTGCAATCAATTCTCTTAGGTACCAGGCGGGGAGACTGGTTATCTTCCATAGATCGTTCGGAGGCATACCTCCACATCCCAATCAGGCCCTCTCACCACAAATTCCTCAGGTTCTGTTATAATAGCCTTCACTATCAATACGTGGCCCTACCCTTTGGACTGGCCTCGGCCCCAGGACCTTCACCAAGGTCCTTGCGGCCCTGGCGGCTCACCTTAGGGCGCCCCGTCCGCCTCCACTGCTACTTGGACGATATCCTTATTCTATCCCGTCCAAGTCCCAGGCAGTCAGGGATACCAGAGTCACCCTCTCCGCCCTACGGGCACATGGGTTCCTAGTCAATTGGCAAAGAGCCAACTTACCCCATCTACCCGAATCACCCACTTGGGAGCCATAATTGATTCGGTTTCACAAAGGGTTTTCCTCTCTCGGAGAGGTTCCTTAGCATTCAAGCTCTGGTCAAACAGGTTAGGCGTTCAAGGAGGGTGGCCTTACTTGACCTTTCTAAATTGTTGGGTAAAATGGTGTCATGCATCTCAATCATTCCCTGGGCCCGTTTACACAGCAGATCCCTCAGTGGTTCCTGCTCCGTTCCAAAGATCCGGAAGGAGCAACTCAAGGCCAGAGTCAAGGTTCCTCCAAGGGTCCTCACGTCTCTCCTCTGGTGGACCAACCCCGCCATCAACAGGGCCACCTCTTCACGGAACCTCAACGGCTTACCATCACTACGGACGCAAGCCTATCCGGTTGGGGCGCTCACGTCAACTCGCTCTCAGCACAGGGCAAGTGGTCGCCGATCGAGCAAAGATGCAGCATCAACTAGCTGGAGCTTCACGCCGTCCACCTGGCCCTGCGCAGCTTCCTCCCTCAGGTCCGCGGACATCACGTCCTCATTCTCACGGACAACGTCACGGCCAAGGCCCATATCAACAGGCAAGGGGGCATCCAGTCTATCCAGCTGATGAGGAGGCCGAGCGTCTGCCGCTGGGCAGAGTCCAACCTCCTATCACTAAAAGCCGAACACATCTCCGGAATAGACAATACTCAGGCGGACTGGCTGAGCAGGGCCACGGTGGACCAAACAGAATGGCGTCTCCATCCATCCCTATTCAAAGAGGCGTCCAGAATATTCGGCCTGCCAGTGGTGGATCTCTTCGCCTCCCCGTCCAACACGCAGCTTCCACGGTTTTTCTCCAGGTACCGTCCCACGGGTCGGAGAATCACAACGCACTGCGCTGCCCATGGCCCCCAGGGCTCCTATATGCCTTCCCTCCGCTCCCGTTAGTTCCCAGAGTCATACAGAAACTCATACAGGAGAGAGCAGACCTTCTTCTGGTGGCTCCCTATTGGCCCAGGCGACCGTGGTTTGCGGACCTCCGCAATTTATCGGTAGCGCCCCATGGCGGATCCCCGGACAGGGTCTCCCTCTCTCAGGGCCCCTTCTGCATCCGGAGCCTCAATGGCTCCAGTTAGCCGCCTGGAGGTTGAACGGATCCGTTTGACCAGCGAGAAACTCTCCAGTGAAGTCATCGACACTATTTTGGCCGCTAGGAAACCCTCCACCACACGAATTTATGATGCCACTTGGAAGGGGTTTTGCAAGTGGTGTAGTGGGTCCCAGATTGACCCCCTCTCTCCCTCTATTGCACAGATCCTGGAATTTCTTCAGGAAGGCCTTCGCAAAGGGCTTGCACCTAACACCCTGAGACGGCAGGTTTCTGCCCTCTCAACCGTGGTCTCCTGTGATAACTACGGTTCCCTTTCTCATCACCCCGGCTTAGATCCTTCCTTAGGGGCGCCACCAACCTGTGCCCTCCCACTGTTCACAGGTTCCCACATGGGACCTCAACAAAGTCCTCATTTCTCTTACACGTCATCCGTTTGAACCTCTGAGGAGTCATCCCTTCAATTTCTCACCTTTAAAGTAGTTTTTCTAGTGGCTATTACTTCTGCTCGTCGAGTTTCAGAAATAGCAGCTTTGTCAGTTAGGAGCGATCTATGCGTGTTCCATGCTGATCGGGTGGTCCTTCGTCCCGACCCCACATTCCTACCCAAGGTTAACTCACCCTTCCATAGGTCACAGGAGCTGGTCCTACCAAACTTTTGCCCCAGGCCCTCGAGGGACAGGGAGGTCCTTTGGCACACCCTAGATGTTAGAAGGGCCTTGTGTATATATATTAAGCGCACTCAATCCCTGCGAAGATCGGAATCCCTTTTCCTCTCCTTTCAGCCCAGGACACTGGGGCTCAAGGTCTCTCCCTCCACCATCAGTCGTTGGATCAGGCGACTATCGCCAGGTGTTACCTTTCTCAATCCCTGCCCGCACCTGGTGGAATAATCGCCCATTCCACCAGGAGTGCAGCTACCTCGGCGGCCTGGGCCACGCAAGCCCCATCGCTGACATTTGTCGGGCAGCCACCTGGGCCTCTCCGTCCCGTTTATCAGACATTACAAAATAGATACGTATGCCTCAGCGGAGGCCTCTTTTGGCCGACGGGTCCTACAGAGGGTCATCAGTGACCCAGAGGGGCTTCCGGCCCAGACGGAGTCCCACCGTAGGACAGCCAAGCTTTAGTATGTCCCACTCTCTGGATGCTCCGAGCGGCTCGAGGGAGAATGGGCGTTGGTTCTTACCTGATACGCCCCTTCTCGGCGAGCCGCGAGGAGCATCCAGCCCCACCCTAGCTTCTCCGTCTGGTGGGGACTCTTGTTTCAGCCAAGGAGCCAATAGTTGATTAGAAGAAATTCATAACCTCTCTTCGTTATCGCAAAAACTGGGGAGACGCTGCGCGGTGTCACGTGAGGGGCGGAGCGTTTCCTCATCTAAAGCTCAGCCTGCAAGAAGAGGACTCAGAAGCACATCCCACTCTCTGGATGCTCCTCGCGGCTCGCCGAGAAGGGGTGTATCAGGTAAGAACCAACGCCCATTTTCAACGGGAATTTTCTCCATGCTTCAGGAACTAAATACTGTACGTCAGGGATGTCAAACTCGACTTCATTGAGGACTGCATCAGGGTTGTATTTGACCTTGGAGAGCTGGGATGGGCATGGCTAGTGTGAGCATGGCCAACTCGATGTCCCTCATATTGTGGAGTCCCAAGCGCTCCGCCAACAAGCTCCCGAGCTCCGTTTTTGGTTGTGATGGCCTCCTGCAACCCTCTGCCAGCGAAAACAGAGCTCGGGAGGGCTCCGTTTTCGCTGGCAGAGGGACTGGCAGGCCGGTCCTTCACTGTTTCCAGGGCAGCCCTGTGGGCCAGATCTAAGCACCCCATGGGCTGGATCCAGCCCTCGGGCCTTGAGTTTGTTGTATGTTATGTGGCAGTAGAGAAAGAATTTCTACTACAGCATTTCAGTGTCATAGCCGAGTTGTGTACTCTTGTGCACTCTTCCAGCCTGCAAGTCCAAACGATTGATAAATTGTTCCCCTAAAGGAGGCTCTTAGTAGAAGAGGAGAAAGAAGTAATGAACAGGCTCTTGAGATATATATTTTTTTAAGGACATGTGCACTAAATCAGGATTTGGATGGATTCCTGAAGTAATTAAGTACAATCATTCCTCTACCAACCTCAGCATAAAAAAAAAATGTTAGCTGTTTACATGGTCTGGTGTCATCAGGACTAATTTAAGCCCAGACAACAGCAGGTTATTAAAGGGATCACAGAGGCCTCTAATGTTCAGTGAAGGCATCTCAAAAGCAAGGTTACGTCAAAAGAAAACAACAGAATAATAGAATCAGAAAGGACCTTGGAAGTCTTCTAATCCAATCCCCTGAACAAGCAGAAGACCCTATCCCATTCTAGACAAATGGGTGTCCAATCTCTTCTTAAAAACCTCCAGTGTCAGAGCATTTACGACTCCTGAAGGCAAGCCATTCCACGGGCGGATTGTTCTCACGGTTAGGAAATTTCTCCTTAGTTCTAGCTTGCTTCTCTCCTTGATTAGTTTCCATCCGTTGCTTCTTGTCCTGCCTTCTGGTGCTTTGGAAAACAGTGTGACTCCGTCGTCTATGTGGCAGCCCCTCAAATATTAGAACACTGCTATCATGTCATCCCTGGTCCTGGTCTTGCCCATGCATTGACCCACATTGATAAAAAATAAGCATCTTTGTTTATGGAAGGAAGAATTTCCTTCAGAAACACCTCTAGCCCTAAGACGTGCCACATAATTGACTCTCAAGACTTTACGGTCCTAGTGTTTACATTCCAACATGGTTGAAAAAGAGTGACACTACATTACAGGTGCTGCCAATAAATTGTATCACCTGCTCCCTAATTGAGGGACCTCGTTCTAAAGCAATATAATGGTTTTGTCCATCATGGTACACAGGGACTGTAATTCCTATGCTATTGAAGCAATTGTAATACATCCAGAGTGCCCCAGGGAAGGTTGCATTGCTCCTGAAGCAAATTCACTGAATTTATCCCATGCCTTATTAATTTAAATGCACAACCCCCAAGTGAGAGCAGAAAGTTCATTGCTGACCCATCAATTTCTTTTGGATTAGGTTCATACCTATGAGAGTGACTTGCTGCCTCTACAGAAGCCTGCATCTTTCTGACAAAAAGGACCAAGATCAAGACTTGAGACATTCAATTTAAGAGATAAAAGGGAAGCTTGGAGAACATGGAGTCCAACTGCTTTAATGGAGAAACTGCAATGGAGAAGGCAACCACAGGATGAATAACTTACAAAGTTCTCCCAAGCCCTATTTTGATGGCCTCCGTAGATCAAAATCAGCAGCAAACTGATGGTTTTCCGCCAATTAATTTTCTCTACTTGTTTCAATTAAGGTAAAGGTAAAGGTTCCCCTCGCACATACGTGCTAGTCATTTCTGGTTCTAGGGGGCAGTACTCATCTCCGTTACAAAGCCAAAGAACCAGCACTATCCAAGACGTCTCTGTGGTCGTGTAGCCGGCATGACTAAACGCCGAAGGCGCACAGAACACTGTTACCTTCCTACCAAAGGTAGTACCTATTTTTCTACTTGCATTTTTACATGCTTTCAAATTGCTAGGTTGGCAGAAGCTAAGACAAGTAACAGGAGCTCACTCCATTATGCAGCGCTAGGGATTCGAACCACTGTCCTTTCTGATCGACAAGCTCAGCGTCTTAGCCACTGAGCCCTTTTTGTTTCAATTAGTTAAGCCCAAAATATGTACTAAACTTGTGTAAACTCAAGACCTATAAATCTTCCAAAATGCAGGGAGGAGGCATCTCAAAAGAGATTTCTTCTTCTGCAACCCGCTTCTCTCCTTCTATTGGTCCTCTTCACAAAATAGAAGAATGATGGCAGTTTAAACCAGCAGGTCCTGTCCAATCTCTAGACCAGAGGTTTCCAAACTTGGCAACTTTAAGACTTGGGGACTTCAACTCCTAGAATTCTTGGAGCTGAAGTCCACAAGTCTTAAAGTTGCTAAATTTGAGGACCCCTACTCTAGACAACCATCTAAGTGGTTGTCAACTTAAAAAAAAACAAAAAACAGACCAACCAGAGTTCTATGTAAGAACTGTTAACATTACAGCTTATTTAACAAAATAGTTCTACTAGCCGTAAGTCCTTGACGTCTGACCATAATTGATATCCAAATTTATATTGCTAAGTGAGAAACTGGTTCAGTGAGATTTGCCCCATTTTACAACTTTTCTTTCCATGTTTGTTAAGAGAATCACTGCGGTTATTAAAGGAGTAACACCGTTGTTAAGTCAATCTGGCTTCCCAATCGACTCTGCTTGTTAGAAGGTCACAAAAGGGGATTACATGACCCCAGGGCGCTGCAACCGTCATAAATGTGAGTCACTTCTCAACCATCTGGATGTAAATCATGTGACCATGAGGCTGCTTAAATGGTCATAAATCACTTTTTTCAGTGCCATTGTAACTTTGAATGGTCACTAAATGAACTGTTGTAAGTCAAGGATTACCTGTACTGTAAAATGCTAAAAAGGTTTGACCTATTCTTGCAGGACACCTTTAAAGACCAAACTAGGGAGCCTACCAGATATTCCTAACAACATCCTTAAGCTCACGACTCTTATTATTGTGGCCCAAAACTGAGCAGGTGGATATGCCACCCTCTGAATCACCATATCTCTGCAATGCAACAATTCAATTAGACACTTCTAATATGCTTCCATTTGTCACTGCCACAGGGATCTCGGCTGGCCTTGCAAAACTTAACAAGGTCAGTTTCTGACAGTTGGATTAGGAGACTTCTTCTGGGAAGAGCCGAGTGATAACAAGCAGCTCCATAAGTGATTAAACAAGGCCAAATCTGGCTGAGCTCAGTTCCGCCGTTGGACTTGAAGAAAATTTAACTTCGCCGTGTCTTTCAAACAATCAAGCAAAGCAATCTGAATTCTAATAAAGCAGAACACAGGTAGTCCTTGACCACAATGGAACCCACATTTTCTGTTGTTAAGTTGAGACAGTTGTTAAGTGAATTTTGCCCCATTTTACAATCTTTCTTGCCACAGTCGTTAAATCACTGCAGTTGCTAAGTGAGGAACATGGTTGTTAAGTGAATCTGACTTCCCTTCTGACTTTGCTTGTCAGAAGGTCTCCAAAGGTGACCATAGGACACTGCAACCATCATAAATGTGAGTTAGTTTTCAACCGTCTGAATTTTGATCATGTGACCATGGGGATGCTGCAGCGGTCATAAGTGTGGGGGAAAACAGCCATAAGTCACTTTTTTTTTAGTGCATTGTAACTTTGAATGGCCACTAAATAACTGTTGTAAGACAAAGACTACATGTATTTATAACTCAGGGTTGAAATGAGATCATGGTACTCTCTAAGTTTGGCTATGTCCCTGCAGATGTTTCACTACCAAACTAGATAACATCATCAGTGCTAGATGTTACCTAATTTGGGTAATGAAATGTCTGCAACAAAACAGCCAAGCTCAGAGAGGACCAAAGATCCTCAATCTGAATTCTCTTTCTGAATTCTCCACCCTCAAAAACCAACCAACTCACCACTCCCAATTCAAGTCAAATCAAATCAAAACCTAGAATTTATGTAACAGGACCCATGACTGAACTTTGGCTCAACTCCAAATCTTATACAAGGAAGCTCCACCCTTGTCAGCTAAAGTTCACCCCAAAATGAGAAGTTCAGTTCCCTTCCTGTACAAAAATACTAAACAGCTGCTTCCCAACAAAGTCCACAATAATCCAGCCAGGAAAAAAAAATGCATATAAAGCTCCAGATACTTCCTTTTCTAGAGGCTTCTGCTAGCGGGCTTAAGGGTGGGCAAGAAGCAAACTCAAAATATATCTGATGAACTCCACCTTAAAAAGGCATCAGACAGAAGTTACTTGGAACTAGGCTGAGTGATTGAAAAAAAAATGGTTCTAGCCATTAATTTTCTATTGCATTTATGAAATATTCTTATAACTGAATTTGAGTATTAGTGCATCTTTTTTTAACACCATCTACAACTTCTGTTTATGGACAACAAAATTTCTCTTGCTTAATCCTGAGCCCTTTCTATTCCCCAAAACTTTCCAAATATGAATAAACATTAGAATCTTCTATGTTTCAAAGCACTGTTTTGTCATCCAGCAACTGGTCAATTCACAATAAGAATGAAAATTACCTTAAATAATCCCTTCCAGAGAAAAATACATTCCTGCCTACTATCACAACATATTAAAATTATTTAACACTCCTTAGCACTGAGAGCAGCTTTTTAATGGCCTGTCAGCCACTTGATGGAATTGTTAAACTTAATATAACTACTCATTCTTTTTTTCCCTATAATAACAAAAGGGAAAGAAAAAGGAACACAAAACCAGGATAGAGAAACCATGGCAGTATCTTGGAAGCATCTACCAGGAAAAGAGTAAGCCAGATAATAGTTTTAAACACAGGGTTCCTTTCTTTTAGTCTCCTTGGTGCAGAAAGTTCGCAATATGAATACACATTAGGGAGTTCATCTACATAATTATCTTCTGTTTAATAATAACCAACAAATTCACAAGTCAACACATTTTTTCTAGGCTACATCTATACTTTTTTTTTTTAATGTATTTAGTTCTCGAACTCTCCATTCACAATATAAAACACTACCCTTGAGAGCTGGCTTAGTCTAATGGTTAGGACATCAAGCTAGAAAGCAGGAGGTTGTGAGTTTAAGTTCCACCTTTGCCATGAAAGCCAGCTGGGTGACTTTGGGCCAATAATTGTCTTTTACCCCAACCCACCTTACATGCTTGATGTTGTGGGAAAATAGGAGGAAGAGGTATGTTGGGTATCTTTGTTGGTCTTGAATTATTTGTAAAAATAATAAAGGCCGGATACATACATACATACATACATACATGCATACATACATACATACATACATACAAATAAAAATTTAAAACAATCTAAGCAGGTTAAATCTCTGGAAACCTGGAACTAAAGTCTCAACAATCCTGGACAGACCTGATTGGGAAAAGTTAGTGTATTTCAACTTGATTTCACCTTACGCATATTTCCAGATATTTCCTTCACCCAAAAATCCAATGTTACCATTGCAGTGACATAGCTCTTCACGGACCAACCCTCCCTTCTTACTCTGCTTTTGATCCTACATTTTGCTCCTAGAAAATCCTCAAGCTCCTTCTTGTATTCCATCCCTTTTCCCTCAGGTTTTAAAGTATATCTTTTCTCTATTTTCCAAAGCACCAGAAGAAGGCAAGACAAGAAACAATGAATGGAAATTAATCAAGGAGAGAAACAAACTAGAACTAAGGAGAAATTTCCCGACAGTGAGAACAATAAAGCAGAGAAACAATTTGCCTCCAGAAAATGTGGGTGGCTCCATCACTGCAGGTTTTTAAGAAGAGATTGGACAACTATTGGTCTGAAATAGTAGTAGAAGGTTTCCTGCTTGGGCAGAGGGGGTTGGATTAGAAGATCTCCAAGGTCCCTTCTAACTCTATTATTCTGTTAAATTCAGATACTTCAGATCAAAGTAAGACAACTTACACCACTGCTTTGCTTGCATTCCTAACCTATTTTATATCTTGGAAGTCCTCGGAATACAATTCTTGAAAATCAGTAGAACGTTTCTGGCAATTTTCAGGCAGAAAATAGAAGAACTAGTGTTAAGTCTTAAAATAGATTAAACAGATGTAGAAGCAAAGAAACCTCTCACCCACTAGGAAAAAAAAAATAGGTAAATGCTCTAAAGCTTGTTTCTCAAGCATCTCCACCCAGCAAAAAAAATGGTCCACAATTTTGGTCCCAACCACTAAAAATATCCTAGCATGACTTCAGTACGTACTGAATACATATAATATAGTATTTAAAAAAACAAACAAACACACACAGCTCTGTTTTTCATCTGCAAATCATCAAGGCAAGATAAGTATGGAATTTGCTTCCCATACAAGAAGCTGTTAATTTGCTAAGTGGAGGCTTTTAAGAAGAGACTTGTCCAAAATGGTAGGGTCTCCTGCTTGACCAGGGGAGTTGGACTAGAAAACCTCCAGGGTCCCTTCCAATTCTGTTCTTTTCTTCTTCATAGTTAATCTCTGTTTGGCAATAGTTCATGAATCATCTAAGGCAGGGGTGTCCAACCTTGGCAACTTTAAGACTTGTGGACTTCAACTCCCAGAATTCCTCAGCCAGCAAAGTTGCCAAGGTTGGACACCCCTGATCTAAGGTCACAGAGCACAACTCCTTCCCAGTTTATCTGTTTGGGAAATAGAAGCAAATCAAGAAGGAATATGAACGCTCCAGCTTCATCAAGCTAGGTCCTCCATTATGAAAAATTGCATTGTTATGTAAACAGAGAAGCCTCTTTAACAGCCCATTAGAATCCACTGGTGACAACGTAAGTAATAAATAACAGGAGGAAAAAAGTCCTTGTAGGGTGGTTATGCTCACATTAGCGCTGATGGGTTTACACACACAATTTTAAACAGGAAAGATGCATAGGTTCTCAAGGGAAATTAAACTAGAGAATAATCCATACAGGAAAATTCGAGTAAGACACCTTCACTTAAAAATAAGGGGCTTTGGACAGCTTCAATCAATCAATAAGTGAAATGACTCAGAGTTTTAATCTGAGATTAAAGCCCCTTCCTTACGACTAACGTTATCTCACTGTGTTAGATTTACATCCTGTTTTTCCTTCAGGAGCTCAAATCATCTTACAAGGGGATCACTTTCTCAGCAAATCATTATTTAAAAGTAAGAATGCATATCAAACATGATTTAGTTCAGCAATTCAAAACTATTTCAAAAAAAAATAACCCAGTTTGATCTGGAAAGGATCAGAAGTTATCCAGCTCAACTCAGACATCAAATCAAAAGAGATTTTGGAAGCTGACCATGCATGCTCCCAACTTACTAGTGTGGTAAAATAGTGTTAATTTTTGCAAGCATAGTTGACTTTTTTTTTTTTAAGAGAATGAAGCCTTTTCAATTTCGCTGTAATAGATGCAGGAATTTTGGAGCTGCTCTCCTTTAAATTCTGGATAAATTGATTTTAAAGCCAATGTCTGTTCTTTGGATCTGGTTTAAATGATATTTGTAGCAAAAGGTAAAATAATAATCCTTTCTCCAAAGCCCTGCAAACAGAAAATGCAAGATGAATATCTCCCTGTGGTTAGAAATGTTGTTGATCTCTCTCATTCCATTCTTTCTACAGCATTCTACAGAAAAACTAAAAGTAACAAATTGTGAGGATCTGCCTTTCCATAGTAGGGGGCAACGCTCATCTCCATTACAAAGCCGAAGAGCCAGCACTGTCCAAAGATGTCCCCGTGGTCATGTGGCCGGCATGACTAAACGCTGAAGGCACATGGAACGCTGTTACCTTCCCACCAAAGTGGTCCCCATTTTTCTACTTGCATTTTTACATGCTTTTGAATTGCTAGGTTGACAGAAGCTGGGACAAGTAATAGGGGCACACTCCGTTACGCAGCACCAGGGATTTGAACTGCCAAACTGCTGGCCTTTCTTTTTAAAAAAAAAAAATTAATTGGTTTTTAAAACAAACATAAACAAACAAAACATAAAAACATCAAATCATCTTCCATATATGTACATACAATGTGCTGGTTGGTTTACAAATTGTTTTGTGCTTCCATTTCATAGTCTTCAATTATAATTACATTGTATATAATCTCGTATTTTCAATCAATATATGAAATACATTAATATCATTATTAATCAATCATTTGACTATACTTTTATTCATTCATGTTTTCCAAAATGATCATATTTTACTTAATTTGTTTTATGACAATTCGTATTATCATCCCAGATCTATCCTAGAATCATTTTGTAGATATAATAAGAAAAGAGTACATCTTTATATATTTATTATTTTCTAAAAGTCTACCTATTTCATTACTATATTTTATTGTCTAACCATTGATAGAATAGATCCGAAATTTTATAAAATTGTTTATCATCTTGTTCTCTAATTTCAAATGTCAATCTACTCATTTCAGCACATTCCAATATTTTCTTAATGAAACTGCCGACCTTTCTGATCAACAAGTTCAGTGTCTTAGCCACTGAGCATATATATAAAATCATCCCACAACTGGCCCAGAGCAATTAGACAATTGACAGACAAAAGAATTCAACTGTGAAATAATGGCTCAGTTTTCTTTTTCATGGCCATATAGGCCCATGAATTTCCAAGTAACAACAAAACAAGAGGTAATATTCTGGTCATAATACAAGTTAAAAAGGGGAGGAGTTTATGCTAGATGTCACAAAGTAAGTTTTAATCATTCTTCCAAGATCATGATTAGGAGCAGACATCTATAGCTGTTCTTCACCTGAAAAGGTGAGAGTCTCCAATGAAACTGAATGAGTTAAGTGTTTGGAGAACGCCTTCTTGAAAGCAGTAATTGATATGGAGACCTAACAGGCGACCTGCTCTGAGGGAAAATAATTTAGATGCCTCTTATTGCAATGTCCAGATTATTAAGGCAGCAAGTGTTGCTAGGACATGCAGAAGATGACTGAAAAAACACAATGGCAGAACAATGATTTAGATTCTATCACGTTTCCTTTCTGGATGGTATTCTGGTTTACTTCTCAAAGCAAAATAACCATGCCTTCAAAAAAAGAGTGTTTAGGGGAATTTAAAAAGCACTGAGCAGAGAGCGCGAGCATAGCCTACAAATGCCCAAAGTGCAAAGTTTAATTCTCCATTCCACCAAAGAGAACTCGTGGTTTTCAGAATCTTCTGGGTCAAGTAGGTCAGCCAATCCTGCAAAATACGCCTGGTATAATCTCTTCTCATTCCTGAACAAAACAGCTATGAATTATGGGAAACACAAACACCTGAAATATGCTAAATCCATTAATTAAAGCTAAGGCAGCCTTGGGAACTAAAAAGTCAACTGTTGACTTCCTTTCCGCGGATCTTCCTAAGAAGCTGTTTTGTTTACATAGTTAAGTGACTTTCAGTCCAGTGCAAAGTTTCCCAGTGGAATCTGAAGCAACCAGACAGCATTTAAACAGCTGTTGGCAGTAGCCCACGATCATATGACTGTGTTTCATTTTTGCCAAAACCTGGCATTTACTTCCTGTTTTCGACAAAATCATGCCATAGTGAACCATTGGCTTTCTTGACAAGCACGGATTTGCTGAACAGCTGTGGATTCACATGACTGATCTGCTTTTACGACTGTTACAAGCTATGACTGTGTTGGGCAGACTCCATTACAGTCGTAACTTGAGGACGACCTGGTACAGAGCTATTTAGCAGATTTCTTGAACTCCGTTGCTGTGATTTGAAAACTCTTTGTTTATGGATCTATCTGATCTCTGAACCCAGTCAAAACAAAAATAAATAACATCTGTACTTTATTAGAAGATATCTTGGTTTCCTATTCAGGAGATTTATTCAGCCTTGTGTGATCTAGTGTTAGAAATGTCCTGGGGACTCCTTCTGTCCCCTGATGGAAAAAAAAATGGTGGACGAAAACCCCCACCCTTCTACAATTAGAAGAGGCCAATGACTGTTTGCATTTATTAAGCTCCGGCGGTATGCAGTTGTGCAGCCTATTAAATCCACGGGCACACACGAACAGAGCAGGCAATTAGGGGAAGGGGGAAAGAAGGGGAAGCTGCCCCCAATACAAATCGTGGGCTCAGCAAATATTCCATCTCAATAAATCTTAACAGGGTTTCCAGTCAATGACTCCTGAAGGCATCCAACTGACATGATCGCCCCGACAGCTGTGACAAATTAGGTTCAGCCTGCTGAGAGCCATCCGGCCCGTGTTCATTTAGCTACAATTACTGGGACATCATCACTTCCCCCCCCCCCCACCTCCTGCCCCTTTGCAGAAAATGCTCCCACCCAGCAAAACTAGAAGCCATTCTGCGTGTATCGACAAATTTCAATTACTCCCCACTATTACCATGTCAAAAAGAACACGTGGGGAGGGGACACAGAGACATTCTAGTAATGTCTCCCCACAAGGGTTTGGAAAATCCTGCTTATTCTACTTGCACAGTAGTGAAGAAAAACACTTTGATTTAGCCATACCTTTCTTGGGACATGGAATCAACTCCAAGCACTAAGACGGTACGGTTAAGGTTCCCCTCACACACATGTGCTAGTTGTTTCCGGCTCTAGGGGCAGTGCTCATCTCCATTGTAAAGCCAAAGAGCCAGCGATGTCCGAAGACGTCTCCGTGGTCATGTGACCAGCATGACTAAATGCCGAAGGCGAATAGAACGCTATTACCTTCCCACCAAAGTGGTTTCTATTTTTCTACTTGCATTTTTACATGCTTTCGAACTGCTAGGTTGGCAGAAGCTGAGACAAGGAACGGGACTCCCTCCGTTACGCAGCGCTAGGGATTCGAACCGACTGCCAACCTTTGTGATCGACAAGCTCAGCGTCTTAGCCACTGAACCACCGCGTCCCACTAAGACTGTAGGATGAGTCTAAGAATGCTTCCTTCAAGCTGACCTCCTCCAATATTGCTGGACTTCATGGCCACGTTGGCTGGAAATTTGTAGAGATGGTGACCAACATATCTGGAGGTCGCCAGCCAGAAGAATGTGCTTTAAGAGCATTTTCAAATACTATTTTTTTTCTACTTAAGATACATCTTCACTACGGAAACACAGTTTCTAAATTCATTGTTTACATCAGAGCCATATCATTCCAGGATTACTAGCAGGCCAAACATTCTCCAGTGTAACTTGTAACCCCAGAGACTTCCAAACATTGCTTGCGAATTGTACATTTTAGTACATCAAGAAAGCCATGAAACACAGGCCACTCAAGATTATTCATATTAACAATATTTCATTTAAATAAATGTAAATGAAATCCAGCCCAATCAAGCAGCTACCTCGGTCAGCTGTTTCTTTGGGGGGGGGAGCTCACCCATCCTTAAAAAATGCACAGCCCTTGATTTACAGAAATTCAATGCAAGTAAAAAAATTTATTTCAGAAAGCCACATATCAAAATAAAAGATAAATGGCAGAAAGGACACTCTGCTCTAGACAAATCAGGAAGACCATATGGGGCAAATAAATAAAAGAATTTAATAAACAAACAAACAAACAGACACGCATGCACACACACACACACACATACAGTCCTTGACTGATGTCCTTGAATGAAACCTGTTCATTATGGTCAATAAGCAATGACAGTCAATAAAGCGAGATATCACCTTTTGGACCCAATTTTACAACTTTCGCGGTAATTGTTAAGCAAATCACCAGGGTCATTAAGTGAAAATGTGGTCATTAAGGGAACACAATGTTCACAATGATAATCATTAAGTGTTGTACCTTATGATTCTTGACAAATATATTTTTCTTTTTATGTACACTTACAGTATATGCACAAATTCCTTGTGTGTCCAATCACACTTGGCCAATAGAGCATTCATTGATTCATTCATTCATTCATTCAAATGGAACCCTTCTGCTGGGAAAGAAATGGAAGTAAACACCAATTTTTGGCAAAATCATAATAAACCGCTATGTGATCACTATACAGGTAGTCCTCAACTTACAACAGTTCATTTAGTGACTGTTCTAAGTTACAACATCCCTGAAAAAAGTAACTTATGACCGTTTTTCACAGTTACGACCTCTGCAGCATTCCCATGAAGATGTGACCAAAATTCAGAGGCTTGGCAACTGGTTCATATTTATGACGGTTGCAGCATCCCAGGGTCAATGTGATCCGCTTTTCTGACCTTCTGACAAGCAAAGTCAATGGGGAAAGCCGGATTCGCTAAACAACTAGGTTACTAACTTATTAACTGCAGTGATTCATTTAACAACTGTGGCAAGAAAGGTCGTAAAATGGAGCAAAACTCATTTAACAAATGCCTCATTGAACAACAGAAATTTTGGGCTCAATTCTGGTCATAAATCAAGGACTACCTTTACGCTGCAAGGATGCACAAATGTAGGTCAGTTGCCAAGTGCCCTAAATATACTCATGGGATCATGGGAGAGGGGCTGTTGGCACTTGATCGTAAGTCTCTTCTGGGAGATCTACCATAATCTGAACAGTTGCTAGGCAACCAGTTGTTAAGCCGAGGACTACCTGTAGCAATAGCACTTAGACTTATATACCGCTTTACAGTGTTTTTACAGCCCTCTCTAAGCAGTTTACAGAGTCAGCCTATTGCCCCCAGCAATCTGGGTCCTCATTTTAATCACCTCGGAAGGATGGAAGGTTGGGTCAGTCTGGAGTCTGGTGAGATTTGAACTTCCAAATTGCAGGCAGCCAGCAGGCAGCAGAAGTAGCCTTCAGTACTGCATTCTAACCACTGCGCCAGGCAGAAGAAAGTCTTAGCTATCACATTACTGTACTCAATTTTGCAGAATGCTGCTAGAAAGAAACCATGTAATACTAGGAGACAATTGACACCCATCATGGCTTCCTTTTAAACAAGCTCTTATCTCTTTTTCTCCTCTACACCAATCAGCAATAAGTCTCTAGGCCTGAGATTCCTCACTTTAATTTTTTCATTGTGTCCTGGACCTTCTTACCCTGTATTAAAAATTAAACTGTACTTCCTATAGAAGAATACATGCTGCCATTTCAATGTACCACAATTTGTTGGGAAATTGCTCTCAGGACAGTGTGTGTACACAAACAAACAAACAAACAAACACACACACACACACACACACAGAGAGAGAGAGAGAGAGAGAGAGAGAGAGAGAGAGAGAGAGACAGACCATTAAAGGGTTTTTGGAGGGAGTGTACCTTCAAACCAATCTTGATTCTTGGCACCTATATGACAAGCCTGCGCAACATTTTTTGGAAGTGGCTTGCCATTGTCTTTTTCCCAGGGCTAATAATGTGTGACCGGCTCAAAGTCACCCATCCAGCCTTTAGATCATCTAAGGGAAACTATAATTTACGGTATCCTAATTTCTAGCCCTGTACCATTTCAAAACACCAAACTCACTCTCATTAAAAGATGCATGTTGGCAAAAAAAAAAAAAAGGGGGGGGAGGTTCCCATTATTTTAAAGTCCTGGAAATTCCACTGATACAGGTTTGTTTACTTGGGATTTTTCTGGAAATAACGCTGTATCAACAGGTTGCCCACAAACATAAAGTCAATTCTAACAGGCTTCCTAAAAAAACAACAAAAAAAAACCTATCATATTTTTCAGAATATAAGATGCTTTGAAGTATAAGACTAGCTTTTTGGGGGAGAAAAACAAGAAAAAAAATCTGCCTCTGCCTCCCAGCAATTTGTCTCCTAGCAGCAAACAGCCTGGTCAGCTTCAGCACAGCCTGATTAGCACAAGCAGCTGATTGTTGGTTGGATCGGCCTCCCGATGATCAGCTGCTTCAGGCTGCAGAGATTGCCATTAGCCTATTGCACGACCCATTTTCAACCTGTTCAGGGTGGCGGGAATCGGAACGGGAGGAAAATGGGGCGCATGGAGCCCAAAAATGGGATGCAAAGGCCGAAAATGGGGCGCCCGGAGGCGGCCATGGCAATCCCTGCAGTCTGAAACAGCTGATTGTCGGGAAGCCGATCCTACCGACAATCAGCTGCTTGTGCTCATCAGGCTGTGCTGAAACCGACCAGGCTGTTTGCTTTTTGCTGCAAGGAGGCAGAGGCCAAAGGGTGGGGGCTGGTAGGCAGGGCTTCAGCAACATTCACTGTATAAGACACACAGACCACTGTATAAGACACCCCCCTCCACTTTTGGGGATGGAAAAAGTGCATCGTATACTCCGAAAAATACAGTATATATTTTATCAGTCCTTCTTATCATTGTAAAAACAGCAGGTGGATACCAGAGAGGAACTCTTGCTGCAAAAGTCTGCAATTTGTAAACAGGAATGCAGAGACCATCTGCTGTGCAGACTTGTGGCCTTCTAAACAGGTGGCTTTCCACCAGTCACATTCCTCACCTAGTGAAACACAAAAGCCATATTAGTTTTGCTTACATGATGCCTTCAGACAGCAAATCCTTGAACAGATCTTTGACATCTTGTTCAATTTTTCCTTGCCTTTGAACCACCCAAGTTTCATTTTCCCTTTCATTTAAAACACATCTTAGGACATAGGTTGATTAAAGAGAAGCCTTTCTCAAATTGTGGACAAGACACAACTCACATCAGCCCCAGCCAGCACAGCCAATTATTATGCTGGCTGAGATGAGGGAACTTGCAATCAGATACATCTGAACTGAACAGGATGTTAGAAGGCTTGGACAGAGGTACAGAGCTTATTTGGGGAGGGCCTTTCTCAACCTTAGCAACTTTAAGATATATGGACTTCAACTCCCAGAATTCCCCAGCCAGCTTGACACAGATATGGAACAAAACACATAGGTCAAAATATTGCAGGCACTTTGAGCTATGCAGAGTGCATGTCACAAATTCAAACAAATCTCGTTCAATAAAGAGAGAACGATCAAAACTACAGTTAGTCTTGCTTAATGACTGGTCTCTTAGTGACCATTGAAAGTTATGGTGAACCCCACCCCCCAAAAGATATTTAGGACCTAATTTTGAAGTTCCAGTGACCACACACCCTTCATGATCATGTCACTGCATTTTGGGTGCTTGGAAATGGGCATTCCAAATCAGAATAACCTCTACATGGGAAACTGAACAAGGAGAGATTTAACCTGGAAATAAGGAGAAACTTTCTGACAGTGAGAACAATCAACCAATGGAACAGCTTGCCCTCGAAATTGTGGGAGCGCCGTCACTTGAGACTTTCAAGAAGAGACTGGACTTCCATTTGTCAGAAATGGTGTAGGGTCTCCTGCTTGGGCAGGGGGTTGGACTAGATCAGTGGTCCCCAACCTTTTTTATGCTGCTGCCCGGTACCAGCATCAGCTGGGTGCCGCGGCCCGGTACCGGCATCAGCTGGGCGCCGCCATCTTGTTTTGATGAAAAAGTGCTTCCGGTGAGCTTTCTACCCGGAAAAGCTCACCGGAAGCACTTTTTCATCAAAACAAGATGGCGGCACCCAGCAAACCAGCGGCCCGGTAGGATTTGTTCCACGGACCGGTACCGGTCCATGGACCGGTGGTTGGGGACCCCTGGACTAGATGACCTACAAGGTCCCTTCCAACTCTGATTATCTGTTAGCTATTAGCAGTTTGCAGCATCCAACAATCACATGGTTGTGATTTTTGCCAGTTTTTGTCAATTTCCAGCATTTACTTCTGATTTCCTGTAAAAAGTGCCCATTGGAGTCATTTGGTGAGCAACTGCCATGTTTGTTTAAGACTGGCACAAAAAAGGTTTAAAATCAGGTTCAACCACATGATGACCCACTTAATTAACGCCAACAACTTATGACTGGGTTCGGTTACAGTCATAAGTAGAAACTAACTGGAATTGTAGCAACAACAACAACAACAAAAACCCTGATCCAAAATTACAATCTTAAATCAATGAAGGCTCCACCTTTAAAATGAGATTCCTGCCTAGGACAAACATCATCTATAGATACTTCCAAACACAATGCGTTAGTTGTCTTAATTACTAATTTGTATTGGCTTTTTAAAAAGGAGAAGAACGATCAATGTTCTTATGCCATACTATTTCAGTCAACTCATACTGTGTCATACAGGAGTCAAAGCAAGCAAGAAATTCATAAATACCTTAAACCATGAACTCTGCATTAACAATCATCTTTGACTTTGAGATAACACCCTTCATACATTCAAACCAGTACCATATCAACAGAAATGTCTGATTCAAGCATTGTTTATGTTGTGAAAACAATGGGATGATTCTGAACCCATCACAAAGATTCCACAAACTCAATATACAACAGAGAATTCAAGACCTTAGTAATCAGAACTTCTCAAGTCCTATGAAGTTTTCTTGCTTTTAAAATGTGGAGTATTACTAGTATACAACATGGAGGATGGACCTGATAGGAAAGAGTTAACTACACCTCTTTTATGCTGAAACCAGAGCTTAAGATTTCTTCCTGTTTTGTCAAGGAAGTCCTTCCTTTCACTTGCTTGTACTGACCTCAGCTGGGTGTGGCTGCTCTCTTCCTTCATTGTCCATATTCCATTGTGACAACCAATGTCTAACTGGGGACGGAAAAACAATGCACAAAATAATTTGCACCTCAATCTTGAAACATTTGGATGTCCTCTTAACCTGCCGTCCCCTTTTGCACTACCATTTAAAAGTGGGATAAGTCAAGTGATAGTGGTGTTAACCCATTCATCCCAGAGATCAAGGGGGGGAAATGGTCTAATTGCCAAAGACAGAACATTTTTAAACAAGTAGATCAGGGGTGTCAATTCGATTTCCTTGAGGGCCGCATCAGGGTTGTGTTTGATTGGGGGAGAGGGGGATGGCCAGGGTGTGTGTGGCCAACTCAACATCACTCCTGTCGCCTGTGGAAAATGGGCTCCTGAGCTCTATTTCCGGCTGCAACGGCCTCCTTTAAGCCTCTGCCAGTGAAAACAGAGCTGGGGGCCACTCGTGGCCCTCCCAAGCTCCATTTTTGCTGGCAGAGGCACCACGGGCTGGTCCTTCGCTGTTTCCAGGGCAGCCCTGCAGGCCAGATCTAAGCACCACATAGGCCGGAACAGGCCCATAGGCCTTGAGTTTGACACCCCTGAAGTAGATAAGTCATTTCACCTATTGCATGGAGTCATTTGTCCCTTACAGAACATTCACGAGTTTTAAGAAACAAAATCTTTTTCTGTAAACAAAAAAAGGAAGCACAGCTTACTCATTTTTTTCTGTCCTCTCTGTAATTTCTATCAAGGCAAATAAATAAATAAATCTGTTCAAAATTATAATAGACCTTCCCGAGGGTATGTACAACCCACTTCCAAAGGTCCAGTGACTCCACACATTGCCTACAGTCATGTGCCTGTAATTGATGGGAGTATAGACATCCTTCAAGCTTTATTATATCTATGTCACAAACATCCACTATATTTATTTTGGCTATCCATTATAGTTTCTAAAGTACTGTTATAAGTTTTAAATACCCTTTATTTTTTTTGTCAAATAGTGGACCATAATAATAAATTGAGAAACTAAATCTAGTATAGTGCCTTTAATATTCTTTCCAATGAATAACTTACCAAGTACTTTTCTGTTCTCATTACCAACATTTGGAAATTGATGCACGTACGTAGCTTTCACAGAGTAAGGGTTCTCTCATGTAGAACTGAATTGAATTAGACAATAAACCCAAACATTGTGGACATACAAGTGGGTTCTAAGCAGCCAAACTACTTTTTCACGATCAAATATTTTTTATGTCATCTCAATAGAACCCATTCCATGAAGGTTCTTTTGGAAACAGTTACTAGGAGATATAAGGCAGGTTTGAAACTTCCTAAAGCTCTTTGAGGCACTTTCTTAATAAGAAATACCTCAGAGCAAAAAATGCAACTCATTTCTCCCTTCGTCTTGCTCATCACAGTGTTTGTAATGAGGCTATGTATCCCTACAAGGCAGAATAAAAATGGGTCACATATCTAATTATCACCACTGGAGCGTAAAAGTCAAACATCCATGAAATTTTTGCACAGGCTTTAAAAAGAAATCTATTTTCTTAGAATATTTCAGTCAGCTGGACATATTCAAAACTGCACTGCTGCAAAAGAAGAAATTATTGTGCTGAAAGAAAAATAAATATATTTGAATTTCTTTGTGTTCCAGAGTCCTCAGGTTCCATTCTTCTGGTAATGCTCCAAACAGGAAATGTAAAACTTGAGTTTTCATGCACAAATTATGCAGTCAAGTGCAATAAAGATGATTAGGGACTGGAGGCTAAACATATGAAGAAGGGTTGCAGGAACTGGGTATGTCTAGTCTAATAAAAAGAAGGACTAGGGGAGACATGATAACAGTGTTTCAATATCTGAGGGGCTGCCACAAAGAAAAGGGAGTCAAGCTATTCTCCAAAGCACCTAAGTGTAGGACAAGAAGCAATGGATGGAAAATAATCAAGGAGAGAAGCAACCAGAACTAAGGAGAAATTTCCCGACAGTGAGAACAATAAACCAGTGAAACAATTTGCCTCCAGAAAATGTGGGTGGCTCCATCACTGCAAGTTTTTAAGAAGAGATTGGACAACTATTGGTCTGAAATGGTAGAAGGTTTCCTGCTTGGGCAGAGGGGGTTGGATTAGAAGATCTCCAAGGTCCCTTCTAACTCTATTATTCTGTTAAATTCAGATACTTCCGATCAAAGTAAGACAACTTACACCACTGCTTTGCTTGCATTCCTAACCTATTTTATATCTTGGAAGTCCTCTGAATACAATTCTTGAAAATCAGTAGAACGTTTCTGGCAATTTTCAGGCAGAAAACACAAGAAAAACTAGTGTTAAGTCTTAAAATAGATTAAACAGATGTAGAAGCAAAGAAACCTCTCACCCACTAGGAAAAAAAAATAGGTAAATGCTCTAAAGCTTGTTTCTCAAGCATCTCCACCCAGCAAAAAAAATGGTCCACAATTTTGGTCCCAACCACTAAAAATATCATAGTGTGACTTCAATATGTACTGAATACATATAATATAGTATTTTTTTTAAAAAAAAAAACCCACCACAGCTCTGTTTTTCCTGTGGAAATCATCAAGGCAAAGTAAATATGGAATTTGCCTCCCATACAAGAAGCTGCTAATTCGTCTCAAAAGTAGTCCCAAAAGTAATCCTACAATCCCACTAAGAATATGAACAATGCTTTTAGAAATGGATTTGTGATCTATATGTACAACATCACAGAGCAAAACAGTGCCTCAGCCTTCCACATATGATTTTTGCTGCTAGGATTGTTTCCTGTGCTGCAGTAGGAATAGAAAGGTGACTTGCCTTTCGTTTCAGAATTCATTTACTTTTAATTATTTAGTACAGATTTTAAGTCACTTGTGTTTTTTTCTTTTGAACTGAGTGGCATATAAGTCAACAAAATCAATTCAACAGGTCTGACATTGTAATCCCAGTACTTCCAAGAAGCATTAAAGGTATTTCAAATTGAGGCAGAAAACAGAGTAATCATTTGTTTCAAACTGTCATATTCTTCCTCTCACTCCCTTAAAATGGGCACCGTTTTGTTTCTCAAGCAAAATACATTTCTGTAGGAAATTTGTTCCATTGTATTTCCTTCCAAGTTTCATTTGACATTAAATCTTGGATGAAGAGAGAACAGAAATTAAAAATCACTGGCAGCATTATTTTTACTATTAAAAATATGCCAACATTATAAAGCAATTATTCACAACATATCAGAAAAATGCCTACGGTTGTGTTCAAGTTTCTGTTTTAAAACAAAATTAAACCAGCTTTTAAAATTAAAATTAAATCAGCTTGTAGCTGATTGAATTTGGATATTCTAAGGAAATGACTCAGGGATAGTTTCTTGTTATTTCAACCTGAATCTTTCTAGAACACAGAATAATTGGTTTGGAAGGGATCTTGGAGGTTATCAAATTATCAAATCCTTTTTTCTAGAAAGAACGGAATAACTGGGAATTTACACAATGGTACTTTTTAAAAAAGTACTCCGGAATCGTAGCTTTGGGAAAAAATTAAAAATACAAGATAGGCAGTGTCTTATATATAGGACCAGGGCACATAATTCTGACAAGACTTTGAATGAACCTACATATTCCACATCCTCAACAAACAAAAGACTTCTGTTGAAAAATTGCTTGTTTTAAAGAGGATATTGTGTTTGCGGGATGAATCCTTAAAGAGAAAGAAGAAAGGGAGAAATCAAATCTTGTATACCACATTTCATTCTTCCTGTCTTCTTTACAAAATGACAGCTGCTGCTGGAAAAGTTTTGCTCAAGAAAAATACAAGGATGTTAACAAGCAGCAGCACAAACAACAAAAGATCAGTATTAATGTTGACGTACAGTTCAGTAGCTACACAACTGCCCTGTGGGCCTTTGTGCAAGGCAGATTGCTGTACCCAGCAAAGTTCTTCTCTATTTACCATTTCCTCCTTTTTCTGTAACAGAAGAAGACTTACAATTGCTGATTTATGGGAATCCCACAAGTGTGTGTGTGTGTGTGTGTGTATGAAAGCTGGTAATGAAAAATAAATCATACCGATTTTAATATACAGAGTCACAGGAATAAAATAGAGAAAGCTAAAATGAATGTTTAATTGTTGGGAACGGAACACCAAAAAAAACCGTACTACTTTAAGGAAAAAGCCTGCTGGATTAAAAAGGCCATTTCAAACATGTTTTGAAATGTTTTCCCACTATAATATGAATAACCCATTATAAGACTTGGACGTGCCATTCTTTCTCTTCCTCTTTCATATCTCCAAAGAGGAAGTCACTGACTCTTGTTCCAATTTTAGAGAAATTTAAAAAAAAAGATTCCTGTAATGTCAAAGGACTGTGTCCTGGTTAAAATATAATAAAAACAAGACAGATTCAATTTGCCATTTCATGCCCCAGAGATTGTTCTGAATCAATGGTTTAACCAGCTCGTAGCTGCCTGAATTTTGACACTTGAAGGAAATGATTATGGGATGTCTGCTTGCTTTTCAACCAGAATCTATTCTAGACCATAGAGTAACAGGGCTGGAAGGGACCTTGGAAGTCTTTTAGTCCAACACACTATCCATGACAGGAGATCCTATACCAGGGGTCTTCGAACTTGACAGCTTTAAGACTTGTGGACTTCAACTCCCAGAACTCCTCCTCCAGTCATGTTAGCTCAGGAATTCTGGGAGTTGAAGTCCACAAGTCTTAAACTTGCCAAGTTTGAAGATCCTTGTCCTATATACCATTCCGGACAAATGTTATGTGATGAAGCCTATCAGTTATGTGCTGTGCTTTATAGACCAGAAGGCATCTGTATTCCAAAGAGTTAAAATCTAAAATTTAATACAGGCAAACAATTGGAATTGTTTTAAAGAGTTCTTCAGAAACATGCACGTGGGAGCGGGGAGAAGAGACAGGTTTCTGAAGAACTGTTTAAAACCATTCCAGTTTTTCAAGCTCAGGTCTTTTCAAATGCATACTTAATTCATTCCTGTTTTTCAGCCAAGTCATCTGGGGGCTATAAGCATTTATCAGTCTTTGCAAAGTAGGTAATAGCCTCAAAATGCTGTATTTTGTCGATTTTTAGGGGAGGAAGGAAGGAAGGAAGGAAGGGAAGGAGGAAGGGAGGGAGGGAGGGAGGGAGGAAGGGAGGGAGGGAGGAAGGAAGGAAGGAAGGAAGGAAGGAAGGAAGGAAGGAAGGAAGGAAGGAAGGAAGGAAGGAAGGAAGGAAGGAAGGATCTCTAAAAAAAATTGCAATAAGTCTGATAATAATCCCCCACCTGGGTCTGGCCCAAATAAGAATCCATGCCCTTTAACTTTCAAATCTCAGCCCTTATAAAGAACTGACCACATATTATAGGGCAAAACAGATCAGATTTATTTTTTCATTTGGGAAAAAAACCCCAAAACACAGTGAATGAAAACTAAGGGAGCAGCAGTCACAATCAGCACATCTCGTGGACAGTTTCCTTTTTAATGAGATAAATAGAGGACACTTTCAAGGCATCCATGGCTTGGAGCTGAGGCAAGAATGCACTATCCATGTGCATGCTACAGCCAAATCTTTCTTTAAAGCATTTCAAAGCAGAGAACACAGCTTCATTTCTCTCCTTTCACATTTGTGCCGGTGGAAAAAGAGGGGTTTCTTCCCAAAAATGGATTAACAGGGGATGCTTTGTCAGAAGAAATTAAATGGGTAGAGGGGAAAAAAATACAGCACACAAGACTTGTGTTTGTGCAAAGGGATAGATCAGGGACTCCAGTTGTCGTCTTTTAAATACACATACACAAACACACACAGAGAGAGATATCCCACAAAGTATTCCCTTTCATACACTCAGAGAGAGTTTCAACACAAATATTTGTATTTTAAGTTAAAGCTTGGGGGAAATGGTTAGATTGATGAAAAATATGCCACACTCAACATCAAAATAAGAAAAGACATACCATTATTTAAAGCAATTTAAAAAGTTTAATAGAAGCTTGACAAGGACAATTCTGGAGGGTCCTTTGTGCTCCCTGAGCTTGGCTGTTTTCTTACAGGCATTTCATTATCCAAACTAGGTAACACCATCAGTGCTAGAGAGTGCAGCGTTTCAATAAAAAAGAATATTTCTGACTCAGGGTTGAACTGCCCCAATTTCACAACTTTTGCATGGTTGTAAAGCAGTCATTGCAAGAATCCATTGTACGCAATGGGAGTTCTTTTTGCCAGAAGTAAATGGCAATTTCCAACAAAAAGGTTGCAAGCTATAGTCATGACCAGTGATCGCCAATTGGTGGGCCGGGGACCACTGGTGATCCGTGATAAAATTTTGGTGGTCCACAAAGAAATATCTCCCCCCAAAGCAATTAATCCAGGCTGTGCAGGAACACAAGGCTGCGCCACCCACATGGCCCACCCACCTGCTGGCCCTCACCCTTCGGCCGAGCGCAAACCTTACCTTGAGTAGAGCCATGCGAGCTGGAAATTGGAAGGTAAGACCAACGGCGGGGGAGGGAAATCCACCCCAGAAGTGGCTTGCTGACGTTGGTGGGAATGTTGGTCCCATATTCCAGAGCTGAAGTAGTCACAAGACTGGCCTTTTGGTCATCCTGGAGCAGCTCCTCCAGTCCATGGCAGGCCAGTGCACCTGGTGGAGGAGCAGCTGCTCCGGGATGACCAAAGGGCCAGTCCTGTGACTGCTGCAGCTCTGGAATATGGGACCTATTTTCCCAGCAACGTCAGCAAGCCACCATCAGTACTAATTCATATTAGTGGTCCGCAGGATTTAAAATTATGAGTTTGGTGGTCCCTAAGGTCCAAAAGGTTGGCGATCCCTGGTCATGACCACAAGATGCTTCAAATGGTCGGCAGCTGAACATCCAAAATGCAATTACATGACGTGGTGGGAGGGAGCAGCCTTCATTAATAGCAACTGCAATAGCACTTTGCAGTCCTCTCTAAGTTGTGAGTTGCACCCCATTTTACCAACTTTCTTGCCACTGTTGTTAAGCGAATTTGACTTCTCCCTGTGACTTTGCTTGTCCAAAGGAAGATTACAAATGAGGATCATATGATCCCAGGACACGGCAACTGTCATAAATACATGCCAGTTGCCAAGCCCCCGAATTTTGATCATGTGACCGTGGAGATGTTGCAACAGTCCTAAAAGTGTGAAAAACTGTCATAAGTCACTTTTTTCAGTGTCGTAACTTCAAATGGTCACTAAACAAATGGTTGTAAGTCGAGGACTACCTGTACATCATACTAGTGTGCCAAAACAAAAATTCACTGTTTTAAATAAAGACTGAACAACAAAGTGTGATATAATATAAAGTATTATTACATTACTAATGCACCTTCCTGGTAAATACATATGCATTTGGTGATTGAAGAGTCACAATGAGTTTTTCCTTAGCAAGAATGGAGTCGCATCTGCTTTGTAGCCAAATGGCACCGGCTATCCATATAGAAAAGTTCTAGACACTTTATAATTAAAAAAATTAAAAAGTGAACATTCAGGTTGGAGCACTTCCGCTTCCCATATGTGGTGATTCAAAAGGTATTAGGTCAAGTTCCATAATTCCCAATCAGCTGTGAGGTATGAGACCGAAGACTTCTCAGAAACAGTAATGCCAACATAACTGGAGGGAATTAGCTTACAGACACCTGGAATCAACCAAGATTTACATGGTTATATTGCTGTGTCATGTTGACATTAAATAAAAGCCGACTTTAATTAAATAGCAGCTACACTGGTACCTCCCAACCCTAGAGAACTTATACTGATTTGACATCAAGGGTACCTGCCCATATGCCATAAAATGGTGACTGTACACTATGAAGAAGCATTTGAATTGCATTCTATAATAATTTTTTAAAAAAATTCTATGGCACAGATTAAGTGAAATATTATTCTAAAGCTACCTTCACATGGGGGTAGTTGCACATGAAAGAGAAGGTGCGGACAAGAACACACAAAAAGAAATATTGCACTAAGTTCATGACACACAAAAAGAAATATTGCACTAAGTTCATGACTCCAGTTAACATGGCCCTGCATTCCACCTTGTATGGATTTCTTAAATGGAGGCCACAGCAATCAACCTCTAGAGCAGGGGTCGCCAACCTTTTGGACCTCAGGGACCACCAAACTCATAATTTTAAATCCTGCGGACCGCTAATATTAATTTTGACTGATAGTGACTTGCTGACATTGGTGGGAAAGTCGGTCCCATATTCTGGAGCTGCCGTAGTCACAGGACTGGCCCTTTGGTCATCCCGGAGCAGCTGCTCCTCCACCTGGGTGCACCGGCCTGCCATGGACTGGAGGAGCTGCTCCAGATGACCAAAAGGCCAGTCTTGTGACTACTGCAGCTCTGGAATATGGGACTGACTTTTCCACCAACGTCAGCAAGCCACCCTGGAGCGGATTTCTCTCCCCAGTTCCAGCTCGCATGGCTCTACTCAAGGTAAGGTTTGCACTCGGCCGAAGGGTGGCGGTGAGCGGATGGGTGGGCCATGTGGGCGGCGCAGCCTTGTGTTCCCACGCAGCCTGGATTAATTGCTTTGGGGGGAGTGCTTTGGGGGGGGGACATTTCTCTGCGGACCACCAAAATTTTCTCGCTGATCACCAGTGGTCCCCGGCCCACTGGTTGGCAACCATTGCTCTAGAGCAGGGATGGGCAACTATGGCCCCTTTTATGACCTGCAGACTTCAACTCCCACAATTCCTGAGCCAGCTGGCTCAGGAATTCTGGGACTTGAAGTCCACCAATTGTAAAGGGGCCACAGCTGCCCACCTCTGCTGTAGAGTAAGGCGGTATTTAACATTTTGGGATAACCAAAGAGACAATGTTTTCCACAGGAGTTTTTGTTTTTCTATGATATGCTTGTTTTAAAACTGACATTACATCTGTTGCTCACTGCAAAATAGCAGGAAATTAGGTCACTGATGTGTAGCCATCAGGATAGAAGGATGCTCAGATGGTCACAAAAAAAATGAGGTCAGAGGGCTTTAAACTGCTCATCTCTACCATATGGATGACCAAAAGTGGTCAATGGTAACACTAATTAAATTCTTGGAAGATCTGAGCGCTACTGTGCTGTTGATAAAGGAAACCCTACAATGCTCTTCATTATCCCAAGAGAGATGACACTCCAATGGCTGTCTAGATTCCATCACTAAACAGCTTCTCTGTGGAGAAGGAAACCAGCAATATGCAACTTTACTGATAAAGCACAGGAATCATATGGCCCAAAAGGATTATTGCTAATTCTACCATGAAGGAGAGTCGGAAGATGATTTGGAGAACAAAACAGAAGCCTTTAAAAAAATATCCAAAGCATAGAGGCATTATATAAATATATATTTAAATATAAATATAAAGCCTCAGCATGTTCATGCCACTATAAATTTAACAACATGTTACCAAATTAAAGTGGCTGTTTGAAGTAATGTGCTTTTGACCTAGTTTGCACATGATGCTATTGATCTGGTTTTTGGTCTAAGAGGTATGAACTCAAATGTTATGGACTATAAAACATAGAGATTATGGCTTAATGGAATACAAGACTCCAGGTAATTATGGTTGGCACAACAAAGCACTAGTTACTGTAAAATGTGAATTCGCTTGCCAAAAACTAAATTGAATAGTTGAAAACCAAGCCAAAACCCTTTCCCCGCAACCCAAAATACTGTATAAAAAGTATCTACAATGAATACACGTAAGACAGATCCTACACTTGCTAGTGTTATTTGGTTTGTCAGTACACAAATTATTATTTATATTGACTACTTTCTCGTATGATTTGATTGCCTATTTGTACCCTATGAGTGTATTAAGCGTTATGATTCTTAACAAATGTATCTTTTCTTTTTATGTATACTGAGCACATGCACCAAGACAAATTCCTTGTGTGTCTAATCACACTTGGCCAATAAAAAAAATCATTCATCATCAAAAAAAAATACACACACACACACACACAAAAATGTCATCTAGGAAGATTTGGGGTTTATTCTCCTTTTTGGGATAAACATGGCAATTTTCCTATTTTTACAAAACTACAGCATCTAAAACATCAGAGAAAGATTACCATATTCAAATGAGAATTGAAGAAGCCTTCCCCACACAGGTATGTTTATATAACTTATGGTTATTTTTAATCAATATGACTTGACACCACTTTTAGAGACAGTCCTCCCTTAATGACAATTGGGACTGACTACCCTGTTGCTAAGCGTTGCAGTTAAGGCATCACGTAACCATGACGGGCTTAGAAATTCACTTTTGCTGTGGTCATTGAGTGAATCACCCACAGACATTAATTACCACATCTTGCAATTTTATTGCCACCTTCTCCATTGATTCTGCTAGTTGGAAGCTGGCTCTGAAACCCACGAATGATCATGTGAGTGTGGGGAAGATGTGGCAGTCATAAGTTTGAGGACAGATCATAAAGGTATTCTCAGCAAACACATTGAACTTTAATACAGGTAGTCCTCAATATACAGCAGTTCATTTAGAGGCCCGTTCAAAGTTACAACTTCTCTGAAAAAAAAGTGACTTATGACCATTTTTCATACTTACAATCATTGCAGCATCCCGTTTTTAAAATCTGGATGATTGACAACTGACCTTCTGATCAACACAGTCAATGGGAGAAGCAGATTCTATTTAATGGGGGGGGGGGGGGGGGGGGGGGGGGGGGGGGGGGGGGGGGGGGGGGGGGGGGGGGGGGGGGGGGGGGGGGGGGGGGGGGGGGGGGGGGGGGGGGGGGGGGGGGGGGGGGGGGGGGGGGGGGGGGGGGGGGGGGGGGGGGGGGGGGGGGGGGGGGGGGGGGGGGGGGGGGGGGGGGGGGGGGGGGGGGGGGGGGGGGGGGGGGGGGAAGGGGGGGGGGGGGGGGGGGGGGGGGGGCGTAGGGGGGGGGGGGGGGGGGGGGGGGGGGGGGGGGGGGGGGGGGGGGGGGGGGGGGGGGGGGGGGGGGGGGGGGGGGGGGGGCCGGGTTGGGGGTGGGGGGGGGGTGAGAAAGGGAAGGAGAGCAGTTTGTTGGAGAACTTAACAGCCATGTTACTAACTTAACAACTGCAAGTGAGGTTAAACCTTAACAACTATGGCAAGCAAGGTCGTAAGATGGGCAGAATTCACTTAGAAATGTCTACATAGTGGGGATAAAAACAATTCAGGGGGGTAAACCTGGGCTTAATTGTGGTCATAAGTTGAGTCACAAAGCCGGAGGTTTTGTAAAGGCCACTAAGAATAAGGGAACCATCTTTAAGGGTCGAGCAGTCACTGTACATCAGGGAATGTCTCTTGTTCCAGAATGGCGGGTGGGAGTGGCTGGCACAGGTGACCGTCACAGCCTTTAGCACCAGCCTCCGGGGTAGCCAGCGGATGGAAGACCTGGTGAAATGAGGGCCAGGGGGGCCCTCGGGCGCCAGTCCTGGTTATGCGGGGGCTGGGGGGAACGGGAGCCCCACAATGGGGTCATCAACCTCCGGGATTTCAGCAGGACACCGCGAGTAGGGCGTTTGCCACAGTGGCCGCAGGAGGCTCCCACCCACACACAATGTCAGTTGGGACTCACGGCCCCACTCACGTGATTGTCGTGCAAATAATGGCTGCTCGCCTGTCCCTCCCACAAAATCATCTCCTCTTTCCCTCCTCCGAGGGCGTCGACAGGGGGGGGGGGGGGGGGGGGGAGGGGGTAAGGGGAGAGGGGGGGGGTTCTCGTTACCGGCGGGGGGGGGGGTGGGGGGGGGGGGGGGGGGGGGGTTTTTGTGGTGGATGGGGTAGCCCAAGAAGAAGCAAGGTTGGGGAACTTCTGGCATAGGTGGGGGGGGGGGGGGGGGGGGGGGGGGTTTTTTTTGGGTTTTGTGGGGGGGGGGGGTGGGGGTTTGTTTTTTTTTTTTTTTGTTTTTTTTTTTTTTTTTTTTTTTTTTTTTTTTTTTTTTTTTTTTTTTTTTTTTTTGGGTTTTTGTTTTTTTTTTTAAATTATTTTTAAAAATTTTATTAATTATATTTTTGCAAATGTAACATTTTTGGTAGGGGTCGCTCAAACAATAACGCACAGAACAGGAAGTCAGATCAACCAATCAGCACGCAGGATGTGTACTTTCATAGAATGCTCACTTGGGATTTGGGAAGTGTGAGCTGTTGTGGTTCGCCGGCAGCCTGTGCAGATTGCAGCAGAATTGGACAGTGGGGAAGAAAGGGGACCAGTCCGGGAATCTGGGGAGGACTTAGACCTCAGACCTGGGGAGTGGGGTGCTGACTCCGGAGCCTCTGGAGTCTGGCAGCAGCGAGGCAGAGGAACCAGGGGAGCCTGTTCCCAGTGTGCGTGTGCGCAGAGCTGCTAGAAGGCAAGAGCAGCTGGGACAAAAGGGACGACCCAGGAGTAAGGCTAGGTGAAGAAACCTTTGCAGGAAGCAAAGTCATTTGCTCTGTTCAGATTAAACCCTGAAGTTCTGTGTGGACTTTGTACTTCAGTTGGTTTTTTATAATTCATTTGGCAGTTTTGTTGTTGGCAGCAATTCAAAGGAGAGAATGATGGATGTTTATCTCGAGGGACTGTTTGGGACTCATTACAGGCTGGGAATGAATATAATTCCCAGTGTTGAAATAAAACAAGAGTTGTTTTAATTAAGTGTGTGCTTAATTACGGTCTCGGAAGCCTTGGTCAGAACATGAGTGTCGTCCCGTCTGCAGTCATCTGCAACCTACATTTGCCCATCTACCCTTCTACAGTGTAGATATGTGGCAACGGCTAAAACATTGTAGGTAATTCTGAATCAGCCTTCGTCCATCTTCTGCATTTCATTCCTCCAAGGCAGAATTTTCATATTACAATTTCTAACAATCTCTCCAACAATGCAGCCCTCATTCAAAAATACATTTTGTGTAAAAAAAATGTATTGTTGATCTCATGGGATTCCGATCATTTCTAAGGTGGTTAAATTTTAATGTCATGTTTTGGTTAAGATTTGCAATTGCCAGATAGGCATATTATGACATCTTGCTACAACTAGATACAATATTGTTGACCCCTGGGTTATAAGTTGTCCTTTTTATTTGGAAAAATTGATGCAGGGGCTCTCTAGAGTGGCCTTTTTTACAAAAAAAAAACAAAAAAACTCAGCACCTGGTCATTTGAGCATCGTATTACAGTCTTCCATTTGTAGGCTTAGAGCATTTGTTTCTTTCTACTACACAACACACAATAAAAAAAGATTGAAAAGGCAGAATTGCCAGACAAAGTCCCCTGATTGCTGGTGTCAACAGCTCTCGGTCTGCAATGGGCCCAAATCAATCTTCAAGGCAGCCCCCTCTCAAAAGGGATTTAATCTGCAGAGAAGAAACGCTGTTCTGATTGGATTTGCTGAATATGAATATTGCCCTATATACAGAGTTTCTTTTTAACTCCTGCTAAGCATAAAAGTGCAGATGGTGTGGGAATAATATCTAGCAATAGAGCAGGAGTTGCCTTTCCTACCAAGGGTATTGTTAATCCTCGCCAACATGCAGCTCTCTGGTAGTTCATATGCAAAAAAAAACAAAAAACTGGAATGGTGCAGAGAAGATTAGCATGACCTCTGCACAGGATGAATTCATGCGCAGACACGCCACTCGTGCATGTGTGAACCCCACTGAGCAAATTCTGAAGCAAATTGTTAAGGCTAACTTTGTAATTAGACGTACAGTAGCCCTCAACTTACAACTGCAACTGAGCCCAAAGTTGCGGTTGTTAAGTGAGACAATGGTTAAAGTGAATTTTGCCCCATTTTACAACCTGTCTTGCCATCACTGTTAAGTGAATCGCTGCAGTTGTTAAATTAGTAACATGGTTGTTAAGTGACCCTGGCTTCCCTACTGACTTTGCTTGTCAGAAGGTCCCAAAAGGGGATCCCATGACCCCCCGGGACACTGCAACCATCTTAAATATGAGCCAGTTGCCAAGCGTCTGAATTTTGATCATGTGACCATGGGGATTCTGCAATGGCCGTAAGTATTAGAAACGTTAAGTCTCTTTTTTCTGTGCCATTGTAGCTTCAAACAGACACCAAACAAGTGGTTAAGTCAAGGACTATCCGTAGTCCTTGCCCACCACTCAGTCAGAGACTGTTCAAAGTTACAACTGCGCTGGAGAAGACTAACTACTGATTCTCAAAGTTACAGCTACTGCAATATCCCCACAGTCACCATGCAAAGGCTTGGAAACGGGGGCACATTTACAGCAGTCACAGTATCCCTGTTCTGACCTGGGCTTCCTTAGAAAGCATAAAACACAATCTTCGTTCCAGCAAAACCTTTTATTTCCACGGCTGTGAATTACGTTCATTCACAGCCTGCAAGGCTTCACAAACAGTCTTTCAGGGGAACGTTTATAAACACCCACCTTATCGCACTTGGAATGCTGCCAGAGAACTAATTGCCAAACGCAGGGCAAGGCCAAACTTGACACAGAATCAAAGAGAACTTTTCAAAGCTTGAATCGACCAGACAAACTAATTGCTTCCTGCAAAAGCTCACGTCCCTTCGCTCCTCTTTTTTATGTCCTATGGGAGGGGCCAATCATCTCTGAGGTGTGGCCTTACTCCCGAGTCGACTCTGCTTTCTCAATTGTTCTTGTCTTCTGGTAGCCCTGCGCTTGCGCAGGCTGGGAACTGGTTCTAGAAACTCCCCCGCCTCACTGCTGTCTGAGTCTGAAGGCAGTTGACGACTGCCAGCCTGTCCTGGCCCCATCTCTGCCTCCGATGCAGAGCCCTCGTCCGAGCCCTCACCAGTCTCCAAGACTGGCCCAGGTTCCTCCCCAACCTCCTTACCACTGTCTGACTCTGTTGCCAGCTCCGTTAGCCACCAGCGAGCCACAACAGTCCCTCAGTCACTTGATCACCATCTGTGATCCTCATAGTCAGCTTCCTTTTTTTTTAAAGTAGCAATTTTGTTAAAAATTATTGTTACAATAAAAACTAAAAGAAAAAAGAAAAAAAGAGAAGCTGTAGTTCCAGCGTGGCCATGGCAAGCTAGATTTTCTCGTCTAAGTGGAACAGTGTTTAAAACAGAGATTGCAGGCAAATCCTGGTTGATGAAATCCCTCTGGAGAAAAGATATAGTGCAGGGGTGTCCAACCTTGGCAACTTTAAGACTTGTGGACTTCAACTCCCAGAATTCCTCCTCCAGTCATGTTAGCTCAGGAATTCTGGGAGTTGAAGTCCACAAGTCTTAAAGTTGCCAAGGTTGGACACCCCTGATATAGTGTGAAATAAATAACCCACATGTACTCCGGACAACCACTCCTCATGAGTAGGCCATAGAAACTGAAGTTTTTGCTGTTCTGAGTCCAGTGGTTGGGAATTGAGGGATACCATGTTTTAGCTCATAGTCGTAATACAGCCTTTTTATGGACCAAAAGCTGAATTGAGCCTCATTTCTTAATCACCTTTGGAATTTTTACTGCTTTTAAAATATTGAGAACTTTTGGAATGGCAAGTTTTTATTGCATTCACTGGAGGACTCTCCTCCTCTTCTTGACAAAGCTTTAAGTAGGAGTTTAAAGATTTAGAAGAATAGCATTCTTAAATAAGCAAAAGAACGTTTAAAGGGTTGATTTTGTAAAGTTAAAAACGAAATATGGGTCCAGGTAGATTTGAAATGAGAATATGTAGTTAAACATAAGAATCCTTCCTATGGGAAACTGTGGTTAGTTTTTTGGAAAAAATAACATGGTAAGGTGGGACCTTGTAAGTTTGACAGTAGAGGGAACCAGGAGAAACTAAAGATTACAATTAAAAGAAGACTCAAATTAAACAAGTTAGTACAGAATGGAGCAAAACATTTTGACACTGGATGTTTTTATGGAGATTTGTGAACTATGGACTGAAAAAGAAAGTATGTCTCACATTATAGCTAGAAGCTATGCAAATGCTATTTCAGAAGAACAAGCCATACCAAAATTAAAGTGACATCGATTTGAATATGTATTTAAATATGGCAAGCTACAAGAATAATATGCAAAACATGATACACTGAATATACAAATGAAATAGATTGATGTCTTGATATTTGAAAATATGCATATAGACATGCAAGGATTAAATTAGAAGAGTGGTTTGGATAACTTTCTTTTAAACTGGATTTACAAAATAGATTTGTAAAATTTTGAAGCATTTGCTGAGAGGAGAGAAAGACAAGAGGAAAAGAAATCAAAGTTGTGAATATTGTTAGAAGGCACTGAAAGAGATGAAATATGGGAAGATAGCGTTTGTTGTCAGTGGTGGGATTCAAACATTTTTACTACCAGTTCTGTGGGCATGGCTTGGTGGGCGTGGCAGGGGAAGGATACTGTAAAATCTCCAGTCAGAGGTGGTATTTGCCCGTTTTCCGAACTACTCAAAATTTCCATGACTAGTTCTCCAGACCTGCTGAATACCACCTCTGTTTGTTGCACCGTATCTTAAGGGATGGTGGTAAGTTGCCAAAATTGTTTGTAAATGTTGAGATGAAGGAGGGCTGTTATTTTTTTTCTTCTATTTTTTTTTCTTTTTCTGCACTTTTCATTTTTCTTTTTTAGTCGTATATTTTCTGTAGTTTATATTAGCTTTTCCCTTTTAAATTGTAATCTTAACAAAAATTATTTTTAAAAAAGAAAAAAAAGGGAGGTCCAAAATTTTTTTAAAACCCAGAAAAATTGGGGGGGGGGGGGGAGACAAATAATAAAGTAAAAAAATTATGTAAAGAAATCACAACAAGTATAAACAGTTTCAGTAACTTATCACCTTCTCTTAATATACAACAAATGACCTCTTCTTCCCATAGCCCATCTCTTCTCTCTATAAACACATTTCTGGTGACTTTAATGGAATTTTGCTGACTTCAGAAATAATGAAGCTTCCTAGTCGGCTTTCAACAAGCAAAGTCAGTGGGAAAGCCAGCAGAAAATCGAAAGTTGTAGCCACAAAACTCTCAGTTAGCAACCTACAGTAATCTGCTTAATGATCGCAGAACTGACATAAGTTGGTTGCATCACATGACATTCCACTTATGACCACGCTGCTTACTGACAAAGTTGCCATCCCAATTGCAGTTGGTGAATGAGGACTACCTGGGCTGCTAAGCTTGTTTACCAATGATTCGAATAAACCTCCAGAAGTCTACCAATTCTGGGATTGTAGCATATTTGCCTCATCATAGGGCTATGGTTTCTTTGAAGAACATGGCCACAATCTGAGGGCCCTCACGACTTCATGGTTCCTACAAGGTGAGCATGTGACTAGACATGGATCTGCCCAGTTCCAAATGTGTGATGGATTCCCGTTTAGGTGCACCAGTATAAAACATTGAATTAGAACTTTTTTATGTCCACACTTGTTCAAACATACCGATTTTCAGAAATATACATCAGGGTCACTACATTCCAATCTACAATGATTCATATTAATCCAGAGTAGTTTTGTCACATGTTAAAATGCCACAGTAGGAGTCCCATGAAAAATACAGGTTCTGTGTTGACTCATAAAAATAAATTTCAAAATTCACATTCTAAATTGTTAGCCCTTTGCTTCTGCTTTATCCCTCTTTGTAAAATCTTGCATAGTGAAGGGTTCTGGAAAACTCAAATATTTGCAGATCCTTTTATGCTGCTTGATTAATTCTAAGAAAGACATTATCCAGCCATAAATTTTGCACTTAGTTATCTACACATAACACCTCCAAACAACTTAAAGGTGTCTGAGGCTAATGTACTGTGATGATTAGCTCTCTGGTGAAACCCAAAGTCAAATTTAAAGTTGACTTTCAGCTTAATGGTAACCTTGAACCAGTCAGTTCTCTTTACACATCATTTATCTTTCAAGACTGTTTATTGTGGAGATAACATGGGGAGGGATCTGTCTTGAGTGCCTAGAGGAAAGGCAGGATATAAATTTAATTACAAAGATGGAACTTGGCATCCAGATACAATATTATGACACAAATCAGTAATAATATCTTCTGGCTGTTAATTAGGCAAAGAGATCTCTTTAATCCTCAATTAACCCAATTCCACTGCAGGTTCAGCAGAAAGGAAGTTTACCACCATCTGCTCTCCAGAGGGTGTGGTAAGATCTCTCATGCCAATTCTTTGAATATCCCCTACCAAATTCAAAGCAGACATGCCGAAAACAGATCCACCTGTTCCCAGGTGGTTAACTGCCTGAACAGTTCTACAACGTAAATGATAAAGGTGCTCATTCTCTATCCTGATATTTACCAATTATCTTGATTGTTGGTTTCTAGAGAAGAACCTTCTAGCAAGTTATATCTTTAATAACTTGGTGCCCTCTAAATGTGTTGGCACCATAATTCCCAGAATTGCCCATAATGGAATATTTTGGATATTGTAAAAAGTTAAGTCTTTTCATCTTTCTACCTACCTACCTACCTACCTACCTACCTATATCTATCTATCTATCTATCTATCTATCTATCTATCTATCTATCTATCTATCTATCATCTATCATCTATTTCTCCCCCACTCCCTCCTTCTCTCCCCTTCTCTCTCTCTCACACACACAAAACTAGAATTGTGCAATCAAAGTTTAGCAGCAGACTGCCATACAACAGTGTTGTATTCTCTGATTTTTATGGGGAAATGAAATAAAATAAGGTGTTAGACCAGGGGTGTCATATTCAAGACCCAGGGGCCAGATCCGGCCCATGGGTGCTTAGATCTGGCCACGGGGCTGCCCTGTGAACAGTAAAGGACTGGCCCATGGTGCCTCTGCCAGCGAAAACCAGCAGCCCCTCCAAAGTCCGTTTTCGCTGGCAGAGAGCTCAGGCCATCACAAGCACCCCCAACACGAGTAACGCTGGGCACGCCCACCTTGCCTCCCCCAATTCCCCCCACTGAGTTCAAACATAACCCTAATGCAACCTTCAATGAAATTGAGTTTGACACCCCTGTGTTAGACTCTACAAACTTAGAAACCACCCAAAAAAATCCAATAAAGAAGTAAAGGAAATATCTACTAAATCAGCCCCCCCATAAGATTCTAAGATCACCTGCCCACTCTCTGGGACCACCAAAGGACAAAAGAACAACAGCAGCATCGGTTCCCATCATAAAAAAAATATTGTGCCGCTGAAGTAAACCAACAAAAGGGTAAATCACAGAGAAGATCCCATGGATGCAGATGCAAAAACAAAAGAGAAATTTATAAATGCCATAGGATTCTGAAGCATTGATAACCTGAACAAATCAGAAAGGCCTAAAGAATTTTGGGATACGTTGCTATACCAGAGGCTTGGAAACTTAATCTTTTGGAAGAATGGATGGTAAAGTCGATGGAGCTGGCTGAGATGGTGAAATTGAGGGTTTTGATTAAGGAAAGACATTGATTGATTTTAATGCTGACTGGAAACCCCTTTTTATGACAGAAAAAAAATGAAATGATGACATATGGATGTGACAATCAGAAAAAAATAGTAGAAAAAAATAAAGTTATGTTGTAAGCTTAGAATAAGAGCTTAATTTTATCTATTTTCACATTTCTGAATGTGAAATTTTTAAATTTTATCTATTTTCACATTTCTGAATGTGAAATTTTTAATGTGAATTTATATTTATATCTGCAGTGAGGGAAAATCGCAACCATTTGCTTTGTATTTTTTTTTCTTTTGTCTTATTTGCTACATTATGTGTTTACTGTAAGACTTTGGAAACAAAATTGTTTCAGAGAATTTATAGAGAACAAAATAATTCTGTTAAAAGCTTATTACTTTTATTGCTGCTTTATTTTACTTCAGCATTCTAATTTTATACTGAGGGCATTCTATTGTTTACTGCCATATTCCAGTTGTAGTAATGAATAAGTAGCTTGTGGATAAAGCATATGGCCACTGAAGCTTAATTTAACTCCACCAGTTAAAGTAGCAATTGATTAGCTATGAGATGAGAGCCTGTTGCTGTTTTAAGTACTATTTTTGGTATTCCCACAACCATTTGTCCATAGTTTTTTTGTGGGTCATCAATGCTTAGAGTAGAATAAGCATTGGTGACCTATGAGAATACCACAAGGGGCCTACTGGCCTCCTTCAGCTGTTATTTGTCAAGTATGCAACAGCTGTTTATTCTTGTCCAGAAAGACACCCCCAACCTTACTCCAACAGTTAAATATAGATTATGTCCAAGGAATCCCCATTCATTAAAAGGGGGATTATTTTAAGCTTTAATCACCTGCTCAAATTCCTGTTAAACGAGACAAAACAAAGAATGCAGCTCAATCCCCCTCTGATAGAGCAGCCATATTGAACAACCATGATACAAATGTCCATAAACGGGCATGAAAATGAAATGTGCACAGAATGAATCTTGTTCTGTCCAAGGAACTATCTGAAAACTACAGGTAGTCCTCAACTTGCGACCACAATGGACCCAAGGTGTCTGTTGCTCAGCGAGGCAGTTGTACATGGTTGTAAAGTGAATCTGGCTTCCCCATTGACTTTGCTTGTCAGAAGGTTGCAAAAGGGGATCACATGACCCGGGGGACATGGCCACGGTCATAAATACGAGACAGCTGCGAAGCATCTAAATTCTGATCACGAGACCATGGGGATGCTGCAATGGACATCAGTGTGAAAACCAGCCCTAAGTCACTTTTCTCAGTCCTGTTGTAACTTCAAACGGTCACTAAATGAATCGTTGTAAGTCGAGGGTTACCTATATATTGTCCAAAAAGCCCCACTGGTTCCTATTTGTCCTTGTTTTGGAATGCAGCTGGAATCATAAAGATAGGATAGATAGCAAATAGTCCTCAAGTTACAACTGTAACTGAGCCCGGTTGTAGATTGGTACGGTCGTTAAGCAGCTCATCATGTGACCAGACCAGATTTGATGGGCTTTTTTTGCACTTCGTTAAGTAAACACCATGACTGTTAAGTGAACACGGCAGTTATTCAGTACACACTTCAGTTGTTACATTCAATTTTACCTCAATGGGTATTCTTGCCAATAAAATAATAAGTAGCAATAGTGCAAACTTATACACCGCTTCACAGCCCTCTCTAAGCAGTCTATACAGAGTCAGCCTATTGCCACCAACAATCTGGGTGGTCCCCATTTTATCTACCTCAGAAGGATGGAAGGCTGAACCAACCTTAAGCCAGGTGAGAATTGAACTGCAAAAAGATGGCAGTCAGCAGAAGTAGCCTGCAATACTGCATTCTAACCACTGAGCCACCATAAACTCTGGAAACTGGCAAAAAAAAATTGTCAAAAATGGCACTCATGTAACTATGAGGTGCTGTAAACGGCCTCATGGTAAGCTAGTTGCCAACTGCCCAAAATGTGATCATGTGATGTGTGTGCTTGTGTGTGTGTGTGTGTGCAGCCAATGTAACTTCAAAATTGGAACGTGTAAGTAGCTTTTGGTAGGTCTGTCGTAACTTCAAGTGGTTGCTAAGCAACTGGTCGTAAGTCGAGGACTATCTGTATCAAAAAAAAAAGTATTAAATTCAGTATAAGCTTAGATTTGTCCAATTTGCTTTTTATCCACCTAATTTTTCACTGAAGTTTAGACTGCATGAGGCAACAAAAAGCAGGCAGATGGGAACAGGCCAATCATGCTGCTTCCAAACTCTACATTAAAGTCTGTACAGTTTAAGAACAGGCCACAGCTAAGTAGATCTGTTTTATAGTCTCCGATGGAGGAATCACAGAGAAATTTGGTTCTTTATTTGTAGTTCTGTCTTTCATTTTTTAAACACAAGATCAAAACTGTTATTCCCTCCATCTAATCAGATTTTAGTCTCGGTACTGGCTTTTCTTTCCAGACTATGTTGGAGACACTTGAAAAATAGAAGGTTCAGTTCAGAGCGCTAATTACAGCTTCATCTTGGCACATGTACCTATTCATCTGCACAATAGTGTGTTAATTTAAACAACAGATTACCATTTTTCCTTGTCATTTCCAAAATTGTTCACCAGGTATAATTTAACATGATAGCTGAATTATTAGTTGCATGCAGTCTTCCTGGCTCCTCACTCACTTACCAATTCCACTTATTTATCTGGAGAGGCCCTTATGTCTCCTGATAATTTTACCCATCGCTTTACTAAAAAGCAGGAACACATAAAAGCTTGCAGTGATGTTGCAAAGCACACCTTGTTAGTACACTTCCCAGATGTGACAAGAGGTCAATTGCTTCCTGGAAGGAAGCATGAACTAAAGTTGGGGTGTCAAACTCAAAGCCCGCAGGCCTGGATATGGCCCGCGAAGTGCTTTGATCTGGCCCGCGGGGCCGGTCTGGAAACCGCAAGGGACCAGCCCATGGTACCTCGGCCCCCCGCGCTCCATTTTCGCTAGCAGAGGAATAGCAAAACAAACTAAATGCAACACAAAACAAAAGGAGAAACGTTTCCCCTTTTGCATTTGAGCATGCAAGAAAGGACAGGAAAAGAGAAAGGGAAAAAGGAAAGACAAAGGAAAAGAAGGGAAGAGAGCAAGGAAGGAAAAATAAGGAAGGAGGGGAAGGAAGAAGAAAGGAGAAGGAAGAAGGAACAAAAAGAAGGGAAGGGAAGGGAAGGGAAGGGAAGGGAGGAAGGAAGGAAGGAAGGAAGGAAGGAAGGAAGGAAGGAAGGAAGGAAGGAAGGAAGGAAGGAAGGAAGGAAGGAAGGAAGGAAGGAAGGAAGGAAGGAAGGAAATTATGAGTGAGGGAGGGTCTCAGAGAAGTCCTGCCTTAGCACTTGACTGCCACAGTGCCCCCAATACAAGTCCTGTGTCACGCCTACCATGGCCACATCCACCCTTGGCCCTCTGAGATCAAACACAACCCTCATGTGGCCCTTAATGAAATCGAGTTTGACACATGTGAACTAAAGCATGCACACAGAAGTGTCAGGTTGCTCTAACTTTTTCCTCTCCAGAATTTCAATAAATGGGAGACGAAAAGCCTATCTTCCAACTGCAGAACAAAGGATAGGAGCTAGACTAGCTATGGACAAAGAAGATTTTACTCAAAGGAAGCAAAATTGGGGAGTTTTGTCCAGTCTGTGGTGCGTCAGCATTTCTTTGCAGCTGGTGGCAGGCTAATGCAGAGAATGTGTAGATAATCCTTGACTTACGACCAAAATTTCCATTGCTAAGCAAGATACTTGTTCAGTGAGTTTTGTCCCATTTTATGACCTTTCTTGCCAAGTGAATCACTGCAACTGTTAAGTTAGTAACGTGGTTGTTAAATCAATCTGACATCCCCATTGACTTTGTGGCACATGATTCTGGGACCCTGCAACCATCACAAATACATGCCATTTGCCAAGTGTCTCAATTTTGATCATGCAAATTGGTTGCAAGCATGAAAAACTATCCCAAATCACTTTTTTCAGTGCCGTTGTAACTTCAAACAGGCACTAAACTATGAACTCCCAAGATAATGCAAAAATTGGCAATGAAATCTTTTTAATGCATGAACAACGGCAGACAACTCAATATGACCAAGCATATGAATCCACTTAAAATCCATTTGTAGTTTTGGATATTATTTTATTTTTAAAATGTTTCAATGCATTTTGAAAACCATTCATGTTCCAACAGAGATAAAGAAGAATTGTAGAATCGTAAGAGTTATTTTTATAAGTTATCATCTGCACCCCTTGATTCAAAGCAAGCAAGTAAATTTCTTACGCCAAATATTCAATATAAAACTCTATTTAACAGAGCTTTGCTTACACACCATCCTCTCCTCCTCCCCTGCTGTCTGATTTACAACACAGTTCCAAGCTTTTATGAGCAATTCGCCTAGGGCAGGACTATAAAGTCCAGTTCTTCTTCGCTATCTATTCTCCCCTCCATCCCTTTCATGTTTTTTAACTAACTATGCAAAGCACCAATAAGGAGACAAAAGCAAAGCCTGCATCCACACCCACACCCACCCTTCCTGGTAGAGCACTAATGACAGGAAGGGAAGGAGTTGTTTAAGGAAGGACGAAGGGAGCCAGCAGCTCATCCTATTTCTCTTCCTGCCCTTGACTACCAAAACAACTGCCTTGGCTTCTCCGTGGCAAAAATGAATTGATATTGGCTGATCTCAAAAAGTTCAACGGAAGTAGACCTTGTGGCAACAGGATGGGAGTCATCGAGAAATCCCAGCTCTGCATTCTAAAATGGGAAATCAAATAACTTTTGAAGAGAGGCCATTGACAAGCTCCTTGCAAGAAGAACATACACAAAGTCATCAGAAATTGAGAATTCAGATCCGCCGTTTTAAGGCTGATGTTGCCATAGTTCTCTGGCACTCTAGTAGTCAACTATGGAAACTTGGTGATCTGCTGTTTCAGGAATTCTGGGAGTTGAAGTCCATCGGCTGTAAATTAGCCATGGCTGCCCAGCCCTGACCAAGTTTGTTTTCACACATATCTCCCTAACATAAATACCTGAAAGTGACATAGAATAAAAGCACGATATATACAGCGACAGAGAAGGAAAGGCGAGAGAGAAAAGAATGCCCAAGAGAAGAAAAAGTCATTCTCCCACTTTCAAGGGATACTGAATCATTTTTTTTAAAAAAAAATCATGAGCACTGCAGGACTGGAAAAGGAAACCCAGCATTATAGGTAGCCCCCAACTTATGACCCTAACAGAGCCCAGTCGTAAGTCAAAGCTCCATGGGAACAGACTCAACTATACAACTGTTTTTGCGATGGTCAAAAAACAAGTCATCATGCTTATTAAGTGAATCATGTAGCCGTTAAGCAAAACAACGTGGTTAAGTAAATCCGGCCTATCCAATAGGTGTTTTTTGCAGTTTTCTGCAAAAGTGTCGCAAATTGTGGTTACATGACTCTGGGATGTTGTAAAATGTGAGCTAGTTGCTAAGCGCTCCAAATACGATCACATGACCAAGAGGAGGTATATGTGCGTGCAGCAATTGTAACTTCACGGATAGTTATGATATACGATGTATGATATGCCATACGCTAAATAAATAAACCTCACAGATGGATCACCAGTAGCTTTTTAAAAAAATCCATCGTAACTTTAAATGATCACTAAGTGGCCGGTTGTAAGTCAAGGACCACCTATGTATATTCTGTTCCAGAAGACGTTCAAGAAACAGTTCTAAATGTTCTGCATATAAAAAAACAATTTTCAAGTATTGTCCATTCATTGCTATTTTAAAGAACTGCATGCTCTCAAAAGATTGAAAAATACAGATTTAATTGCTTCTAATACATAGTTAAAAAAATTAATGTCCCCCTCCGCCCCATTCTTGATAGGCAGGTAGATTACTTTCCTATTCTGTAAAGTAACAGGAAAACTGGGGACCGTTGTTTCTATTGGGTGCTAAATCAATACGTTCAGCAGTCCAGATCTTTCCTTTACAATATACCAAATTGTTTGCATTCATCCTTATACAACATTTAAACTGTTTTCTTAAGGAAGCTTCACAATTGCAAAATTGACCAGGCAGTTCAACAGCAAAATCTCTCTTCCACATCCAACTTGAGAATTCTTGGGAGAAGTAACTGCAATTCAGTTCCAATGAATTTCTTTTTAAAGAATAAATATGCTGTATTTGGTGTCCGAATGATTACAAATACCAAGAGATGCCAAAAAAGTCTCCAAGGCTAAGACTATACCACGTCATCTTTTTTGTAGTAGATAACTAAGTAGTAGGCACCTAGAAGCTTCACAATGCCACACAGGAGAAAAACACTGTTGTGCCAACACACTGCAGTAGCAGTTCTAGTTGAAATACTTTTATAGCAGGAATTCTGAAAATCAGATGTGCCAAGGCAAAGACTTAATGGGTGTTCAAATTGTAAATTCAGAAATTGTTAAAATTCTCGGAAGCGAACTAATTACACAGGCATGCAAACAGCTTCCCTACAAATTTTATTACAAGAATAAATACTTGTGTTCATTCACGCCATCTAATATTCTCCCTATATGAATTCTTAAATAGTTGTTTTGCATTTTGGTGACAATACCGAACTAATTATGATTCTATGCACAGGTGCCAGATTCTACAATAGGCGTGAACTTCAACTCCCAGAATTCCCAAAACTAGCTAGGAAATTCTGGGAATTAAAGTTGATACACTGTAAGAGCAGACATCCAGCCCTTGGAGACCGAGTAGAGCAAGTGGTCAGTTTTAAGTTTCTGGGTGTTACCATAAAAGAGGACCTGACCTGGGATGCTCACATTGCAGCACTGGTCAAAAGGGCCCAGCAGAGATTATACTATCTGAGTCTTCTCAGGAAACAACAATTGAATGAGAAACTGCTGGTGACCTTCTACTGCTGAACCATAGAGAGTATCTTAACTTACTGCACTTGTGTATGGTTTGCCAATTGCACAGTGGCAGATAGGACAGCGCTCCAGAGAGTTAACGTCATTGCCCAGAGGATCATTGGTTGCCCTCTCCTCTCTTTGGAAGAGCTTTATAGCTCCTGCTGCCTTAAGAAAGTTTAAAACATTCTCAAAGATCCACCTCATCCTGGGAACCCTTTTTTGAACTATTACCATCTGGCAGACGGTACAGGATAATAAAAACAAGGACAAATAGGCTGAAAAACAGCTTCTATTCCAGGGCAGTAGCTCTTTTGAATTCTGCTGTATATAGTGCAGTGTTGGTACGTGGTCGGGGGGTCGGTTCACTGTGTGGAGGGTGAAGGATGTGTGTTTGTGTTTATTTTCATGGTCATGGTCACGATGTGCACTGAAGAGGGTGTTTGATTTCGTTATACGAGGTGCAATGACAATAAAGTAAACTAACTAACCTAACCTAACTAAAAGGTGCCCAAACCTTGAGAAACAATGGTTTACAACCAGCCCGTGGGCCGGCCATGCCCATCCCAGCTCCGCAAAACAAAAATATGTCACATGCAGTGGTGGAATTAAATTTTTTTTACTACTGGTTCTGTGGGCGTGGCTTAGTGGGCATGGCGTGACTTGATGGGTGTGGCACGGGAAGGATACTGTAAAATCTCCATTCCCACCCGACTCCAGGGGAAGGATAGTGTAAAATCCCCATTCCCTCACCACCCCACTAACCTGCTTTCCAGTTCCGTTCTCCTATGCAGGACAACAAAAGAAGACCCACCACCGACCAGTTGGGACTCAGGAGGTAGAGAATAGATGGGGGCGGGACCAGTCAGAAGTGGTATTCCAAACTACTCCAAATTTCCACTACCAGTTCTCCAGAACTGGTCAGAACCTGCTGAATACCACCTCTGGTCACGTGACACAATCAAGTTTGACACCCATGGTCTATGATTGGGTCCATGCATCCAATCATTAATCTGGAAAGAGCTCACATGGAAGTTATAATTTGGTGGCTCATTCCGTGTTTTTTCCACCAAATTATAACTTCCATGTGATAACATGACAAGCAAGGGAGAATTATTAAATAATTGGGAGGGTCTGTGTTTCATTTAGCTTAATTTTATTTTTAATTCCATCTAATAAATTTAATTTGTCTTTGGCCTGCACTCGGATGGTAGCCCTTGACATGTTATCCAAAAGATGACTGAGGACTCTACCTTACCATCTCTTTTAAGTGATGCACAAATATATTAATTACAGAAGTAACCACATGCCGTCAACCAGCTACTTAGCAACTCAACAGCGCACTGTAATTTGTGCTAAAGATGTTAAAATCAGTTACTGCATTATGCAGTTTCAGCTGCATTACTAGGGCTGCCTTTGTGCTATCTTCTCTCTTCTTTGTGCTGCTGATATATTTTATTTTGTGATACTGCAGTGTTCTCTGATTAATGACCGCATGCCTCAACTGACTCAGGGAAAAACAAAGACAACTTAACAATAAAAACAGCACTCTCTTCTCAACCATTCACATTTCTAACTGCAAAAATAAAGTACCTTGGGAATACAAAACACCACCTGCATTTTTAAACCACTGCTTGTTGACTAAACCATAAATGGCTGGGTTCGCGCACCACATTAGTTTCCCATAGCTTACATCTAGGTGCAGCCAATATGCTAAGTAACCCTGTAGCTTCTCTGGCTTAATAGGATGGCTGAATGCTGTTACAAGTGATATTTGCTAAGAGAAAGCGAATTAATAATTTCAGAATACAGTGACTTATGATCACAATGGAGCTCAAAATTTATGTTGCTAGGTGAGAAATTCCTTCACAAATTTCTCACTTAGCAACATAAGTTTTGCCCCACGTTACAACTTTTCTTGCCACATTTGTTATGATCACCATTTGCAACTTTTCCAGCTGACATCAAAGTCGGGGGGGTGTGTGTGCTGAATTTGTTTAATGACCCCATGATTCACTTAACAACTGTAATGATTTGCTTAACAATTGTGGGGGAAAAACCCTCATAAAGTCATGCTTCCCCTAAGAACTTCCTTGCTTCGCAACTCTGGCCCCAATTATGGCTATAAGCTGGGGTCCACTTGTAAAATTTCAGCCTCAACTTGGTTTAGGTTTTGCATGTCATGGAAAGAACTACAGGGGTTTTTTGGTTTGTTTTTTTTAAATAAAGGATAAAATATAAATACTAGATTCCATCCATCCATATCCACTATTAAAAAGAGAATAGACACACCCAACCCATTCAGAGATGACATGGAATCTGAAGGCCAGTTTCAATGAAGGTGACATAAACACTTCCACAAATACCGTGTGGAAAATGTCATAAGTCCCTTTTTCCAGTGCCATTGTAACTTCGAACGGACACTAAACTAATAGTTGCAAGCTGAGGACTATTTCTAAATCCTATTCAGAGAGTAGAACTATTGAAAACACTGCTTCAGCCGTTTGAACTCTTCAATGTTATTTGTTTCCAGCCTAATAGAGTAGGTGCATTTTCCACAACTTCACCTTCATCCAGGCAACATGCCCTGTTTAATGACCCCACGATTCACTTAACAACTGTAATGATTTGCTTAACAATTGTGGAAAAAAAACCCTCATAAAGTTGCTGATCAGGTTTGTTGTTTTTTTTCAAACATACGGAGGACTCACTCAATGTTTTCTACTGATAACTGAAATTACATTTTATGAGCTGCCAAATGGATTTGCTAAAGCGTTCTGGTGGTTTCTGAAGGGATGAGAGGGAACAACAAAGTAAAGAACCGTATTTTGTTAGCCACCCACGGAATCCATGTGGTGGAACTTAAATGCATCGAAAATAAACAGAGCAAATTAATAGGTTGCCCAACCTGCTTTCTCAAAAGAAAAAGAAATAAACCCTTCAATTTATTGTCTAGACAAAATATACACACACCACGCAACTGGGCTATCTTTTAGTAATGTATTCACCGTGATGGGTTTTGTTTCATTTTCAGCACGTTGTGTGAAGTCAATCCTTTTGATTTACTCAACAAAGCATGATTAAAACAAACTATGGTTTAGTGTTATGTGTTAACTGAGCCACTGGGTTCCACATTCAAAGACTTAAGACTTACAAGAGATTATTACCATGTTAAATATTTATGTTAACGTGGATCATGCAACAATTTAAGCGGACCTTCTGTTATTTATAGATAAACGGCAAGAACCACACAATTTTTATGAAATCCACCAACTGATTTGCAAGTAATCTTTGACTCACAGCCATTCATTTAGCAACCATCCAAAGTTACAACGGCACTGAAAAAAAGTGACTTATTCGCACACGTATGACCACTGTAGCATCCCCACAGTCACATGATCAAGTCTGGGCACTTGGCATGTATTTACAACAATTACACCATCCCAGGTTCATGTGATTGCCATGTGTGACCTTCCCAGCCAGCTTCCGACAAGCAAAATCATTGGGCTTTAACAATTGTGTGGTTCACTTATAACAACAACTGCAGTGATTTGCTTAACAATCATGACGGGAAAGTCGTAAAATTGGGTGCAGCTCGCTTGCTTAGTAACAAACATTCTGGTAGTAAATTGAGGATTACCTGTTAAGCAGCATCTTAAGATTCTATTTCGGCTATTGGGGTATTTAAAAGGCCATTACTAAAAGCAGACTGGAAAAAAACCCACAGACCCCAACTATCTTCCAAGCTCGGGAAGAACCAACCAAAATAACTATTTGTAACAACCTGTCAAGTTAAGCAGCATTCTTATCTCCTCATCTGTTAACTGCTTAAAAAAGACTTCTCCTCACTAGAAAGCCAACAGCAAGATGTGCTTTTAGTATTATAATTAGTCTTCCTATTGCAAGAATCATGGTGACATCAAATCTACTGGCACAGACAACATCTAAGCCCCAGTTATCTGCTGATAGATTCACTGAACGTTTCCCCACCCCCCACTATAGGACTATTAATCTTACAACTGGTAATTGCAATGTGTAAGGATACTTCATGCACATTCTTTCATGTGCAGCTGGAAAGTCCACCCTTACCACCACAAAATGCCTCCAGCTATCCTCGCCTTATCCCCAGTCTACGATTACCTGTGTCATCCATCTGTTTCTTATGCACGATCTTTTAAAATTCATTTTCAGTTGGCCTAACGTCAACAGTATACTCTCAGAGACGTGCCAGTGCCAATTGTGAAATAAAGGACGCAGAACTCTTCCATAAGGCATCTGAATTCAATTTGATGGAATAAACGCCTTTTCTACTGTACAGGTGAAACTCGAAAAATTAGAATATCGTGCAAAAGTTCATTTATTTCAGTAATGCAATTTAAAAGGTGAAGCTAATATATGAGATAGACTCATTACATGCAAAGCAGGATAGTTCAAGCCGTGATTTGTCATCATTGTGATGATTATGGCTTACAACTCATGAAAACCCCAAATCCACAATCTCAGAAAATTAGAATTATTACATGCAATTAATAAAACAAGGATTGTAAATAGATCAGTATTGGACCTCTGAAAAGTATAAGCATGCATATGTACTCAGTAGTAGGTTTGGGCCCCTTTTGCAGCAATTACTGCCTCAATGCAGCGTGGCATGGAAGCTATCAGCCTGTAGCACTGCTGAGGTATTATGGAAGACCAGGATGCTTCAAAAGCGGCCTTCAGCTCTTCTGCATTGTTCGGTCTCATGTCTCTCATCTTTCTCTTGGCAATGCCCTATAGATTCTCTATGGGGTTCCGGTCAGGTGAGTTTGCTGGCCAATCAAGCACAGTAACCTGGTCATTGAACCAGGTTTTAGTGCTTTTGGCAGTGTGGGCAGGTGCCAAGTCCTGCTGGAAAATGAAGTCAGCATCCCCATAAAGCTCGTCTGCAGAAGGAAGCATGAAATGCTCCAAAATCTCCTGGTAGACGGCTGCATTGACCCTGGACTTAATGAAGCACAGTGGACCAACACCAGCAGATGACATGGCTCCCCAAATCAACAGACTGTGGAAACTTCACACTGGACTTCAAGCATCTTGCAGTGTGTGCCTCTCCATTCTTCCTCCAGTCTCTGGGTCCTTGGTTTCCAAATGAGATGCAAAAGTTGCTTTCATCAGAAAAGAGGACTTTGGACTACTGAGCAACAGACCAGTTCTGTTTTTCTTTAGCTCAGGTAAGACGTTTGTTGTTCAGGAGTGGCTTGACAAGAGGAATACGACATTTGAAGCCCATGTCCAGGATCCGTCTGTGTGTGGTGGCTCTTGATGCACTGACTCCAGCCTCAGTCCACTCCTTGTGAAAGTCCCCAACACTTTTGAATGGCCTTTTCCTGACAATCCTCTCCAGGCTGTGGTCATCCCTGCCGCTTGTGCACCTTTTTCTTCCACACTTTTCCCTTCCACATAACTTTCTATTAATGTGTTTTGATACAGCACTTTGGGAACATCCAACTTCTTTTGCAATTACCTTTTGAGGCTTTCCCTCCTTATGGAGGGTGTGTCAGTGATGGTTTTCTGCACAACTGTCAGGTCAGCAGTCTTTCCCATGATTGTGATTCCTACTGAACCAGACTGAGAGACCATTTAAAGGCTCAAGGAACCCTTTGCAGGTATTATGGCTTAATTAGCTGATTAAAGTGGGACACTTTGAGCCTAGAATATTGAACCTTTTCACAATATTCTAATTTTCTGAGATTGCGGATTTGGGGTTTTCATGAGCTGTAAGCCATAATCATCTCAATTATGACACATCACGGCTTGAACTATCTTGCTTTGCATGTAATGAGTCTACCTCATATATTAGTTTCACCTTTTAAGTTGCATTACTGAAATAAATGAACTTTTGCACAATATTCTAATTTTTTGAGTTTCACCTGTATTTTAAGACGACGCTGCAACAACTAATTCACACCCATAGCTTTAGCACAGTGGTACCGTGATACTCAAATATTTTGAAACTCATCCATTTTGGTACTCGATGCATTTTTGATGCAAATATTTTGTCCCGGTACTCAACACACAATCTAGAACTTGCTGGTGTTGGTTATCTTGTGACTCACTATATTATTCCTTAAAAAACTGTTTGGTACTCATCATTTTGGTACTACCCAGAACCAATGAGTACCGAGGTACCACTGTAGTAGGAACTGCAGATGGTGAAATGCATGAACTCTTCACCTATAAAATCAGGGTCGGTTTCAAACTTTCAATTATCCTTCACTATACCAAAATGCAACCAGAAAAGAGGGAGAAAAGGATTTCTTTTTACCATAACGAATTTCAATCAAGATACCCAAATAAACCAAGAGTCACTTCCCAAATCCCCAGACTAAAAAACTTACTCATTTGCAAAACCTTTATGTTTTAATGTATTTATAGTTCATTCATAATCAACCAAAGCTTTTACTTATATAAAAAATAATCATCAGCACACAAAATCAAGTTAATGGCACTCAGTTTGCTGCTTGTGAGCGAAGCAGAGGCTTGGACACTGCCCTTTCTATGCCGTTCTGAATGACCCAAATACGGAGAATATGTAGTGTAAATATCAATGGCAGCATTGTTTAAGTTCGATATAACTTCCTGGGGGGAATAGGGAGGGCCAATTCACTCCATTTTGTTCTCTTTCCCAGACATATATCACTTACATCATTTATTGAGATGTCACAAGGCAAGAAAATGCAAACCCACCGGGCCAGCCCTCAATCAGTAATGAAGGTAATACAGCAGGATTACATAGCACTTAGCAATAGCACTTATATACCGCTTTAGTGCTTTACAACCCTCTCTAAGTGATTTATAGAGTCAGCAAACTGCCCCCAACAATTTGGGTCCTCATTTTACCGACCTCAGAAGGATGGAAAGCTGAGTTGAGCTTGAGCCGGTCAGGATCAAACTCCTGGCAGTGGGCAGTCAGCCTGCAATACTGCATTCTAACCACTGTGCCACCACCGCTCATCTACTGTCTTGTCTCACATAGGAATACTGTTTTTATATCCCATCTGTTCTTCTTTTCCACTGAGGGCAAGAGTCAGAAAAGGGGTGGGTAACACAAACCCCACCCTCAAATTCACAGAGGATTCACAACTTTTTCAGTGAAGCCCACTTGCCCAGGGATTTGTATCAACCTACTTCACACCAAAATTACGATATATCTTAATCAAAGGGCTGCCATTCACTTGTCTTGGCATCTCTTCTTTCCCACCAGCAAATCTCTTTTGGTGCCTCTATCGCGAAAGTCAAATATTGTGTTGTTTTTCCTTCCTGTGAGGAAAAGGAACGAGGGTGGGCAGGAATCACAACACGCCGGATTGCACCATACTGTGAAATCAGCACAAACTCAGAGGACGAACTCCCAGTCAGTTCTTCAACATTAGTTTCTATAGTAACCAGTCCCTAAGCCCAGACACTCGCAGCAGGGAATAATGCAAATTTTTTCCCCCATTTTGCTTAGAAAGAAGTGTTATGATAGGAGCTGAGGAAAACCTTTCCAAGCGCCGCCATTGCAAAGAGAAGCAGTTTCTACTGTGCCCACTGCCAGTTACCCAGGGAGATACCAGCTGGTTACATATTAATGCCCTTTCATTTTTAAAAGGACATTGGCCTTACCGTTGAAAACAGGCACTCATCAATCAGTATTCATTGACAATTGCAAATATTTTACATAATCTTCATTAATCAATGGGATTTGGGTCTCGTAAAATGGGAATCTGATGTGGCTGACCTACATAAATGGAATTCTGTAGTGAGCTAACTTGCATAACTTATCTGTTGCTGCAGTGTACCGCTTTAAAATTAATGAAGAGCTGATTTCACACAGAGGAAATCAAAAACTCTATCTATTGAAGTTTAAACTAGACCCCTTAGCTCTCTCATTTAGCCTTCTCATAATGGAGCTTTGGGCAAACATGAAGTCTATGATCTTCCAATACAGAGTCAGTATAGATATTCTGATTACATGAAACAACCGAGGCCTTGCACGCTGATCACTGCAAAGATCAATAAAGCGGTAAAGTGTACCAAAAATCATTTTCCCTAAGTCATGAACCTCAAAGCCTGGATTATTTGTTTCATGTGGAAATAATTGGGGGGGGGGGGTTTGAAAAAAAAAAATTTTTTAACGTAAAAGATAGCAATGTTTGTACTGAACTTTTCAAGCAACAATTCAATCAAAATATTTGGGTTGCCCATGCACCAAATCCATGACACCGGCATAAAAACATTCCTCAACAAAATAACTTTTGTAATCCAATCCTCATTAATCGGAGATAGCATTTGGAAATGGAATGGGGTTAGCATTTATAATAGAGCCTTAACAACCTGTTCTTTCAAAGAAAAAGAACCACAATCTCAAGAAAAATCTTGAGATTTTTTTCTGTAATATATTCCTTTGGCTCAGAGAAAAAGCCAGTTTTGCCTGTGAAAATGGGGGGAAAAAAGGCTTGTTTTATATACACTCTGCAATCCATTTTGAACTATATGATATTTGGTGGGCTTCCCTCTATTGAAAATGTTCCATTCATCAGAGTACAGGTAATACAGGAACCAAGAGCAAGGAAAGGAGGGGGCGAGGAAGAATAAGAGAGGGAGAGAGAAAGGAGGGAAGAATGAAAGGAAGGGAGAGAAGGGGGGGGAGGGAGGGAGGGAGGACAAGAGAGGGAGAGAGAATGAAAGGAAGGGAAGAGAGAAGGGGAGGAGGGAGGGAAGGAGGGAGGGAGGAAGGAAGGACAAAAGAGGGAGAGAGAAAGGAGGGGAGGAATGAAAGGAAGGAAGAGAGAAGGGGAGGAGGAAGGAGGGAGGAAGGAAGGACAAAGAGGAGAGGAGAGAGAGAATGAAAGGAAGGAAGAGAGAAGGGGAGGAAGAAGGAGGGAGGAGGGAGGGAAGAAGGACAAGAGAGGGAGAGAGAAAGGAGGGGAAGAATGAAAGGAAGGAAGAGGGAGCAGGAATGGGGAGGAAAAAAAGGCAGGTGCAGAGGGGGAAGCCTTGTTGTGACAAGTTGATTCTTGGCACAAAACAGCAAGATAAATAACTGGCTTGTGAAAAACCTAGTGCACAGAAAAAAAAACAAAGATAGACTATGTGAAGGGCGTACGATGCAGCTGAGCATACAAATAAGGAGCACATCCTGAGTAAAAGTGTTCCACAGTGATCAACCTTGCCCATGCACGAAACAAACCTCCGCTAATGAGCAAGACTTTTTGTACAACAGGAATGTGTGAAAATACACAGAGGCCTTAATCCTCCAGGGATGAAGGGGACATCAGAGAGCAGGGCTCAGGAGCAGCTTTGGAAGGAAGACTGCATCATAAGAGAAGGAAATGCCTAAGCAAGAAAATCAGCGCCACTGGCCATTGTGTTCAAGGATGAAATGAAGCTGCTTTTGATGTGCCAACCCTTAATTTCCCAAACCCATCATCTTAGGACTTCTTATACCCCTGACCTTGTTTTGTACACAAATAACGCAGGCAGAAGGGTGCAAAACGGGTTTGCCCATCCAATTTCAATTTTTAGGGTATAATTTGCATCACAAACCAGAGGCTTGTGCCAAGAATCTTTTTCAAAAAAAAAAAAAAAAGAACAGGAGAATTTCTTTAAAAGAGGCGTTTTTGTGTGCTTATGTGAATGAAATCTGGGCGGCCTTTATGCTTCATTTGGCTGCATCTTTTTCCTGCCTCAGGCTTTGTCCAATTCCTTGAAATATTTGCTTCTTCCTTATGAAATTGTTGGTTCAAATCCTTGACCTAAAACCAGCGATGAAGCTTGATGCAAGGTTATTAAAAAGAAAGGCCCAGGGGGGAAAAAAAATCAGAAAAGTTGGGAAAGGTACAGGCAGTCCTCGACTTACGACTACAATTGAGCCCAACATTTATGTTGCTAAGTGAGATAGTTAAGTGCGTTTTGCCCCTTTTTATGACCTTTCTTGACACGAGGGCTAAGTGAATCACTAGAGTTGTTAAGTTAGGAACATGGCTGAGTGGCTTCCCGATTGACTTTGCTTGTCCGAAGGTTGCTAAAGGTGACCACAAGACCCTGGACACTGCAACCGTCATAAAGACAAGCCAGTTGCCAAGCAACCATTCTAAATACAAGCCAGTATTTTTGATCCCATGACTGTGGGAATGCTGCGATGGTCGTAAGCGTGAAAAACAGCCATAAGTTCCTTTTTTCAATGCCACTGTAACTTCAAACGGTCACTAAACGAAGGACTACTGGTATAAAGAAGGATAGCCAAAATCTTTATGTAGCCACAATAGTTCGCTTATCCAAAAACCTCTAGAATGATTGTGGGGATTTGTAGCCTGGAATGGAGGTAGATTCTTGTCAGAGGTATGTGAAATGCAGAGTATTTTCCTAACCTTATTGTAGCAAGGCTATAACTCTATGGTATCCATTAAAGTTAATGCAGGGATCTTGTCAAGCACCAGGGAAATCAGGAGATTCCGGCAGTTCAAATGAGCATAAAGATTTACTGGAAGCTTAAGCTCTCTACGAAAATCTGAACTACTAACAGTCAAGGGAAATGAGTGGGAGATAAGAAAGGAATTCAAGGTGGGCTGCACTTAAGCTCTCCTGTGGGAGCGCAGGGACTCATGACTGATGATATGTTTGATCCCTCCCTCGGGCTCAGCCTGTTTATCTCCTACAGAACCCAAAATCAATAAAAAGAAGAACACGGCATTCATCACCACCAGATGCCCAAATTAGTAATGCATTTGGCTATGAAATCAAGAGCTATTTAATATCTGTATACCACCTTAAGAATCACGGACAACATGAATACTATCTACTGAGAAGTAATAATGAAACTAAACAAACACGCTGCTTTCCTTTAATAATTAGCAGCAAGTACATGTTTTTGGCAACCGTTGCCATCCCATGCGTCAGATTTATGAAAAGAAAACCTTCTTCTGTTTGGTTGCATCAATTACTGTTGCCATGGCACCCATTACCTGATTTCTAACGCATCAAAAATTGATGGGGAAACAAGACTTGAAAGTAACAAAAGCCCTGCTTTCTCTGGGGAAAATAGCCCTAATTATAAATATTTTAGAAATTGAGATTTGCCCCCCTACCCCCAATCTTTTTTTTTTTTTTTTTAAAGATCAGAAGTAAAATTCAAGCATTTGAAAAAGCTGGGCATTTTACACTTTCCAAAAATGCAGGTTTTGCTCTCTCCTTTGAACTTCCATCTTCATCCCATGTTTTAGATTTGTTTTAGGAAAGTAGAAAACCTCCCACCTTGGAAAAAAAAAGGAAGGTAAGCAGGATTTTAAAATATTAGCTGCAAAAAAGTTCCTGAAATGTAAGCCTCAAACCAAAGGAGGCATGACCGAGGAAAAAAAGAAACACACAGAAAGCTGCTTTTAATCACAATGTATTTTTTTTTACACAAAGTGTTTTATCTTTAAATGCAAGGCCTGACCCACGGTGTAGCTTGCATCCTTCTGAAAATGACTGTTAATGGTGCCATCGCCATCAAAGGAATTGAAAACAGCTCAACTGGGCTCATGCTAAGCCCCATTTATGCAAATGAATAACTAGGGAATGTTGCAATGGGTCCCAGGCAGGGAAGGGGGCGGGGGTGGGGGAGAATATCCTAAACCAGAGCACAAGATCTCATTTCCAAACAGAAGTCTTATGCAATTTAGAAAGTGCTGGGCAGATTTCCTCTTTTTCAGTGTCCCGTCCAAAGAATGCTGACAAAGCTTAGATCTTTCTATTTCCCTTACGTAAACAAGGGCTTGAGTCTATCGTAAACATTTTCTTTAAGAAATCTGAAAAAGGGCACAGTTCAGGATTAAAGAGATTAGAAGAAATTAGATAATTCAGGCAGCTTCAATTGGATAACTCTCCAAATTCAAATCAACACCATGCTTTACAGGCCAAAAATGTACCCTATTCACCTTAAACTTAAGAAAAAAGATTAGATAGGATATACTTCTGGCCATGAATGACTAGATTATCCAATTGCTGTATCTATTGTTTCCGGCTCTAGGGGGCGGTACTCATCTCCATTACAAAGCGGAAGAGCCAGCGCTGTCTGAAGATCCCTCTCCGTGGTCATGTGGCCGGACTGACTAAACGCCGAAGGCGCGCAAAATGCTGTTACCTTCCCAACCAAAGTGGTCCCTATTTTTCTACTTGCATCTTTACATGCTTTTGAACTGCTAGGTTGGCAGAAGCTGGGACAAGTAACGGGAGCTCACTCCATTACGTGGTGCTAGGGATTAGGGATATATCATCATTGCTATGCCTTATTTACATACACTAGTAATCTGCCCTGCACCTTCTTTTCATTTCCACTGGCATAAATATGCATCCTATTGCTTGAATACAAAATAGTATTTTCCAACTTACTTTAGATTTAGTTTCCACAATGTACACTTTCTTTACGTGATATAATCTTTTCAAAGAATCCAAGGCTTCCAAAGAAGGAAGGAAAGTCTGTTGGAGTTTATGTATTGTGTTTTTAAAGGTCCACAGGAGGAAAAAAAAGCATCCATGCTGGTTACCATAGCGACTATTTAACCTATTGAACTGGAAATATCCTCCCAGGAAAAGCTCCTGGGCCGTATTAATTGGGACTGTGTGAACTCTCAGCTAGCTCTAGTCTTAATTTAAGAAAAAATAATAATCAATGAATAAGAATAGACAGGGTATCTGTAATGTTGTGGGCAGCTTCCTCCACCACTAATTAAGATTAATACAAGGTTCTTTCAGCCAAGAACAAAACAATGCAAGTCACTGGATTCCAACTGTAACTAAAGATTAAACACGCTGATTTCTTTCATTCTTTAATTCCTCCTCTTACAAGAGGATCGAATTAAACAGTCATTGTCAGCAAACAAAGAAAAAAGAAAAGCTGGATGGGGTTTTATAAACTGCTCATTCATTGAACCAAACCTTTTCCAGTGCAGAAATACACATTGTTTTAGATCGTTCAGTTTTTTTTAATTATTAGGTTATGTTAAGTAATGCTTTCCAGCGATGTGTTTCCATGCTACTTTTTTAAGTGGGTGTGGGAACTTCATCTAAGATACTGTCAAAAAAAACTTTTTTATTAAATGTAGGTAAATGCACATTACTGGACAATCTAACATCTTGTAGGAAAGATTAGCCATTAAAACTATGTAAGGGGAACCAGGCCACAATGTTAACCTAAAATATAATTTAATTTAATTGGGAAAGAGTTAGTTTTTCCCTAAGCCATTCAACCACACACAAGGTTAGGTTTCCAAATTATGCTTTGTACAAACCAGTATCTGCAGAGTCCTTGATGCTCTCTAAGCCTGCTTGTTTTCATGCAGACGTTTCATTACCAAACTGCATAACATCATCAGTGCTACCTCAAAGCAAAGATGCTTTACCTAGTTTGATAATGAAATGTCTGCAAGAAAACAACCAAAGTCGGAGAGCACCAAGGACCCTGCAGTTTCATCCTGAGCTACAAATAGTCTCTTCTATTGAAACCAGTCACTTTAATTCCGAAAAGCCCAAGCAGAGCCAAAAACAAACAAAAGTTATGCCTCCCAAAGCATCTGGTTGGCCCTTGCACGGAAGAATATAATAATATAAATTTAATTAATTAATTAAAGGAGCCTCTGTGGCGCAGTGGTTAGTGTGCAATACTGCAAGCTACTTCTGCTGCAGCCAGCTGCCTACAATTCGGCAGTTCAAATCCCACCAGGCTCAAGGTTGACTCAGCCTTCCATCCTTCTGAGGTGGATAAAATGAGGACGCAAATTGTTTGGGGTCAATAGGCTGACTCTGCAAACCGCTTAGAGAGGGCTGTAAAACACTATAAAGCGGTATATAAGTCTAAGTGCTATTGCTATTGCTAATTAATTAATTAATTTATTAATAAGAAAATGGTCCAAAAAGCACATTGTTTGGGGTCAATAGGCTGACTCTGTAAACCTCTTAGAGAGGGCTGTAAAACACTATAAAGCGGTATATAAGTCTAAGTGCTATTGCTAATTAATTAATTAATAAGAAAATGGTCCAAAAACCAAATTGTCCAGACCCATCAAAGCTATTTTTTGTAGCTGCTGCTCCTGGTTCTCCATAAATTTTTAACATTAAAATATCTTCTTAAAGGATTGATTGATTGATTGACTTGCACTTTCCCTGAAATTTAGAGATACTGCAGATTCTATATATAGGGGGAAAAGTCAAGCTGGCATGCGGTACAAATCCATGCACCCTAATTCATAACTTTCAGCACCATCGTAATTCTGAAATGGTTTTCAAATTCAATTTTATACCAGATTTACTTTTTAGAGGTGAAGTTGCTTGCTCTCGACATCGAAGTTCACTCTCATAATTTGATTAGTCATTCATCCAAGACCGGAATCAAAGATCCTTTCCCCCTAAAAGGTATATAAACTCCTTGTAACAATTAACATGTACAATGCAAAGTTAGTTCAGCATATTTTGAAGAAGTGCAAGGCACATTAAATAGTTAAGTACCCACACACCTTGGCCATCGTCTGCTGAGTCCAGTTGTCTATTTTTTGGGTGGGGTGGGGAGGTGATTCAGAGAGAGGTTAAAACCCTTTCTAATTCTACTTCTCAATAACACAGAATAAAAAGCTAAAGAAAATAAAGGCATGCTGTATTGAGAAACGGGGAGGAAAAATACAAACATCAAAGGGAGTATCAAAGGATTTGTTAACAATTGTACTTTGAAGCTCAATTGTCCCATCCTGGAGGAAGTACTCGGCTTTCAAATAATCTCTCCCCATCAGTCTCATAAATGCAAACTCCTGGAAAGAGAGGAAGGGGGCAAAACGGAAGTAGAAGAGGGAACAATGGTACTTAAAACGCATCTTCCAAGCTTCTTCTACGTGAATATTTAAAACAGGCAATCAAAAGAATATCAATTTCAATTCACCTCCTGCTGACTGAACCAAGGCCTAAACGAAACGGAACGTAAGGCATTGTACTTTGCTCTGCCCCAACAATCCCAGACATAATACAATGGTTCATGGAACATGGGTTCAATCCTTTCCAATGCTCACATGATCAGATGTAAAGGTCTTCATTGGGTAGGTGAGAAACACTTGGGGCAGGGGGAAGAATAATAGGAATAAGTCATATACATTTTATGCAGGGAGTTAAGGCAGGTTCTTTGGAAGGATAGATACTGAAAGCTGAAGCTCAAATACTTTGGCCACCTAATGAGAAGAGAGGACTCCTTGGAAAAGGCCCCGGTGTGTTGGGAAAGATTGAAGGCAAAAGGAGAAGGGGACAACAATGGATGAGATGGTTAGATAGTGTCTGTTCTGACCCAACCCTGTTACCATCAAGAAAATCTCAAACAAACGCAGCAACTCAAAACTTCACAGCTTTAATCTACAAATAAACTTCTTTGTAGATAAAAGATGGCTTGCAGCCAATTAGTCCAACCAGAAAAGCCTTGACAGAATTCTTCAGATAAGCCAGAGTCTCTACACATGATGCTGGGTCCATAGAGCTTTTTGCCTTCTGCAAACTAGGCTTATATTCCTGGGAGGAGGAGGAAGGACGACACACACCATTACGTTGCATCCTTACTCCCGAGTCACCTGTGCTGCTCCAACTGTTCTCTTCTACAAATCATCCTGCACTCACGCACACTTGGCACAGGCTCCTCGGGAACCTCCTCATCACTGCTTCCAGCCCCCACAATCCCTGAAGGCAGCAGTCCACTCCCTGATGGTCCCGGCCCCTCATCTGAGTCCTCGTTCTCCTCTACCGTCCGCACCTGCGGCCGGCTAACCACAACCGCATCATCGATGCAATGAACATGAATTTGAGCAAACTCCAAGGGACAGTGGAGAACGGGGGAAGCTGTTGTGCTGTGGTCCATGGAGTCACAAAGCATCAGACACAAATTTGCAACACAACCACAACAAGATTCTCCAGCACTATGCAGGGAGGTACTGGTCAATGAAATGAGCTGGTGGTCCATCATGTATTCAGGATATAGGGTGAAGGCAGATTTGATCTATAAGTTACCTCTATGGTCACTGTTTATCCCCTTTATAATAGAAATAAAGCTTGAAGAGGTGATAATTTAACAACCGGTTCTCTACTCGGTTGCTGGGTGGGCGTGGCCTAGTCAACCTCCTGCACCACCCTGGGAGGGAAAACAGGCCATGGGGGGAAGTTGTTTTCACCCTTACCGGGCTCCAGCGACCCTCTGGAGACCGGAAACGGAACCTGCAGGAAGCCCATTTTTCCCCCTCCCCGAGCTTCCGCATGGGCCCTACACTTACCTGTGATCCAAAATTGGCTGCATGGGGACTCCTGGGAGGGGTGGGGTGGGAAGAGCCAGCAGGGATGGGATTTGCCGGTTAGCTGAACTGGCCATAAAATTAACAACCGGTTTGCCTGAACCAGTGTGAACCGGTAGCAACCCGCCCGAAAGCTCACAGACTAAAATGGGCTGCTAACCCAAGTCCTGACATCGTGACTTGATTAAACTTGGAAAAGTATCCCCAAAGAAAGGTTACTGATATTTCCCTTTACACTACCTTGTTCTCCTTCACAAATCCTAAGAAACAAAACCCACTGGATAAATTGAACCCCCCCCCCAAAAAAAAAGATATGGTTGGAATGGAGAAGAATTCATCAAATCAGAAATTCTATTGCACACACATTTCCAAAACTGCATTGTGTCTATGAGGAAATTAAGAGAAGAGAGATAGGACTTGTTTTGTTGAGTCCACCAACTCAGATTTTGAACTCACAAAGGTTTTATTGCCGTACCAGGTAAACTTCAGGTGTGGTGAAGACATAAAACACGGATCATAACAGTAGTTTAGACCTGTTTAATAATAAGTGTACACAGGATTATTGTATACAGCCCCTTTTTTTCTTGCAAATCTAGTGCTCATAAAGGCTGATGAACAGCTCATGTGGTCTCCTGCTGACTTTTCAAGGATAAAACCCTTTTCTCAGCAGGATTGGCTGGGCCCTAAAATAGATTGCAACTTCCAGCAACTACAATAAGCACCGTTCAAGAGAGCTTTCAGCTCATTAGGGTTTCAAAATAAAATTTGCAATGTATCCCTCTTTTTTTTGCATTAGGCAAGAGTAAGTCAGCATTTTTGTTTCAACTACCCACAGAAAAGGAATGCTTCCATGCAAGTCAAATACACCACACCTTGTAACACATACAGTATTTCCATGTCATTTTGTGGGCGTACCTTCGCATTGCCCTTTTAAAATCCTACACAAGGATGCAGTGCTGCAATGGATGAGTGCCAAGGGATGTTCCTTAGAACAAATTAACAACTTGGAAATTAAGTGTTATTTAAGGCAGGAATAGGTCATTACCAAGCTGATTATGGTACCCGTCACCACTTTAGAGCCTGGAGATAAAGAAAGTAAGACGAGACAATATGATATAGTTGTTAAAGCCTTAAGACTTTGGACTGCTCCAAATCCCACTCCACTATGGAATTAGCTGGAGGAGTGTGGGTCAACTGTTCACACTCACTGCAAGTTACTCACAGATTTTTGTAATGGAGATAAAATGAGAGAACCCCTTGCCCCTGATAGAGATGGATATAAATCCAATTAAAAACTGAGTCATGGTAAAGCGAGTGCCTTAATTTTTTTAACAAAAAAAAACAAAACTGATTTTTGGGTTTATTAACGAGGTTTTAAAGCCTCTGTAAGATTAGGGGCACCAATTTATCATTTCATAAACCTCCATCTAGATCAGGTTTTTTCAATCTTGGCAAGTTTAATATGTGTGGACTTCCACTCCCACAATTGCCCAGCCAGCATGGCTAGCTGCAGAATTCTGGGACTTGAAGTTCACGCATCTTATGCATGCATCTTAAACTTGCCAATGGAGGGAAACCCTGATCTAGAAATTCCAAAACTTGAATTCTCAAAACTTCAAAACTGATCCCACCAGTTTCTTCAGGCTGGACAGAAAACGACAAAATGGTGCCTAGGTCAAAAGGCTGTCTTTTTCCAGGGCTGGGCTGCTATGGGTTCGCCTGGGTTCAGGAGGACCTATTGCTAACGTTATGGCTGATTCAGAGAACCACCAAATCCCACCCCTGGCTGGTCCTGCCCACCCCATCTCAGGAGTCTCCATGCGGCCCATTTTGGATGTGAGGTAAGTGCAAGGCCCGCCCGGAGGCTCAGGGAGGGGGGAAAAACAGGCCTCCCAGAAGTTCCAGAAGTCCAGAAACAAGCCCATTTCTGGCCTCCAGAGGCGGCCATTTTTGCCCTCCCGGGGTCTTGAGGAAAGCCTCCGGAGCCTGGGGAAAGCGAAAACACCCCCCCTCACCATGGTGCAGGAGGCCAACTAGGCCACGCCCACCATGGCCACACCCACCCAGCAACCCGGCAGAAAACCCATTGCTGCAATTTTTGAAGCCCACCCCGTGACTTCTTCTAATATAAAACCACCATATCTGAGTAGATGGCTAAAGCATTTTGAAGAAAGGACTGAAAGAGGAAGTTTTATGTTTTTATAAACCCAAAATTCCACCAAAGCTCAAGAGCCTGTCCAAAAATTTGCACTCGCAGCAACTATGCCTTCCTTAAAGCCATTATATTTGGGAAAAGATGACAGCTTAATTTATTTGTCTAGTCCAGCAAAGCAAACAGAATCTTGGTACTTAAGGTTGTGTCATGCGTAACATAATGCATTTCCTCCAGGAATAACCTTAATAAAAAGCAGCATATATTAGGTTAAAATCATTACACCCAATTATCTTAATGATAACTTATTCCTAGACAGTCATCACTATAGGAACCATAATCCTATGTGAAGAAATTCACTGAAAATAAGCCATGCTACAGAACTCCTAAAGAAATGAAGCGTAGGCATAAACCTCATAGTCAAACTGTATCTGGACCTCACTTTGTGAAGCACTCATAGACAGATGGTTATGGAAACCAAGACCCTACATAGGACGTATATGAAAGCTAAAACCCAGGGCAGGTTTTTAACTTGTTTCTAACAGAAGGCAGATATACATAACACAGAGAAGTTCTCAATGGCAACTGCAAAATATTAAGGAAAAAAAAATAAACATGACTTAGGAAGAAACTACCAGAAACTCAAACAAACAGAAACATACTGAAACATCAGCATGTGAGGAACTGCAGTATAGAATCTAAGGCTACTCCTTTGGATTTTTTTTTAACTTTGTCCTTTGTAGTTTTTAGTATTTTGGAGGGGCCAATGTACTGTTGATCATATTATGGCATCAGTATGAAGGAGAATCTAGTTATTAAAAAGAGCGTTACAAATTTAATAAACACATATAGGTCCTTGATGTAAGACCAGTCACTTAGTGACAGTTCAAAATTATGACTTATCTACCTTGGGGCTACTTATGACCCAGATTCAAAATTCCAAGGGATTGAGGGGACTGTCACATGCCCAAATGTCAGGCACAGTGGAACCTCAGGTAGCGAATGCTCCTGTTCACGACCAAATCGGGTGGCGAAAAAAAAATCGGCACGGAAAGATTCCCTTTTGGTGCTGATTTCCCCTTTGCTGCCATTTTTTTTTTTTTACTGTGCATATATGCAGCCTCTCATACTTCCGGACACGACCAAATCGGGTCACGACCGGAATCCAGGATTCAATTTATTTTTACTACCGGTTCTGTGGCCATGGCTTGGTGGGCGTGGCAGGGGGAGGATACTGTAAAATCTCCAGTCAGAGGTGGTATGTGCCGTTCTCCGAACTACTCAAAATTTCCACTACCGGTTCTCCAGAACTGGTCAGAACCTGCTGAATACCACCTCTGGACTCAAGGCTCCACTGGCAATATAGACACATTTACGGCTGTGTTCCACCCCTGGTCATGTGACTGCATTGTGACCGCATTGCTTTACAACAATTTTGCTAAAAAGCCAGCACTTCCAGTTTTGAGCCAAACTGTCCCCAGTCAATCATGCTTAACTTTTTTGTTTTGGAAGCCGGGGAGAGAAGGTTGTGATCCATCCATTTTAAGACTATCACAATTTACCAGCATGGTGGGCAGGTTCCATTACGATTGTAAGTCAAGGACTGCCTGTATATGAAAATGCAATGGGGGTGCCTGGTTTAACAGATGAACGAAACGGAGGGATGTCTATTATTCAAGAAAGTCTTCAAATCAAAGAACAGATGGCACGTACATTATTTGCTTGACAAGGAAGGAAACTGATGCAAATAATATAATTTGTGTTATTGGCGGAATGGCATTGTTATATCCATGACACAAATTGCAGAGGATATTTAAGCTGCAGCATGTAATCCGTTGCATCAAATTCTGGTAAAACATGGTTTTATAGTACGCACAATTTGACTTGGCTAAATTTTCCTCAGTGTGTCTATCCACAACCCCCAAAATACTGAAGTACCCGTACATCATACATAGTATAAGTCAGTAATGGCTAACCTTTTTGTAGTTGCGTGCCAAAAGTGCATGCACATGCGTGCCTGCACCCATAATATGACCCCCGTGCTCCTCCCGCCCCCTGCGCATGCGTGCACGACCCCCTGCCCCCTGCACATGCGCGTCTCCCATAGGTGCTCCGCCCCATGCATGCACGGCAGATACCCGAAAATTAGCTGGCTGGCAGGAGTCGTGCGCACATGGGTAGTAGAACTGAGTTGGGGCGACGGCTCATGTGCCAGCAGAAATGGCTCTGCATGCCACTTCCAGCACACATGCCATAGGTTCGCCATCACGGGTATAAGTCATATAGAAATCATTAACTAGATGACAACATGTAGCTAACACCAAATGACTTTTAAAAGCTGAGCAAGATGGATCTGATTGTTACTTGAATGGGAGATCAATGTGATAATATGACATTCTTTTTACAAGAGAAACAGACAAGCAGGTTACATCACTGAAAACTTGAAATTTGCTGCTGGTAATATGCATGAAATGTGCAGCAATTACTGCGCAATGTAACAAGAGGATGCATCACCCTATTAAGCCAGATATGTTTTAACCGTAGCTGCTGGCTAAGCACATTCAGCTTGGGTTATGTCACACCAAGCCCCAAACCACAGTTTTTAAACCACAGAAATTGGGTTCTCATATTATGTTAAGCCAAAAATCCAAGAATGTTACAGCTGCACAAAATGATGGCTGTTTTTAACTGCTTCAAATGAGACCTCCTTTTCTACAAACAAATAAAATAAAATAAACTCTGAAAGAAAATGACTAAAGTTACCTGTGCACTTCTTTTAAGGTGAAACTTGAACCTGGTTGACACTCCCAGAATTATTATCAATTGTGTATTATTTACATTTTCCAGAAAATGCATATTTGCATATTTGGAAAGGGAGAATCTATGAGATGAAGTCTTTATATATTTCTAAAATATATTTTTAGAAAGCTTATCTGTGAAGGCCAACCAATCTTCAAAAGGGCAAGTAAACCAATGGTAGCGCTAAATAGCAATTCTATCAACCTTAGAAAGAACTTTGTAAAACAAACAGAATTTTGTAAAGCAAACGTTAACACACAGGTTTGAAATATAGCACCTTAAGATAAACAAAAAACTCATGCTTTGTTAATTAGCAAAGGAATGCACCCAGGTCAGCCACAACCTTTTCTTGCTGATGAAGACACACATAATCCTTCCTTCACATTTCCCCAATGGGTACAACCTTCAAATCTTCCTACTCAGTTTGGAATTTTGGGAGGTGAAGTCTCAAAACAACTGCAAGGCACTAGAAGGATTGGAGAAACCACCCTACCCACAATAAAAGCCAGGTAATAGGACTGCGGTGAATATGCATTTTCAGTGGGTCTCGTATTGGACGGGATCAATTAAGAAATGCTGACGAGTCAGCTTCAAATGCACTTACTCATTTGGAAACATAAGCAGGTGAACCTAAGAATTCTACTATATGAAAAGCCTGTAGCTAAAGTCTGAGAAAGTAGCTACATCTCAGCTCATGGACTGTCTTGTATATTACAGGGAGGACACCTTACATCAGGGGTGTCAAACTCAAAGCCGGCGGGCCAGATTCGGCCTGCGGGGTGCTTAGATCTGGCCTGCGGGTCTGCCCTGGAAACAGTGAAGGACCGGCCCGTGGGGCCTCTGCCAGCAAAAGTGGAGCTCTGTTTTTGTTGGTAGAAGATTGCAGGAGGCCGTCGTGGCCAAAAATAATAGCCCGGAGGGGGGGACACGTGCAGCCCTACCGCGGGCTCTATTTTTGCTGGCAGAGGGCTGCAATAGGCCATCATGGCTGAAAATGGAGCCTCGATGAGTGAGGTCGAGCTGGCCATGCCCCCTGCCCCCCCCCCCCCCAGGTCAAACACAACACTGATGAGGCCCTCAATGAAATCTAATTTGACACCCCTGCTTGATCCAACTTGTGCTTATTTTCCTCTACTTCTTGGAGGGAGGGAGGGAGGAAAAATATATATTTACACTGCATCTCGTTTAATGCATTTGTGGCTTTCCTCCCCACTCTTTCCAAAAATCAAGACCGTAGACTTAATCTGGCCCAATAAATTTCTCTTCCAATAAAACGAAGCAGCCCTTTTGTTTCAAAGCCACAATAGCACATTCAGATGGCCAATGAAACCACACATGCCCGTTATTCACACCAAGCAGGTTTCAGTGACAGGTTTCTGGCTTACATTCTTTGAAGCCACGGGCAGAGATTCACACTCGGGGAGGGGAAAACGGAATACTCACAGATGTCTTTAACAGATATGCCATGGGTCCCAATAGCCAATTAACACAAAAAAAAAAAGAGAGAGAAGAGAAGAGGGAGACAGCACCTACAGGTTTTGCAGTCCACATACCAAACTGCTAAAGTTAAAGACAAAAAAACCCAAAACTGACACATCTGCTTACCACGCGTATTGGTTGCCATGTCTGCTACTTTCTGAAAAGCGTCCAGGAAGGCAGCTGCGGCTACAACCGTCGTCCTAGAATACAAGCAGACAGCATAATATTAGAAACAGATTGTTGCAGTCTGTTTGGGTCACTTACACAAGGAGAAAAAAATACTATTAGACGGTAAAAAAAGAAGCTAATAAGATGGCTGTATATAGAACAAAGAAATGGTAATGATCTTTTCGATCTCATTTGCTCCCTACCTTCTGACAAGCAAAAGTCAAGGGGAAAGCAAGATTCATTTAATAGCATTTAGACCAGGGGTCCCCAAACTTGGCACCTTTAAGACTTGTGGACTTCAACTCCCAGAATTCTCCAGCCAGCTTATGCTGGCTGGAGAATTCTGGGAGTTGAAGTCCACAAGTCTTAAAGGTGCCAAGTTTGGAGACCTCTGATTTAGACTTATATACCACTTTACAGCTCCCAGCAAGCAGTTTACAGAGTCAGCATATCGCCCCCAACAATCTGTGTCCTCGTTTTACCCACCTCGGAAGGATGGAAGGCTGAGTCAACCTGGAGCCGGTCAGAATCGAACTCCTGGCACTGAGCACCGTTAACCTGCAATGCTGCATTCTAACCACTGCGCCACCATGGCTCTTAATAACCACGTTACTAATTTAACCACTGCAGTGATTTACTTAACAAACGTGGCAAGAAAAAAATCGTAAAATGGGGGGGGGGGGCACAAAACTCACTTAACAAATGTCTCGCTTACCAAGAGAAATGTTGGGCTCCATGGTGGTCATAAGTATTTCTTTATTGTCCAAAATGTAGCAGTAAGAGGTATATTAATAAAGGTAAGTCTTCGAATTATGACCATTTGTTTAATGATGGTTCGAAGTTACAACAGTCTTGGAAAAAGTGACATACAAAACCTTGTCCTCGAAGCCATGATTGTCGCACACATCTCCACAGTTACATGATCACAATTCAGGCACTTGGCAAACAAGCTCTTTTATGACAACTAGAACATAGAATAATGAGGTTGGAAGGGACCTTAGAGGCCTTTTAGTCCAACCCACTGTTCAAGCAAGAAAACCCTACGCATACATACACACACACATACCGTGACCAGCAGTCACATAATTTGTAACCTTCCCAGTAATCTTTTGACAAACAAAGTCAATTGGGGAAGCCAGATTCGTTTAATGACTGTAATTCCCTTAACGACTGCAGTAAAAAATGATTGGAAAACCAGAGCCAGTCATGGGATGTCTCATTTAACACCCACACTGCTTAGCAACTGAAAATCCACTCCCAACTGTAGTTGTAAATCAAGGATTACCTACAGTATATAATTAAAAAAGAATAGACAGGGTGCTCAAAAATGCATATTTTATTGACTGAATTTGCACATTGCACTGAAGTACATGATTCATTTGTTTTTGACTTGCCCTGTTGTGCAAAACCCCATTGGTGCAATTAGTAAAGCATGCTTCACCGCTTAGCATTATGAACCTATCTAGCTATGTGGGATTTATTCAACAAGCTAAGTTAAGTCCAGCAAAACCTAAGGGGCCTTACGAAGGGCAGTCTATGCCGATGTGAGCCCAGTGTGTGTCAGGAGAACCCAACCTTTCTGGTTTATAAACCATAGTTGGGGCTCAGCATTGTGTAAACTCTGCCTACTGAGGCTAATTTAGGAAATCATGGCTTAGCGTACATTATCCCATCCAAAGAAGAGCTGAGATATAATTTTTTTAGCAGCAGGAAATACGATATCACCAGAGATTAGCCAAGACCTGATCTTGACATTCCAGAGAATGACATAAAATCATGGCTTTAAATGATTAAAAACTAGAACGCTAACATCAAATGCCATGATCCAAAAGGCTCCCCTTTACTGAATGTGCTCCACTGGAAGATAACCATTGGTTGCAGATGCTTCCGTTTGGATTCCAGTGCTAAGCTGGAGTGGCCTGGACTATTCATGTCCTAAATGGCCTCTTCCAACTCCATCCATCTAAGATTCATAAGACCGTTTCCCTTCTGGAAACAAAGTTATTCTGTATTCAGGGTACATCTTTGCCCTATTCAGGGTAAATCTTGCTACTACATAAAGGATAAACTAGTGGCTTATTTTAGAAAAAAGCAAGGTAACAGAGACATGCAAACATCTACCTGTTTCAATCAAACAAATGGCAGACACCTGATCTAAAAGGATTTAGGATCAACCCAAAAGACTATTTAGAACAGAGAACAATAGGGTTGCAAGGGACATAAAAGGTCTTCTAGTCCAACCTGCTGACAATGGAAGGAGACCAGAGGTGGTATTCAGCAGGTCCTGACCAGTTCTGGAGAACCAGTAGCGGAAATGTTGAGTAGTTCAGAGAACCAGGAAATATCACCTCTGACTGGCCCCATCTATTCTCTGCCTCCCGAGTCCCAGCTGATTGGCTGGGGCTTCTTTTGTTGCCCTGCACAGGAGAAGGGAGCTGGAAAGCAGGTTAGTGGGGTGGGGAGGGAATGGGGATTTTACAGTATCCTTCCCCTGCCACGCCCACCAAGCCACACCCAGAGAACCGGTAGTAAAAAAAAATCCTGAATCCCACCACTGAAGGAGACCCTACACAATCCTAGAGAAATAACCGTCTTCTTGAAAATCTCCAACCCACAACTTATGGAAGCAAGTCATTCCATGGATTAATTGTTCTCACTGTCAGCAAACTTCTCCTGAGTTCTCAGTTGGATCTCTGTTTAATGAGCTTACATTTCAAATGGAAATTTAACATTTACATTGAGTTTATTCAGGCTTGTCTCATGAGTCAGTCACAGAACATTTCACCTTTGCAAGACATTTACATCTTCGATGACCAATCTGACAGAGCAAGCAATCTTTTGGTCAAGAAGCTTCATATTCTGTAAATGAACTGCAGGGAGGACTTCCTTTCATTTAAGTTAAGAGCGCTTTTAGATCAGGGGTCTCCAGCCTTGGCAACTTTAAGCCTGGCGGACTTCAAAACTCCCACAATTCCCCAGCCAGCTTTGCTGGGAATTCTGGGAGTTGAAGTCCGCCAGGCTTAAAGTTGCTAAGGTTGGAGACCCCTGCTTTAGATGTCCTCTACAGTAAATGTCAAGATGAAATGGCTTCCTGAGGTAACACCCATGGAATGTCATGAGGGACATCGAAATGCAAAATTAATTCCACAGAACTACCCATCGTGAAACTGTTTCGCAAAAATTAATTCCACAGAACTACCCATCGTGAAGCTGTTTCGCAAAAATTAATTCCACAGAACTACCCATCGTGAAACTGTTTCGCAAAAATTAATTCCACAGAACTACCCATCGTGAAACTGTTTCGCAAAACTCCTTCTGGAATAAATGGAAGTCATAAGGGAAACAGGATGTCCATAAAACTTCTGAATCATGCATCTGTCCGAGGAAGCCTCTGTCAAAGGACGTGTTGATGTATTACAACGATGCTGATGAGCAGGAAAAATAAGTCATCACTGACATGTTTGAGTTAAGTATTTTAAGATGGTTTTAACCATCTTAACTCAGGCTATGTTCCATTTGCGATAAGCCACAGCATATAGAAACTCAGAGCGGCCTGATTCAGATGTAAAATTAGGATTCAGTAGTCTACTAGGCCAGAATTCCCCAACATTTCTGGCTTGCAGACCAGCCCGGGGAGCCCATTTAACCAACTTTCTTGCCACAGTTGTTAAGTGAAGCACTGCAGTTGTTAAATTAGTAAATCGGTTGTTCGGTGAATCTGGCTTTCCCCTTTGACTTTGGTTGTCAGAAGGTTGCAAAAGGGGATCATGTGGCCCTGGGACCCTGCAACCGTCAGAAATATTAATCAGTTGCCAAGCGTCTGGATTTTGATCACATGACCATGGGGATGCTGTAATGGTCATAAGTGCGAAAAATGGTCATAAGTCACTTTTTTCAGTGCCATTGTAATTTCGAATGGTCACTAAGTGAACTGTTGTAAATTGAGGACTACCTGTAATCCGGAATCAGTGGGATTTGGTTCTCAATTGAAATGTCTGCCGAATAAAAATCAAACGTAGCCATGCCAAATTTTCAGCACCTATTCCCAAACACTCTATCGGTCCTCAATTTATGACCACAATTGAGCCCAAATTTTTCTGTTAACTGAGTTCTGCCTCACTTTATGACCTTTCTTGCCACCGTTGTTCAGTGAATCACTGCAGTTATTAAGTTAGTGACACAGTTGTTAAGGGAATCCGGCTTCCCCATTGAATTTGCTTGTCAGAACGTCGCAAAATGAGATCACAACCTCGAGACACTGCAATCGTCATGAATATGAACTAGTTGCCAAGCATTTGAATTTTGATCATGTGACCGTGGGAATGCAGCAAAGATGTGAAAAATGGTCATAGGTCACTTTTTTGAGTGCCTGTGATGACCCAGGGTGTAACACAAACGTAACAAAATCCAGAACATAAATAAATGTCCTTTAATGCCTCCAATTTGGCCCCACTGTTCAATAATACTCAACTGGAGATAAAACGTACTCAAAAATAGTCTTCAAAAGAAAGCAATACAGTCCGAATTTAATGAGCAGATAGAGGTGAAATAAAAAAACAAACTACAATGACGAAATTTCCACAATGGAACAAGAGAAGTATATACCAAATTCAAGGAGATAACAAGGCACTGTCTGTTGGAAGGAGGCCAACCAATATAACTTCAGACCAAAATAAAACACGCTTTGTTTCCAGCGTTTGCCAGTACGCAGGTCCAAACTCTTATTCAGTTGTCACAGCTGCAGCCCATGAAGAGGATCAAAGCCCTCTCCTCCTGAGTAGACCACGTCTCTCCCTTATCCTCTCCTCCCTACGTGCCCTAGGATGGATAGGGGATGGGCCTGGGTCCTCCTCTGACTGCTCAGCCGGCCTCTGCCCTTCCCCAGCCTCCTCCACAACCTCCGGAGCCACACTTCCACTCCGTCGGTTGGTCCTCCTCTCCCTCAGAGTCAGTCTCCACCAGGAGCATGACAGTGCCGTTGTAATTTTGAACAGTTACTATACAAATGGCTGTAAGTTGAGGATTATCTGTATAGACATTTAGCTTCATTTCAGAACTAATCCGAGTGGCAGAAGCTCCCCAGATTCTCCCTTCAGTCAAATATAAGACACTCCCTAAATATAGTAGGCATTTTGTGAAAAGACACTGTTCACTTTAAAAACTTAAAAACACTGAACTGTTTCTTCTCTTTGTCTTAATTGCATGTTCGAATTTAAATTTTAAGGAATCTGGGGCATGACTTTGGGGATGAACTAAAAAAAGGGGCACACAGCAGGTGGAAGAAAAAATAATAATAATAATCCAAAATCCTGAAATCAGAGGGGAAAAAAACTAAAGATTTTACAGCTGCTAGCAAGCTTAACGCTGGTGCTATTTTAAGTGCCTTATCTCCAAGTTGAGGAACAAAGAGAAGATAACAGTATCTTGACTTCCTCATTCTACAGCTTACATCAGTTTGTGAGTGACAATAAACCATGATTTTATGGTGAGTGCTTTTTTAAAAATGAGCTATTATAGGCAAATGCAAATAAATAAATTTGCACTTGCCTATTATAGTTCATTTATAGTTCCTCTCTGTTCAAGCATAGCAAAACAGAGTTATGATTCTGCTTATCTAATAGAAGTATAGAAGCACAGCAATAGGGGTTCAAGAAGTAAAAAATGGATATGGTGATGCATAGGAAGCATCTGTTGGGTGTATCTTAAACAATGCCTCTAAACCAGGGATGGGCAAACTTTTTGGCTCGGGGGCCGCATTGACTTTTAAATTTGACAGACGGGCCGGGTCAGCACAAGATTTTTTGGGAATCGCCCCCACCCTTCCCTCCCCCTCTTCTCCTCCTTCCCCTCCCCTCGGAGGCCCCTGAGTCAGGAGTTGCTACCGCCGGCGCGGCTCCGCGCAGCTCCAGTCCCGCGTTGCCTCGGGAAGGGAAAGGCAAAAAGGAAGAGCCGTGGCGGTGCTTTGCAATGGGAGCAGCGGCACCGGAGGCTCAGGCTCAGCGGCTCCTGGTTTTGCCTTTTCCTTCCCAAGGCAACGCTGGGACTGGAGCCGCCATGAGCTGCACCGGCGGTAGCAACTCCTGACAGCCCCAGCCAGACACCTGAGCGGAGCCCGGGCGAAACTGCCTGTTGCTGCTGCCGGAGCACCGCCGGTCGCCTCCTCCAAGCAGCCTGCCTGCCCGCCAGGCTTCCCTCTGCTGCGCGGCTCGGGCCAGGCGCGAGCGCCCGCGAGTTAAAACGAAGCCGAAAGTTGCTGGGAAGTTGCTCGGGTGCTGGGAGCAGGCTTTTAAAGTGCCGCCCGAGCAGGACCGCCGAGCCGGGAAACGGGGCACCAAGGCAGGGCAAGGCTCCACCAGCAGCGGCCTAGCTTTAGGTGGCTCCAAGCAGCCCGCCCGCCCGCCAGGTGGAACCCTTCCCGCTCCTCGGCGGGAAGATGCTCCAGCCTGCAAGCTTTGCCTTTGCAAAGTTTAAGCCTGGAAGCCCGGAAAAAAGGGGATCAGCGGGGACTCACCTTCGGAGAGGTCGCACTCGAAGGTGATTTCGAACTCCCAGCCGAGGCCTTTGCAAATTTCTTTTCTTTCCTACCCCTAGATCGCTCCGCACTGTTTTGCAGCTTTGGGGGCCACGCGGCACAGGGCAATACGCCACACCCAGCGATTTTTTTTCAGGGCGGGCCGGATTGGACAGACCAATGGCATCGATTTTTTTCAGGGGCGGGCCGCATTGGACAGACCAACGGGCCGGATGTGGCCCGCGGGCCGTAGTTTGCCCACCCCTGCTCTAAACCCAAGAAGCAGCTGTGCCAGCCCAGAAAAAGATGAAACTGTGTAACAGATAACAGATAATCAGAGTTGGAAGGGACCTTGTAGGTCATCTAGTCCAACCCCCTGCCCAAGCGGAAGACCCTACACCATTTTTGACAAATGGCAGTCCAATCTCTTCTTGAAAGTCTCAAATGATGGTGCTCCCACAACTTCCGAGGGCAACTTCTGTTCCATGGGTTGATAGTTTTCACTGTCAGAAAATTTCTCCTTATTTCCAGGTTGAATTTCTCCTTGTTCAGTTTCCATCCATTATTCCTTGTCTGGCCTACAGGTGCTTTGGAAAATAGCTTGACCCCCACCTCTCTGTGGCAGCCCCTCAAATATTGGAAGATTGCTATCATGTCTGCCCTGATCCTTCTCTTCACTAGTCTAGCCATGCCCAGTTCCTGTAACTGTTCTTCGTATGTTTTTAGTCTCCAGTCCCCTACTCATCCTGGTTGCTTCTGAAAATCTTTTCAGCAAGTATGATGTGTGTGCCTTACACACATATACACAGTCACATTTTCTCCTTTGACCATGGATCTTTGCTCAGCCCAAGAACACACCAACCCCAAACCTAACAAGCCCATGATAGCTCAGAACAGCAATAGCAGTAGCACTTAAGACTTATAAACCGCTTCATAGTGTTTTATAGGACTCTCTGTTTACAGTCAGCATATTGTCCCCAACAATCAATGATATGTGAACCAGCACAGGTAGTCCTCGACTTACAACAGGGTTGCAGTGTCCCAGGGTCATGTGATCACCTTTTGCAATCTTTTGATGAGCAAAATCAATGGGGAAGCCAGATTAACAGTGGTGGTACTAACTTACCAACCACAGTGATTCAGTTAACAACTATGGCAAGAAAGGTCATAAAATGGGACTAAATCAATGTCTCACTTAAGGCAACAGGGCTTAAGTGAGTTGGGCTCAATTGTAGTTGTAACTCGAGGAGTAGCTGTTAACACCTCATGCAATTCTAGATACAGCCAGATGCTTCACAAAGTTAGTGAGATCCAATTGCTATCAAATCATCCTGAAACAAGCAAAAAATTATGCTTGTTGCTTCGTACGTGTTACGGACTTTTCATTTCTCATTTTACACTGGTTCCCCCTTATTTTCATATTTGCCACCAAAAGCAAACCTACAAGTATACTAATTACTCTGCTTTTTTTTTTTTTAGCAAAGAGCACACCCGAACCAAGTAACTCTTTCCAGTAAAACCAGAGTTTTTTATTGTATTTCTCGACAGCTTTGCTTCTCTTAGTCCTCTTTTCTCATAGCCATGTGTGTTCTTTTTCCTCTGTAGTACAAGTTTACAAAAAGGAGAGCCAATTTGGTGGTGTGGTTAAAGAATTGGCTAGAAACCAGGAGACTGTGAGTTCTAGCCCTGCCTTAGGCACAAAGCCAGTCAGTCGGTGACTTCAGGTCAATTACTCCGTTGTAGTTCCAAGAAGAAGGCAAGGATAAACCAATTCCAAAAATGTTGCCAAGAATTACATGGTTCTGGAAACTAACTTGAAAGGGGAAAAAAATAGGTATAGAAAGAAACATACAATCTTCTTGTCCCAGAGGTGCTTTTTCCAAAAGGCAACTGGACTTTCTTGGTTTTGTTTCTTTGAAAACATTTCACTTCTTATCCAAGAAGCTTCTTCAGTTCTGAAGAACAGTTCTGAAGAAGCTTCTTGGATGAGAAGCGAAATATTTTCAAAGGAAAAAAATGTCCAGTTGCCTTTTGGAAAAAGCACCTTTGGGACAACCATGTCCAGGATGTTTGAGAATCTTCATAGACATGCAATCTTCTTGGTCCTCTTCCATTTCCAAGCTTCCCCAAATGAGCTAAAGAGACCTCTTCTTCTCTACAATAATCCTGCGAGGTTGAGCTAAAGGTCTAGTCCAAAGTTTCCAAGATTGATGATGTACTAGAAACATGGTAGAGTATCTTAACTATTATAATACATTAGCTTTCAATGTTCTTTCCCTTCCTCTAAAATAACTGCCAATCCATAACTACTTTTCATATGCAAATCTTTATTAGTAGAAACAATTGGCTTCACACACCAATTAAAATTGCTCCATTAGCATTCCCGGACACTAGTTAGTTCTAAATAGTTACACTTTTCCAGACAGAATTAACAGTTTTTCCAACTTTAAAAAATCTTTTAAGAGTAATTCAACAGTAGCTTCTCTTCGCTAGAGGCTGGTAAGTCATATGTCTGGGAGTTTTCCATTCTGATTCCTGAACTGAGCAGAATCTGCATTTGCTATCCTGCATGGCTCCATCCAACTCTTTGGTTCTTTGATTTTTTGGCAAGGGAAAATAAATTCCAAGGAGCAAGTAATATTCCAGATTTTGCTAACCGATTTCTTTTCCTTTCCTTTTTTGGTGCTAATGCTTTTGAATCCTCACAAAAACAGGACATAAGACGGATCTGCCTATTATTCACTAGTTGCATAATTCATTCCTCTCTTAATTTTCAGTTCCCGTTGGCCAGCTGGGAAAAAGATCAGTTTTACTAACAATTAAGATACAAAAAGCTTCTTGTAAGGCAGTAAGTGCATCAGACAAGGATTAAAACCACTCAGTATGCCTTGAAGCATTATCACTGTGGGATTTTTGGTACCCTCTGAGCTATTTTTCTTGCAGATGTTTCATCACTCAACTAGGTAACATCATCCGTGCACTGATGATATTGCCTAGCTGGGTAATGAAATGTCTGCAAAAAACCGATCAGGCTGAGAGTACCATCTACCCCTCAGTTCAACCCTGAGGTACAAATATTTTCTTCTATTAGCTTTATTGCACTTTCCCTTTAACTTAGACTGTAAATTTAATTACCTTTAATGTTAAACCCAACCAGCCAGCATTGCTCAAATGTAAAATCTTGTAAGTTCCCCTTTCTGGGGTTTTTGCCTGCTCAGCTTTTGAAAAATGCTTTCATATGTTAAATGCAATGTAGTTAATAAACTACAACAACTGAATGAGTGTCTTAGACAATGACAACGAATGTCTTAGCATGTAACTCTGCTTTCTTCAGCAAGCCATGGTTAAACAATCCATGCTTAGAAAATCGGTTAAACCCTGCTAATGCAACAGATTAAAGAAAATTAACAGGGCCTTCTTAAGAGGAAGCCTGATAATCAAAAATTAAAAATGTTCAAACACTGATACATGATATGAATGATCAATTTTGTGGCTATATTCAGTCCCCAAATATCTGCTTTGTTGCATCTGGAGCATGCTACCAGAATGCAATAGCGAATAAAATTTATTTATTAAATCTATATGCTGCCCATCTCACTATCAAGCAACTTAGGGCAGCTTACAACATCATAAAACGACGATATAAAACAGAATGTTCAATCAATCAATCAATCAGAATAGAGCTGGAAGGCACCTTCTCGCTCAAGCAGGAGACCCAATACCTATACATTAAATCTACTGTATATATTAAAAAATATTAAAAGGCCCTCTACGTTAAAAATATTAAAAACAATTAACATTAAAAATCAAAAGAAAACTGGGCAAATCCATTCATAGTAGCCTTATTCTGCTACCACCTCTCCCGTTTTCCCTAAAACAAGGGCCCAAAATGAATGCTTCGATTTTTGTGGTATTTAAGGAGCCTACTTCATTGTTTAACGTGTCTCTTCCTTACTGCTCCAAAATTAACCTTGCACAGCCAATAATTCCACCGCTTTGCTTGAAAATGAATGCCCGCAAACAGTCTACAACTCTTGAAGACCCATTTTTTTAAAAAAAGCAAGGTATGTCCTGCTACCACATGGGACTGCCCAGGCCAATATACAGAAGAACAGCTTACCTAAGTTGAGACTGGAGTTTTCCCGCTTTATTTATGAAATCTTCCCAAATTGGATAACTTCCCTGGAAGAGAAAAAGCACAAAACTTTGATCAATGCAAATCTTTCCCCATGTCTAAAAATATTAAAGAAACTTACAAAAAAGAAAAATTCACAGTGGCAATAAACAAACACACAGGTAATGCTGATCAATGTTCTTCCTTAAAGACTCAGGATGGAGGAAAAATTCATCTTATAATAATGCCCAGTTCCTGTAACCAATAATTTATTCTAATCAAATCCGTAAACTAACCTTGATTGCATGTAGACAAAAATGGAGGCTACTTTGGAATAACCGTTACTCTTAACTTTACAAAGGAGTTGGGGAAAACAAACAACCTGTTCACACAATCAGCCCACAACCAACTGAAGATTGTTAAAATTCATTTCAACCAGGATAGAACCTGGTTATACAGAATTTTAAATCCATCATCAGCCATAATGGAAAGACATTCAATTCTCAAACATATAGATACAGATTATTCTCAACTTATGACTGGTTTGCTTTGCAATCTCGAAAAACCTCACCCCATTCCTAAGAGGTCTGTAAGGGGCGCGCATAAGTGCACCATTGTGCCTCCCGTCCCTGTCCTATTGTCCCCGTTTATTTGTACCTATTTCCTGTATTCTTACTCATGTTTATACTTATATCTATTATCTTGTAAGTGATTGATAAATCAAATCAAATCAAATAAATAAAATAAATAAAAACTACTTACAACCCAGACTCGAAATTTCATGAGGGCCCTCCCCCTGCAGTCACATGACTCAATTTAGGTATTTGGCAACTTGAGTACATTTACGACTATTTGCAGCAGTCCTGCAGTCACATGATTTATGATATGTTTAGGGGAAGCCAATAGTTACTACCAGTTTCTGGCAAAAAAAAACACCTTACCCATAGAAAACAATGGGTTCACCTAATGATTGCTGTGTTCACTTCACAACCGGCCCTCAAAAGGCCACAACATTGGGTACTGTCATGTGGTGACTTGCTTTACGACTATCACAACTTATGAGCAAAACTGTGGGGTTTATTTACGGTCAAAAGTCGATGAATCCCACACATTTTTACTAATGGCATTTTTAAAATTTGTTTAAACTGACCCAAAGAGCAACCTAGGAATAAGGATATAGTATATATATCAGTGATTTCTAAACTCTTTGATTCAATTACCCCATTTTCCCGGTCTCAAATAATTTTATTCCAGTATACCCACAAAAAAACAGACTTTGTTGGTTTACACAAGTGTCTCAACAGCAGCAGCAGTCCCAAACGGGATGCTGAACTAACAATGACAAATTGTTTCCAGTTGAAGAACCACTGGCCTGCATACATACACGTTTACTTTCTAGTACACAGGGATATGAAATTTGCAGAAATTATAAAAACCGTGTGAGGGGAAAAATATCACACCAGGAGCAGGGGATGCAGAGTGAAAATTTTGGAAAAAGTGCAACACTTTCTTTTATTTGGTGAATTATTATTTTTTTATTTTTACAACAAAGACAAACAAGTAAAACCATCTTTCAATTCAACAATGTGTCCGTTGGGTATATATATCCTGTGCGCATAATAATATCATACATTTCTTATTTGTTTACATACAGTATATAACCATTCTAATCAATATTTTATCTCACATTAATCAGCTACTATGTTATGTTAAAAAGTGCAACATTTTCTACCGAGCTTCATTTGATTGCACTGACAACATGAAAAACATTATTTAAAACAAGGTTCGGGAAGAGCACCTGCCTCAAAAGTCTGATTAGTCCTCAGATATTGTCTTGTAGGCTGGGTGACATCATTGAGTAGTAGCAAAACTCTGCCTTTTTGCAGAGAGAATTTATTCCAGAGTGCAAGGAGCAGCCTGAAGTAACTCCTTTGTAAGTATGACGACTTGAAGGCCTTCCTAAGACTTCCTCCATCTGGGTAAGTCTTCCCCTGAAGCTCCAGATCTCTGATGACAGAGGAAAAGATTCCAGGAAAGAGACAAATCCATGCCAACTAATTATAGAGGTCTGGTTCAAGACTTACGTTTGTTTATACGTTAACCAAACTTGTTATATGTTAACCAACATATAAAATAAAATTATTTGGTGTATTTGAGACATAAAGAATAACAGTTTGGTTTAGTATTAACACGATGGGCCTAGGAACCAAAATATTGAGTTCTTTAGGCATAAAAACTGGCTGGATTACTTTGGGCTAATTACACCAGGAGGATGTGTGAGTTCTAGTCCCACTTTAGGCATGAAAACCCTGGAAGACTTTGACCAATCACCAGGAGAGGGTGAGTTCTAGTCCCATCTTAGGCATGAAAGCTGGCTAAGTGACTTTGACCAATCACCAGGAGAGAGTTCTAATCCTGCCCTAAGCAAGAAAGCCAGCTGAGTGACTTTGGGCCAATCACCAGGAGAAAGTGGCTTCTAGTTTTTAGGCATGAAAGCCGGCTGGGTGTCTTTGGGCCAATCATTTTCTTTCGGCCCAACCCACTTCACAGGTGTGGAAAATAGGTGGAAGGAATATTACGCACGTTCTCCATCCTGAGCTATTTGTAAACAATAATAAAGGCAAGATAAAAATCAAATAAATAAAATGACGCATCCTTCTAAGTATGAACTGCAATTCTCTTCTTCCCCACGTCCAAATTTTGAACCACAAAGTCTGGAGGGAATGCAATGAGGCAAGTCAATTCCTAACTCCACTCCCAGCCTCCTTAATCCCCTTTCCCCTTAAACTCAGCCCAAACTCTGATTTGGTTTTGACAGGAAGGCTGCCATTGCTCTGGGGCAATTCAACAACTCCAGAATCATCCCACTTTCCCCAGGAGACACCACAAAAGACCCATGAGATAAAGACACCATTCTGTCAAGAATCAGTCACTTCTCGGTAATCATGAAACCAGATCGGAGCAGCTCTAGGCTGAGCAAAAGATCTGTCAACTGTTGATGATTTTGAAGTACCAAGAAGTAGGTAAGACTCCCACTCTGGCCTCAGCCTCACCTGTTACAGCACAAGCTCCAAACAAAACAGCAATTCATTCAGGCATTCTCAGATTTCTTGTCTCTCTGGTTCATTTTCGCCAAGCTTCAAAACCATCCACTTCACTTGTCAGGGATTTTTTTCCCGACAAGTGTTTTGTTTCTTAACACAACATGTAGTGTTTGCCTATGTTTTCGTTGTATGAGATTTCATAACATTTAGCCTAATCCTTTACCGAATTATTTATTTAGTCCTCAGATAACTATAACAGGCCTTTCTTCTAGACCAGGGGTCTTCAAACTTTAAGACTTGTGGACTTCAACTCCCAGAATTCCTCCTCCAATCATGTTAGCTCAGGAATTCTGGGAGTTGAAGTCCACAAGCCTTAAACTTGCCAAGTTTGAAGACTAGTGGTGGTATTCTACCAGTTCGGCCCGGTTCTGTCAAGCCGGTAGCACCGATGAGCAGTGGAGACGGAACCAGTTCTCTCCGCCACTCTGCTGTTGGGCCCACCTGCCTGCCTGGTCTACCATACTCACCTCTATTCCCTGCTTTTGAAGCACAGCTGCTTTGCGCGGCACAGCAGAGTGCAGTGCGGTAGCTGCTGACGCAACTGAGAGTGCAGGCTTGCAGGAGGTGGGTTGGAATGCCTCTGTGCCTGCACAAAGCGTGCGTTTGGTGTGCGCGCACATGCAAAGTGTGTCCACGCACGCAAAATGCACCCACTGAACCGGTGGTAGACAATTTTGAAACACACCACTGTTGAAGACCCTTGTTCCAGACAATCATGGCCTAACATAGACTTCTCCAACCTTGCTTCATATCACCAACTCATCAAGTTGAGCTGAATGGTTGATCAAGATCACCCATTGAGTTTCATGATGGGAGGTAAACTAAGACCTTAACTAGGCCTGCCGTAGTTCAAGAGCTTAACCAATGTACCATATGTACAGCAACATCAGGGTCACATTAACGGCACCAATGGCATCCTTATGTGCTCTGCGGCTCATAAACTGGGCAGCTGTGTGGCCCACTTGATAAAGAAGGGGATTTGTAGATATCGATGTAGGTGTACAGATTTTTTTTTTCAAGGCGAAAAGATAAAACCTTGATTCTTTCATCCTGAGAAATCTATTGAACATCATCCCATTCATTTAACAACAACATCCAGTACTTTAGGGGTTGTCACAGAGAAGAAGGGATTGACTTACTCTCCAAGGCCCCAGAGGGCAGGACAAAAAGTAATGGGTGGAAGCTTGTTAAAGAGAGATCCAACTTAGAACTAAGGAGAAATTTATCTGACAGTGACAATAATTAATCAATGGGACAGCTTATCTCCCAGAGGTGTGGGTGCTTCCTCACTGGAGGTTTTTAAAAATAAACTGGACAACCTTTTGAGCAGGATGGTGTAAGGCTCCTGCCTTGAGCAAAGGGTTGGACTAGAAGACCTCCAAAGTCCCTTCTAGCCTTATGATTCTATGTTCTATCCTCTTCACTTAACAAGTGCCAACTGGCTGCGATAACTCTTCCAATCTATCAAACAGAAGATGAATCTCTTATTATTTGTTATACTTCAATGCAATTTTCTGCCTCTCTTCATGGTTAATATATATTTTCATTATGTTCACTAGGGAGAGAAAATCCAGGAGGGAATAACACATGCAACCTAATACAGCAATTATTCTCCCTCAAACCAAAATAAGATGATACAAATGTCAGGTGATTCAAAACTCTAATTCCAGGCAACCTCGAACAGATTAACAAATGAAAAGGGCAACGGTATAGGTATAGCCCCAAAACACGGGCACAGATTTTTCACCACTACCCTGTATTTTGAGAAAGGGCCACTCAAATCGTCTTCCTCTGGCACAAGAAGACACATGTCTAAAACCAAAGGAACATTGTCATTTGTCATTAAGAAAACAAGCATATCCAAATAGGCTAAATGATAACTTTCTGGAGAACAACAAGTGGAAAATGGTTGCATTCTAGCATAATCCTAATGTCAAGGACTGCTATCATTGTGTTTTAAGTACCAAGATTTAAAAACTCACCATCCCTTGAAAGAAAGCTCTTATTTTAGCTAGTTTACTGTTCATGTGTGTAGATTGTTGCTTTTTTCCCATTTTCAGTTTTCTAAACCTATCAGCTATGTTGTTACACACCTCATCACAATCTTTTACTCCAAATATATTGCCCTACAATACTTTACGTATTTTCTGTCCCTCAGTACTAAATTAAAAAATTAAAAAATTCATATTACCCATAAGCTACTAAGCAACCGAAGAGGTTAAAAGGGGGATGAATCCATCCAGCATAATGATTGAAGAGATCATTAATTCAGGTTAATTGCTATAATTCAATTAGTCTTGAATTTACACAACCTTGATTAAATTAAATCAATTGTACTTAGCTGATTTACAATTGGGTGGTTCAGCTATATCTCCTGAGATACAGTTGCCCTAAATGTATTTTTCTGCCTTGTTTGTCCTAACTGTGGAATAAAAGAGATTTAGAGGAAAACTTTTATGACTGAAGACAACAACATGATCACTAATCTCATGTCTGGCCTTTTCTGACCCAAAATTTCTCGCACTTTCTTTCATGAGCACAGAAGAAAATTGCTTAGCTATCTGAGAGTAGCATGAATGCACAAAATTAGAAAAATAAATGCTTCTCACAGCTGAATTATACATACATCACTAAAATGTGGCTTTTATTTAGAGATGCTATAGGGTCCTTGAAGGTGAGCTTTCAGCTTGCTTGTTTTCTTGCAGACATTTCATTACCCAAACTAAGTAACACCATCAGTACTACTACCGTTTCCCTGAAAATACAACCTACCGCGAATGTAAATTCTAGCTTGATTTTTACATGTGCGCCCAATATAAGCCCTACCCCCAAAATAAGCCCTAATTAAGACCCCACCCACTACAGAGTGCATGGGTAAAAATTAAGCTAGGGTGGGGGATGGGGGAGGTAGAGCTGCCCTACTACTTACCTTTGGACAGTTGTAGCCAGGCCTTGCACACCCCAACACCTGCCTTGCCGGCCCATTTCTTCTGCAACCGGCAAGGCTTTCCTGAAGATCGATCCAGAACTCTGTTATCGGCTGCAGAGGCCTTCAGGGAAGCCTTGCCGGCCGCAGAAGAAATAGTTTCTGAAGACCTCTGACAGCAAAAAGAAGGCTGGAGGTGATGCACGCAAGTGGTTAGTCAGTGGATGACATCCCCCCTCAAAATAAGACCTGGTGCCTTTTTTGGCGGCAAAAAAAATATAAGACAGGGTCTTATTTTCGGGAAAACCTGGTACCATAGTAAGGAGTGCAGTTTGTTGTTAGTTTACAGGTATTGCAGTGGCTTGCCCTGTCCATGTTAGGGAGGGTAGTCTTAAGAGATTCTTTGGTAGATCAGTTCACTGTTGGTCTTTGGCAGTTTCTTGATTGGGGTATTGTTTACTTGATTGTTGGTCTGATGTTAACCTTGGAATTAATCTATGCCAGCAGTCCCCAATCTTTGGGGCTTGGCGGCCTGGCTGGGGGGAAAGGGGAATTCAGCCGCCCAAATGGCGGGCTGGCACACGCACCTGTGCCCATACAGCCCTTGCGCGAGAGGTGAGCTGGCCTGCACGCAGCTCGACTTGAGCGATGGGCTGACGCGCGCATGTGAGTGTCCACCAGCCCGCCGCTCAAGCAAGTAGAGTTGCGTGCATGGGCGCATGCTACAGCCAGCCACTCGCGCAGCCCAATTCTGAATAGGCTGTGGTAGTGGGTCGCAGCCCAGGGGTTCGGGATCCCTGATCTATGTTGATCTGGAATGATGAAACATTTGCAGGAAAACAAGCAAGCTCAGAGAGCACCAAGGATTCCTCCTGTCAACCCTGAGCTACAAATATTCTCCTTTATTAGAAGTGCTAAGGAAAGAGTCCTCTTTTTACACTTTTGCCAGCTATTCTTAGTGGGACATTAGAATTGCATACATTGGTAATAATATTTTGGGAATTGCAGCTGTAGAAATAATTATCTTAAACAGGTATCTGCTCTAGGTGGGGTAGAAATCACATATCAAGACAGCATCTCAGGACAAATCTGCCCATGTAATTCACTGAGCAGGGAGCGGGTGCCTTTATACCTTCCAATTTTGGCAAGGTCCTAAGACGAGAAAATTACAGTCCCTTAACACATGATTATTTGCGATTCTTCCCTACTCCTCCAATGTTATTCCAGGTAGTCCTTGACTTATAGCCATAATGTGGGCTGCCCATTACGGTCGTATGTTATGTTGGTTGCAAATGTGGCCACCCACAAAGCAACCCAATTTTATGACTTTTTGCAGTGGTTGTTAAGCAAACCCACAGAGTCATTAAGCAAATCCATTGTTTACTATGGGACATTTTTGCTGAAAACTACGAATAAATGCCACTTTAGGGCAAAAACCTCATAAATTACAATCATGCGACCCTAGGATGCTACAGTCATAAAGATGGTCATATAATGGGGGGGCAGTTGTCAGAACTTCAGAATTAGGTTGTAAGTATCTTTATGGGGTATCCATCATAACTTCAGACATTCACTAAGCAACCAGTCACATGTCAAGGACACACCCTGTACAGGTAGTCCTCAACTTACAACAGTTCATTTAGTGACTGTTCAAAGTTACGAGACTGAAAACAAGTGACTTCTGACTTTTCCCTCCCCCCCCCCATACTTATGAACATTGCACCATCTCCATGGTCACATGATCAAAATTTGGCCGCTTGGCATGTATTTATGACGGATGCAGTGTCCTGGAACCATGTGATCATCTTTTGTGATAATCTGATAAGCAAAGTCAATGAGGAAGGAAGATTCACTTAACAACCCTGTTACTAACTTAACAACTGCAGTGATTCACTTAACAACTGAACCCAGAAAGGTCGTAAAATGGGGAAAATCACTTAACAAATGACTCAGCAACAGAAATGTTGGGCTGCACTGCAGTCACAAGTCAAGGACTACCTGTGGTGGGATTCAAAACTTTTTATTACCAGTTCTGTGGGCGTGGCTTGGTGGCCGTGGCCAGTTAGGCATGGAGCAGGCCCTCCCCCCATTTTTTGGGTCTTCTGGGCCTCAGGCAAGCCTCCTTTTGCTCCCAGGAAGCTTCCCTGGGGCTCAGGAAGGAGAAAAAAAATGGAGCCTGGAGGGGGTGTGCAGCACACCCCCATGCTTCATTTTGGGACCTTCTGTGCCTCCTGGGTGAAGCAGTAAGACAGCGAGGGGAATCCCGGTACAGCTGATCGTAGTAGGAACAGCTGATTATCGGGAGGGGGGGTTAAAACCATACCTTAAGGAGTCACTAGGCGGGTGAGCGTCAGGCAGGTGGGGTGAGCGAGCGACCTGCGACAGGGTCAGGGGTGTGGCCAGCCAGAAGTTACTACCGGTTCAGTGATGCATGCCAAATCCTTGCTACCAGTTCGCCCAAACCAGTGCGAACTGGCTGAATACCACCACTGCTTTAAGTCCCTAGACCAGTGTTCCTCAAACTCAGCTTTAAAATGTGGACTTCAACTCCCCAGCCAGTATGAAATCAGCCAAACACTTTGTTGTTCAAATGCTGTCAAATCTACCATACAGGATGATCTGAGCATTTGTAGACCTGCTAACCTAAACGGAACATCTCAAAATGCTGCATGAAAGAACTTTGCCCATACGGATACGTCAACTCGTGCATTGCTCGCCGATTAAGAAATGGGTTTACTAAGCCAAAGTAACATTTGTTACATAAATATTTCGTTCAATCAATGAGGGAAAAGGCCACTTGCAAAACAGAAAGCAAAGAGCAAATTCCATCCTGGAAAAGATTTGCAGCTCTTGCTGTTCTTCTACACACCAGCGGCTCCCAACTGTTGCGGCTTGGCTGGGGAGGGGGAGGCGCATGGAGCCCTTGTGCAAGTGGCGGGCCAGCGGCATGTAGATAGCTTGATTTTCGCAAGTGGCAGGCACACCCACCCAAGTGCCGCTGGACTGCGCAAGTTGAGCTGCATTTGCACACACGCTTCAGCCAGCCACTTGCACGATCTAATTGATGACAAATGCTGCAGTTGCTAAGTGGAATATCACAGGACCATGACCAGCTTACAACCTCACTTTTCTTCTAGTTGCTCAACGAAACATCCCATGACTGTAACTCATAGGGTTGATGTTAGGAGAAACTAGGAAAAAGAAACACCAGGTATGCTCAAGCTGAGCTCCTGAATGAAGGGCAAAATATCAAATTAATAAATACATCTGGCCTTCTTCCTTGATAAGGCAAATTACTTTCCTTAACAGACGTCATGCTGACATAATCCAGCTGTGATGAAGAGATGCCAAAATTCTCAGCATTACTGCCATAGCTGATATTATTGCTATATCAGCTATAATTTTAAGCCACTAAACTTGGTCATCCTTCTGCTATAAAAAAGAAGCAGAGCGAAAAAACTCTGAACTTCTCATGCCATGGTAGAGAAGTTGTTTTAGAGCGCTCGAGAGCCAGAACTCAACACCTCTTGGCAACATTTAAAAATGTTATGTCTGACCCAGCATCCTTATCATGCCTTAATTTCTCTATTGCGTTCAACTACACAAACATATCAAAGGTCTAAAGGCTAATATATTCCCACAGCAATTGACGGAATTCCTTGCAAAAAAACTCATTCTGTAAAACTCTTTTGTTGTCCAAAGTTGGGACTCGACAGCAAAGAAAATTCTCTAAGAACATTTGGGCTTGGACAACCTAGAACTACACCACCTTACAGTTGGACGTAAAGCATAGTACACAAAATTATCTGCTACAATGTCCTACTGGTCAATGACAGCTTCAACTGCAACAATACAAGAGCACACAACAGATACAATGTAAACCGCTCCAAACCTGATTGCAGAAAGTACGACTTCAGCAACAGAGTGGTCAAGGGCTGGAATGCACGACCTGACTCTGTTACATCCTCAAACCCTCAAAACTTTAACCTTGAACTATCCACTATTGACCTCACCCCATTCCTAAGAGGTCAGCTGAGCTGAGGTCTCTGAGAACGAGGACCTGCGTGTGATGCAGGGATGGGGCCAGGACTATCAGGGAGTGGGGTGCTGCCTTTGGAGCTTGTAGAGTCTGGCAGCAGTGATGAAGAGGTCCCTGAGGAGCCTGTGTCCAGTGCGCATGCACACAGGGCTGCTCAAACGCAAGAGCAGCTGCAGCAGCAGGGGCAACTAGAGAGTAAGGCTGCAAGGTGATGGCCCCTCCCAGCCCTCAGGGGTTGGGTTATTTGCAGGAAGGTTATTTAGGTTATTTGCTTGGAGTTCTTTCAACTCCAAGTCCTGTCTATTCTGGTTTGTTTTTGGAGACTTTTGGTTTTGGATATTTCTCTGCAATTAATCTTGTGTTCTTGGCAGCCTTTCGTAACCTTGAAAGGGCTTGCTCTTATCTGGGACAATTAGTTTTAATGACTCCTTGCTGTGAATGAACAGAATTCACAGAGGCACATTAAAAAGGTTTGCTTTTCTATATACTTTGTGTTTATTTGATTTGAACTGAGGCTTGGGTCAGAACAGAAACTGGATTCACTGAACAGCTGTGTGAATCACTTAACAAGTGCAGTAATTCGCTTAACAACTGTAGCACAAAAGGTCATAAAATCTGGCATGGTTCACTTAACAACCGCCTTACTTGGCAATGGAAATTCTTGTCCTAATTATGGTCATAATGAAAGCTATTGCAGTGGCCTGAGCTGCCAACGATGACCATGGAATAGCACCTGAGTTGAACCCAAATTTCTAGAACAACTAGTGGGCAACTATTGGCAACTTTACAAGAATTCCCAGAATTCCTCAGACAGCATCCCTAGCAGGATTCCCAGGAATTCTGGGAGTTGAAATCCACAGGTCGTAAAATCGCCGTAGTAGCCCACTCCTGTTCTAGAACATGATGCAAAGGAAGAGAAGATTTTGCTCTGGAAGTCGTCTCCCCTTCTTTAGGGACTATGCCTCCTCCATCCAGAGCAACTGCCCGAACATCTAAAAATAGCTAACCGTTTACTCAGCAATGCCATTGGTTTAAAGAAACCCTGATGTGTGACAGCTGTTCAGTTGACTGTTTCCAAAATCAACACGCAAGATCAGAGGAGAGAAATCAGAAGGGTGTTGTTTTTTCCTCCCCTCCTCCCCACTTTCCAAGCCTGAAAAGAAACATACTGCAGTGTTTATAATGGCGAGGAAATGCAGAACAAGGAAGACCAGTTGGTTGCACATAATTACAAACAAACAAGTGAACAATCAGCTGTATTTTGAATCAGTACAATGTGTTGGCAGAAAAAAAGAAGAAAGAAAATCTCCAGGAGGAGGGAAGAACTGCAGAATAAAGACAGATCAGTATAAAGTGACACATTCAAGTGTGAATTGTTAAAATATAGCTCTGTGTGTGTATGTTTTAGTAAAAATTAAATGGTATATGTGCTGAGCCCTACTCACAACACATCCACTATTATAAGTGTCATCGTTATACCAACATGATGAAAGGTGTGTGAAAAATCACAAGTCGCAGATTCGAATTACAACTATAGGTAGTCCTTGACTTACAACTCTAATTGAGCCCAGAACTGCGGTCATAACTTGTGCCAGCCCTTGTCATCGAGGGACAGGCCCGATTTTACAACATTATTTTTTGCAGCAATCATTTAGTAATGGCAGCGGTCGTAAAACAAATGCGGTGGTCACCATGCAAATGCCAGAGTCGTTAAGCGAACCCATTGTTCACTTAAGGGACATTTTCTGCCAGAAATTGGAAGTAAATGATGGTTTGTGGCAAAAAAAAAAAACAACCTATAAATCTTGGTTGGTGATTATGGGATGCTGCAAACAGCGGTAAATGCAGGTTGACTGCCAAGCACCAAGAATGAGTTTTGGTGACTGCAAGGGGGGGCAGCCATTGGAACTTCAAATCCTGATTGTTAACCATCTTTTGGGCATCCGTTGAATGGTCGCTAAGTGACCAGTTGTAAATCAAGGACTACCTGCAATGCAGCAAAGCCTGAATGTTTCATACTAAGTGTTGCTGTGTTTAGAGTAGCTTTTTTCCAAAGTAAGCATTATGGTAACTCAAAAAAAAATATGGGCTCAAGAAGGGAATAACTGTGAAATAATAACTCTGTGAAAAAGTTATTTGCCCTCTTTCAGGATTTTGCTTATCTCTGCCACAAATGTTATCAGAGGTTAACCAGAGGAACAAAGATTCTGTTTGTTGCTCCTCTTCCCTTTAAGCGAAGTCATCCAGCATGTAGCGTGTTAGTGTGAACAAGTAATAATCCCTTTTAAATTCAGGCTGACTTCACCACCTTTTGCTGCACTAATTATATAACACTTTTTGTAATTGGGAGGATTCCTATCTCTGGGTTGAATTTTAATCAATTCCTCTACGGGGATTCATATTTGAATTCTGACATGAAGGGGCCCCTGCTCCAATCCTTTCGTGGGGGTCTCAATTCAAGCGTTGATATGGCTGTTTCAAAATATCAAAGTCGTATTTCCTTCTTATGGATTGCTTTTATGTTGAGATCATTGTCCTGCCGATGACCCACTTCACGTGGACAGACAGATGGCCCAATATGCTGTCCTGTAGAAACCCATATTTCTCTCAACAGTGGGAAGTCGTCCTTGGCTTATGACCACAATTGAACTCCACGTTTCTATTGCTATTTCGTTAAGTGAGTTTTGCTCCATTTTGTGTCATTCCTAGCCACAGCTGTTAAGTGAATTACTGCAGTTGTGAAGTTAGTAACACGGTTGTTAAGTGAATCTGGCTTCCCCTATTGACTTTGCTTGGCAGAAGATCGTAAAAGGGGATCACAGGACCCCGGCACACTTCAACCGTCATAAATACGAACCAGTTGCCAAGCATCCAAGTTTTGATCAGGTGACCAGGCGGATGCTGCAACGGTCATAAATGTGAAAAACGGTCATCAGTCACCTTTTTTTTCACTGGCACTGTAACTTTGAACCATCACTAAATGAACCGTTGTAAGCCAAGGACTACCTGACACAGGAAAAAGTCTTTCTGCATCATCCCTAGCAGTCAACATGAGTATGTGAAGAACTGTGTTTTGTTTTCTGGAAAATAAGTGCAACATTCATAAAAGCATAAAAAGTTCTACTTTCAATTCACAAAACTCAGTTCTGTGGACTATTCATCCAGACATCTGGAGAATCATCCAGTGCTTAAGATAAGCATTAATATTATTCTAAGGGAGCAATAGATTTTGTCCAGCTATGCCCCGCGGACCCCTATTTGATCCAGTGCTTTCCTGATATTGAGATCACAAATGCCATTGTTGGGTTTACCGATGATTGTTGTTCTGGAATGCTCTGTGATGATTTCATGCTGGGGCTCCTGGAGTGATTTTGACCGCGTGGCTATTCTTGGGAAGACTCACTACTGCCCTAAATTTTCTCTCTCTCCAGAATTTTTAGAAATCATTTTGTAATCCATCCAGGGAGATAAGCATTGATGATCCCACCTTTCTAAAGAAGGCTCCATAAATTTCTGCTGAGTGGCTCAAGATGTGCCTTTACGATCCCTGAGGTAAGAACTTCACTGTGATGATGATGGGTGCCAAAATTGAAATGGCAGTGCTGGCCCTCTACGCCTCTTTAATAAATGAAATCAGAACTTCACTTTGGAATTAGTGGTGTGTTCATCGTCTATCTATCTATCTATCTATCTATCTATCTATCTATCTATCTATGTGAAATACCACTCACGCATCATCACAAAATCTCCAGAACCGTAAAGCCTACAAACTTGAAATTTGGCAAGTATGTTCCTCTTGGCTTCTAGAAAATCACTAAGAAAGGATTTTTCAAAATGACCATCAGAGCACTAGTATTTCCGATATTATTATTAACACGCTCTGATGCTACTAAGAAGTTCTACTCCCCCTCCCCACCTGAAAAGAAATCTGTTCCAAAGGCAAAACACAAGCAGGAGTTTCGTTTTCAGTTTCAAAGCAGCAACCAGCTTTAGTACAGAACAGTTGAGCTCAGCTCCTTGCTGTCTCCTTGCTCACACAACAAATACTGTTTCACTTTCCATGTTTCAGTTTCCAAACAGCCCTCAACTCTCTCACACACTGACAGGACACTAGCTAAATGAATACCGATGGATGCTGGTAGGCAGAAGCACAGTTCCCCCCCCCCCATTTTCCTCCCCCAAAACTAGGCCCGATATTTACAGACTCCTCACATCCCAAACATAAATTGTTTCAACTCCTACCCTCAAAACAACGCTATAGAGCACTGCACACCAGAACGACTAGACACAAGGACATTTTTTCCCAAACGCCATCACTCTGCTAAACAAATAATTCCCTCAACACTGTCCAACTATTCACAGAGCTTGCACTACTATTACTATTAATCTTGTCATCACTCCTTATCGTCCATCTCCTCCCACTTGTGACTGTATGACTGTAACTTTGTCACTTGTATCCTTACGATTTATATGGACTGTTTCCTAGTATGATTTGATTGCTTATTTGTATCCTATAACTATTATTAAGTGTTGTACCTTATGATTCTTGACTCTTGATGAATGTATCTTTTCTTTTATGTATACAGAGAGCATCTGCACCAAGACAAATCACCATGGGCGAATAGGCGGCAATATAAATCAAATAAATAAATAAATAAATAAATTTGTGCCAAGACAAATTCCTTGTGTGTCCAATCACACTTGGCCAATAAAAGAATTCTATTCTATCCCTTTAACTATAGGCTACAATCCTAACATAATGTTAAGTACACAAGATGGCCAATAAAATACTGTATTAACCATATTTTTATATGGTGATATCATAAGACATAACAAGATAACAGTGAAAAGTTATCTTGCCTTTCATTGAATGTAGGAATGGACACAAATCAGTTTTATCTATACAGTACATTATTAGTGGTTACCCCCTCAGGCTAAACCCTTTTTCCCATTTCTTAAAATAGCCTTTGGAAGAAAAGATGTTTAAAACACATTGGGCTATAAAACATCCCTTATTTGGTGATTTTGCATATGTTGGGGAGAATTCTTTTGACCCTGATCCAACATAAACTTGGGAGAATGAGACTAAGTTGAGTTTAAAACATTAAAAGCAGCATTTTCTCACACACTTACAAAAAGTTGCAGTGGGATCCAACTACTAGAGCGCAGAAGAGGTCAGCAAAGTGACAATTTGTACAACTTTACACCATGTGGCATGTATATTTCTATGTTCAGGGGATCCCAGTTCAATGTTCTGCAACTTCTTGAATTATTTCAAGGTTTGTTTGTTTTTTTTAAAAAGGAAGAGTATAAAATTTCTGCTAGGCCAAATTTTAAGGCAGTAGCTACTCTGAATTTTCTTCAGATTGTATAAATCCATAATCAATGCAGTTCTTCATCTGCCACTCAGAATGTTGCTGGCTAAGCTTGCACAACACATTCAACCATGTTCTATCATGGCTTATTGAACAAATCACATCTTGATGGTTCACTCAACACAGTACATATGTGGATATAGTTGACACTTTTAATCCTGGAAATGCCATTTGCTATTACAAAGCTGGTGAAAACAGGGAATGTTTAATTTAATTTAAACTAAGAACTACTTTAAGAACTGTAACATCTGAAATTATGTTTAAAGTTTCCAAACTTTTTGTTTCAATAAAATTAAAATATTCAAGTTCTTTACTTAAAAGGTTACCCCGCATTTTCTTAGGCATCCTAAAACAGTTAAATTCAATGCTTCTCAAATTTAGCAATTTTAAGATATTGTTGTTGTTAGTTACGAAGTCGTGTCCAACCCATCGTGACCCCATGGAAGGTGTTCCTCCAGGCGTCCCTTTCCTCTATCATCCTCTGGAGTCCATTTAAGCTCATGCCGACTGCTTCAGTGACTCCATCCAGCCACCTCCTTCTCTGCCGTCCCTTTTCTTCTTCTTTTGCTCTCAATCATTCCAGCATTAGGCTCTTCTCCTGTGAGTCCTTCCTTCTCATGAGGTGGCCACAGTGCTTGAGTTTCCTCTTCAGCATCTGGCCTTCTAAAGAGCAGTCAGGGTTGATCGGATTGATGGCCTTGCAGTCCAAGGGACTTGCAGGAGTCTTCTCCAGCATCAGAGTTCAAAGATTTAAGAGGTGTGTACCTACTCCCTGAATGGCCCCAGCCAATAAGGCTGGGAATTGAATTCTGGGAATTGATGTCCATATTTCTTAAAATTGCCAAGGTTGAAAAGCACTGGCTTAACCTCTCCAGTATTTAGGATCAGTAGGGAAGGTTAAAATGAGATCTGAAGAATGTAACCAAGACAGAAGTCTTAGAATGTGGACAGCTGGTAGATTTTAGTACCAGGAAAAAAGATAAAAAGCATCTGTCATACCCAAATAAAATACTTCAGCTGAAAAGGACAGTGTAACAAATCAGAATTGTTAAGACACTGAACTCTTTTGAAGGCCTAATTAGCATGCTGCTGCCATTTAAAGTTGGAGGCCTCTGTTCTGAACAAAGGTTAATTTATCCACTATTTCGCAAAGGTGGTAACTCAACTGGAGCACTTAAAACCATGTCCAACAAGCTTGGACAGGACAGGGTGTTCAACAGGATTTGTCTTTGCCTTAACTTGTCAGAGCTACACCCCCAGGTATCCCGTGACAGGTAATACTAGAGGTTCTTTGGTTTTCAACCCGTCAGGCGGAACGGATCCCTGCAAATATTTAAAGCTACCTTCTGAAATATTTAAAATGCATCTGAGAGGTTCTTGGAGGTTTTTTTTCCCCAGCAACCAATGCCCCAGTGCAAACAGATAGAGTCAAGTAGTTGGCTTGAGGGGAAGAAGGGAGCCCCACTGTTAACTCTGCCTGACAATAGAAAGCCAGATATGCTAGGTTTTTGTTAAAATTGCACAACTCCATACGGCCATTTAATTAAAACAAAGCAATGCTGATACTGCCATGGAAAAAAAAACCACATCATTGTGCTTATCTTAAATTCACTCATCATTTCAAGCATGCATCCTAGTGAGTCTGCATTTTGTTTCTTCCTTTTGGCCTGCTAATAATCTATCACCAGACACACAAGCCAGTTCAAAATACTTTTTGCATGGTTATCTGCCCCATTACCCATGCACTGTTTTTTTTGCTGTGTCTGAAAAAAAGGTCAGGTCCTTCACTCCTGTGTCACATTTACTGATAAGCAAACCCCACTGGATTTCATGACTCTTACTCTCAAATAAATGTGCAAGGGATTACAGCCAGAATAAGCCCTCCTCATGTCCCCAATTAGCAAAGTCAGTAGCAGCAAACAGGGAAAACATCCTCCTGCTTCATTTAAGGGTTTGGCTCTGGAAATAGACCGCTTTAGCCAAAGGGCTGGGCATTTGGGAAGGCAACTTCCAGTCCAGGAAAGCTTATATGGGGTTGCAAATTTGCTTGTCTTAAAGGAGTCACAGGATTCTTCCGATCTGCAATTGCTAAGAGCCTGACACAGCTCCCTCTTCTGGAGTTTGTCAGCAAAGATTGTGGTCTAAAAAATGACATCACAAGATTGAAAACAGATCAAAAATCTTTTGACTTCTCCGTGAATTCCCCCCCACCCCCCTTTAACAAATGCAGACAAAAATGGCACCCTGATATTAGCGCTCCAGTTTATTTCTGTTATCTAGCCCCAGCAATTAAATAAATACATGCTACGATGTGCGGAGGCGTTCCAGGTGTACACACACCCTCCATCGCAAGTAGCCACAAAACAAGGTTTTCCCAAACTGATGTTTGCTTCTTGTTTTAAGAGTGGGAATAAAAGCTCTCGGGCTTTTAGCAATGCCTACTTATAGAGTCCATCTGGTGGAAGAAGGCATCTGTTAAAGCATTTAAAATGGACTTAATGAAAATGATTACAGGTTTTGCTCCGGACCTCCTTCCCCAGAGATTTTGCACGCTGTTCAACAAAGGGAGAGCTGAGATTCAGCCACATCACAAAGAGTTCATTATGACAAGATTCCTGACATACTATTTTCCCTCCCATTTACATGGAAGCAAGCAGCCCTGTTAACATCTGCAGAGTCCTGCTCAGATGGCAGTACAAAAGAATCCAGTTTTAAAGGTTCTTTTTTTAAAAAGAAAACAGTGGAATTAGGCCCACTGTCTGATTAACACTGTTCATGGGGACTGTTCCCACTCTACCAATTGATGCACTTCCAAAATCCTGGGGTTTTTTTTTGCCAAAAGAAACAGAGAGAGGGAGGGAGAGAGGGGGGAGGGGAAGGGAGGGGAGGGAGAGAGAGAGAGAGAGAGAGAAATCCATCTTCCATGCTATTAAAGCTGTATTTCTTAAGGGTTCAAAAAATGCCACCATCAGTTGAATTTTGACCATTCGTTTCTTCACCCACACAGCTTCATGCTTTTTTTTTTTTTTTAAAAAAAGAAAAGACTCCACATTTTCTCCAACTGCAATCTCAGCTTCCAGTTGTGCAATTCAGCTGAAGTAACTGGGAATTATTTGTGCAACCCCACCTCAATGGATGCAAGATAGTTCTAAACAGCAAGAATCTGCAGGATGGTGAACAAAACCTTGCAAACTCAATGGGGTTTGGAGGAAAGAAATCAGGGCCAACCCTGAAGATGCGCACAAGTGATATAGGTAATCCATAGGGATTTAAACAAGAAGCTGGCACTATCATGGACTATGTACTGCCACATATACATGATACATATGGAGTTGTTTTATATCATTATTATTTGTCCCTTCTTGCTTCCTACAGTTTATTTGGGCTGGCACGGCTTGCCAAGTGCTCAAAGATCTTTTATGTGAGAAATGCACAAAAGTTTGGATGCATAACACACCTCACCTATGTGATTCTTTCTCCCTTCCCAACAAAAAGCCAGATAAGCCTTGAGCCTATCCTGACTAGGCTTCACTGTGGACACCATTGGGAACAAGTCACACTAAGGGACTACCTTAACTACAATTCTGGGCTCAGTCCAGTTGTGTCTTTAAGCTCTTGCCAAAAGAAACAAAAGGATTTTGTTTAGGTGAGTGGACAAATAGGACAGCATAAGGATGAGGGGTACTGAAGATGTCCATTAATCAAGCAAAATTGGGAGAGGAAAGACCACAGACCTTGTTCCAAATAGCCTCTTGGGGGGGGGAGCTTTTTTTTTAAAAAAGAATGGGTTTTTAATTTTTTTTATTTGTTAGCTTTTTAATATCCTTTCATTCCACAGTGTACTCATTGTGCCCTCCTTTCATTTTTCTCCACAATCACAACCCAGGCGGTGAGAAAACAAGTGGTTCAAAGTCACTCCAGAGACTTTTCCTGTTGCTGAGAGTGGATTTGAACCGCTTCACCAGAGTTCTCACTATCTGCAAAAACTATTTCCACCAATAATTTCTCAGCCAGACACTTACACAGAAAAAAAAACAGGGCAGTATCTTTTATACAAAACCAGCATATCCCATGAAAGGACAGCCACTCAAATCAGGTCAAATGCTTTTCCGCCCCCCCCTCAAACATTTGAACACTGGCTTGATTTATCCCAGCAGACCTCATCCCAATTCTTTTTTTTACAGGACTCCCAAGGGTTGAAAAGGGAGGCATAAAACCAATGGCCCACGATTGATCCTCAAAGGTATCTTGCCACTGAATATGGAAGTTCCATTTCAGCAAACTAGCTGGGAATGTTAAAAGCCTTGGCAACCCGGATATACTATTAGATAGATCTATTGGTGACATATGTCTTTTTTAAAAAAAAATTATCTCCCATATCTTGACACCAGGAAAGGCAAGCGTGAGCATTTAAACAAGGGCAAGCCTTTGCGTTGTACGAAGTTGATATCCTACGCTGACGGATCTTCCCTCCGATCGAGAGATTAAAAGCAAGAGCTACGGAGAGGTGCAACTCTACACAACGACCGATCTAGTTGGAAGTCCACCAGGCTTTGAAGTCGCCAAGGTTGGAGACCCCTGATATAGACACTTCCTTCCATCCACAGAAATGCTTTTCCTTTGGATGCCATAGTGGAAAGGCTGCGCCCTTTCGGCTCCCAAAAGCACATTTATTCATTCATTCACCACTCTAGGGATGATCAACACGGGCCCAGGAGGGGGAAGGGGGAATTCGTGGACCCCGAAGGAAACCCCCTGGGGGGCCCACCCCCCACGGGGAGAGACCTGGACCCCAAAAGCAAGGCCCCGATCGCGGGAAGAAGGGAAGGCAAAGCAAGGCAGGGCTCCCTCCGTGCCCTGGGAATTCGCCTTTGGGTGCTTCGCTGCCTTGCTTAAAGCGACCCACCTCCCCACCCACCCACCTCCAGGAGTCAGGTGGGACGGAGGTAGAGCCCCCTTCTCCCTGCGCGGGTTTGCAAAAGGCGATCGGGGGGGGGGGCTCTTCTTCCCGCCCCACCCCACCCCTAGCGTCTCCCCTCATCCAGAAAGACCCCCACCGCCGCCCCACGAGGCCCCCCTTACCTTCATGTCACTGATGGTGGTCTGGAAGAGCCCTCCAAGGGCGCTGCATTCCTTCTCGATCACCGCCTCCATGTTTCTTTCCTTTGCCCACCCCCACCAGCTTCTGAGGAGAACCCCCTCCCCAAAGCAACGACGGGGGCGATCTTCTCTTCTTACACCTCTCTCCCCCCTCTCCCCTACCAAGAGCCTCGTCGCCTTTGGGATCCCGACCGGACGGGCTCTATATAAAAGGAAGGCGGGAGAAAAGGATGAGGAGAAATAATAATCCCGAGGTTGGCTCTCGTTTTTTTGTTTCCCCCCCTTCACGATGCAAAGGCGGCAAGGCTGGCAATTCAAGGCAAGGCTGTGGCTGGCTTGTTGTAGCCCGCGGCCCCCAACTACTCCCTCTCTTCTCTTCGCTTGCCCGGGTGGATCCCGCGACTTGGAAGCGGCAGCACCTTTAGGAAACCCCCCCGAGGAAGCTCCCACGGACGCGGGCGGTGGAGAGGCTCGATCAAGGTGCTTGCAAGCCCCCCGCGCCAGGGCAGAGAGCAACCACCACCCCACGAATAGCCATCCCGGCTCCTGCCCCGTGCAAAGCAGCCACTCCGTTTCTAGACTACGGGGAGGGGGGGGCGGAGGAGGAGGAGTGTGAGGGGTGGTTTCAACAGGAAAGAGGCGAGCGGGTGAACAACGCCTCGGATGCACCAGCCGGGCTTCTGCCGCCCACAGCAGCAGCCCTCCCACTCCTCCCTCGCTAGCCACTATTCATGTGGAGCAGCTGCGGATCCGGTTTTTGCCAAAAAAGAAAAGACATATATACATATATATACCCGGGGATTTGGGGGGGAAGGGAGGGGGAGAGAGAGAGCTACGTCTTGCTCTAAAAAAAAGGCGCGTTCCAGTTTTTCCTTTAAAAAAACAAAAACGAAAACCACGTCGCTTATTTTTTGTTTTTTTAGCAAAAAGAAATCCCAAAGCGCTATTTTTTAAATAAAATAAAAATAAAAGCAAAATTGCGCGGAATGCATTGAGTTGGTAGAAAGGGAAGGGGATCGCTGGTGCTTTTTTTTAAAAAAAAAATTCACAGACACATCAGATTAACTGTGGGGGGGGGGTTTCCCCTTTTCTTTTCTTTTCTTTCCCACATCATAAAAACGTCCATTCCTTCCTCCAAAAGGGAGGGAAGCCAAATACAAAAGAAAACCCACCCACCCCCGCAGCAAAGCCCTCCGGCCGTGCTGATTCCACAGCTAACACCCCTCCTTCCTCCTTCTCCTCCTCCCCGCCACCCCGTCTCCCCTCTTCCACCGAGGCGCGACCGGCTGCACGCAAGCGCGAGGCTGGAGCAGCTCCTCCGGCAGCACAGATTCCCCGGGAAGATACGTCAGGGACGCCAATTGCCCGGGCCGCCGCTTCTGATTGGTGGAAAGGCTGCGAGAAGGCGGGAATGAGTCGCTGCCTTTTTGCCAGCTCTACCTGAGAGACTGGGAGATACTTGGCCCTTGGATGCTTTTATTTTAAGAGGATTTGGCCGCGGCTGAAGGGCTTCCCTCCCTCCGTGCGTTCTGCGGGGTCCAAGGCTTTTATTTCAGCTTGGTTTGTTAGCTGAATTCTCCCAATGTATCTCCCTAAAGATATTTACCCATGTAGTAGAGCTGTATTGATATCAGCCTTCTTACCTTCCCATCTTTCCTACTACCAATCTCCTATTGGTATCTATTATTTATTTTTTATTTATTCTATATACATACATACATACATACATACACACACACACACACATACAAAAGCAAAAGACCACTCACACATCACAAAATTACAGACCAATCTCCTTATGCTGCGTCACCTGTAAAGTCATGGAATCAATTATTAATCAATCCATCATCCTCCACTTAGAGACAAACAACCTACTCTCCAATAAACAATTTGGTTTCAGAAAAAAACTATCCTGTAATCTGCAACTCTTACACTGCAAAAACATGGATGACACAACTCGACCAGGGCAAAGCAATAGACGCAATCTACATAGACTTCTGTAAAGCCTTCGATTCAGTGGTACACGACAAACTACTCCTAAAAATAAAATCCTATGGTATCTCTGGACAACTGAATAACTGGATAGAAGCATTCCTGGCAAACAGACAACAAATGGTCAAAATTGGGAGCGTCCTATCAAATTCTGTACCTGTCAATAGTGGTGTCCCCCAAGGCAGTGTTCTAGGACCAACTCTCTTCATACTCTACATAAATGACCTCTGTGATCATATTAAGAGCAATTGCGTTCTTTTCGCTGATGATGTAAAGCTGTTCAATACCACAGACAATACTGCTACCCTACAAAAAGATCTTGACTATGTATCAGAATGGTCAAACAAATGGCAACTTCAAATCTCAACAAATAAATGCTCTGTCTTACATATTGGCAAAAAAAATTAGAAAATAAAATACAAGCTGAATAGTCAAGAACTTGTTGATGACCCAAGCTCTGTAAAGGACCTTGGAATACTCACCTTTAATGATCTAAGTGCTAGAGCCCACTGCAACTACATAGCCAAAAAGGCATTAAGAGTTGTTAACCTAATCCTACGTAGCTTTTTCTCTGGTAATATCACACTACTAACCAGAGCATACAAAACATTTGCTAGACCAATACTCGAATACAGTTCATCAGTCTGGAACCCACATTACGTATCTGATATTAGCACAATTGAGAAAGTCCAGAAATATTTCACAAGAAGAGTTCTCACTCCTCTACTCATTGTAGAATACCTTATGCCACCAGACTTGAAATTCTAGAACTAGAAAACCTTGAATTACGCCGTCTTCGGTCTGATTTAACATGGTATCTAAAATCATACATTGCAATGTCCTACCTGTCAATGAATACTTCAGCTTCAACCATAACAACACAAGAGCACACAATAGATACAAACTCAAAGTTAACCGCACCAAACTTGATTGCAGGAAATACGACTTCAGCAATAGAGTGGTCAATGTCTGGAATACTCTACCCGACTCTGTAGTTTCTTCCCCAAACCCCAAAAACTTTAACCTTAGACTGTCTACTATTGACCTCACCCCTTTCCTAAGAGGTCTGTAGGGGCGTGCATAAGCGCACCAACGTGCCTACCGTCCCTGTCCTATTGTTTCTCTTATTCTTTTATTTTTCTTATATGTACCCATTTCATGTATTCACAACTATGTATACACTTATACTTATTATCTTGTAAACAATTGGCAAATCAAATAAATAAAATAAATAAATAAATAAATAAAATCTCCAGAACCATAAAGCCTACAAACTTGAAATTTGGCACATCTCTTGGCTTCTAGGTGCTCACTAAGAAAGGATTTTTCGAAATGACCATCAGAGCATTAGTCTTTCATATATTGTTATTAACACGCTCTGATGCTAAGGAGTTCTACTCCCCCTCCCCACCTGAAAAGAAATCTGTTCCAAAGGCAAAACACAAGCAGAGGAGAGGAGTTTCAGTTTTAATTTCACAGCAGCAACCAACTTTAGTACAGAACAATTGAGCTAAGCCACACCCAGGCTCCTTGCTGTCTCCTTGCTCACACAGCAAACACTGTTTCAGTTTCCAAACAGCCCTCAACTCTCTCACATGCTGACAGGACACTAGCCAGATGAATACCGATGGATGCTGGTAGACAGGCAGAATTTTTCCCCCCTTATTTTCCTCCCCAAAAACTAAGCCCGACTGCATAGTTTCGTAGCAAAGCACAGTTATCGAGCTAGTCACTTGCATATTATGATTGATTATAAGTATGGTCTATGACATATGACCTATCACTTTGTTGTTTGTATGCACACCAAGAGCTTGTGCACCAGAGACAAATTTCTTGTGTGTCCAAAATAAAGAATTCTATTCAAATTCAAATTCCATTCCTATTCCTATCCTATTCTAGCTTATAACATGCCTGTGAACAAGCAGCAAGAGATGGTTCCCTGCAACACAAGAAAAAATGGCCTTGTGAGAATCAACCAGAGGTGGTATTCAGCAGGTTCTGACCAGTTCAGAACCAGTAGTGGAAATTTTGAGTAGTTTGGAGAACCAGCAAATACCACCTCTGACTGGAGATTTTACAGTATCCTTCCTCTGCCACGTCCACCAAGCCATGCTCACAGAACCAGTAGTAAAAAAATTTGAATCCCACCACTGGAATCAACCAATTGTAATCCCTCAAAAACACATGTACCTGAATGCAAATCACTCGAACACACTAAACAAGCCACAAAAGAGCTTTAAAGGGGACAACCAGCACCTTGAAATCCACTCAGAAACACATTGGCAATCAATGCAGCCCTGAAGCAGTGGTGTTATATGTGCCAAATAACCAAAACCATTTGCAACTCTTGCAGCTGCATTCTACACCAGCTAAAGCTGTAGAGTAGAGTAAAATAGAGTAGAGTAGAGTAGAGTAGAGTAGAGTAGAGTAGAGTAGAACAGAACAGAACAGAACAGAACAGAACAGAACAGAGTTCTATATTGGCCAAGGGTGATTGGACACATAAGGAATTTGTCTCTGGTGCATAAGCTCTCAGTGTACATACAAACAACAAAGAAATATAAGAAACCAATAGGAGAAGATAGTAGAAAAGATAAGAAGAGTAGTAGTAATACAGCCCTACTACATGGGTAAACATCCTTAGACATAAATGTGGGAACTAGGTATTCAGCAGAGGAATGGCATGAGGGGAAAAAACTGCCTAGTTATTTTGGCATGCAATGCCCTATAGCAGCACTCTGAGAGAAGTTGAAACACTTTATGTCCAGGATATGAGTCCCTGCATATGCAAAACTTGGGCCCAAAGAAATGACAAAAGCCTGTATCTCCTCATATGAATGGAGCCACTTCTTCCTACCTCAGTTGTCTTTGTGTTGATTTGGCATTATCTGTTACAGAAAGGCACATCAGCAACTTATCAGATCTTGGAAAAGCTATGCAGGATTATGCTCAGTATTTGAGCGAGAGACTACAGGTAGTCCTTGACTTATGACCACCATTGGGACTGGAATCTCTGTCACTCAGTGATGCAGTTGTTAAGTGAGTCGCATCCAATTTCATAACCTTTTTGCTGTAGTGGTTAAACAGTACAATTACACCGTCATTAAGTGAAACTGGCTTCACCCATTGACTGCTTGTCGGAAGCCAAATGGCAAACATGTGGCCCTGGTTGCTGGTTGCCAACTGCCCAAATTTTGATCACATGACCTGTCGATATGCTGCAACAGTCATAAATGCAAGGACCAGGCACAAGACAGTTTTTTCAGTGCCGTTGTAACTTCCAACATAATATAATAATTAGCATTTGCATTTACGTAGCAAAAATAATTAGTTGCAAGTGGAGGACTACTTGTATGAAGAAATCCAACATTCTGCACACAGGAACAGAATGTTTGGAAAGTTAGGTCCCATGGGCCAATCATCATATCTTTTAATTTTCATTTCAGATAAATTGTTATTGGAATGATACTTAGGAATGTTCAAAAGTCATGGGTCACATAAATAAGGAAGTGTTCAGAAGGAAATAACCACCAGTTTGAGTATTTAAATGTAATTTATATGATAAATTGTCTGTTACAGCCTGCAAGTAGAAATATGTCCAGATTCTGTTTGAAATAAGAAAGTCAGAATGGCTTCTGCATATGTATCTCTTTCCCATCAATTCTTTTTATCTCTGTCATCTGCTAAGCAGGAGTGGTATAACCAGACAGACAAAACAGGAACAGATACCTCCAAGCCACAAGGTAAACAAACAAAAGATAGTCTTGTTCCTTACTTGATCAAGAAATATATGTGGGTATTATAACCGAAGAATTTAAATTAGAGTTGAAGTCCACCCATCTTAAAGTAGCCAAGGCTGAAAAGCATTGCTTTTAGAACTTGTTCTATCTTAAGTTTCAGCTTCATTGGCTGAATTTGCATTTGTATTTGCATTTACGTAGCAAAACAAGCTAAACAAAATCCATTTAGCCTGGTTACTTATGCAAACCCAGAAAATGCTTTTGATAGAGCAAACCATGGCTCCAGCACAGCTAAAGCTACCTGTAATGCGACATAATATCTCTGTATCCCATTATTTATTGAATAAATCTTATCTTCTGAGTTTACGCACCATACTGATCTACAAATTAACCACCAGTCTGTTTTCACATAGTACACTGTGCTAAATTAATTGGCTGTTTAATGGTTCCATGGTTGATTCAAACACTCACTACTTAACTTACATCACAGGTAGATAGAATCCAGGTACGGTACTTTAAACTTGCATGGAAAAAGTGAGCTAGAAATAAAAATTAATTATGAGATGATACTAAGTTTCCAGATATTATTCTTTGAATAAAAATATAGGGTCATCTGGAAGCTCTTGATCTTATGGTATTCTTTGAATACTCATAAAATGTAGACTAGATTTTTTTTTTTAAAGTAACAAATAATTGAAATTATATTACTCCTATTTCTGTTGTATGTCCCAATTCTATGCAGAATAAATCAGAGTTTAAAAAAGCATAGTAATTACAGACTGTAGGTAATCCCCAACTTATGACCACAATTGAGCCCAAAATTCCTATTGGTAAGCAAGACGGTTGTTAAATGAGTTTTGCTCTGTGTTACAAACATTTTTGGCCATAGTTGTTAAGTGAGTCACCGCAGTTATTAAAGTAGTAACACGGTTGTTAAGTGAATCAGGGTTCTCCACTGATGTTGCTTGTCAGAAGGTTGCAAAAGGGAATCACATGACCCCTGGACACATCAACCGTCATAAATATGAGCCAGTTGCCAAGAGGCTGAATTTTGATCATGTGACCATTTGGATGCTGCAATGATGATTAAGTGTGAAAAACAGTCATAAATCACATTTTTCAGTGCTTTGAACAGTCGCTAAATGAAGTGTTGTAAGCTGAGAACTACCTGTACTACATTGCAGCCATGTGTCTCTCTCATGGGTTATTCCTTCAATCTGAAGAAATGTTTCCATAAGCAGATTTACTGATCCAGAATTTATATTCCTGGGGGAGAGGGTTCCCATTAAGGAAAAATTGCCTAATGATACGAAAGGAAATTGAGGAGTAGCTGAAAGAAATAATTCATGGCAATAAATTAGCCCAGTACAGAACATTTTTATACTGGAAAATCATTACGGTTTCATTCTGAGGACACCTGTTGCATGTTATGTTTACCTGGGCAAAACTCCCAGTGACATTAATTGAACTTCCTTGTGAATAAACTTGTATGACATTGGGCTAATAATCCTCAATGACCTGCACGTAAGCATAGATTTCTTTCTTCCCTTTTGAAATAAGGTTACAATCCTTTCATTTTTCAACTCTGGATGTTTATTAATGAAATTTATAGTGGTTCTGGGCAGAGTACAAAAATCCAATAAAACAAAATATATAATGAATCATTACCTAAAACCATTATATAATTATGATTTTTTTTAAAAAAAAAATCCAACTGTAAAAGCAGAAGAAAGGCAGAAAAGACAATAAGAGATGGAGAAACGTTAATAATAATGGAATCACCTCACAAGTTCAGGACTCTTCAGATCTTCTGGCATAATCTTGAGGGAATTTTGAAAGCTCAGCATTGTTGGCACCAAGCCCCTCTCTGTGTTTTAATATCCTCATTAATAATATGTAGCCAATATTATTTTAATATTGATGTTTTAATATACAGATACAGATACGAGCCCAGAATTTCTAAACAAAGCAGTTGTTAAGTGAGGTCTATTCCATTTTATGACCTTTTTGGCCAAAGGTTTTAAGCAAATCACTGCAGCTATTAAGTGAATCATGTGGTTGTTAAGTGAATAATATGGCCCTTAAGTGAATCCATCCTCGAGCTAAAGTCCTTTTATCTTGCAGATAGGCTGGCCCAGTCCTGCTGGGGCTATGAAGAAAGGTGGAGGCTGCTTTCCAAGAGAAGTTTTCTGCTTTAGGGAAATATCATATTCTGCCTTTTTTAATATTTCCCAAAATATTTCATTCTTCTAAGGGAGGGTTGGGTGCTAACTTTGTACAGCTATGTGCTCTGAGTTTGCACGAGTCACTTGGCAGCAGTGAACGAATGCAAAGACAAAACTCCAACATTATGCTTATGTGTATACTTTTACCTATTATTTGCTGTGGGCTCTTAGATGGCCCTGATAGCTTCCTAATTCCCACACCTGGGCTTGAGCAAAGTTAGGCAATGAATAATAAGAAGGCTGATCTCGCTCTGATACCGCTAAACCAGAAAGCAACAACCTGCTAAATAAACTTAAGCTTCCCTGTCTAATTTATATATGTGATTATCCGCACATGCTGGGCTGCATTGACAATATTTTCCACTACTGTAGGACTATTAGTAGTAGCGTGCAGCTGTTTCCTCGTGGGTCCCGCTGTGAGTTCTTGACCCATCATTGAAGTGGACTCCCAACTGAGATTTCTATGCTACATGCATATGCTGGTTTTTCCCAGGAATGACTCCATTCGGACATGTTAGGACGGCCCCTCCCAAAACTTCTCACTCGGCAGGTTTCAGGTGGCAACTCACATGGTTGACCAGATCCAATACTTTTGCAAGATGCCATCCTGGGGAAAGTAGATAGACAGGATTATGGCTTGCATCACCACCACCCAACTGGTGGTGTTGGAAGAATTATCCTTCTGGGTTCAGTTCCAAGTGGGGGAAAAGGCACTGGAAACATGGAGGCTGTTTGGAAGGTTTAATGGTGGACAGGACCTCATGGCCTGGAGCTCCAGAGTGAAAAAGGAAGGATGATCACATGCTTCAAGGTGAAGGAAGAGATCAAGAAAGGGCTGTGGTGCTGAGAGTGCCTGGGTTTTATAACCTTTGTTGGGATTTGAATTGAAGCTTGTATTCTGATTGGTTGTCAGACTCCCATGAGGCCATGCAGGGGCAACTCTGTAGGCTGTCCTGAGTTCCAGGCTTGGTTGAGCCTTGCTGGATGATGATGATGATGCACTGAAAACGGCTTTTGGCAATTGCTATAGCTTTACCTGGAGACCTTTGTTATGTAAAGTATTCTGGCCCAGGCCTTAAGGACCCACCCATTAACAAAGGTGGGGGTGAGCTTCTGCTTCTGAGGTGAGTTTCTGCTCTTGAGTTTCTACTCTTTTTAGGGGAAATATTCTTCCGTTTTAATATTTTCTAGGATATTTCAATTTTCTAGGAGAGGGGTGGGTGCTAACTTCCTACAATACTTTTGCAAGATGCCATTTTGGGGAAAGTAGATAGACAGGATTATGGCTTGCATCACCACCACCCAACTGTGGTAGTGATGGAAGCCATGCAAAGATACAGCGGCTGTGGGTAAGGAAAGCAAACACGCAGGTGAATAGGAATAGGAAGGGCTTTCGTGACAAGCAACTAACCACACGCATGGTTTGTTGAAATCCACACCCTCTTTTTCTGAATTCATTTCTGACCAAGAACAAATTTCTCTCATATCACACCCTTCCGTTATATAACAACCGTTGCACAATTTAGGAGACTTCTTAAGGAGTGTTTTGTATCTTTTCTGGGTTGGCTCCAAACCTGATTGTGGTCTGTTTTCAGGACACAATCCTATTTCTCTTTGACTTTGCTCCCGTTTACAGGTAGTTCTTGACTTACAACCACAACCATGCCCAAAATTCCCGCTGCTAAGCAAGAGAGTTGTTAATATGGTTAGCAAGTTTAATAAAGGAATAAAAAGAATATAGAAGTGAGTTTTGACCCATTTTACGATGTTTTTTGCCCCAGTTGTTAAGCGAATCCTTGCAGTTAAGTGAATGGTGCAGTCATTAAGTGAATCTGACTTCCCCATGGATTTTGCTGGTCAGAAACTAGCTGGGAAGGTTACAAATGATGATCACATGACTTCGGGATACTACAACTGTCTTAAATACATGACAGTTGCCAAGGGCCTAATTTTGATCATGTGACCATGGGGATGCTGCAAAGGTTGTAAGTGTGAAAAATGACCATAGCTCACTTTTTTTCAGTGCCATTGTAACTTTGAACGGTCACTAAATGAACTGTTGTAAGTCAAGGACTACCTGTATATAAATAGGTTTCTAGCATACTGTTGGAAGAATTATCCTTCTGGGTTCAGTTCCAAGTGGGGGAAAAGACACTGGAAACATGGAAGCTGTTTGGAAAGGTGGTTTAATGGTGGACAGGACCACATGGCCTGGAGCTCCAAAGTGAAAAGGACGATCACATGCTTCAAGATGTTGGGTGAACGAAAAGAAGGGCGAAGATGCTGAGAGACCCTTAGTTATATACCCTCTGATGGGCCCCATCTTAGTGTTTCCTGTTCCTGTGTAAGAAATGTATCCCATTGGCTGTCAGACTCCCAGGGGTGGGGGGGTCTTAGCTGGACCACATGGCTTCACCTAAGTGCTGGCTGATGCAATCTTCCCAGGCCAGGTGGTGAGATGGGTAGAAGCCTTTGTTATGTAGAATATTCTGGCCCAGGCCTTAATGGCCTGCCCATTAACAATGGTGGGGTGAGCTTCTGCTTCTGAGGTGGGTTTCTGCTTCTTAGTTTATATTTCTCTTTTTAGGGGAAATATTCTGCCTTTTTAATATTCATAGGATATTTCATTTTTCTAGGAGAGGGGTGGGTGCTAACTTCCTACAATACTATATGGCAGTCAGCCTGACTGTGGCATTCCAGTAATTTTCCTACTTCTGTCCAACACTGTGATTTTCAATACGTTGATCATTTTCCAAAAAGAAGCTGTTGTTTGTTTAGGTATTACATTTAGATCCCTCTGCAATCACAGGAAGATTCTCAGCAGTTACATCAGTAAACTAAAAGAAAAGTTCATTGACCTAATCTCCAAAGCACTTGAGGGCAGGACAAGAAGCAAGGAGAAATTTCCTATCAGTGAGAATAATTGATCAGTAAAATATCTCGCCTCTAAAACTATGGATGCTCCATCACTGGAGGTTTTTAAAAAGAGGTTGGACAAGAATGAGTTGTGAGTTGAGGACTCGCTGTACTGGAAACTGCAGCAAGGCTAGATTTTCCTTCTTTGAATCACTGAGAAAATGTCGGTTTCCTCATCTAACTTCTGGCTCCTAGGTTCATTGTGTTGTTTTCCTCCTAACTTCATCAGAGTAGCAGTTCATCACTCTATTCCCAAAGCTTGTTTTTTCCTGAAAACATCAGTCAGAACTTAAATAACTTCCTCGTAATCAGCCTTAGTGTGTTGCTAAACATACAGTCGTTACAAGAAGCGTTCAGTTCCCAAATTGCAAGCATGGCAGTTTTTACCTTCATAGCTCATGGGGCTTTTAAATGTAACAGAGGAATAGCAGCCATGCAGCCAGGAAACCTTCGGAGCAGAGGTGGTATTCAGCAAATTCTGACCAGAACCGGTAGTGGAAATTTTGAGTAGTTCGGACAACCGGAAAATACTACCTCTGACTGGCCCTGCCCCCATCTATTCTCTGCCTCCCGAATCCCAGCTGATTGGCTGGGTCTTCTTTTGTTGCCCTGCACAGGAGAACGGAGCTGTAAAGCAGGTTAATGGAGTGGGGAGGTAATGGAGACTTTACAGTATCCTTCCCCTGCCACGCCCACCAAGCCACACCCACAGAACCAGTAGTAAAACATGTTGAATCCTACCACTGCTTCGGAGGATTTCAATGTTTTTGTTGACATCTTTACAATTGACCTTCCTTGATCCAGTTTCCTCTCTTAGAAACTGTTCACGTTCTTTTGGAAGCCAGCAAAGAAATGCAGACAAACACATGTCCTGAAAAATGACTTGAGGGAATAGTAGCCATTTATTGTATGTTCTTTTTATACAGAGGGAGAGTGAGGAGAGTATTGGACTGGTGAGAGCTAAGAGGGCAGGATCCAGACAATAGTTTTGCTCAGTGGTCAGCCGGAGTGTTGGCTTCTTGCGTCTTCTATCTGTGTATTTGAGGCTGGAAGAAATGAGAGCAATTACAGATCAGATTTAAACTGCTTTGTAAGGGATTAGTGGGAGTAAACGGAAGGTGCAGAAATAGCCTTAAATTGTCAGCAAACCAATTTTATATACCTAAATGGGGAATCAGAGAAAATATTTCAAATTCTTGTTGGTTCTATGCAATTCACATACATTTATATATGTGATATTTTTAGTATTGTGTGTCATATTTATATCTATAAATATATGGACATAAGGTAAGATGGGTGATGTGACCATCTGAAATCCCTGAATTTTGACTCAAAAGATGCTTTTCTTTCTTTCTTTTTCTTTAAGATAAAAAAGCATAATTAGTATAGTATAGTATAGTATAGTATAGTATAGTATAGTATAGTATAGTATAGTATAGTATAGTATAGTATAGTATAGTTAGTATAGTATAGTAGTGTGTATTATATTATTTCATACACACACAATGCTTTGTTATTCTATAGAAAAAAAGAAAAGCATATTTTGAACCAAAATTCAGAGACTTCAGATGGATGTATTCACATCTATGTTAATCCAGTAAAAAGAGGGGGTGGGGCTGAAATGTTTTGACTACTTCAAAGCCATTTGTGAACTCCAAACTGCAGACTTGTAATGTAATGTGTGAATGATCTTGAGCATCAAGGGGGTAGAGATGCTACCTAGGAAGCAATCAGATAAGAGTGGCAGGAGCCCCCAGTCAGTTAACAGTCAGGTAAACTTAGGAAGGATCTGTCCTAATGGATCAAGTAGTTAAAAGTGACGGTTAAAAGTTTGTGCTTTCAGACTTGCAGTTTACTTTAATGTAGCCTTACAACTAAGTAGAATCAGTTCATCTAGTCATGTCTCCTGTCTGGTGTATCTGGAAAGCCTGACAAAACATCAGAAAAAGTAGTCTTTCTATTGTATGTACACGTTTTTGTTAGCCAAAATAACTTCTGAATTCTATCAGTGTATCTTTGTGCTCCAGCTCCAGCAACAGGCCAGAGGTTCTCAGTTCCACTAGGTAGACCAGACCAAGAGATCAATTCTAAGGGCATGCTAAAAAGACTTTCATTGAGACTGGCTATAATAAGAGAGCAAGATTCAGTTTATAGTGACAATGAGTACACTCTTGGAAGATGTGAATGACCATGTTAGGGACAGACTGAATGCAGACACATTCACATGTTTATGAGGGAGCACTTATCCAGGTACTTTCCTTGCCAATTCAAGTTACCACCAGGCTATTTCTAGTGGTTTCTCCTTCAAATCTTAAGCAGGGTATATCTCCTTTAGTTTCTGAACGCAGTCAAGAGACATGTTGCCATCTCTTCTCTTTTCTTTTCTCTTCTCTTCTCTCCCCTCTCTTCCACTCCCTATAGGTTGGCCCTTGGTACGAAATATTAAAGGTTCGGATAGCCAGAAACCCATGGCTGCTGTGTTACCTTCTGATCCACTGAGAAGTTGCAAAGAACACCAAACCTCTGAATGGATCTTGACTTGATTCAATAAAATTTGTCATGTACCCTTTGTCAACTATAAAACATGAATCCTGACACCCTTAAACAACCTTTTGCATCCTGGTGCTCTCCAAATTTGTGGGTTTCAACTCTTATAACCCAGGCTGAGTTCTAGGGATAATAGGATTCAATCTAATGAATCAGGAAGACAGCTGATTGGAGAAAATGGTTGTTAAGCAAGACTGCAGATTTGGGATTATTTCTAAGATGTCATTATGCTTCCAGTTTTAAGCAGCCTGTCCAATAAGTACCGTGTTTCTCATATAATAAGGCCGGGTCTTTTTTTTTCTTTTTTTTTTGAGCCCCCCAAAAATGGCTAGGCCGTCTTTTCGGGGGTGACTTAATTCCCCCCCTTGCATCTTTGGGCAGGCAGGCAGCGATGGTTTGGATGTTGACCTCGGCGTTTGTGGGGCACTTCATATTGGGGTCAACGCAGGCAGCACCATATCCGGGTGTGCAACAAAAGTACTTCCTAACGGCAAGCCCCCCTACCATTCCCCCCCATTTCGCATGTTTTAATATAGGCCTTAATTTGGGGGGAAGGGCTTAATTTCATTTCATGCCTATAAAACATGCTGGGACTTCCTATTGGGGGAGGCCATATTGTTGGAGAAACAGGGTATATTCTTGCATATTTTAGCATACGATTATATCATAGAGTATCTCACGAGAGGTATTTCACGAGAAGAGTACTCTAACTCCTCAGTCTGCAATAGAATCCCTTCTACCACCTGGCTTGAAATTTTGGACCTAGACAACTTAGAAGTATGCCACCAACGGTCTGACCTAAGCTTAGTACACAAAATTGTCTGCTATAGCGTCCTACCTATCAATGACTACTTCAGCTTCAACCACAATAACCCACAGGCAAACCATAGATACAAACTCAAAGCAAACCACTCCAAACTCGATTGCAGAAAATACGACTTCAGCAACAGAGTGGTCAATGCCTGGAACTCACTACCTAACTCTGTTGTTACATCCTCTAACCCTCACTCCTTTAACTTCAAACTAACCACTATTGACCTTACCCCATTCCTAAGAGGTCTGTAAGGGGGCGTGCATAAGCGCACCAGTGTGCCTACCATCCCTGTCCTACTATCCCCATTTATTCCCATTTATTATCTATTCTAGATTAAAAAGAAAGGTGTAGTCGATTAAGCAATATCAAAGTCTTCCCACCCATAGACAAGAAGGTATACCCATCCTATGCTTTCCTGAAGCTTTCTGGTTTTAGTCTATCATGCTCTAACCACCACCACATGAAACTGTCAACCAGATCATGGGGGAGCCTTCTGCTGATCGGTCATCTGAAGATCACGTTGCTATAGGCGAGTGGCTTCCTGCAAACATTACTTGTAAAACATTCTCAAACCCTCAAGGCAGTTTCAGAAGTTATTATCATCAAATTACCACTGGCTCACAGATACACGCACACAGCAACTCTGCCTTTATAAGAGGAGGGGTGTTGGAATAAAAACCTGTCCGATTCCATGGCAACATAATCTTGCTCTTATCTCATAATATCTAAGAGCAGCTCTGTTCGCACAACATATTTACTCCATGACTAATGCGGTTTCTTAATTAGCCCAGTTGCTTGGATGTGTACAACATACTAAGTCAGAATGTAGGCCATAGGTAGACTATGGTGTGTTTGAGACATTTGAAAATTTAATAGCCGGAGCACTGAAGGGTTGGACAATGAGTAAGAACACCCAGTTATAGCTAATGGGTTAAAGAGAGCTGGCCATTGCATGGGGGAATCTGAGCTGTAATTTGTTGCTGTGAGGATAAAGGATGAGTTTTCCTGATTCCCCGTCTTCTTTCTCTGTGTGTTGTGTGTGCTCTCTGTGATTTAGCTGGTGATGTTCCTGCTGCGTTAATAACAGATAATCAGATTTGGAAGGGACCTTGTAGGTCATCTAGTCCAACCCCCTGCCCAAGCAGGAGACCCTACCCCATTTCTGACAAATGGCAGTCCAACCTCTTCTTGGAGGTCTCAAGTGATGGCGGTCCCACAACTTCTGAGGACAAGCTGTTCCACTGGTTGATTGTTCTCACTGTCACAAAGTTTTTCCTTATTTTCAGGTTAAATCTCTCCTTGTTCAGTTTCCATCCATTATTCCTTGTCATTGATTTACCTGATGATGCTCCTGTTTGCCTCTCTTATTTACTGTAAATATATTTATTTATATAAAACCACAAGTCCTTGTCAGCCTTTCCTGACAGTTAGAACAATTAATCAGTGGAACAACTTGCCTCCAGAAATTGTAAATGCTCCAACATTGGAAGTTTTAAAGAAGAGGTTAGATAACCATTTGTCTGAAGTGGTGTAGGGTTTCCTGCCTAGGCAGGGGGTTGGACTAGAAGACCTCCAAGGTCCCTTCCAACTCTGTTATTCTATTCTTCTATTCTGTGTCTCTGACTTGGACACTGGCTGCACGATTCCCTGATGGTGTCATTGGCTAGTTTATAGTTTAAGGCATCCTGTGAAGTCAGCCAATACCGAACTGGATCTGATTTATGTGAGGTCCTTTTGGGGCAGTGTTTTCTGAGCCAACTTCGCCTTGCAGTGTGCAACAGGAAGTTTTTAGCGATTCACCTGGCAGCTGAACAAAATTTCACACCAAGAGAAAAATGTAGCATATAATAAACCAGTGTCATGCCCCTGGTGGAGACTAACTCTGAGGAAGAGGAAGAACAGCCAACAGGGAGTGGGAGTGTGGCTCCAGAGGTGGTGGAGGAGGCTGGGGAAGGGCAGAGGCCGGCTGAGCAATCAGAGGAGGATCCAGGCCCATCCCCTATCCATCCTAAGTCACGCAGGGAGGAGAGGATCAGGGAAAAGCGAGGTCTACTCAGGAGGAGATTACTATGATCCTCCTCGTGGCTTGCAGCTGGGAGCTATGTATATAAGTTTGTAACTGCACAGTCAGAATTGCTGGAGTCGAAGTTTAGTGTTTACTTTGAAAGCGGTTTATCTTTGCTGGCGTTCTTCCCATGGACTCTCCTCGGTTATTTCCCTGGAGTTTATGATTAGTTATCTTGGCTTGCTTCGGAACTCTCGTCAATGCGGTTTGTTTTGGTTTTCTTTTTGCCTCATTATTTACTTTTGTGACTTTAAACTGTGCCTAATAAAACAGTGAAGTTAAGTTGAAGGCCTTACCGGACTTTAATGTACGTTTTGGGTTTTGAGTTATTTTGAGAGACTACAGGTCATCACAACCAGGTTGCTTGGGCCTGATGAAACACTGAACATATACATGATGATCAGTTGGCCTCAGGACATTATAAACAGCCTTAAAATGCAGGCTAATTATCAAGCACCTGACTTGTGATCCCATGTCCATGGGGGGATTTTAAAACCAGATCATAAGAAGTTCTGGGGAGATCTGTCGAATCTTTAAATGGTCCCTAAGTGACCATTCATAAATCAAGAAGTACCTGTGTTGTCAGCAATGAAGAATGCTGGGTGCTTAACCATCTCTGGAGAACTATAGTAAACACCTTAGACTTTCAGGTGGACAAAAATGCTTTGTCGTTTTGCTGTTACAAAGTAAAACCGCTACTGTACCACTGTGGAAAGGGACGATTTATTGTTCTACCATCATCGTCTCTATTTCCAGCATTCTGTTTCCGAGTGTTGGCTGCATTTGTGGCCTCAATATGTCACTCAAATATGAGAGGGAAGTTAGGGGCACAAGGTTTTGCCGAAGTGTATACCCCACTGCCAGAAAGTGTTAGGAAAAAGGAAACGCATCTAGAGAGGGACTTGTCAGAAAACATTTAGATGAGAATCAAGTAGGCTCAGTGGAAGGTGAAAATGTTGGAAGGGGGAGAACAAAATAGCTGGAATCTGGGACAGCTGTAAAGTCACATCCTTTTGCTTTGGGAAACTTCCATGAAAAAGTAGTCATGTAACCTCTCGCTTTCTGCACAAAATGTTAGAGGAGGGTCTAACTTTTCATTTATCTATCCTTTCCTGCCTTCTCTTGCCCTCCTCCCCTCCCAAATTACATGGGTAAATAATTACAGGTAGTCTACAGCTTACAATCATGCAGCATTATCCAGAAAATGTTAAAGGAGGCCCTAACTTTTCATTTATCTATCCTTTCCTGCCTTCTCTCACCCACTTTCCCCCCCAATTACACGGGTAAAGAATTACAGGTACTCTACAGCTTACAGGTAGCAAACAGCCTACCCACAGCCACTAGATGAGGCTGCAAAAGTATCAGGTTCCAAGCAATGCAATCATCATAAAACGAACTCAGAGGCATCGTAAGTCCTCAAAGAACTATTTTATTTCATTACACATCTTGGCACTAACTGATGGAAGCCAGTACTGAAAGTTTCTCGGGCTTCTCCATCACTATACTCAAAAGTTTCTCCTTTTTCCAAAACAATAAGTCACATTTAGTGACCATCTACAGTTACAACAGCATTGGAAAAGGTGACTTATGAGTGTTTTTCACACTTACAACACTTGCGGCATCCCCAGGGTCATGTGACCAAAATTTGGACGCTTGACAACTGGCATGGATTTATGACTGTTGCAGTGTCCCAGGGTCATGTGACCATTTTTGGTGACCTTCTCCCAAGCAACATCAATGGGGAGGCCAGATTTACTTAACAACCGTGTTCTTAACAACTGTGGTGATTCACTTAACAATTGTGGCAAGAAAGGTTGTAAACTGGAGTGCAACTAACTCAAAAACTATCTCACTTAGCAACAGAAATTTTGGGCTTGGTTGTGGCCGTAAGTCGACAACTACCTATAGGTGTGGAATTCATTTTTGTTGGATGATGCTAGACTGTTCTGACCCAAACCTGGTTCCAAGAGAGCAAACATGAGACAAAGGTTAATAGCACAACCTTTTAAAGTTCCATTTACGAATCCTGGTCCTTCACATATAAAAGGCTGCTTCCAACTAATTAGCTCCGATAAGAAAGAGCCTTGCCAAGTTTTTGCAAGGCTGCCAAGAACACCAGATAAAATTACTAAACAATAAATCAAAGCAACCAACTAAAGACCAACTCAGATATTCCTAATGTTCACCAGGCTCGAGTATCAAACTTCTTAGCCTTCAGCAAAGAACTGCGGTTTCTCAGCAGGCTTTTATCTTCTCAGGGAGGGGACATTACCTTGCAGCCTTACTCCCGAGTCGCCCGGACTGCTGCAGCTGCTCTTTCCTTCGAGCAGCCCTGCGCGTATGTGCACTGGGCACGGGCTCCTCGGGGGCCTCTTCATCACTACTGCCAGCCTCCACAATCTCCAAAGGTAGCATTCCACTCCCTGATGGTCCTGGCCCCATCCCTGCATCACACACAGGCCCCTCATCTGAGTCCTCACTCTCCGAGACCTCAGCCGTCTGCACCTGCTGCTGGTGAACCACAACATAGACCCTACACAAACTTCTGGATTGCTTTATTTCCTTTGATCTGTAGCTAAATTATTGTTGTTGTTAGTTGCGAAGTCTTGTCCAACCCATCGTGACCCCATGGACAATGTTCCTCCAGGCCTTCCTGTCCGTTACCATCTTCTGGAGTCCATTTAAGCTCACGCTGACTGCTTCAGTGACTCCATCCAGCCACCTCATTCTCTGTCGTCCCCTTCTTCTATTGCCCTCAATCGTTCCCAGCATTAGGCTCTTCTCCAGCGAGTCCTTCCTTCTCATGAGGTGGCCAATGTATTTGAATTTCATCTTCAGGATCTGGCCTTCTAAAGAGCAGTCAGGGTTGATCTTCTCTAGGACTGACCGGTTTGATCGCCTTGCAGTCCAAGGGACTCGCAGGAGTCTTCTCCAGCACCGTAGTTCAAAGCAGTGGTGGGATTAAAAAATCTTTTCTACCAGTTCTGTGGGCGTGCCTTGGTGGGCGTGGCAGGGAAAGGTTACTGCAAAATTCCCTCCCCACCCCACTAACCTGATTTCCAGCTCCGTTCTCCTGTGCAGGACAGCAAAAGGAGACCCCGCCGATCAGCTGGGACTTGGGAGGCAGAGAATAGATGGGGGCGGGGCCAGTCAGAGGTGGTATTTGCTGGTTCTCTGAAGTACTCAAACTTTCCGCTACTGGTTCTCCAGAACTGGTCAGAACCTGCTGAATACCACCTCTGGTTCAAAGGCCTCAATTCTTTGGCGCTCAGCCTTTCTTATGGTCCAACTTTCACAGCCATGCATTGCAACTGGGAAAACCAGTTTTCCCAGTTGTAGTGAAATTAAGTATAGTAAATAAACAGGTGGACAATAAATAAATTTAGTGAGGAGTCTCTTCTTCCTGGCTGGGAAGGTCGCAAATAGTGATCATGTGATCCTGGGATGCCCAGCCATCATAAATCTCTTAAACACTGTCAGCTGGTGCTCCATTCAAAATCCAAGAAAGAAATACTTAGACTCTTGTTAGGGATATACACCCTAGCAGAACGTGCAACGACAGTCTAGCAGGCAGGCAGATATGTGAGACAAAACGTTGTAGTAGCTTACACTCAGTAAGACAGATACACTGTGCAAGTTAAATAGTTTTTATTCCAGCAAGATTTATAGCATAGTCAAACAGTCCATATGTCATACACTAAGTTCAGTCAGTCCGGGGGTTATTCAGTTTGCAAAGTCCAGTGTCGAAAAAGAGGTCAGTAAACTTACAATCAATCAGTCCAGTGATATATCTCTTTTGCAGTCAGAGATATGAAGGAAAATCAAACCTCTTTTCTTCTTTCAGCAAACACGCAGTTATCACCATCAATGCATCATTGTCAGCAATCCAGTAAAAGCCGGGAAACAGTGAGCTCTCTTGCTCCCTCTTATGGTGATTTTACAACCTCACCCAAAATACTTGGTTTACAGTTTAAAGTGATACATACACTTAAACTCACTAACATAGTTTATATATATTATTTTACCCAAACTAAGTTAGGTAACCAATGTTATCCCTAACAACTCTTTTAATCAGAGAAAAGATATCTTTTACTGGAAATCAAGTGGTAGCACCAAAAGAATTCTGAATCTGAGAAAATGGGCGCGTAAATCACATATACAAAGTAATGGCAACGTTCCCACCCCCAATAGTTCAATTGGCTCATCCAATTAAAAGTTGTGTATATCATCATGTGGGCATCTCCAGGTGGTGATGAGGCTTCTGTCCATTGACCTTGACATAGTTTGATAAAGGGTTGCAGCTGCACATAGCATAGGATAGAAACCTAAGCAAGAGTGTACCCCCCCAGCTTATACAGTTCTGGTTTGTAACACCTCCAGCTTACTTCCCATAACCATTCCCCACTCCACCCCCCATTACTTATGACAGCCGAAAGATGCAAAGCAAAGGGAGAAAAATCTTGAAGGTTGACAAACACAATCACAATCACTTCACATACATACGGAAATATATGACTAGTTGGTTTTTTTCCCCCCAATTACTTGCATAGGGATTATTCTCTAGACCAGGGGTCTGAACCTTAAACACTCAAAGAGTCATTTGGATCAGTTTCCCACAGAAAAGAAAACCCTGGGAGCCAATAATTTAACAACTGGTGTGACTGGGTGGGCGTGGCCAACTCCACGTCACTCACTCCCACCCAATCACCTCCTGCTCTGGAATATGGAGTGAGTCTCCATCCCCAGCCATCACCCTTACCTTCTCAGGCCAGGTGAGGAGGGGCAGGGAGGGGAGGGGCCAGCCAGTGGTGGGATCAGCCAACAGGGAGCCACAGCAGAGGGCCAAAAGAGCCGCATGTGGCTCCAGAGCTGCAGGTTGCAGATCCCTGATCTATACTCTTCATCATGTCTTGTATTTTCTTTTTTGGATTCCACCAGAAAGGCTAAACCAATTTTGTTGTATACATCGGGGTCCCCAACCACCGGGCCCCGGACCGGTACTGGTCCGTGGAACATTTTCTACCAGGCCGCCGGTTTGCTGGGTGCCGCCATCTTGTTTTGATGAGAAAGTGCTTCCAGTGAGCTTTTCCAGTTGGAAAGCGGCGTTTGGGTCCTGAAGGAATCCTCACGCCTTAGTTTCATCAAAGGGGGGGCAGCTTCGAACAAAACTAAGGCGCGAGGATTCTTTCAGCACCCAAGGCAAGGCAAGCCGAGCGACTGTCCCGAAGCCATCCCGAAGTCCATCGACAAAGGTACAAAGGAGGAGTTGAAGGTGGCGGGGAGAAGCGGGGACAACTGGCTGGGTCGTCGCTCGGCTTGCCTTGCCATGCGTGCTGATGTCGGTACCGGGCCGTGGTTCATTTTGTGATGCCGGTACCGGGCCATGGCACAAAAAAGGTTGGGGGCCACTGGTATACATGATGTACAATGACAATAAAGTTTAAACTTAACCTCAGACTTAAATGTTTGCTAGTGGTGAAGCACCTGAATTTTGATCATGTAACCAAGGGGGTGCAATGATGATAAGTGCAAGGACCCGCCATAAGTCACTTTTTTTCAGTGCCGTTGTAACTTTGGTCACTAAACAAAATATTGTAAGTCGAGGATTACCTGTATATCTTGTGGCCGTGAACTCCATTTTTAAATATGCACTGTGTGAAGAGTTCTTTCCTTTGTCAAAAAATCTCTTCCTACTCAGTTTTATTAGGTGATTTTAAGGTGATCTTCTAAGTTTGTAAAGGCCAAAATCCCCTTTGCCCTGCTTACTGTGTCCTCATTCTCTCTTTCTCTCCCTCCCTCTCTCTCCCTTCCTACCTCTCCCTCTCCCTCTCCCTTTGTGTGTGTGTGTGTGTGTGTGTGTGTGTGATGTTTCTAAACTACAAAGCCTCGAACATTGCAACCAGGAGAGCTTTCACTCGCTCTTGTAGGAACTTTTTGAAGTTCACCATATTTACATTCCACCTTTTGAGATATAAAACCCTCCCCCAGAGCAAACTCAAATTAAACTGTGAAATTACAATAAACGAACTACCCCACGCTGATGATTTTAACCTCTTGTGTTTGATCCTTGCTGGACCCAATGCTTCCCAACGCTGCCACTGAAAGCAAAGGAAATCTCCTGGAATCTGACTTCTTAGAAAGCATCAAGCAGGCTGTAAGATTTACAGTATGTTTGGACGGTTAGGAAGCCGAAGGCTGCTTTATCATTAAACAGCCCCTCTGTCTTTTGCTGCTTCTCTATCTGTAAATAAACAATGTTAGAGGAACACGCTAAGTCTCCAGGGCTATCTGTTCTTCAATAAACAAAACCTCCAAAACAGAAGAAGCAGGCCTAGAAAGGTCAGAGGCCATCCTTGCAGTCTCCTGATCTTCTGCAGGGCTGCCATCTGTCAAAAATGGTCTAGGCAGGAGCGGGGTTGGACTAGATGACCTACAAGGTCCTTTCCAACTCTGTTAATCTGTATGTGGATCTGGTGAGGTTTTCCCATTACTGGCACAGGCAGGGCTCATATATTTCAACGGGTTTTTGTTTTGCTTTCATTTGCTTTTGGGGTGGGTGGAGATGGGAACAGGAGGAATCTAAAAGATCTTCGTTCCCACTTTTAAAAACCACGGCAAATAGAAATCAGAACAACAGAGTTGGAAGGGACCTTTGAGGTCTTTTAGTCCAACCCCCTGGTATTGTAAGAGACGGACCCTATACCATTTCAGACAAATGGCTGTCCAATACCTTATTTAAAATCTCCAGTGATGGTGCACCCAACAGCTTCTGGAGGCAAGCAGTTTCACTGGTTAGTTGCTTAATGAATTTGTCCTTAGTTCTAGGTTGGTTTTCTCCCTGATTAGTTTCCACCCATTGTTTCTTGTTTTGCCTTCTGGTGCTTTGGAAAATAGGTTGATGCATCTTTGGGGCTGCCCCTCAAACATTGGAACGTTGCTATCATGTCACTCCTGGTCCTTCTTGTCACTAGACTAGACATACCCAATTCCCGCAACCATTCTTCATATGTTTTAGCTTCCCTTTCTCCAATCATCTTTGTTGCTCTTTTCTGCACTCTTTCCAGAATCTCAATATCTTTTTTATAATATGGGGAACCAAAACTGGATCCAGTACTTTTAAGTGTAGTTTTATTAAGGGTTTATAAAGAGGCACTAATACTTTATGTGATCTTGATTCTATTCCTCTGTTAAGGTGACCTAGGATTGCATTGGATTTTTATTTTATTTTTGGCTGCTGACGCACACAAAATTTCAATTGTTCCTATGTTGTCCTCAACCGTTGGTGGTCCAATCTCAGTTTGTTCTCCTGGGCAACTGACCGTAAATCTGAGAACAACACCAAGTAACTTGGCTTGGAGGGTTGGATAAGATGACCTACAAGGCCCCTTCCAAATATTCTTCTGTAATTCTTTTGGCTAGTGGAACAGAAGTTGCCTCCAGAAGTCATTGACGCTCCATCACTGGAAGTTTTTAAGAAGAGCCTGTCTCAAATAGTATAAGCTTGAGCAGGGGGTTGGACTAGAAGACCTCCAAGGTCCTTTCTAACTTCATTATTCTGTTATTCTGTTATTCTGACTTTGTACAGCTGCTAGGGTGAGGGTAAGTCTTCTGTAAATGACAACCAGCTGATTAAGAAGTTCCGTCTGTTATTTCATCCTTCCTATGGCTCGTAAAGGCGAAAACCTAAAAATTGCTGAAGTTTCTGAATAGGCTGCAGCATCTAATATAGCTGAATAAAGCAAAAAAAAAAATTGAGTGAGGAAAAAACACTCACGAGTTCTAGTAGCATTTTGTAAATGCATGCATCACTTCCACCATTTTTGACATCAAAGCTGGGGTTTGGGAGGATCCTGAGCTTGAGAATTCAAGTTGCTTCCTTTTGTCCCTAAGTAACCTTTGATATGGCCTGAGAGACTTCAGTCATGTGAACAGAAAGTATTTCTCAAGGCTGGCGGCTGTGTGTGCAACTTCTTGTGTTTTTGTGCAGGGACGACTTGCGTTCTTATTTTCCAGAATATTTATTTTATTTTTTATTTATTTGATTTGTCAATCGCTTATAAGATAATAGGTATACCGTATTTGCCGGCGTATAAGACGACTTTTGCCCGAAAAACATGCCTCCAAGTGGGGGTGCGTCTTATACGCCGGTATATCCACTGCCGGCTTTGGATGCTTGTTGGACGCAGCGAAGGCGCCTCTGGCTTCCCGGATCCCCTGCGTCGCTTCCGCTTCATCCCGCTCGCCTCGCTCCGCCCGAGGCTGCAGCCTTCCTGCTCTTCCCACGGCCCCTGGCACTCTGCCCTGCCGCTGCAGCCCCGGGGATTTCTGGAGGGCGTTTCCGGTGGTGGTGGGGGTCGTCTTATACGCCGGGTCGTCTTATACGCCGGCAAATACGGTAAGTATATACATAGTTATGAATACATGAAATGGGTACATATAAGAAAAATAAAAGAAACAATAGGACAGGGACGGTAGGCACATTGGTGCGCTTATGCACGCCCCCTATAGGCCTCTTAGGAAGGGGTTGAAGTCAATAGTAGACAGTCTAAGGTTAAAGTTTTTGGGGTTTGGGGAAGAAACCACAGAGTCACTACTGCACATCATTGAGAATGGTGGGATGCGAAGGTAGCAAATAAATTCAAAGGGTTTCAAACCAATTTCATTTCGAACCAATCGTGACTTAACAATGATTCAAGATTCAATCTTTAGGGAATTTTTCAATTGTTCAGCAATTTTTTTAAAGAAATATATACTAAGAAAGTCTGTACACAATTTCAGATACTCCTTGACCTACAACCTTTCCTTTAGTTACCGTTTGAAGTTACAAAAGCACTGAAAAAAGTAACTGATAACCATGTTTCATACTTAATGACCTTTGCAACATCCCCACGGCTGCGTGAACAAAATTTGAATCCTTGGCAACTGACTCATATTTATGACGGTTGAAGTATCCTGGGGTCATGCGATCACCTTTTGCAAGTTTCTGGCAAGAAAAGTCAATGGGGAAGCGTCTCATCTCAGGCAATATTTATCTATTTATTTATATTTATTTACTTATTTATATTTCTGCTGAGATTCATCTAATTAATGTCCAATATTTGCATTGTCGTCTTCATAGTGTGAAAAGATAGTTATCTTCATCCCATAATGATACAGCAAGGGGAGACTCCAGCACGTTGCTAGGTCCAGGTAAGGATGACCAAAACTCTCCCCAACCGAGCCAGAGGTCAATTCAGTGACCAATCAGGAGTACAGATGTGACCACATGACATGAACTACATCTCCCATGAGGTATTGACTACATTTCCCATGAGGCATTCCCTTAAGGGGACAGCTCTCATTCCAAAACTAACTACATACTGTTTAACCAGCACAGGAAGCCAGTTTCACTTAACAACTGTGTTACTAACTGAATAACCGCAGCGATTCACTTAGCGACTGTGGCAAGAAAGGTGGTAAAATGGAACAAAATTCACTTAACAAAGGTTCACATTTGTGGATTGCATTAAAACTACTCTTTGCAAACTACACTTTGCTTTTTGACAAGTACCTCAATAAATCATAGTGACCGGGGCGGGCTTCAAACATTCTAGGAAAAGGTTTCCTGGTTGCTGGGTGGGTGTGGCCATGGTGGGCGTGGCCTAGTTGACCTCCTGCACCATGGCGGGGTGGTGGTGGTTTTGCTCCGGAGGCTTTCCTCGAGCCTCCAGGAGGGTGAAAACGGCTTCCCCAGGCTCCGGAGGCTCTCTGGAAGCTGGAAACGGGCCCATTTCCGGCCTTTCCGAACTTCCGGGAGGGCCGTTTTTCAGCCTCCCTGAGCCTCTGTGCATGCTCTGCACTGACCTGCATCCAAAATGGGCCACGTGGGGACTCCTGGGAGGGGAGGGCCGGGGTGGGTGGGACCAGCCAGGAATGGGATTCTCCAAACTGCACAGAATCTTAGCTAGGGGCTCTCCCTATGAACCCCTATCAGCCCACTCCTGATAGTGACTAACTTCACTCTCAGGCCAAAACCAAAGCAACTGAAGGATGATTTTAGTTTTATTAACTTAACCAATTTAACTGGATTAGTTAAAAAGCCTTATCACATTTGAACAATGTATATTAAGCTTGGCCAGTCTTAATTTGGGTTAGATTCTGAGAAAGAAGCCTTAGCATTTTGTGTGAACCCAAACCATATACATAGTCCTCAACTTATAACACTTCATTTAGTGACCGTTCAAAGTGACTTATGACCGCTTTTTCACAACATACGACTATTGCAGCATCCCCCTGGTCACGTGATCAAAACTCAGATGCTTGGCAACTGACTCATATTTATGACGGTTGCAGTGTCCCGAGATCCTTTTGCAACCTTCACAAGCAAAGTCAATGGAGAAGCAAAGTCAATGGAGAAGCAAAGTCAATGGAGAAGCCAGATTCACTTAACAACCGTCTTACTTACTTAATAACTGCAGTGATTCACTTAACAATGGTCTTGCTTAGCAACAGAAATTTTGCACTCAATTGTGAATTGTGGAGGTGAGAGCCACCTGTACATATGTTGAAAGCCTGTGGGATATAGTAGTTAAGGTATTGAATTAGGGACAAATACACCCCCATGCTGGTGTTCACCTTTAGCCACAAATGTTAACCAGGTGATATGGCTCTAATCTCTCTCTCCCTCCCTCCCTCCCTCTCTTTCTCTTTCTCTTTCCCCAACCTGTCTCACAGGGTTGTTCTAGAGATAAATTGTAGAGATAAAAATATATGCTGCCTTGATTTCACCTGAAGGAAAAGCAGGTTATAAACCTCGCAAATAAAACCAAATTGAATTAGCACATTCACCAAAAATAATATACAAGAATGTATGTATTACCTCATGAAAATTATGCAGATATCTATATCCATAATAGAATAGAATAGAATAGAATACTTTATTGGCCAAGTGTGATTGGACACACAAGGAATTTGTCTTGGTGTAAATACTCTCAGTATAAATAAAGAAAAGATCGTTAAGATTACACTTGTTAAGAATCAAGAATCATAACGTACAACACTTAATGATAGTCATAGGGTACAATCAACAATCAAATCATACTAGGAAACAGTCAATATAAATCGTAAGGATACAAGCGACAAGTTACAGTCCTACAATCACAAGTGGGAGGGGATGGGTGATAAGGAGTGATGAGAAGATAACAATAATAGTAGTGCAGACTTTGTAAATAGTTGGACAGTGTTGAGGGAATTATTTGTTTAGCAGAGTGATGGCCTTCGAGGAAAAAAACTGTCCTTGTGTCTAGTTGTTCTGGTGTGCAGTGCTCTATAGCGTCATTTTGAGGGTAGGAGTTGAAACAGTTTATGTCCAGGATGTGAGGGGTCTGTAGATATTTTCACAGCCCCCTTTTTGACTTGTGCAGTATACAGGTCCTCGATTGAAGGCAGGTGGGTAGTAATTGTTTTTTTCTGCAGTCCTAATTACTCTCTGGAGTCTGTGTCTGTCCTGTTGGGTTGCAGAACCAAACCAGACAGTTATAGAGGTGCAGATGACAGACTCAATAATTCCTCTTTGGAACTGTATCAGCAGCTCCTTGGGCAGTTTGAGCTTCCTGAGTTGGCGCAGAAAGAACATTCTTTGTTGTGCTTTTTTGATGACGTTTTTGATGTTAGGTGTCCATTTTAGGTCATGTGATATAGTAGAACCTAGAAATTTGAAGGTCTCTACTGTTGATACTATGTTGTATAGTATTTTAAGAGGTGGTAGTATGGGAGGGTTTCTTCTAAAGTCTACCATCATTTCTACGGTTTTGAGTGTGTTCAGTTCCAGATTGTTCCGGTTACACCGCGAGGCAAATTGTATAACCTCCTGTCTGTATGTAGATTCATCGTTGTCTCGAATGAGACCAATCACTGTTGTGTCATCAATTGAGGAAATGTATGTGAAAACCAATTCACATTTCAAGGAAATGAAAACTGACCATCCAAACTCGACAAATCCACATTTGAAAAAATGAGAAGAAGAAAAAAAGACACGCATGAGAAGCTGACCCAATCTTTAGTGGGTCAAGACAATTGGAGCTGATGGGAACACCCTTCGTAGGAGAATTACAGTTCCCCACGGAGACACCGCTGAGGATAGCTGGGAAGTTCTCATGTCTTATTTTAGAAAACAAAATGTACTTGGGAGGAAGCATAATTGTAGGGCTGACTTAGAACTGGGTAGGCTTGAGAAAGTCTGGGAGAAGTAGATGAAGAATAATCTTTATTTGTTTCAGAGAAACAAAGCAAGGATAGCAATCTGAAATGATGTTTGCCAACCAGCTATTTATTTACTATTCAGTCTTCTTCTTCTTCTTCTTCTTCTTCTTCTTCTTCTTCTTCTTCTTCTTCTTCTTCTTCTTCTTCTTCTTCTTCTTCTTCTTCTTCTTCTTCTTCTTCTTCTTCTTCTTCTTCTTCTTCTTCTTCTCCTCCTCTCCTCCTCCTCCTCCTCCTCCTCCTCCTCCTCCCTCCTCCTCCTCCTCCTCCTCCTCCTTTCTCCTCTCCTTCTCCTCCTTCTTCTTCCTCTTCCTCCTCCTCTCCTTCTCTTCCTCCTATCTCCTCTCCTCCTCCTTCCTCCTCCTCCTCTTCTTCTTCTCCTTCTCCTCCTCCTCCTTCTCCCCCCTCTTTCTTTTTAAGCAACCAATACACACTAGAGAACCATCCATTGTGAATCTGTTCAGGGGATATGCTTAGTTATACAGAGATGAGATGTAATTTAAAGAGCGGTCTGGATGGGTCATCAATTACTTTAGAACACAGTAAAATGGGCCAGTGGATTTCACATCCCTCTCATTATCTCACGTACAATTTTGTCCCCACTGGTAAGCCGCCAGTATGCTACAATTGCTTAATTATGTACCATCAAGTTAACCAATTGTCATTGTTAACTGAAGACGCTCTGTACCGGTAGTCCTTGACTTACAGCAGTTCATTTAGTGACCGTTGAAAGATACAGCATCACCTAAAGAAGTGACACATGATCATGTTTCACACTTACAACCGTTGCAGCATTTCCAATGTACCAACTGTGATGATTTTCCCTTAGCAATTCTGGCAAGAAAAAGCTTGCTTAACAAATGTTTCACTTAACAACAAAAGTGTTGGGCTCAGTTTTGGTCGTAAGTTGAGGACTACCTGTATACTGCCTAATACAGGAAGCAATACGTATATAGCTAAGAAGAGGGAAGGAAGGATTGAATATTCATACAGGTGCAGGTCACACAATATGCTATCTAAGAACACAAATGTAACATATTGAGCCTTGGTGGCGCAGTGGTTAGAGTGCAGTACTGCAGGCTACTTCTGCTGACTGCCATCCGTCTGCAATTTGGCAATTCGAGTCTCACCAGGCTCAAGGTTGACTCAGCCTTCCATCCTTCCGAGGTGGGTAAAATGAGGACCCAGATTGTTGAAGCAATATGCTGACTCTGTAAACCACTTAGAGAGGGCTGTAAAGCATTGTGAAGCGGTATATAAGTCTAAGTGCTATTGCTGTATGATTAGGCATGTTGTAGAAACCCAGGTCATCACATTAGTTCATAATTTCCCTTAATTGGGCATGGCATATTCTGTTAACCCAAGATTTACAGGCAGTCCTTTTGACTTAAAATCATTTGTTTAGTGAATGGCACTTAAAAATGTGACTAAGCTATGACCATTTTTCACACTTATAATCATTGCAGCATCCAAATGGTCCCATGATCAAAATTCAACTGCTTGGCAACTGGCTCATATTTATGATGCTTGAGGTGTCCCCCGGGGTCATGTGGTTCCCTTTTGCGACCTTCTGACAAGCAGAATCAATGGGGAAGCCAGATTCACTTTGCCACCATGCTCCTAACTTCACAACTGGAGGGATTCATTTAGCAACTGTCACGCCCCTGTTGGAGTCTGAATCCGAGAACGAAGACAACAGCTGACACAGGGAGTGGGAATGTGACTCCGTTGGCTGTGGAGGAAACTGGCGAAGGGCAAAGTCTGGCTGGGCAGAGCAGGGCAGAGGTAGAACAAATGAGAGGGAGTTCAGAGGAAGACCCAGGCCCACCCCCTCTTCATTCTAGGGAACGCAGGGAGGAATGGAGAAGAGAGCAACGTGGGTTGCATGACTTATGGGGGAGGAAAGGGCCCTGATTCCCTTCATTAGGCACATCTGGGAAGAGAATTTAAAATAGATGCATACGGAATGTGGCAGCTGCTGGAAGCAAATTTGAGTTTATCTTGTGTTGGCTTTGATTATCTGTGTTCCTGGCATCCTCCCAACCATGTTGAGTTATTGCCGTGCATTCACATCTGGAATTCTTTCTCTTGCCCTGCCAGACTAATTATCTCATTTTGCCTTGATTGGACTTATAGTTACAGTTTTTGTTGACCACGTTTTGGACTTGATTCTCTACAGGCAGTTCCTGGGAGAGTTTTTCTCCAGCCAGAAGGTAACCAGGACATTGGGGGCAAAGTTGGAGCTAATAAAGGGACTCCTACTGATTATCTGACTCTGTTGCCTTTGTGCCACACCCCGGGTCATCACAGCAACTATGCAAGGAAGTTCATAAATGGGACAAAACCCATTAACAACTGCCTCACTTACCAACGGAAATATTGGGCCCAATTGTGATTGTAATCAAGGACTACCTGTATATGTCCTTTGCTGGAGAAGAATACAAAATGGTACTTTGTGAAAATAAATATCCAACTTGCTTTTGGATCAAGCGTTACAATAGGCGGTTGGGTTTCGGTAGGGGGGGGAAAAAGCTTTTATAGTGAGAATAAAATGAAATGTCTGTTGTAATGCGGAGACTGACAAGCAGCAAATGCAACACACCCCCTCCTTTCCTTTTGTAGCATAGACCGTGATGTAGACAGCTCTGCATAGAATGGAATCTGGGCTTTGAACCAAACTGAATGGGCCTGAGGTCAAGCTGCAGCCAGAGACAAATATAGCGGTGACTGGATGCTATTATGTACTCCTTTAATTAGTTTTCCTTTTTTTTTTTCTGTAGAAGCCAATGTACTAATTTACCACATTCCACAAATAAACGGGAAAGGAAAAGCTTGTCTTTTAATTTTAGACGTGAAGAACGAAGTTGAGTTGTAGCCCCGCTGTAAATGTGAGTAGCTTTTGCAGTTTGGCAGATAACTTCAGGACTGGAGTTCTGGAACTGAGATCAGGATTTCTGTTGCTAACCAAGGCCAGTTGTTAAGTGAGCCAGCCTGGTTTTGCGACTCTTTCCAGCACGATTGTTAAGTGAATCATTCAGTTCTTAAGCGAACCCAGCTTTCCAAATTGATTTTCAGAAGCCATATGGGAAGGACGGAAACAGCGACACCTCATAAATACATGCTAGTTGCCAAGAGCCCAATTTCGATCACATGGCTGTGGGGATATTGAGATGATTGTGAACCAGTGGTGGGATTCAGCCAGTTTGCACCAATTCAGGAGAACCGGTTGTTAACTTTCTGAGCAGTTTGGTGAACTGGTTGTTGGAAGAAATCATTAGGACAGACAACCGGTTGTTAAATTATTTGAATCCTACCACTGTTGTAAACCCAAGGACTGGTTGTAAGTCAATGTTTATCCAGTGCCGTTGTAATTTTGAATGGTGGCCAAACCAATGGTTGCATGTGGAGGACAAGCTGTATATGAAGCACAAATTCTAGGACAAGGATGCCAGACTACACACAACCACTAGATGGCAGTGAAGAGATACTCAAGCACTTTGTTTCCATCTAATGGTCCTTTAGACTTTTGCAGGTTAGATTTAACAGTAACAAAGGAACAGAATAAGCAATTGAAGGGATCTTGGAGGTTTTCTAGTCCAGTCATAGCGAACCTTTTTGTTGTGGTGTGCTGAAAGTGTATGCATGTGCCGGCACCCACAATGCAATGCGCCCTGCCCGCCCTGTGCATGCAAGCGCAACAACTCCCCTTACCTGCACTGCACATGCGCACGCCTCCCAGGTGATTTTCGGCCCATTTGAGGCCGTTTTTACACACCCCCGAGGCTCGTGGGAAATACTGGAAGTGCCCATTTTCAGCCTACGGAGGGCTTCTGGAACCCGGGGGAGGCCATTTTCGCCCTCATGGAGGCTCGAACAAAGCCTCTGCAACCTCGGGAAGCTGAAAACGAGCCCATTTTGGCACTTCCAGTATTTCTGGAGGGTCCGTTTTTCGGCCCCCCAAGGCTGCAGAGGCTTCCCTTGAGGCTCAGGGAGACGAAAACAGCCTCAAGTGGGCTGAAAATTAGCTGGGAGGCATGCGCATGCGCAGTGCAGGTAAGTTTGGCTGGGGTTCGCGTGCCTGCACAAATGGCTCCGCGTGTCACCTGTGGCACATGTGCCATAGGTTTGCCATCACGGTTCTAGTCTGACCGCCTGCTCAAGCAGGAAATCCAATATCCGTGATGGTGAACCTATGGCATGCGTGCCAGAGGTGGCACGCAGAGCCCTCTCTCTGGCCACATGAGCCATCGCCCAGCTCAGCTCTGCCACTCATGCACACGCACCTCTTGCCGGCCAGCTGGTCTTTGGATCTCTGCCATGCATGCACGGGGGCAGGAAACACACGCAGGGGTCACATGCGCAGTGGGGTGGGTGCATGAATGGGGCGTTGTGTGTGCATGCGGGGCAGGGCGCATGCGTGGGAGGTCACATGTCATGCATGGGGTGGGGCACACATGTGGGAAGGTCATGTGCATGTGCAAGGGGTCACACATCATGCATGGGGGACGGGGTGCATGCACAGGGCGCACGTACAGGGGTAGGATTCAACTTTAACAACCAGTTCTGTGGTTGTGGCTTAGTTGGTGGGCATGGCTTGGTGGTCATGTTATTGGCTGGGTGTGGCCAACTCAATATCACTCACATTGAGGTGCGCATCTCCTCGCCTAGCCTCTCGTGACTGTGGGGATGCTGCAACAGTCATAAGTGTGAAAAAGGGTCATAAATCACTTTTTTCAGTGCCATTATAACTTTAAAAGGTCACTCCACACAAACAAAGTACCAGCAAAGGAGGAAAAAAAAACCTCCAGAGAAGTTCCTGAGACAGGAAGTCTAGTCCTGCCAAGAATGTAAAAAGGGTTAATGGAGAGCCAGTTTCTGCAAGCAACACCAGAATGTTTCCTTCCTGCCTTCCTTACAGGATTAGGCCAGTGATTTCTTCTAACAACTGGTTCTCCGAACTGCTTAGAATGTTAACAACCGGTTCTAGTGAATAGGTGAGAACTGGTAGAATCCCAGCCCTGTGCACGCACACTGCATTTTGGGGATGTGCGCGTGTGTGCTTTGGGCATTTGGTTTCGAAAAGTTTCGCCATCACTGTCCTCTACCATTTCAGGCAAATGGTTGTCCAATCTCTTCTTAAAAAACTTCTGGTGTTGTAGCACACACAATTTCTCTACTCTAATAGTTAACAAACAGCATGCTATTGACTGGAAATTGGGGTAACTAAATGACAAGAGTTGTATTTTTGAAAGCAATGAAACCTTTTATCTCTCATATCAGTGGTCCCCAACCTTTTTGTGCCAGGGACCAGTTTCACTCAGAAACACTTTTTCAAGGACCGGGGGGTGTCGAGTTTGGTGGTTTGCTTGCAGACGTTTCATTATCTGACTAGGTAACATCTGATGTTGTTACCTAGTCGGGTAATAAAACGTCTGCCAGCAAACCACCAAGTTCAGGAGAACGCCAATGCCTCTCATTGCAACCCTGAGCGACAGATAGTCCCTGCAGGACGGCTGAGAAGCCTCGCCTCTCGGCCCTGCCTTCATCAGCCCCATCCTCAGGTGTCTCCCTCCCTCCCTCAGCCTCATCCCTCAGGTGTCTGCCTCGTTCCTCTCTCAGTCGCTCTCACTCCTCCACCAGCCCAGGAAGAAACTGCTTCAAAGAAGCCGGCAGGGTGGCTTTTCCTGTCGGCGCAGCTTCCCCAAAGCGCCCGTTCACCCCCACCCTGCCACCCACGGTTCAATCCTCCGTTCTGCCTGCCTGCCTTCGTTTCTGGTGGTTTCGGAGTGCAGCTCTCCAGCGCCCGTTCACCCCCGCCCCGCCCGCCGCCCGCGGTTCAATCCAGTGCTCCGTTCTGCCTGCCTGCCTGCCTTCGTTTCTGGTGGTTTTGGATCCTCCGAAGCGCCCGTTCACCCGCCCCGCCCGCCCCGCCGCCGCGGTTCAATCCAGTGCTCTGTTCTGCCTGCCTGCCTGCCTGTCTTGGTTTCTGGTAGTTTCGAGCAGCTTCGCTGAAAAAGAGGCGAATAGTTATTATTCTCAGCCGAAGCTGCTCCGAAACTACCAGAAACGAAGGCAGGCAGGCAGAATGGAGCACTGGATTGAACCTGGATTGATTGGCGGCGGGGGGTGAAACGGGGCTTCGGAGAGCTGCGCCGACAGGAAAAGCCACCACCACCCCCGGCTTCTTTGAAGCAGTTTCTTCCTGGGCTGGTGGTGGAGCGAGAGACCGACTGAGAGAGAGGAATGAGGCGGGAGGAAGCCGAAGCCACTGAGCCAGAGAGCAGGACAGGCTTCGGTTGCTTCCTCCCTCCCCTTCTCTCATTTGTGTCCTTGATCCCCGATCCCAGCAGCATTCACCGGGCGAAGAAGCCGCCATTTTTTTTATTTTTTTCCTTTGCGGCCCGGTACAGAGTGCTCCACGGACCGGGACCGTCCGAACCCGGTGGTTGGGGACCCCTGCTTCTTATGACAATCAGATTTTCCTCACCCAAAGATTGGTTTGCACCCATGATGCATTGACTGGCTCTGTTCCTATTTTAATAAGCATTTTGATTTGAAGCATTCATTATTTCAATTTGAATCCTCACATTTTGAAATGTCAGTATGCTTTAATTTAAAATACTGTTCCAAATTGTCAAATCAAGTTGTTGTGTTTTTTTAAATTGGTTCACAGACATGGTAAGAATTCTTCTTGATTCAAACTGAATAAATTCTATTTGTCATTTCAATTAATCTTTCCGATTTGACTTGGAAAGTTGATTTGTTTTGGAGTTTTGACTGAACATCCTTAAATGAAATATCTCTGTGATCCTGAGACACGCTGAATCTTAATGTGTTTTATTTTGATTTTTAGTTCTATGGAAGTTAGTTCTCACACGATCAAAAATAAACATCCTGATATGAGATCAGTAGCAAAATGAAGAAGAGAAGTATGACTTCTGGTCCTTCAAGTAGAATCAGTAGAAGAAAAAGGCATCAGAAGTTTGATTATACACCTTTGCTGACATTTCTTCCTAGAGCATAGCAGTTGCTATGGGGCTCTTTCATAACAGCTTCATGGGTTTTTGTTTTTTTTACAATAAATGTACTTATTTGAGCCTTTAAGCAGCGGTAGATTCAAATTATTTTACTACTGGTTCTGTGGGCGTGTCTTATTTGGTGGGCATGGCTTGGTGGTCATGTGACTAGGTGGGTATGCTGGGTGGTCATGTGATTGGGTAGGCGTGGCCAACTTGACACCACTCACCTATAGTCCACTTTCTGCCACACATTTAACTGTAATTTAGATAATAGAAAATATATTCTTGCAGTTGTTTTCTCTGCCAAATTCAGAACATTTCTAGATCAACACTGGGGTTTGCAAACCATTGTTTGTGGCAGTGATTTTCAAAATTGGTCTGTGGGCCATGAATGATCCATGGAGGTTTATTAGCTAGTCAATCGTCCTTGACTTACGATCATTTGTTTAGTCACATTTCAAAGTTACAACAGCGCTGAAAAAGTAAATAACCGTTTTCACACTTTACAACCATTGCAGCTTCCCCATGTGATCAAAATTTGGATACTTGGCAACTGGCATGTATTTATGACGGTTGCAGTGTCCTGGAGTCATGTGATCCCCTTTTGCGACCTTCTGACAAACAAATCAATGGGGAAGCCAGATTCACTTAACAACCACGTTACTAACGTAACAATCGCATTGTTTCACTGAACAACTATGGCAAGAAAGATTAAGAAAATGGAGCAAAACTCACTTAACAACTGTCTTGCTTAGCGACAGAAATTTTGAGTTTAAATCAGTGGTGGGATTCAAAATTTTTTTACATGGCTTGGTGGGTGTGGCTTGGTGGACGTGGCTTGGTGGACATGGCAGGGGAAGGATACTGTAAAATCCCCATTCCCTCCCCACCCCACTAACCTGCTTTTCAGCTCCGTTCTCCTGTGCAGGGCAACCAAAGAAGACCCAGCTGATCAGCTGGGATTCAGGAGGCAGAGAATAGATGGGGGCAGGGGCCAGTCAAAGGTAGTATTTGCCGGTTCTCCGAACTACTCAAAATTTCTGCAACCAGTTTTCCAGAACTGGTCAGAATCTGCTGAATACCACCTCTGGTTTAAATGTAGTCATACATTGAGGTCTACCTGTACTAAGATATTTTTCTCAAACATCATTCTCAACCAACAATAATCTGTTACAAGTTCTTGTTGTTTTGCCACAGGTAATGGAAAACATTTGAAAGAGGAAATAAATACTTTATTTTAGATGTATTTAGTTATTATATAAATTTTAGTTTTAAAATGCAGTCCTAGCCATATCTTCTCCCCTAAAATGCGAACTTTAGTGCTTTTAAAGAAGAAAACATAGGGAAGAAGGTGTTCGTTTAATGGTGCCAACATTTTAAGTCTTTATTTAATAATCCACCACTGCATAAGTTTTGAGAAATACTCTGGTTTATGGCTCTTATGTAAATGCAGGTATCAAAGGTTTATTTAATTAACCGTGGTTAAAAATGGTTAAAAGTTACCGTAGCCCGTAGATGTCAAACTTGATTTAATTGAGGGCCGCATCAGGGTTGTGTTTGACCCTCGGGGAGCCAGGGGTGGGCGTGGCCAGCTTGAAATCACTCGTGTCGGGGCACCTGTGGCTTTAGCTCTCTGCCCATGAAAATGGGCTCCCAAGCTTTGTTTTTGGCTGGGACAGTCTCCTGCAGCCTTCTGCCAGCAAAAACGGAGCCCCCTCGAGCTCCATGTTTCCTGGCCGAGGGCTTCAGGAGGCCAGATTTCGCTGGCAGAGGCACTGCGTGCCAGACTTTCGCTGTTTCCAGGGGGGTCCCGTGGGCCAGATCTAAGCACTGGATCCAGCCCCTGGGCCTTAAGTTTGACACCAGTGCCATAGTCAATGACCTTATGCAAATCAGATATAGGAATTATCACCACATTTGTATTCCCTTCTGTTTCTTCTGTTCCTTCACAATCACCAAGTTTGAATGGAATGGAATTAAATTCTTTATTGTCATTGTATGTATATACACAGTATACATACAACAAAATTCACATAACAACAACCAGACTCAACATACACACACACATGACAATCCCCAAACACCTCCCAACCCACCAAAATTCCCCGCCTCCTAAAAACACACAAGCATCCACACAACAGACCAAGTAATACTGTCCAACCGCTCACTGATGGTGCTCCTTAAGTTTATTGTTAAGTGCAATTATAGCTCTGGGATAAAAACAATTCAGAAAACGTGCGGTCCGAGTTTTAATTGTTCTGTAACTTCTGCCAGAAGGCAACAGTTCATAAAGATTGTAAGCAGGATGGGAAGAGTCTCTGAGAATGTTGTGCAACTTCCTTAAACAGCGAGATGCGAAGTTATTGGTCATCAAAGCAGTGATGATCAGATAATGCTACGTCCCACAAACCATAATAGTTGCATCACACACTCCAAGGGAACCCCTTTGGCGGATTTTAGGTAGAGCTTCATTCTGGGGTTTCAGAAATTTCTATAGGAGTAGAAGGTAATATTTGTAGCTCAGGGCTGAACTGTGGGACCTTTGATGTTCTCTGAGCTCGATTGTTTTCTTGCAGACATTTTATTACCCAACTAGATAACCCAATCAGTTCTAGATGCTAAGCACTGATGATGTTATCTAGTTGGGTAATGAAACGATTGCAAGAAAGCAACCAAGCTCAGAGAGTAACAGGGATCCCACAGTCTCTGTACATTTAAAAGCACAGTCTAAAAACAAGAACAGCAAAAAGTACACCCAACCACGCACCACATAAATATGACATGCCCAAAACATACACTCCAGTAGAGTGAAGTTCCCTGAGGATGGGCTCCAACATGAGTCCGAACGCTGAGAAGACTAAAACTCAGATCCCCATGACAGACCCAGATTGGATCCGGCAACATAATCCTGTTGAGCCGTGGTGGCACAGTGGTTAGAGTGCAATACTGCAGACTACTTCTGCTGACTGCCGGCAGTTCAAATCCCACCAGGCTCAAGGTTGACTCAACCTTCCATCCTTCCGAGGTGGGTAAAATGAGGACCCAGATTGTTGGGGGCAAGAGGCCGACTCTGTAAACCGCTTAGAGAGGGCTGGAAAGGCACTGTAAAGCGGTGTATAAGTCTAAGTGCTATTGCTATCTTGGGACTCGTATATTTGCTTTCATTCGTGAGTAAAAAGTACATCTAGACATTAACATCCACGCTGATCTCGTACTCAACTGTTTTACAATGTGTGTTAAATGAATAAATAAATAGATTTCTACCAAGGTCTCCTAGCAAAGAAAATAGATTTTCCGTAGGGAATCTCCGTATTTTCTGTTTCAGATATTTTCTCTCTCTATCTCCATAGCTCTTGAATAGATTTGGAAACGATCTGGTAATCCTTTTCCTCTGACTCTTCCCCCCACCTCACTGCTCCCAATGTGACTGCCAACACAGAAGTCAACAGGATGATGAGAAATTAATGCTTCTGGTTTGGAAAATGTGAACTGGAGTCTTGGCTACATATGCGCAGAAATGTCTCTTATTATTTCTCTGGCAAATCTAGACATTAGCTTGGGGGAAATACTGTTTTCACTATGACAAGCATTGTTTTTGTTTTAATAATAACGTTCATCCTCTACCCTGTAAATTAAAAAGCTGCTTCCATGCAATATGTTAAGCATCGTTATTTTTGAGATGTTTGTGACTGTAAGAGCTCAGCCTGTTCGCTCAATACACTGACCCATTAAAAATGAGCTAAGTCAGTAACTTATAAATGCAACTTTGCAGTGTATGTTTTATTTTGTTTGTAATAGCAGGGATGCAGAATATACGGCTCCCTGGGCCCAAGGCATTCTTCAAAGAAGATTACTCTAAAGGCTGAGCTAGCTGGTGTTTTTGTTTTGCAGCTTGCCACCTTTCCTTTTTTATAATATAGATTGTAATTTTTTTTATGTGAAAATTAGAGGCCCAGGGCAGAGGTGTCTAAAAGGTATGGTTAAAAAAACAAACAAGATGGATCCATGAAGATGTGATCAAACATCTTTGCCTCCGCACATAACAGAGGACGAGCTTTGGTCACATCATCAGACTCCCCAAATGTGGCCACCTGACCATACCGAGCAGGGTAGATGTTGAAAATTCGAATCCAGGTCACAAGTAGTTTTGGGGATGTCTGTTATAACTTTGAATCAATGGTGGGATTCAAATTTTTAAACAACCAGTTTGGTGGGCGTGGCTAAGTAGGCACGGCTAGGTGGGTGTGGCTATGTGATGGTGGGCGTGGCTTCTTTTTTTGCAGCACCCCCCTTGTTTTTTTTGTTTGTTTTTTTGCCTCCTGGGCCTCAGGGAAGCCTTTTGAGGGGGGGGATTTTTGCTCCCAGAAGGTTTCCCTTCAGCTCAGGAAGGCAGAAAATGGAGGATGGGGGGTGGGGTTACGCAGCACTCCCCTGTGCTCCATTTTGGGGCATTCTGAGCCTTAGAGAAGCCTCCTGAGCAAGGGGGGATGCACAGTTGATCATTGGAACAGCTGATTATCAGGAGGGGGGGGGAGAAATATCTTAAGGAGTGACTGGGTGGGGGACAATGCAATCAGCGATGTCAGGCATGCGCGATAAGGACTGACTGGGAGGGGAGGAATGGGCAGAGAGGGGCAGGGCCAGCCAGGGCCACGATTTGTCAATTCCCCGAACTGTGCAGAATCATAACAACCGATTCTATAGAACCAATCCGAACCGGTAGAATTCCACCCCTGCTTTGAATGTTTACTAAGTGACTGGTCCTAAGTCAAGGTCTTACCTGTAGTTCAGTTAGTGATCATTCAAAGTTACAACGGCACCAAAAAAAAAGTGACTTGTGACCATTTTACACATTTACGATCGTTGCAGCATCCCCCATGGTCACGTGACCAAAATTCAGCTGCTTGGCAACTGACTCATATTTATGACGGTTGTTCTGGGGTCATGCGATCACCTAGTGTGACCTTCTGACAAGCAAAGTCAAAGGGGAAGCCAGATGCACTTAACACCAGTGTTACCAATTTAACTGCAATGATTCACTTTACAACGGTGGCGTGAAAGGTCATAAAATGGGAGCAAAACTCAGTTAACTGTCTCAAAATTTTCATCATAAGTTCAAGGATTATCTATACCTATATAATAGGGAGATAGAGAGAGAAGTTACAAGAAAAGGTATAGGAGATGACCAGGCTGAGCCTGAAGAAGGAGTCAAATGCATCATCAGTCTTGAATCCCTTCCACACCCACAAGAGAGCTAAGTCATCTCTACCCACACTGACACCAAATAGCACCAGTTCAATTGGAGCAACACAAAAATGTTCAGGCAAGCTACCGGCCACCACGCACATGAATTCATCAAAGCCTCCACACAAGCAATTTCATCAACAGACACACGGACCTACAACCAGCCTTTGAACCCCTCAGAATCAAATCAACCACAGTCAATCAGAGACAGCACTGACCCTCAACTAACTCATACAATTCCCCACACACACACACACATATTAGGGGTTCACCTCCCAACAACCAAGACCTGAGATAATCTATTTATCAAATTCCCATCACAAGACTCACAGATGACTCACAGATGACTCACAGATGACTCACAGATGACTCATCACAAGCCCTGTCACAAGACACACCCATACCTGAAGCCCTTATAAACAGAACACTGACACTGACATCCCGTAAATTTTGCTGAAGATGTTTACCTAGCCTGGTAATGAAACATTCAGAAAATAAACTCACAAACCCGCACTGTATATCGGACATTAACATGATTGAGCAGGTTCAGAGGTATTTCTTGAGAAGAGTATTTCACTCCTCCACTCACAATAGAACTCCCTATGCCTCCAGGCTCGCAATTCTGGGCCTAGACAATCTGGAACTGTACCGCCTGTGGTCCAATCTAAGCACAGTACACAAAAATGTCTGCTATAACATCTTGCCTGTCAACGACTTCTTCAGCTTCAAATACAATAATACACAGGCAAACAACCAATACAAACTCAAGGTAAACTACTCCAAACTCAATTACAGAAAATACAACTTTAGCAACAGAGTGGTCAATGCCTGGAACATCCTACTAGACTCCGTTGTTACAGCCTCAACCTCTCACAGCTTCAACCTCAAACTGTCTACCGTGGACCTCACCCCATTCCAGTTCTGTGGGCGTGGCTTGGTGGGTGTCGCATGGTTTGGTGGTGTGGCAGGGGAAGGATACTGAAAAATCTCCATTTCCACCCCACTCCAGCGGGAAGGTTACCGCAAAATCCCCATTCCCTCCCACATCCACTAACCTGCTTTCCAGCTCCGTTCTCCCCTGTGCAGGGCAACAAAAGAAGACCCAGCCGATCAGCTGGGACTCGGGAGGCAGAGAATAGATGGGGGTGGGGCCAGTCAGAGGTGGCATTTGCCAGTTCTCTGAACTACTCAAAATTTCTGCTACCAGTTCTCCAGAACTGGTCAGAACCTGCTGAATACCACCTCTGAACCTGTTGATGATTTAGTTATATTTGGAACAGTTGATGCAAATATCACTAAAATCTTTAGTGCCAGTAGGGTTTCATGATGGAAATTTTAACTTTATATTCTTTCCTAGCTTCCTCTAGGGTTTTACTTCTTTTTTTAAAAAAATAAACTTTATTGAATTTTATTACATTAAAAAACATAAAAAATGCATAATTCAGTAACAGCTGTTCGTGTTTTACTTCTTATTGTAGCTCAAAAGTATTCAGTTCAGAGATTTGAACTGAGCTGAGTGACACAAAGATTTGGAATAGGATCGTCATTGGCAGAATAATTGTAATTAAAATGGCGACTGTAGATGAGCAATGACCGAGGATTAAAAGTGTTCATATCACGTGTTCATATCCCATATAATTCCATTTGCCAATAGAATAATGCAAAATCTGAGCTATTTTCACATTGCTTGCTTAACTTTTGTAGAGATTTTGTAACATTAACACAAAAATAACAGAAGATTGGAAGGGACCTTGGAGGTCTTCTAGTCCAGGGGTCACCAACCTTTTGGACCTCAGGGACCACCAAACTCATAATTTTGAATCCCGCAGACCAGAGACACTGGGAAAATCTCCAAAAAAGCCTGCAAGAAAGTCCCCCGCCCCATTTTCCTACCGATCGATCATTCTTTATTTGGGATCGCAAGGATACCATCTCCAGCTCTGTTCTCATGGGGAGAGAGAGAGAGAGAGAGAGAGAGACTTTTGGCTTCATGAAAGGAAAGCAGCAGAAGCAGCAGAAGTCTTTCTTTCTCTCCCCCAAACTCGGCCAGAAATGAGTCTTTGTGAGACTTGTCACATTGGTGCAGCCTCTTGGAGCAGGATGCCTTGCAGGGTCCCAAAGACTCATTTCTGACGGAGTTTGGGGGAGAGAAAGAAAGACTTTTGCTGCTTTCCTTGCGTGCAGCCAAAAGCAGAAGAAGAAAGAAGTGGAAAGAAGCAGCCTGGTAGCCAGGCCAGGCACGTGGCGCAAGTGGGGCAAGTTCCCCCCCGCCCTTTCCCCCCCTCTCCTCACGACCTCATGTTGTTTGCAATGCAAGCAACATAAGCCTCGTGTTACCACGGGCCATGTCAGCAGCAAGCCTTGTGTTCCCGCACAGCCTGCATTAATTGCTTTGGGGGGGACATTTCTCAGCGGGCCACCAAAATTTTCTCGTGGACCACCAGTTGGCGACCACTGTTCAACCCACCTGGTCTCCTGTTCAAGCATGGGATTTTGGACTAGAAGACTTCCAAGGTCCCTTACAACCCTGCTATTCTATGTTCTACACCAGGGGTCTCCAAACTTGGCAAGTTTAAAACTTGTGGACTCGAACTCCCAGAATGCCTCCTCCAGTCATGTTAGCTCAGGAATTCTGGGAGTTGAAGTCCACAAGTCTTAAACTTGTCAAGTTTGGAGACCCTTGCCATAGACCCTTCCTTTGCAATATAGATGAAGAAAATGAAGACTAATTCCTAGGAGGTGGGAGAGAGGCCAAGGCAGGAGTTCCTGACAATAAGAAGCTGTTCGCCGTGCAACTTCAAGGAAAACTTTGAAAGGTTTTAATTGGGAAATCTTATGCAAGATCTACACTGTCATGGGGATAGTTTTGACTTCAGTTCAGTCGTACTGCCCCTTCTGAAGAGGGAAAATATCCTCAATTGCACTAAAACCATTTCTGAAAATTCATCTTTCCATTCGAGAAATGTTCCTCTGTCTTGCTGCTTTCCTCCCCTCTGTATGAATTACTCAGACTCAACAGATTATGGAACATTTGATGTGTAGCATGTTGGAAATTTAATATTGCTCATCCTTTTACACAAGGAGGAATTATTTTGTGATTAATAGCAAGTGCTCAACCAAGATATTTTTAGAAAATGCCTCACAATGATCCTGGTAGATTCATTCCCAGCTTAATGATCATGACTTCACCACCAGAAATAAGATTTGCTTGAGAAATGAAAACTAGAGTATCCATAGTGGGTGGATAATTCACACATACCTAGATTGGAGATTTGCAATCAAAAGTCAATGTACCAATTGCGCAGTGGTGGGATTCAACTTTTTTTTTACTACCAGTTCTGTGGGCATGGCTTAGTGGGCGTGGAGTGGCTTGGTGGGCATGGCTTAGCGGGCGTGGCAGGGGAAGGTTACTGCAAGATCTCCATTCCCTCCCCCACTCCACTAACCTGCTTTCCAGCTCAGTTCTCCTGTGCAGGGCAACAAAAGAAGACCCAGCCAATCAGCTGGGACTCGGGAAGTAGAGAATAGATGGGGGCGGAGCCAGTCAGAGGTGGTATTTGCCGGTTCTCCAAACAACTCAGAATTTCCACTACTGGTTCTCCAGAACTGATCAGAACCTGCTGAATACCACCTCTGCAATTGTGTCAATTTGGGTACCCAGCTGCACAGAGAGAGTATGCAATACGCCAGACCTTAGAGTTCAAGTAGTTTATTAAAAAATAGACTGTGTGCTCCATTTAAACGATGCCAGCAAGAGTTGAAAGAGAGAGATATGGAGGGGAGTAGAGACAGAAGGGACTCTCGACAGGTGATAAAGTGATGTAGGAAGAAGAGAGATGGTGCGATTGTGTGGGTGACTATAGAAGAGCAAGCAGAGCTGGTGGGCGGAGTTAAGAATATCATTAGCTTAGAGTTGTTACGTTCCTATAAATGGTCCAAGTCCAACCCCTCTTGAATTCCATTGACCTTTACCCGACACCAATTTAACATTGAACTCAAATCTCCTGTTTTCTATCCTGATGCCTTAACCACTAGATGAAACTGGCTGTAAATTCCTGAACCACGTGTGTGTGGGGGGGTGATAATAGACAGATAGAAGCTATGTGGATTGAACTCCACACAGGCAATCCATGGGTGTATAGAAGCTCCCAGACAAAGCAAGAAAAGAAAACTGCCATCCCGCCCCTTTAATTTCATACCTCAAGTTTTGACAGAGGACTAAACCTATTGCCAGAACTATCTGTTAAAACTCGCCTCTTTCTGTAGCCTCTGCCCAGCTGACATTAGGGAAAACAGTTGGTGGATATTTCCTCCCACTGGCTGGGAAATCCACCAATCCCTGCACCTTAATTTACCCTGCAGTAAACTGTAATAACAGCACCACTGAGTGACCCTGTCAACAATTTTAATTCATTAGAAAGAACTCATTTCTTTTGGTCTGCTTTATGCTACCCCCTCAGGCTGGCTGATGGTTGTGCCCTTAGAAAAGTATTCAATTCTGCTGCTCCTGCTCTGGTTTTTCCATCTCTTTCTCCCCCTGACCTGAGGCTTATGGGAAAGAGGATTGGAAAAAGAGGAAATAATGAGGCTTTTTTAAGGGCCTGAAAGACTGCAGTGGTCATCTGAATGGAGCTTGCATTAGTAGCTACAGCAGCAAATGGAGCAATTGAAGCCTTTCTTATTCAACTACGCCTTCTTAAGAAATCAGCCTGCTGCCTAGGGGCTTGTGTATACTTGTAGTCCCATTAAGCACGTAGTAGTAGTAGACGCATAGTAGGTCAGCTATAAATGCATTTGCTTTGCTGCTATTGAGAGACAGTCAGAGGGAAACAACCATGATGCTGGATTCTATGCTTTTGTAAAGCTTGGCGGAGGGATTTTTTTAAAAAGGTCCTCTAATATTACAAGAAGTTGTAAAATGGGGTATAATTATAGCCTCCCAGAGTTCTCAGCCTTTTGCCTCCGGCTGGGGTAATTAATAGAATACAACATTTCCTTGATAAGCCCAACAGGATAATATGAAAGCATCCCTTTTCAGCTTTTGATTTCTACAAGAGAGACAGTTTAAACTAGAAAGAAAGATCAATTGTCTTTATATTTCATTAGGGTAAATTAGCAAAAGAAAAACCTTTTGTGCTGACAAGGAAGATCTAAGTGCTTAAAAGAGACATCTGTTACAGCCACCAAAGAGAGTATTTATTCATCAGAGGTCTAGGAAGTTAAAAAGGGGAACCGATTTTAAGAATTGGTTCTGACCTCGATGCCTCCAATATGGCCACTATACATCTCTTGAAATGTATGCATAGCTTTTATTATTGTTTCAAAGGCTACAGGTTTATTTTTGTCTTTTATTGGTATTATATCTATCTATCTATCTATCTATCTATCTATCTATCTATCTATCTATCATCTATCTCTATCATCTATCTCATCTCATCTCTCATCATCTATCTATCATCTATCCATCTATCTATCTATCTATCTATCTATCTATCCATCCATCCATCCATCCATCCATCTACCATCCATCCATCCATCCATCATATATCTAACAATCTATCTATCATCTATCTGTTGTCTGTCTGTCTGTCTGTCTCTCTATATCTATCTATCATCTTTCTAACAATCTATCATCTAACAATCTATCATCTCTCTCTCTCTCTCTGTCTGTCTTCTGTCTATCTATCTATCTATCTATCTATCTATCTATCTATCTATCCATCCACCCACCCACCCACCCATCCATCTACCCATCCATCCATCCATCATATATCTAACAATCTATCTATCATCTATCTGTTGTCTGTCTGTCTGTCTGTCTCTATATCTATCTATCTATTTATCATCTTTCTAACAATCTATCATCTCTCTCTCTCTCTCTCTATATCTATCTATCTATCTATCTATCTATCTATCTATCTATCTATCTATCCATCATCTATCTATCTTTCCTATCTATCTATCTATCTATCTATCTATCTATCTATCTATCTATCTATCTATCTATCTATCATCTATCTATCTCTATCTCTATCTCTATCTCTATCTCTATCTCTATCTCTATCTCTATATCTATATCTATATCATCTATATCTATATCTATATCTATATCTATATCTATCTATCATCTATATCTGTCTACCTGTCTCTATATCTATGGACCACATTTTGGGTGCTCTGCAACCTGCCTGCATTTACATTCATTTGCAATGTCCCGCAATGTTTTTGCTGGAAACTGGCCTTTACTTGTGTGGTTTCTGGCAAAACCTAGCCTGTCGTGCACAATGGGTTCATTTAATGACCATAGCATTCACTTAACGACCGTGGTATTTTCTTAACTGCTGCCATGTTTACTTAATGACTGAGGGTGAAGGTTTGTTCTCCGAGCTTGTGGTTGGTTTCCAAATGTTTCATTACCAGGCTAGGGAATGTACTTAATGACTGCTAAAAAAAAAAAAAAGAGGTTTGGCCATGTGATGACTGGCTTTACACCCTTAATTGCCAGGCTCAATTCCAATTGTAAGTTGAAGACTAGTTGTATATAATAATAATAATAATCAGTGTACAACTTACTTTATGCAGCTGACAGGGGCACAACTTTTTTCTAATAATTTCTTATTTGAGGGTGGGGGAATCTTAAACACAGTGTCTCTTTTCTTGGAAGAAATGTGGCACCCACTTTACCCAGAAGCTCACAATCATTTTTCTAAAGCAGTGTTTCTCAACGCTGACCATTTTAGGATGTGTGAATTTCAATGCACAGCTCGCTAGAAATCAGGGGTCTCCAACCTTGGCCACTTTGAGACTTATGGACTTCAACTCCCAGAGCCAGCTTTGCTGGGAGCCATTGATCAGCTTTGATGGCTAAGGAACTCTGGGAGTTGAAGTCCACAAGTCTTAAAGTGGCCAAGATTGGAGACCCTGTGCTAGATCATTTTCTCTGTATCACTAGCTTTCCTGGAATTTGCTCACTGCTGGAGATGGTTGACAGGATAAGAAGATCTTCTCATCTCTGTGCCATTGGTCTCCTTAGTTCTAGTTTTTATATAGTTTTTTTCAAATGTTAATTGGTTTTATATTTATACATTGGTTTTATATTGTTATCCTTGGTTAAGCTGCCCAGAGTCACCTTATCGAGGGGATAGGTGGCCTATAAAATTCATAAATAAATAAATGGATAAAAACTCCCAGAATTCCCCAGCCGGTCATGCCAGCTGGAGAATTCTGGGAGTTGAAGTCCATACACCTTAAAGTGATAAAGATTTGAGAAACAGCAGTCTAGAGTCTTCCTCCTTGATAGGCCCTTCTCCAATTCAGCTGAAACAAATGTAATGCATTGGTGTACAGGTAGTCCTCAATTTACGATCACAATTGAGCCCAAAATTTCTGTTGTTAAGTGAGTTTTGCCCCTATTTTACAACCTTTCTTGCCACGGTTGTTAAGGGAATCAGTGCAGTTAGTAAGTTGGTCAGACGGTCGTTAAGTGGATCTGGCTTCCCCATGGATTTCGCTTGTCAAAAGGTTGTAAAAGGGGATCCCATGACCTTGGGACATAGCAACGGTCATAAGTATGAACCAGTTGCCAAGCATCTGAATTTTGATCACAGGATCATGGGGATGCTCCAAAGGTCATAAGTGTGAAAAATGGTCATAAGTCACTTTTGTCGAGGCTGTCGTAACTTTGAACGGTCACTAAATGAACTGTTGCAAGTTGAGGACTCACCTGTACTTTTAACAAAGCATTTTCTAAAGCTGGGCCCAGGGACAGAATCTGCAATTTAACACAGTCTGGGAAGATAGGAACTTGTAAAAAGGAAATCTCTAGAAAATCAAAGAAGAAATGACTGTGCTTAATTATGCTAATTCCTGACGGCTCCCTCTTCACCTGATTCTTCATGATCCCACATCATTTCTGACTCAACATGAGAAAGGCACAACCTACCACGTCATTTCCTGCTGTATCACTGGCTTTCCTGGAATTTGCTCAGTCAGCATAAGAAATCACACAAGATCAGAAATAGATTGGAAAGAGCCCAGGTGCGCCGTTATAAGGCTTAAGCGGATGATCTGACACAGGCAAAAACAAAACAAAAAAAGGTGAATGAATGCTAAACTACAGGAAATACCAGAGAAAGGTTTACCAGAATGAGGGGGAAAGCTGCAACGGCTGATCAAACATAATTGGTATTTTTTTAAAAGATTCTCTGAGTAAGCTGGGATCAAAGCCAATGAACCCTAAGCCTGGCCCAGAGATTTATTTAGCGCTCAGGCCAAGATTCTTTCTTTCTTTTTTCCAGTTTAAGCCTTCCAATGTCAAGGCAGAGCACAGAACCTGACAGGAATTGAAAGATAAAATGGAAAATAGGCAGGGGAGGATGCCATAATTTGGTATTCATCCCTCACCTGTGGTGACCCAGGGTGGGATACAAAATAAACACAATCACAAAAAACAGGTGAAGCCCCTTTTATTCCTTCACTTTGCTTCCTAGCTCCAAATATCCTTGACTAGAGACAAAAAATTCCCACACAAGCAGTTACAAGGAGGAAATGTCGTTTAAATTATAAAGAGTAAAAAAACCAACACAAACCAGGCAAGATAAGGGCTTGAAGATGTCCACAGATATCAGAACACACACTGGGAAGGCCGCCAAACTCAGAGAGGAACAATACACTAGAGATTGTTCCTCCTTTCCCTCAGAGTCAGTCTCCACCAGGAGCATGACACACCTTTTCCATAATAGCAATAGCACCTACGCTTACACACTGTTTCACAGTGCTTTATAACCCTCTTTAGGTAATTTACAGAGTCAGCATATTGCCCCTAAACAATCCGAGTCCTCATTTTCCTGACCTCGGAAAGATGGAAGGCTGAGTCAATCTTGAACTGGTCAGGATCGAACTCCTGGCAGTGAGCAGAGTCAGCCTGCAATACTGCACTCTAACCACTGCGCCACTACAGAGCGTTTATTACATCATCTTGCATGTCTGTTAGCCCTTCGAGGTAGTCCAGGCGAGACACGTGACCAGGAGTATTCGGACTATCTTTATTGTAAGTTTACCCTAACAGAATTTTGCCACACCGAAAGTATTTCTCTCCTCCTTTCCTTTTATTTCTGGAAAAATAGGGAGGTCCCTTCTGAAGTGTTTCCCATGCCTTCCTTCCTCCTGTGGGTTGAGGTATCTTTTACATGATGGTTGTCTGGTCTACAACTCTTCTTCATGTCTCCCACTGGCTATTACACTATCAGAAGTGTTTACAAGAGGTACCAAAACATGCAAAACCATCAATTAAATCTCCAGATTTTTTATCCATACTGATGAACCCATGGTCCGATCCAGAGGTGGTATTTAGCAGGTTCTGACCAGTTCTGAAGAACTGGTAGCAGAATTGTTGAGTAGTTCGGAGAACCGGCAAATACCACCTCTGACTGGCCCCGCCCCCATATATTCTGTGCCTCCGGAATCCCAGGTGATTGGCTGGGTCTTCTTTGGTTGCCCTGCACAGGAGAACAGAGCTGGAAAGCAGGTTAGTGGAGTGGGGAAGGAATGGGGATTTTGCAGTATCCTTCCCCTGTCGTGCCCACCAAGCCATGCCACGCCCAACAAGCCACACCCACAGAATCAGTAGTAAAAAAAAATTGAATCCCACCACTTGTCCGATCCCTTCAGAACTCTTCTTAGATTCTTAAATCTGTTGGATATATCATATCTGTTCTGCCAAATTGTTTCTGTCATGGTGTAGAATCAAGGAGGGATCACCTGGTGTCCTACTTTCCATCTCTGGTCTGCTGGTCATTATCCACATGAAAGGATTAAATCTGGAATAAGCAAAGGCCATGCCTTTGGAACTATCTATGCTAATTTTCCACAATAGTGTTTCTAATGGCCCCAAAAAGTCCTGCGCCTTTAGTTACAGAGCTATCTATGTATAGATAAATAATCTAAATTGTTGACATTAAAACCTCTGCCCTTACCTCTTGCCTATTACTCGTGACTCTTTTCTTCTCTGCCTGTTTTTAATCCCATTTTTTCTGCCAGTTAACTGTTTTTGAAGTTTGCCATTGTTTAATATCTAAACATTGAACAATATATATATTGCTGGCTGGACTGAGCGATGTGTGTAGTGATCCTGCCAGCGTAGTTTTTATCTGGCTTTAATTGTGGTGTTCCAGCAAGGTCAGACATGATATGTCTGGGTAATGTTTTATCAGCTGAGAAACCTTTAGTTTTTGGCTCCATAACTTTTGTCAGACAGCCAGCTAACATCATTCTTCTCCTTCTTCAATCATGTCTTTCACATGCCTAAATACTCTACAGCTGAAGACCATCACACCTGTGCCTGTTGTTTGTAGATGCAGTAGACACTGGGATTTGCAAAGGTGTGTTTACGTTCCCTTGTTCACTTTTCCTTCCCATTTTCAGGAGCAATTATGCAATTCTGTTCATGCAGTGCATCGTTTTAGAAATACTAGAGCATTTTAGTAGAAACAGATAAGAGGAAATATTTGACAGAGAATATCAAAGCCAATATTTTTACTGCTTCATATCTTGTAGAAAAAGTTTTGTTTATGTGACACCAAACTTCACATGCCCTTGTTATGATATTTTCAGGCAAAAATGACGCCTGGGGACATGAAGGAATCCATACAACCAGCTTAACAAACAACTGTGCTTTTAATTAAAAAATGTTAACAAGGAAAATGTAAATGTTTTTCTGTTTTCTGAACTGTATTGACAGGATACTAACTTACTCAAACAGTTCATCCTAGAACTGTCACATAAACCTGGTACTTTGTTATCATTTTATGTAAAAAAGAAATCATTTTTGTGAGGTAGCTACTTTAGGTAAATTGTTCATAAGATTTATTATCTGCTGCAGTCCCAGGCCTCTTGGTGGTCTACACAAGTAAACATAAAAATAAAATACCCCCACAGTAAAAAAAAAATTAAATGGCAAAATCTAAAGAACATTGTACAACTAGTCCTCAACTTAGAACCACTCATTTAATAACAGTTCAAAGTTACTATGGCCCTTACACTTATGACTGTCACAAGGTCCCCATGGTCATGTGATCAAAATTTGGTTGCCTAGCAACCAGCAGGTATTTATGATGGTTGCAGTGTCCAGAAGTCACATGATCATCATTTGCAATCTTCACAGGCAGTTTCAGACAAGCAAAAACAAGGGAGGGGGGAACCAGATCAGAGATGGTATTCAGCAGGTTCTGACCTGTTCTGGAGAGCCGGTAGTGGAAATTTTGAGTAGTTCGGAGAAATGGCAAATACCACCTCTGACTGGCCCCGCCCCCATCTATTCTCCGCCTCCTGAGTCCCAGCTGATTGGCTGGGTCTTCTTTTGTTGCCTTGCACAGGAGAACGGAGCTGGAAAGCAGGTTAGTGGGGTGGGGAGGGAATGGGGATTTTGCGGTATGTCCTTCCCCTACCACGCCCACCAAGCCACTCCAGGCCCACCAAGCCACGCCCACAGAACTGATAGCAATTTTTTTTGAATCCCACCACTGAACCAGATTCATTTAACAACCACGTGATTCACTTAGCAACCATGACAATTCACTTAACAATTCTGGCAAAAAAGATCCTAAAATTGAGTATAACTCACGTAACAACCATCTTGCTTTGCAATGGAAGCTCCAGTTCCAGGTATGGTCGTGATGACTCAAGGACCACCTGTATAATAATTAATTCTGCATACCCTGGATACAACTCTCTTTACAGTGTTTTTACTCTACAGTATTTTATGAGCTCTGGTGGGGCAATGGTTAGAATGCAGTATTGCAGGCTGACTCTGCCCACTGCCAGCAGTTCGATCCTGACCGGTTCAAGGTTGACTCAGCCTTCCATCCTTCTGAAGTTGGTAAAACGAGGACCCAGATTGTTGGAGGCAAGATGCTGACTCTGTAACCCGCTTAGAGAGGGCTGTAAAGCATTGTGAAGCGGTATGTAAGTCTAAGTGCTATTGCTATTATTGTTTTTTGAAAGGCCCAGACTGTAAGGGTTCAGCATCTCAGTTCACATGGTGCTGCATCAGAGGTGGTATATTCAGCAGGTTCTGACCAGTTCTGGAGAACCGATAGTGGAAATTTTGAGTAGTTTGGAGAACCGTCAAATACCACCTTCTGACTGGAGATTTTACAGTATCCTTCCCCTGCCACGCCCACCATGCCACACCCACAGAACCAGTAGTAAAAAATTTGAATCCCACCACTGTGCTGCATGTATACAGCAAAGCATAGATGGAGCACCAACCAATGTCTTGTGGAAATCGGGAGTTACCAGGTGTTTCTCTATTTAAATGCTGCTAGTTCATAAGAAAGTGTTTTGGAGCAGGAATGTCCACTCACATAGCAAAAACAGTCAAAACAATAGCTGAGATGATGCAATCAAAGCTCCACCTGTTTTCTAATGTGACTCAAAACACACATACAATTTGTCTGACCTTTGATCACACCATGTCTGCTACCTTGAGTTTTCTTTACTGTATCCCTTGGACTCTCCGCTTTGGAGAGTTCTGCCCCAAACCTAGGCTGTCTTTATCAAATTGAAACTTAGTTTTGTCACAGGGGGCACCTCTCATATCATAGGTCCATGCCACTGATGCTCTTTTAAAATGGCCGTACCAGGTTTAATCATACAGCATTGCAATAAGCTGGGTCTACATAAAGAGTGTTTGCGTATTAAGAACAATACATGGGCTTATTTTAATACACATTTACGTGATCTATTTGGGAGCTTCATTAGTACTTTGGTGGTTTGGGCGGTTGTTGTACATTTTACGAGATTTCTTTTTTTTTAACTGGAGCCTTCAAAACACTGGAATACAAAATAACCAGTACAACAAAAATAGTAATAATAAAACTGGAGAAGATAAAAAATAATACGAAGATCTGCAAATAGAAATAGAATGACTGGGGCAAAAAACAGCAATGGTGGCAATAGGCACTTTGGGGGCCATCACTTGAACACCATCGGCATTGACATTTTCTATACACATTTTATAGTTGTCATTGACCCTCAGTCAATTGCAAAAGGCAGCCTTACTTAGAACAGCTTACATAAGATAAGATAACCTTGATTGTCATTTTTTACTGTGAGCAAACTGGCCCACATTAAAAAGGAAATTCGGTTGTCTGCTCATAACAAAAAGTATATATCTACCCACACACATGCATAACACACGTATACATGTGCTACACACACACACACACACACATACACTATATATATACATACATACAAATATTAATCATTGTTCATTTTGTATACATAGCGGAAAGAGGAAACTTGATAATTCACAAAGTTGATGCGATATGGAACAATACTGTGGTTGAATCTGGATGTTCTGCTTCGGGTATTATGAATCCTCCCAGAAAGTAACAAGGGAAACAAATAGTGAAGAGGATGTGTAGCATCCCAGACGATCCTGAGGACAGAAGGAAATGAACTACCAATCATCTTTTCTGCCATCCTCACCACCCTCTGCACTGCCTTCCTGCCTGGACAATAATGCAATACGACAGGATGCTCTTGATCGTCCCTGTATAGAAAGTGGTAAGGACAGGGGAAGGAAGTTGTACTTCTGCAAAGGTGTCTATAACACCTTCACACATCAAAAACATCTACCTAGACCAGGTTCTCAGAAAGGACTCATTAGGTGGATAAAAATGCCACATCCAGTCTGAACATCTGGCTGACTGTGTGACAAACAGCAATAAAAATAAAAATAATAACAGACAGAGCATCCTGTTGTCCCCAGGAAGATTTCCGGAGGCACCTGAGACATCACTTTATCACTCACAGGACTCCACCCACATATATGATAGAATTGCCAGTTGCAAAGTTTCAAAATTATCCTATTACTTTCCTGTTGTGACAAAAAAGCAGTTAGTCATTTAATTTAACATTATTTTTTAAAAAATAAGATTACAGAAATGTCTGTGTAAATTTTCCTAAACTGAAGTCAGTTGTGCCTTCTGATGCTAGCCTAGGCTGTTTTATTTTTCTGGGTATTTTAGTTCATAAAATAATATAGGTGTGAATCTCGCAAGAGGTGCAGTGGCTCAGTGACACTGGAGATCGTCTCTGCTCCAGCGGTTCAAGTCCTAGCATTGCATACCGGGGGTGAGCTCCCGTTGCTTGCCTCAGCTTCTGTCCACTTAGCAGTTTGAAAACATACTGCATGCAAGTAGATAAATAGGTACCACTTCAGTGGGAAAGCGAGATGGTGCTTCGTGTGGACAGTCAGAATCCTGCCAGGCCTTCCCAGTTGTGCTGCCCATTTGTGAGGCACCTTCAATGGAGAGGGAGAGGATCCTGGATGATACTGCAGGATGCCATTCATCTTTATTTCTGACATGGAGCTAGCTTTCCCCACGTAGCACACCTTGGAAAGCGTGCGAGCTTGAACCAAACAGGGTAGCCAAAGTACTACTCTGTATTAGCACCGTAGCATCCTGGCTAATGTAACATCACCATATGCCAAATAAATAAATAATTACAGCACTCTATATTCACCTGATCACCATTTGTGATCTCTTCCTAGCTTCCCCAGTGATTTTGCTTATTGGAGGATGACAGGGAAGGTCTCAAGGGTAATCATGTGACCGGGGCACACTGCAACCTTGCAATTGTGAGCCAGATGCCAAGTAGCCCATATTGCAATCATCTGACCACAGGGATGCTGTGTTAAGTCCAACTACGACAACCCATGGTGTGTGCTCTTTGTTCAGCACCACTGTAACTTCAAACATTTACTGAATGGGTGGCCATTAAGCGAGGACTACCTGTACTTCTTTATTTATCATTTTTTCCGCTGTTGCTTGTTTTTGCAGAGCAACTTGGAAGCTCTGCTGAAGAACAAGAAATAAATCTTTTCATGCAACGATCACACATTCAGAGGCAAATACATACAAATAAATGCATTTGATTGACTAATTATGTCCGTCCAGTCATTGTGGATGCCTACTGACTACACTGGTAGAATTCATGACAACCTCTTTCCATCATGGTCCTTCAGGACATCCAATGGTGGATCCATTGCCCCGTGACTGACACCATCCATCTTATTGTCCTCTTCTTCTCTTTCCTGCCACCTCATCACAGCCTTCTCCAGAGACATCTTCATATAAGGTGTCCAAAGAAAGATAATGTGAGCTTGGTGATTTGAGCCTTGAGCAAGAACTCTTGAATTGATTTGTTCAATGATCCATTAGTTCGTCTTCTTGGCTGTCCATGGTATTCTCAAGGATCACATTCAGGTTTTTTTTTCAACTAGTCTATAGTATCTGGTGTTGGACTACAGCTCCCTTTGTTTCAATATGTTTTAGAATGATAGGAAATATATAACCTAATCCATCTGGAGGGCGTTAATTTGGAACAGGATGTTTGTCTTTTTAATCAACTTACTGTTGACCTTTAATCACTGAGTAGTCCTTACCTACACATTAGAACAGTAAGCCTACTCCTAATCCATCTAGTTTTAACATGCATATACCCAGAATGAGTAATAAAGCTGAACTAGCAATGTCTTCATCAAGAACTCTTCAGACAGTTTTGTTCTTTGACCCAAAGAGCAGATAAACAAAGTGGATGAGTAACCCAAAAAGAAAACAGAAGACACAAGAAATCTCTTTGTTTCACAAAGGTACAGTTTTCATAATAGACAATAGTTTAGTTCCCGCCCATCTCTAACTGGCAGACAGAAAGCCTGTTAAAAAACAAAAAACAGAAAACATCTATGTCAAAGCAAACGGCCAGTTTGTCAAACTGGGAACTGGAAGTAAAAAGCAGTGGAGAAAACACTTAGGAAAATATTTATTTATTACATTTGTATTTTGCCTTTCTCTTTATACAACACTTATTGCAGGTCTCCAAATTTTCACTTGGCCTTTGATATGTGGATAAAGTGGTTTTTCCTGCTCACACTCTGAATTCTAAAACATCTTTCTGACACTATTTATGGATGTGTTTTCTTTTATTGCTTCCACAGTTTTTATTTTTAAAGAAACTTCGTAATTTTCCCAGAGTGTTTTTGGTTATTGGGTGGATTAGAAATCATGATGATGATGATGATGATGATGATGATGATGATGATGATAATGTTAATGATGTGTGGAAAGTTAACACCCACCTCCTAGAAGAAATATTTTGAGAAATATTAAAAAAGGCAGGATAAAATATTTCCTCTAGAAGAGAAATAAAAGGGAGACAGAAACTCGGAGCTCCAGCTCCCTGTCCCTAGCAGATATTTGATGCCCATTAAGAGAGGCTGGACCAGCCTATCTACAAGACAAAAGACCTCCAGCTCCAGGGTGATGGAATTAAGACATGACCCTCTAGGACATAATAGGATTAACCCATCTAGCAGCAGAACTCGCCACATGGCACAATCTCCTAAGGACTTTGCATCAGCCAAGCTTCAACCAAACCTGGGAGCTCAGACAACCTCAGCTATGACCCCTGCAGAGCCCCATGAGAGTCTGACAGCAGCCAATAGAATGCATGTTCTTGCACAGGAACAGGAAGCTCAAGTTCAAAGCCCAAGAGAAAGTATTAAAAACCCCACTCTCAACTCCATGTGGTCAGCTGCCCAGAACCATCCACTGCTCATTAAATCATCTTTCCAATCAGCCTCCATGTTTCCAGTCTCTTCCTCCTGGCTTGGAACTGAACCGGATAGATTATTTCTCCCAACAGATGATAACAGCAGTTTCAGTTGCATAGACGCTGTTTTTGGGGAGGTTGACCTTCTGTTACCTTCACTGATTGTCCCATGATCATTGTTCCTGATAATGTAATCAACGAGGTAAAAAGAGAGAACTCGTGCTATTTATTAACTTATCTTGGTTGGAGGTTGTCACATGGATACAGTTATTGCCTCTTAATCTACACTGCCTTTACCTAGATTTTAGTTTTACGATCTGAGATTCCAGAGGAAGAAAAATTAGCAGGTGTTACAACAGAACAAGAAGGGAGAGTCTCGTGCAAAATGTTATCTTTCTCTTTTATCGCCCATATTATTATTTCTCTGGCTGCCCACTCTGGAGTCCCCTCCCAAAAATCCAACAGCATCTCCTCGAAATCTTGATTTTCCTTTGGTAAAAAAATTCTAGAAGTAAAAATTGCAAGGTAGCAACTTACATTACTGCATCGTAAGAGTAATAGAGGTACATCCGATTGAAGAAATACCAAAAATCGCCATGCCATAGAACTCTATTTTGCTAGGTTTTTCCCCTCCAGTTTTGGCCCTATGGTATTCTCAGAAAATAAAAAAAAAATGGGGTCAGGTCAGTGCTTTGTTTATTTACATGCTGGCTGGGGAATTCTGGGATTTGAAGTCCACACAATAATCTAAAAAGTTGCTGAAGTTAAGAAAACCTGCTTTTAGACAAACAGAGATGCTTGTTTTCTTCGGCCTCTTCCAAGTGAATCCTTCTCTGCTAGGAAGCAAAAATAAATAAATAATATTAGCATTTTTTTAAAAAAATAAAATCCTTAAGACACAGTCGCTACATGGCTTTGAACGCTGTGTACTTGTTCTTCTTAACAGCATTCCGAACATTTCAGAGTTTAGCTGGAAACCTTGGTGGGTCTTGCCCTCTTTCAAAATTTGTTTTCAATTACTCCGAGTGCCTTCAACTCCAAAGACATCTCTTTCCTGCCTGTGTCCCTGTTCAGAACAGAATAACGGAGTTGGAAGAGATCTTGGAGTTCTTTTAATCCAACCCCCTGGTCAAGCAGGAGAGACCCTATACCAGTGGACAGCTAACCTTTTCGGCACTGAGTACCCAAAGCACACGCACACACATTCCCAAAATGCAATGCTCATGCGTCCCTTGCGCATGCACCCCATCCCCCCTGCCCATGCCCATGCATCCCTGTGCATGCACCCTGCCCCATGTATGTGCCCGCCTGCATGCTTCCCACCTCCCATGCATGCCTGGCAGAGACCCAAAGACCAGCTGGCCGGAGGGAGGCGCACCCACGCATGCACGGCAGACCTGAGCTGGGGTGACAGCTCATGTGCCCACAGAGAGGGCTCTGCGTGACCCCTCTGGAAAATGTGCCATAGGTTTGCCATCACGGCCCTATTCCAGACAAGTGGCTGTCCAGACTCTTCTTAAAAGTGTCTAATGATAGAACACCAACTATTTCTGACAGCAAGCCATTCCACCGGTTGATTGTTGTCACTGTTAGGAAATTTCTCCTTAGTTTTGGAGTTGCTTCTCTCCTTGATTAGTTTCCATCCATTGTTTTTTTTTTTTTATTCTGCCTTCTGATGCTTTGGAAAATAAGTTGGCCCCCTCTTCTTTGTGGCAGCCCCTCAAATATTGGAACTCTGCTACCATGTCACCCCTAGTCGGGGTGGGATTCTACCAGTTCGCACCTTTTCGGTAGAACCGGTTGTTAACATTCTAAGCAGTTCAGAGAACCGGTTGTTAGAAGAAATTACTGGCCTAATCCTGTAAGGAAGGCAGGAAGGAAACATTCTGGTGTTGCTTACAGAAACTGCCTCTCCATTAACCCTTATTACATTCTTGGCAGGACTAGACTTCCTATCTCGGGAACTTCTCTGGATTTTTTCCCCACTCCTTTGCTGGTACTTTGCTTGTGTGGAGTGACCATTCAAAGTTACAATGGCATTGAAAAAAGTGACTTATGACTGTTTTTCACGCTTACAACTGTTGCAGCATCCCCACAGTCATGAGAGGCCAGGCAAGGAGATGCGTGCCTCGATACGAGTGATATTGAGTTGGCCACGCCCAGCCAATTACATGACCACCAAGCCACACCCACCAACTAAGCCACGCCGACAGAACCGGTTGTTAAAAAATTTGAATCCCACCCCTGCCCCAGTCCACCTTTTCTCTAGACAGAAAGATAATTTAATCACTAGACATTACAAGAAGATGTTCATGTGTTACACAAATGACAGCTAAGGGATGTGGGAAGGTCTCTCCATAAGCACTGGCAACCACAAAAGCAAAATAAATCAACTTTTTGCCTATCCTTAATAGGTTAAACCCTTTTGCAATTTGGATATACAGAACTGCACTTTCCTAATGCTTTTTGCACGCGTCTTCTTTAAATCCCGGGATAAAAAGCAAATTAAATCTAATTCACGCTTAATTTGTGGGTTTTAAAAACAGTATTTGCACACTTCAACACAAATATAGGTCTGAGGCTGTGATGCGGTTGAAAAATGTGGCTTGATTCTGCACCAGTTATCTTCAACTATGAAAAGAAAACAAATCAAATATCAACTATGAGCTGGTGCCTTCCATGTAAGTAGGGCATCAGCTCCAGTAATCCTCAGATATTAGCCTTGGTTGACAGTTGGTCTAATGCTTCTGAAAGGCACTGGAGAGGAGAAAGCTGAAAAGGGAGATTTTATAGTGATTTCTTTTCCTCCCCATGGCCAAGAATAACTGCGTTTACATTAGATGCTTAACTTGGTTTCTGAATTCCTGCATTGCATTGAACCATTAAGGAACCAAATGGACTCAAGTTTGTTTATGACCCTGCAGGCAAAACTAAGGGAGGAAAAATCTAGATTTGGGTTGTATGAACACAGTTACTGGGACTTTTAACTGCTTCTGGTCTATGGGATACACAAATCCGGCAGCCACAGAGTTGCATACGTGTGAGTTAAATTAAAGAAATGGTGTGCCATTGACCAAAACCTTCCCTAGATTCAGTCTCCAGATGTCATTTAAATGAAGAACGATGATAGAAGGAATCTAACCTAGGAATTCACAAGATCTCTGTGTTTTTCAGAGTTTTGTAAGAAAAGCCCACGTGGCCACCTCACAAGGTGCGTCGAACCTCCTTGCGGTGTGCCAGTGGTAGTATGCTACCGGTTCAGACAGGTTCCACTGAACCGGTAGTAAAAATAATCCGAGAATTAGCTGAGAGGAGAAAAAAAAAAAATCCTCCGACAATCAGCTGAGAGGAAAACGAAAAGTGCAGGATTGGCCCTCCCACCTGCCCCTGCGGTTTTTTTCTACTTTATCCTTTCAACCAATTGGCGCTGCATGTCTCAGCTGGTGTGGGGAAACCTGTGTGCCGGCGTTAGGCAAAGCACATACACCAAGCCACGCCCACCAAGCCACACCCACCAAACCGGTGATAAAACAATTTGAATCCCACCACTGCAGTGTGCATGTAATATCACCATGCACATAGAAAAGAGGGGGGGGGACTCAGCCTGTTCCCCTCTTCTCTCACGATACTGGACAATAAGGATTATAATGTCAGCCACACTGTTCAATTATCAGCATATCCTGACATCTCCAGCCTGCTGGGCAGGCAAACAAAACAGCAAGGAGAATAAGACCATTAGCTCTTCACATTCACATGGGTTGGAGACCAATTGTGCCAAAAGAATGTATCTAAATTCACCCTGCTGAGTAGAACCATGGTTTTTCCAGAGTTTTAAAATCAAACTAAGAGCCTGTTTCAGATTCCCATCTTTGAAATTTATCCTCCTATGGGCTGCTCTAAAATTAGAACACTCAACTTTGTCCTACGCAGCATAAAACTGATTTGATTCAGAAGGCTGAGCATCCAACTAAGAGTTTCTTTTGGCTCTGATTGGGTTTTTTAAAAGTTTATTTGTAAAACAGTGGAGGGGTCATCATAACACTGCTAGCTAAGCCCAAAATATTTAGTCTCTCTCTCTCTCTCTCTCTCTCTCTCTTTCTCTCTTTCTCCCTCTCTCTCTGTCTTTCTGTTTCTCTGTCTCTGTCTCTGTCTCTCTCTCTCTTTCTCTCTTTCTCCCTCTCTCTCTGTCTTTCTGTTTCTCTGTCTCTGTCTCTGTCTCTGTCTCTCTCTCTCTCTCTCTTTCTCTCTTTCTCCCTCTCTGTCTTTCTGTTTCTCTGTCTCTGTCTCTGTCTGTCTCTCTCTCTCTCTCTCTCTTTCTCTCTTTCTCCCTCTCTGTCTTTCTGTTTCTCTGTCTCTGTCTCTGTCTCTCTCTCTCTTTCTCTCTCTCTCTCTCTCTGTCTTTCTGTTTCTCTCTCTCTCTCTCTGTCTCTCTCTCTCTCTCTCTCTCTCTCTCTCTCTCTCTGTCTTTCTGTTTCTCTGTCTCTGTCTCTGTCTCTGTCTGTCTCTCTCTCTCTTTCTCTCTTTCTCCCTCTCTGTCTTTCTGTTTCTCTGTCTCTGTCTGTCTCTCTCTCTCTCTTTCTCTCTTTCTCCCTCTCTGTCTTTCTGTTTCTCTGTCTCTGTCTCTGTCTCTCTCTCTCTTTCTCTCTTTCTCCCTCTCTCTGTCTTTCTGTTTCTCTGTCTCTGTCTCTCTCTCTCTCTCTCTTTCTCTCTTTCTCCCTCTCTCTCTGTCTTTCTGTTTCTCTGTCTCTGTCTCTGTCTCTGTCTCTCTCTCTCTCTCTTTCTCTCTTTCTCCCTCTCTGTCTTTCTGTTTCTCTGTCTCTGTCTGTCTCTCTCTCTCTCTTTCTCTCTTTCTCCCTCTCTGTCTTTCTGTTTCTCTGTCTCTGTCTCTCTCTCTCTCTCTCTCTCTCTTTCTCCCTCTCTGTCTTTCTGTTTCTCTGTCTCTGTCTCTCTCTCTGTCTTTCTCTCTCTTTCTCTCTTTCTCCCTCTCTGTCTTTCTGTTTCTCTGTCTCTGTCTGTCTCTCTCTCTCTCTTTCTCTCTTTCTCCCTCTCTGTCTTTCTGTTTCTCTGTCTCTGTCTCTCTCTCTCTCTCTCTTTCTCTCTTTCTCCCTCTCTCTCTGTCTTTCTGTTTCTCTGTCTCTGTCTCTGTCTCTCTCTCTCTTTCTCTCTTTCTCCCTCTCTCTCTGTCTTTCTGTTTCTCTGTCTCTGTCTCTGTCTCTGTCTCTGTCTCTGTCTCTCTCTCTCTTTCTCTCTTTCTCCCTCTCTGTCTTTCTGTTTCTCTGTCTCTGTCTGTCTCTCTCTCTCTCTTTCTCTCTTTCTCCTCTCTGTCTTTCTGTTTCTCTGTCTCTGTCTCTGTCTCTGTCTCTGTCTCTCTCTCTCTTTCTCTCTTTCTCCCTCTCTGTCTTTCTGTTTCTCTGTCTCTGTCTCTGTCTCTGTCTGTCTCTCTCTCTCTCTCTCTCTTTCTCTCTTTCTCCCTGTCTTTCTGTTTCTCTGTCTCTGTCTCTGTCTCTGTCTCTGTCTCTCTCTCTCTCTCTCTCTCTCTCTCTCTCTTTCTGTCTTTCTGTTTCTCTGTCTCTGTCTCTGTCTGTCTCTCTCTCTCTCTCTCTCTTTCTCTCTTTCTCCCTCTCTCTCTCTCTGTCTGTCTTTCTGTATCTCTGTCTCTCTCTCTGTCTTTCTCTCTCTGGTGGGGCTGGGAAGGATGAATCATACAATTAAATGGTAAAAACTGGCAGATTTTGATTTCTCTGGAAGGAAAAGAAGAAAAGGTATATTTGTCATGCTAATCTAATACTCAAAAGAAAAGGGGGTGGGCCAACCGTTAGAAAGACAATGCGCAGTGTCATTCCAAATTCTTTGTCACAAATTTTGCAAATCTCCAGAAAGAACTGCAGCCTTTGTTAAGATGTTTATGAACACACAAGAGCCCCAAATAACTGATAGAGGGAGAATGAACTGTCAATCACAACCTTTTCCAATACCATCATCTAGAACAGATTATGCAACCAGATTGTGAGGTCTGTCAGACTGGTCATTTATCAACTAACCATTTCCTTGGTGATTAATCCTTAATGCAGGCTTTATATCACTACAGACAGCTGGGCGACATTATAAATCTCTAGTCAAAAAAACGACTTCCTACTTCTGTGGATGTATCATGTGACTGCATTTAAAGGGCCATATGTACGGTAGTAGTTTTCATTTGGTCGATTCTCTAAACCAGGGTTTCTCAACCTTGGTAACTTTAAGATGTGTGGATTTCCATTCCCAGAATTGACCAAACACCAGTCCGGCTGGAGAAGTTAAAGTCCACACGTCTTAAAGTTGCCAAAGTTGAAAAACAAAACAAAAAACATCACCATGTTAACTCCCAACAAGAATGACAGCTGGTAATTATTAAAGTCCCCTTTATATAACATTCATTATTTCAAAAATGTTTGTTCATCCAAGAGAAACAGTTGCTCTGAAAATTTTTACGTAACCAAAATTTTGCTTTCCTTATTCTGCAGTCACAGGAGGTTGTGGATTTCTTTAAAGCTACCACAGAAATCCACTTTCCTTCTCAGAAAATAACAGCAACAGGATAGGAGTTGTGCTGAAGTCTCACAGTTCCCCTGTTTTGTCCAGACCAGGGGTGGGAAACTATGGTCCTTGTTGGCTCAGGAATTCTGGGTGTTGAAGTCCTCAAGTCATAAAGGAGACATATTTCCCCACCTCTGATCTGTTGTTGTTAGTTGCGAAGTCATGTCTGACCCATCGCAACCTCATGGACAATGTTCCTCCAGGCCTTCCTGTCCTCTACCATCTTCTGGAGTCCATTTAAGCTCATGTCTACTGCTTCAGTGACTCCATCCAGCCACCTCATTCTCTGTCGTCCCCTTCTTCTATTGCCCTCAATCTTTTCTTGCATTAGGCTCTTTTTCAAAGAGTCCTTCCTTTACATTAGGTGGCCAAAGTGTTTGAGTTTCATCTTCAGGATTTGGCCTTCTAAAGAGCAGTCAGGGTTGATCCCGTCTAGGACTGATTGGTTTGATCCCCTTGGAGTCCAAGGGACTCACAGGAGTCTTCTCCCACACCATAGTTCAAAGGCCTCAATTCTTTGGCGCTCAGCTTTTCTTATGGTCCAACTTTCACAGCCATACATTGCAACTGGGAAAACAATAACCTTCACTATATGGAATTTTGTTGGCAGGGTGATGTCTCTGCCTTTTAGTATGCTGTCTAGATTTGCCATAGCTTTCCTCCCCAGGAGCAAGCATTTATTAATTTCTTGGCTGCAGTCCCCATCTGCGGTGATCTTGGAGTCCAGGGAAATAAAATCTATCACTACCTCCATTTCTGATCTAGACATGCTAATAATGCTTGATTAGAAGCCAGTGTCTCAAAACTAAACCCACATATTTGTGTTCTTCCAAGCCGGCATACAATATCTGTGTAGATTAACTATGCAGATTAACTATTTCCATATGGACTTATTTCAGGTAGTCCTTGACTTACAACAGTTCATTTAATGACCATTCAAAGTTACAACATCATTGATAAAAGTGACTTCTGACTGTTTTTCACACTTATGACCATTGCAGCACCCATAGTGACATGATCAAAATTCAGATGCTTGCCAACGTATTTATGATGGTTGCATCCCCTCTTGCAACCTTCTGACAAGCAAAGCCTTAGGGAAACCAGATTCACTTCTCAACTGTGTTACTAATTTAACAGCTGCAGTGATTCACTTAACAACGATGGCAAGAAAGATCGTAAAATCAGGCAAAACTCACTAAACAAATGTCTCACTTGGCATTCAAAACTTTGGGATGAAATGTGGTCATAAGTCAAGGGCTACCTGTATACCAGTCCCTGATTTGGAAAAATATCCTGCAAACATCAACCTGTAGTGATGAAGAAATGAATGAATTCTTTTTTGGCCAAGTGTGATTGGACACACAAGGAATTTGTCTTGGTGCAAATACTCTCAGTGTACATAAAAGAAAAGATACATTCATCAAGTGTCAAGAATCATAAGATACAACACTTAATGATAGTCATAGGGTACAATAAGCAATCAAATCATACTAGGAAACAGTCAATATAAATTGTAAGGATACAAGCGACAAAGTTGCAGTCATACAGTCACAAGTGGGAGGGGTTGAGTGATAAGGAGTGACGAGAAGATTAACAGTAATAGTAGTGCACACTTTGTAAACAGTTGAACAGTGTTGAGGGAATTATTTGTTTAGCAGAGTGATGGCGTTCGGGGAAAAAACCTGTACTTGTGTCTAGTTGTTCTGGTGTGCACTGCTCTATAGCGTCATTTTGAGGGCAGGAGTTGAAACAGTTTATGTCTGGGATGTGAGGGGTCTGTAAATATTTGCACAGCCCTCTTTTTGACTCGTGCAATATACAGGTCCTTGATGGAAGGCAGGTTGGTAGTAATTGTTTTTTTCTGCAGTCCTAATTATCCTCTGAAGTCTGTGTCTGTCCTGTTGGGTTGCAGAACCAAACCAGACAGTTATAGAGGTGCAGATGACAGCCTCAATAATTCCTCTGTAGAACTGTATCAGCAGCTCCTTGGGCAGTTTGAGCTTCCTGAGTTGGCACAGAAAGAACATTCTTTGTTGTGCTTCTTTGATGATGTTTTTGATGTTAGGCGTCTATTTTAGGTGTTGAGATATGATAGAACCTAGAAATTTGAAGGTCTCTACTGTTGATACTATGTTGTATAGTATTTTAAGAGGTGGTAGTATGGGAGGGTTTCTTCTAAAGTCTACCATCATTTCTACGGTTTTGAGTGTGTTTAGTTCCAGATTATTCTGGTTACACCACGAGGCAAGTTCTACAACCTTCTATCTGTATGCGGATTCATTGTTGTCTCAAATGAGACCAATCACTGTTGTGTCCGGAAGTTTCACAGATGCATCAACCCGTAGTGATGAGTGATATAATTCATCACTTAACCCAATTTCTAGTGCAACTGAAAACTTTTCTACCTACTGTAACTAACCTCCTTTAAAATTTATTATGACAGGCAGTCCTTCCTCTTTTCTTTAATAATCCAGATTTAACTTAGAGGACTGTCTCATTCTGGGAAGCTCAAATATTCTACAAATACAGATGCTATTGCTTACCGACTGGATGGTTTCTTTTAAGGTAGCCCAGTTCCCAGGCTAAGATATAATTATTTATCTAAAGGCTCCTGGGAATGTATACAAGATAAGGATTTGATTTTAGAGGATGTTTTACATCAAAGCAGCTTTTTCAACTGGGAAGGCAAATAGGGGCAGAGAGGAAGTATAGATCAGCAAAGAAAACATATATTCAGGCCAAAGGTTTATCCTGTGTCACACCTCATCAAAGGATGTGGGTGATTCCAGAGGAAAAGACCTGGGGAAACCTTTTCAATCCCAGAAGACTATCCTGGATATTATTTGATTTAAACATTTTTCAGCCAGATGATTTTCAGAATGGCATGTATGATGTGGGGCGGTGAAAGCCCTTGGGAAAAGGTGTTTTGCAAGGCAGTGGAGCATGAAGGAAGTTATCTCTTGTCAAATAATTAAAGGGCTGCTTTTTTTCCCCTCCAGGGATTAAAGCAAAAGGTGTGGCTGTGAGTTTATCTGCACGTAGACCTAGTCCAGAGTATCTTCCAAAACTGAAGAGAGATCCTGGATTAGTGCTCCTGTGTGCCAGGAAGGAATTGCACAGCCATAACATCATGGCTACAAAGATTATAATAAAGGGACTGAATTCAGATGAGATCCAAGCCAAAAGACAATTCCTTTGTTTTTTCCTTATTTTTAAGGCAAAAGCAAACGAACTAAGCAGGCTGACAAGCCAGCAGATAGTCATTAATGAAATGGCTGGAAGGTCATCCATACTACCAAATTTGATTCAATTTTATTAATTTAAGTATTTCAGTTTATATGGCTGCTTACCTCAAAGATGGAGGCGTGGTGGCTCAGTGGCTAACACACTGAGCTTGTCAATCAGAAAGGTCAGCAGTTCGACGGTTCGAATCCCTAGCACCACGTAACAGAGTGAGCTCCTGTTACTTGTCCCAGCTTCTGCCAACCTAGCAGTTTGAAAGCATGTAAAAATGCAAGTAGAAAAATAGGGACCACTTTGGTGGGAAGGTAACAGCGTTCTGTGTGCCTTCGGCATTTAGTCATGCCGGCCACATGACCACAGAGACATCTTTGGACAGCGCTGGCTCTTCGGCTTTGTAACGGAGATGAGCACTGCCCCCAAGAGCCAGAAACGACTAGCCCATATGTGCGAGGGGAACCTTTACCTTTACCTTTTTACCACAAAGTAAAAAGGGAGGATCACAATCATTACAAATTTTACAAAAGAGAAAAGAGCAACATTAAAAAGCACATTACAACCATACAAAATAAACAGCATCAGTATTAGAAATCCTCACCATCAGCAATCATCATTGCCACCATACAGGCCCCCACCAGATATCCGTATTCACAAGCCCAGTGGCACAACTGTGTCTTGAAGGCCTGAGGAAATGTTAGTCAGGCTGGGATGAATTTGATCTCTGAGGGATGATATTATGCCAGGGGTGTCTGACTGGATGAAGAGATCTCCACTGCCATGTATGTCACTTGTCCTCTTGGCTTGTAGTCTTTACTTAATCTATTTCATCTTCCTAAATTTTAATCATTTGTATGATTATTTTTTTGTCTTTTTATCATTTTGTAAGCCATCCAAAGTCGCTGCAGCAGTGAAATAGGTGGCATATAAATTTAATAAACAAACAAATAAATAGCGATAAGTATCTGGAAGTTTCAGCTGTTTCGAAATGCAGCGATACAGGCAATTATGTGTACCTCTAGAATGTACACATAGCACCTCTATCTGAGAATTGTATTCATTGCCAGTTTTGCTTGTGGTCTAGTCTCAAGATGCTGTTTTTATCTTTTGAAGCCCTGGCAGCAGGGGTCCCCAACCACACGGTCCATGGGACCGTACCGTCCGCTGAACAAGTCCTTACCGGGTCATGTTATGGCGCCACTATCTTTTTTGATGGCGGCTACGAAAATTTCTGGTGAGCTTTCCGGCAGAAAGCTCACCGGAAGCACGCCATCAAAAGATGGCGGCGCCAGCGCTCCGGTGAGCTTTTCCGAAAAGAAAGCTCACCGAAGCATCGCTTAATCAAAAGATGGAGGGCGCCAGCGCTTTTCCAGAAAGCCATTTCTACCTGGGAAAAGCTCATCTATTGCCAGTTTGCTTTCAGGTCTAGTTCAAGATGCTGTTTTTGATCTTTGAAGCCCTATGGGACTGGATTACTTGAGGGATCTCCTCTTTTGGATTACATCCATGTGACCACCACCCCTGATCCAGGGAGGGCATGCTGTGGGTTCCATCCATTAGGGAATTATATCTGGCAGGTCCCAGGAGGTGGGGCTTCTCTGCCGTGGCGACCACCTTGTGGAATCTCCACCCCCAGGAAGTGAGGTCATCTCCACCCCTTTTAACATCCTGCAAGTCTTTCAGCGTATGCTATCACACCTATTGTCCCAGGGAGATCTTGCTATGGCTACCTTACTACAACTAACATCCTCCTCTCTGGCTCATGTGTTCTTTAATAGTTTTTTTTATAGGTGTTAATAATGTTTTTATATACTCCTTGGTTTTCTTTTTTTAATTAACTGTTGCCTGCCACTCAGAGTCACATTCTTGTCAGATGGGTGGCCTTGCAAATATGATAGATAAGTAAATAAAATAGGTATGCTGTCACTTTGTAAACAAGGAGCTCTCCAGCCATAGTCGGTGAGGAGCAGTGAAGAAATCTACTTGGTGGTCTAGAAAAAAACATAGACATCCTGTTATTTTTCCAGGAACAGAAGTTGCTTAAGAGAGACAAGAGTGATTAATGTCTCCAGATAACAGTGTGTGATCTCACCCGCTTTCAGGTCTCCCATCCCATATCTCCTACAGAGGATCAAGATATAGCTCTGGTAGCCCATATCTACTTCATTCCCCTATAGATACAATGATGCTGTGGTCTACAGTTCTTTCCTTCTTGCTCCATTTAGTTTTGTCTCATCATTTGAGACAAAAATTGTTGTCCCTGGTTGCAGCATGAAGATAGGTTTTCCATTACCACTCCAGGAGACCTCACGATCTGAATTATATAATTTCAACTCTAGGCCTTTCCACACAGAGCAGGAAAAGCTTCTGTATATAATCCCTGAAACATCTTTGTTACCTCCATCAAAAAAGTCAAAATGGTAGCCTTAATGATGCAGTTAAATCTCCATCCATTTTGATGAGCACTAGGTAGACTTTCAACTGCACCACTGTGGCCACCATTTTGAACACTCCCTGTGGATACCCCTGAGTGAATTTATAGCTGTTGAATTGTGCCTGTTAGTAACTAAATTAAAAAAACAACAACAAGAAGTCATTTCCTCAAATTTTCCTTCTGACACAAGACTGCAAGCACCATGTTGCCTTGGCTGCTAAGATACTGAAAACCAAGTATAAACAAACAGAGGTTGTGTGGTTTGCGATGTTTCTAAACCAAAGGCAAGAGTTGTGTTTAAGGCATGACACAACTCATGTTTAAAAGTGAATGCGATGTTTCCTTCCTGTTAAGATAACTCATAAGCGATTGCTTCAAGTATGATGAGTTGTTTCTACGTAGGAAATTTTTCACATGAGAGCCGTTACTGATGACATCCTCAATTTATATTTTGAAGTGGTCCAGTCTCTAAGGGAGACTTCACCACATTATGTTCCTCTTGGCTCTGTTTCTGCTTTTACTCCACATAGTTCACCTTAGCACAGTAGTTTCTGTGTCATTTGAGGAATTGGATGTAAGGGAAGAATTAGTCTGAGGAATAAATGGTTCACTTTGATGAACTTAGTGGCAGAAAACGTTAGACGCTCGGTGGTACAAATTGATTTTCCCCAGCTTGATGTCCTCCAAACACCTTGCATTTCTATTCCTAACACATCAGGAGGGCACCAAGCTGGGAAAGGCTGATCATCTAGAAATTTAAATTTGCCTCCCCCAACCTGTGTGCTCCTTGTAGCTTGAAACACTTTTCTAGCCAGTGTGTCTAAGATTTAATAGATCAGGACTTGCGGTCTTGGTCCAATCCATTCAACGTTTCCATGAAGATGGCTAGTCTAGTTTGCCAAGAAAAAATTCAATTACAGAATGATATTTGTACAACTTCTGACTGTACAAATTTAATTTATGACTCACTGTCTAGTGCAAACCTGGAAAATAAGTTATTTAATAGCCAAGTTAAATATACTAACCTAGACTGATTGTTTAATTGGTTCAAGGAGTTGAGTTTAAAATTAATCAGATTTCTTGATGGATTGTCCTACTGCTTTCTGCACAACATGCATTCTAAAAAAAGATTGTTAAGACACATAAACTTTGGTCAAACATCACTCAACCTGCATTCACACAATCTATTAAACCTGGACATTAAGCTTTTGGTGGGATTCACACAGTACATTGAATGTTAAACTAACTACAGGTAACAGATAACAGACAATCAGAGTTGGAAGGGACCTTATAGGTCATCTAGTCCACACACCCCCACCCAAGTGGGAGACCCTACACCATTTCTGACAAATGGCAGTCCAATCTCTTCTTGAAAGTCTCAAGTGATGGCGCTCCTACAACTTTCAAGGGCAAGCTGTTCCATTAGTTGATTGTTCTCACAGTCAGAAACTTTTTCCTTATTTCCAGGTTGAATCTCTCCTTGTTCAATTTCCATCCATTATTCCTTGTCTGGCCTACAGGCATTTTAGAAAATAGCTTGACCCCTTCCTCTCTGTGGCAGCCCCTCAGATATTGGAAGACTGGTATCATGTCTCCCCTGGTCCTTCTCTTTACTAGACTAGCCAAGCCCAGTTCCTGCAACTGTTCGTTGTATGTTTTAGCCTCCAGTCCCCTAATCATCCTGGTTGCTCTTCTCTGTACTTTTTCTAGAGTCTCAACATCTTTTTTATAATGTGGTGACCAAAACTGGAGGCAATACTCTAGGTGTCTTACTAGGGCTTTATAGAGTGGTATTAGTACCTCCCTTGATCTTGATTGTACCCCTCTGTTAATGCAATTTAGGATTGAGGTAATCCTCAACTTACAACCACAATTGCGTCTTGCATTCCTCTGCTGAGTGAGACCTTTGTTAAGTGAATTTTGCTCCATTTTACGACCTTTCTTGCCATGGTTGTTAAGTGAATCACTGCAGTTAGTACCACGGTTGTTAAGTGAATCTGGCTTCCCCATTGACTTTGCTTGTCAGAAGGTCATAAGAGGTTATCACATGATCTCAGGATACTGCAACCATCATAAATATGAGCCAAGTTCCCAAGCATCCAAATTCTGATCACATGATCATGGGGATGCAGCAATAGTTGTAACATAGGTGTGAAAAAGAAGAAGACATAAGTCACTTTTTTTCAGTGATGTTGTAGCTTTGAACATTACTAAATGAGGTATTATAAGTTGAGGACTACCTGTAAATGCTTTTGGCTCACACAAAATGCTAAGGCTTCTTTCTGTCATGCTCCTGGTGGAAATTGACTCTGAGGGAGAGGAGGAACAGCCGACAGGGAATGGAAGTGTGGCTCCAGAGGGTGTGGAGGAGGCTGGGGAAGGGCAGAGGCTGGCTGAGCAGTCAGAGGAGGACCCAGGCCCATCCCTTCTCCATCCTAGGGCACCCAGGGAGGAGAGGATAAGGGAGAGATGTGGTCTACTATTTATTTATTTTATTTATTTTATTTATTTGATTTGCCAATTGTTTACAAGATAATAAGTATAAGTGTATACATAGTTGTGAATACATGAAATGGGTACATATAAGAAAAATAAAAGAAGAATAAGAGAAACAATAGGACAGGGACGGTAGGCACGTTGGTGCGCTTATGCACGCCCCCTACAGACCTCTTAGGAAAGGGGTGAGGTCAATAGTAGACAGTCTAAGGTTAAAGTTTTTGGGGTTTGGGGAAGAGACTACAGAGTCGGGTAGAGTATTCCAGACATTGACCACTCTATTGCTGAAGTCGTATTTCCTGCAATCAAGTTTGGTGCGGTTAACTTTGAGTTTGTATCTATTGTGTGCTCTTGTGTTGTTATGGTTGAAGCTGAAGTATTCATTGACAGGTAGGACATTGCAATGTATGATTTTATATACCATGCTTAAATCAGACTGAAGACGGCGTAATTCAAGGTTTTCTAGTTCTAGAATTTCAAGTCTGGTGGCATAAGGTATTCTACAACGAGTAGAGGAGTGGAGAACTCTTCTTGTGAAATATTTCTGGACTTTCTCAATTGTGCTCATATCAGATACGTAATGTGGGTTCCAGACTGATGAACTGTATTCGAGTATTGGTCTAGCAAATGTTTTGTATGCTCTGGTTAGTAGTGTGATATTACCAGAGAAAAAGCTACGTAGGATTAGGTTAACAACTCTTAATGCCTTTTTGGCTATGTAGTTGCAGTGGGCTCTAGCACTTAGATCATTAGAGGTGAGTATTCCAAGGTCCTTTACAGAGCTTGGGTCATCAACAAGATCTTGACTATTCAGCTTGTATTTTATTTTCTGATTTTTTTTGCCAATATGTAAGACAGAGCATTTATTTGTTGAGATTTGAAGTTGCCATTTGTTTGACCATTCTGATACATAGTCAAGATCTTTTTGTAGGGTAGCAGTATTGTCTGTGGCATTGAACAGCTTTACATCATCAGCGAAAAGAACGCAATTGCTCTTAATATGATCACAGAGGTCATTTATGTAGAGTATGAAGAGAGTTGGTCCTAGAACACTGCCTTGGGGGACACCACTATTGACAGGTACAGAATTTGATAGGACGCTCCCAATTTTGACCATTTGTTGTCTGTTTGCCAGGAATGCTTCTATCCAGTTATTCAGTTGTCCAGAGATACCATAGGATTTTATTTTTAGGAGTAGTTTGTCGTGTACCAATGAATCAAAGGCTTTACAGAAGTCTATGTAGATTGCGTCTATTGCTTTGCCCTGGTCGAGTTGTGTCGTCCATATGTTTTTGCAGTGTAAGAGTTGCAGATTACAGGATAGTTTTTTTCTGAAACCAAATTGTTTATTGGAGAGTAGGTTGTTTGTCTCTAAGTGGAGGATGATGGATTGGTTAATAATTGATTCCATGACTTTACAGGTGACGCAGCATAAGGAGATTGGTCTGTAATTTTCAACTAGGCTTGGGTCTCCCTTTTTGAAGATGGGGATGACTGTGGCTTGTGACCATAGGTTAGGCAAGGATCTGGTCCTGAAAGATTTTTCAAAGATTATGCTTAGAGGTTTGGCTATGGCAGTGGATAGCTTTTTTAAGAAGTAGGCACATATTCCATCCGGTCCAATAGATAGAGATGGTTTTAGATTGCGTAGTGCTTTTTCAACATTGTCTTCTGTAAAATCGATATGTATTAGATCATTGTTGTTATCTGTGGTACGGCTAGGAAATACTGGGCATGATCCATTGCTGTTTACAAATACTGAGCCGAAGAATGTGTTAAAGATGTTGGCTTTAATGGTGTCGTCATTGCAGTCTTTACCATCAGGTCCTATCAAGGGTGGGATAGACGTTGAGTCTTTTAGTTTGTTGTTTACAAAATTGTAAAAAGCACGGGTGGAATTGGTGCTTAGAAGGTTTTCCTCTTGTTTAATGTGATAATTGATGCATTCGGTCTTTATCTGGTGGCATAAATTTTTGTATCGGCTTTTGAAATTGGCAACGTGACCAGATTTGTTTTTCCGCCAGAGTGATCTCTTTTTGGATTGAAGTTTCCTTATTGTTATGGGTAATCTGCTTTTTTGTTTTGTTTTGGGAGTTGTTGTTGGTACATATAGTTTGATGACTCTTTTGACTTCAAGTAAAAATATGTTGTAATGGTCTTCAACAGTATTGCATCCAGTGAATAGAGATTGCCAATCAAGGGATGAGAGATCGTTGTCTATAAGATCATAGTTGCCTTTTTTGAAGTTACAATTGGGGATTACATCATTGTGGTGATTTTTGTGTGGGCGTATGTTGAGACAAAAGTCAATCATATTGTGGTCACTGCTGGAAAAGGGTTCTTTAGTTTGTATTCCGTAAATTAAATTCAAATTATTGCAGAAGATGAGATCGAGGCAGTTGTTTAGTCTAGTGTTGTTGGTTACTAGTTGTTCCAGTCCCAGATTTGTAATAGCATTGTAGAAGGTTGTGTGTATGATTTCAGTTGTACAATCATTTAGGGTCCAGTCAATATGAGGTAGATTGAAATCACCAAGAAAGATAAAAGGGTATGGGCAGGATGCAGCCCATGTTAGTAATGTATTTAGCTTGTTTACATGTTCGATGTGATAATCGGGGTGCTCTGTAACATAGTAAGAATCGAATTGTGATATTTAAGGATAGTTCACAGATGATGGTCTCAGGAAGAGCAAGCTCCTGGGTAACTTGGATAGCTACTAGGGAGGAGGGGGCCTTGATCCTCTTCATGGGCTGCATCTGTGACAACTGAATAAGAGGACAGACTTGCGTATGAGCGAACACTGGAAACAAAGTGTGGAAATATCTATAGTTTATGATTCCTCTCTGAGTTTGGCATTCTTCCCAGTGTGTGTTTTGTTATCTGTGGACGTCGTCCAGCCCTTATCTTGCCTGGTTTGTGTTGCTTTTTTCCTTTTTCAAGTAACTGTTTGTGTGGGAGTTTTTTGTCTTCTGTCAAGGATATTCGGAACTTGGAAGCAAAGTGAAGGAATAAAAGGGACTTCAGCTGTTTTCTGTGACTGTGTTTGTTTTGTATCCTACCCTGGGTTGTCACACTTTCTCAGAATCTAACCCAAGTTAAGACTAACCAAGCTTAATACATTGTTCAAATGTGACAAGGCTTTTAACTAACCTGGTTAAATTGGTTGTTAATAGCTAAAATCATCCTTCACTTACTTTGGTTTTGG